>NW_028254302.1:0-600000 GCF_964263255.1 Lissotriton vulgaris | reverse complement strand
AAACTGTAAGAGCATACGTTGAAGCTCCACCTTTCTATGTGCCATGGCTTCGTGAATACTTTCTGGTCCCTCCCCCGTTCTAATGAAATGATAGATTTTGTCTAAATGTTCCTTCATGTCTGGTAGAATAAGCAAGTAATTTGTAACACGTCTTAATCGTACTGAGTATATAATCATTGAACCCTCCCCTGGTACTGGATCATATATACAATCAGTAAGGAACTGTCTAAGAGATGCGTGTGTAGCTGCTTTTGGCGTGTGCTGTAATGCTAGATCTCGTAGTGATGATCGTTTTAACGGTGGTGGGGTGTGCGGTGTATCTCGAGAGGGCCCCCCTCCCGTTGCTCCCAAACTGGAATCGCCTAGGCTTGAATCGGCTTTTACTGGCAGCGCTGTCGCTGTCAACGTTGTTGCTGGTAATGCAGGTTGATCTTGGGCTACAGGTGCTGGGAGAAAAGGATTCGGAGGGGGGTTGGTAGCAGGAGGAACAGTGGGGGGATTCGTGTTATTAACAGGGTTGGGAGGATTAGTAGGGGGTACACGTACGTTTACATACTCTGGAGCAGCGTCATCTAAATAGGAAGAAAGAAAAATGTCCGCTGCGGTCTGTTTATGGCTACGGAGTTTAGTCGGGATCAGTGGTTGCGGAAAGTTACTGGGTACTTCCGGGGTCACTTTAGGTAGGTCCTCGGCGAGAAGGGGATACATACCTTTAATAAGGGCATTTCTTTGTCTGTCTAATTGTTCTGCTCTAACTCGTTCACCTTCTTCTAGTAGTTCCTTTTCTTGGGCTTTTTCTGATGCTTCTCTACTTCTCTCTGCTTTCTTAATTTCTTTCTCTGTTCTTCTATGCGCTTCTTTACGCCACAATTCAATGGCGTCTTTCTGGGATTGTCTGGCTTTCTTTTTCCACAGTGCTTCCTCTACTCTCATGATGCAATCAGCATCCCATGTCCCTGAGACAGGCCATCTATATTTCTCTTCCAGATCTTTTGTGTAGTGTACCCATAAATCTAAGTACAGTATGGCATCTAAGCCATGTTTGTGATACATAAAATGTCCGGGAGTGTCCCTAGGCGGGACGGGAACTGCCTCTTCGAGTATCCCTTCCCTGGTTCCTATCTGATGTAATTTCAAAAACAGCGGCATGTTTAAACTAACTTGAACGCAAACACATTAAGCACAATAATAGACTGCAAACAATCATTCATACCACGACATTAAAACATTGCGAACAGATACTACCTGGTACATAGAATAACACAATTCTGAAAAATCTCGAAATGCAACACTTTCATACTGGATGCACTGCTAGAACAGTACAGTCATACCGGTCTCCTAAAGAGACACGTCATACCGTATCCACCTGAATGGACACGTCTTTACCGGGTCTGTGTACCCAGACCCGTCTTGACCGGGCTCAAATAAATGAACCCGTCTATATGCGTTCCCAACAACGGTACTCACCGGGAAGCAAAACTGAAGGCCTCGGAAACTGGATACTGGACTGGACTGCTACGGCTTCTTGCTGCTACGCATGCGCCTCGGAACAGGTGGGCCTCCGGATACCTCGGACCTTGCTCTCTCGGCTTGGGCTCTGGTCGGGACAGTCCGCAATCCTCACCGCCTCGTGTGGATGCCTGGTCGCAGTCTCCGTCTCCTCCGTGGGCCTGAGGGAGTTAGCAGGAAAACCTGCAGATCTGCACAGAAAGGGGTCCGTCACGGCTGTAGAAGGGGTCAGGGGGCTGCGTTACATCGCCGGCGCGTGGGGAAGGGGACTCGTCCCTGTTCGGGCGCCAGATTATGTGGTAAATAAAATTACCGGGACTATTTTTCAATACATTAATAACAATAAGAATAGCTCATAAAATGAGAGGCAGAGTCCGTGGTATCTGAGTCATAAGGGCTTTAATTATGATGACTCGAGTCATTGAGAATCGGGTTCCATCACCACTAAGGTTCAGGAAGGGATGTCTAACGTTTTATTAACATCACACATTATATATATAGTAAAACCATACAATTGCAATGAATACAGTAGGCGTAACAAGTGAGGAGAGAGAGAGATAAGAACATATGGGCGAAAAAGAAGGCGTGTAAGGAGGCGTACACAGGGGTGTGCACTTGATGAGTCATAGAAGTGTCATAGGTGGGTGGATGCATAGAGAAAGTCTGCAGGGTCAGCAGAAACCTTTACCCTACATGTGCGCGAAACTGATCATGACGTGAGATTGACGTACGACTGGGGAGAGCTGGGGGTTGACTTTAGCACTAGTAGAGGAGCCTGGAGTCTGGGATGTCAGAACGACCTGCACCTTTGGCATATCTAATATCTTGTGTTTGGAAGATGTATTGTCTGAAGTAAAGGTCTCTCGAGCAGAGGCCGTTCATCATTGAATGCTAGTGGGTGCTTATATTTCTTCGTGCATTGCGCAGGGGCCATGGGCCTACTATGGCAACGGGTTCAGTAAATCACTTGCATGGAGACAGGAAGGCTAGGCCCTATGCTCTGCAGGCGGAAATATGTTTACCTATTTCACTAGACTGGAATGTGTTTTTGCGGAGGCTGAGCAGATAACTGTAGGCAAAATACCGTCTTGGCAGGCAGGCCAGGCCGGGCACCTCTCGGCTGGGCAGGGAGTAAGGTAGAGGTCAGGGATGCATATCTAAACTGCAGCTTTCAGAGACAGAAGAGGCTCGGAGCCTGAATTCAGGGCCTGGCTCGGCTGAGCCACAAAAACGTGTGCTTCGCGATATTTTAAACGTGTACCATGTAAATGCATTCGCAACGCAGGCCTCAGTGCAGAATTAACATTACATTCATGAAAGGCCTAATGACTGACATGCTAACTTGAGACGGAAATGCAGGGGCATTATTATGATAGGCACGGGAAGGGAATTATACGATAACATGGGCATACATGGGGCATAGGTACGTGGGGGGGGACACACTGACTACCTAAAAATTTCTGTTTCCTCACATACACGTGGACGTAGGTGATTAGACGCTTCTAGGATGGTTTTGGGGCCTGATGTCGACGTGGGGTTGGAAGATTCTGATGATCATTGGGGTTGTTGTAGCATTTCTGTTCACGTGTTGTCTTTGTATACAGTGTGGTCCTGCCTTATGTGGCCTCTGTGCTACGACGTGTATAAGACGGCCATCTGTTACCAAGGAAGCACTGATGGGTAGAATAATGTTGCAGCAGCATCTGAATGATCTGATGAATATCGAGATTGATTCTGACTAGTGCTTGCCTACATGAGGGCAAAAGGAGCGTCTGAGGTTCCGTGACACTTATAAGTGTTGTTTTTGACATGGACGTTGCTTATCGCCGAACTGCTGTGTCAAAACTGACAATGCACATCCCTCTCTCTCGTGGACATAGAGTGTAAAAGGCTTACTGTAATCGGGAGTACCCAACACAGGAGCCGAACACAACGCATCACGCAATTCCGAAAAACTCTTCTGACATTCGTCAGTCCAAGGAATAGGATTCGGAGTATCCTTAATAGTAAGAGCTATCAAAGGTTTCGCAAGAAGCGAAAAATTCGGGATCCACTGTCTACAGTACGATGTAATACCCAGAAAAGCACGTACTTCTCTCTGTTGAGGTTCCGTGACACTTATAAGTGTTGTTTTTGACTCGTTCGGATACGGACGAGTTTGGTATCTATGAACCGCAAATGACGAGTTTAGTGGGTGTACGTGTTTTCGCTACACTGGCCTGAACCGTTCGTCTCATTCGTGGGTTTCTGCATCTGAACCCACGGGTTCCATTTTAGATACCGCATCCATTTTGTTTCTTGCCCTCAAGTAGCCAGCGAACGGACACTGTCTGCTTCGTGACCCTGGGACTCCCAAACTCTTGCGGAAGACACGTGTTCCTTTGAGGGTGTCTTTTTACATTTACATTTACATTTATGATGTGGGGGATGACACTGCAAAGGCAGATGGCTCCACTCGGGGCTCGCCTTGCCGTGCCGGTCTATTGTTTCAGCCGTGCATGCATTAGGCACGAGTCCTTTGATCCTGCAATCATGTTTCCAATATCACCCCCTTATACTCTTTCAATCTGTTGTCTGTTTTTCCGTCCTCCCTTGCACCTGTTTCTGACTCTTCTTTTATTCGTTTACAGCCGGAATGGAATGTACTAATGGTGGGATGATGTACTTTTACAGTTTGGAACCGGTGATGCTACTGTAATTATGCTCCGGACCCCTGAATACATGAAAGCGACCCTTTTGAAATTTACTGTGGGAACTGGGTTGTAACCTTTTGTTTGCCATGATGTTCTATGACGAAAAACTGTATAAAAGGAGCGATCCACATTACCAATTTGAACCAGACTCCCAGAACCTACACGCTGTGTACTTCTTGTGATCTCTGTATCCCTGCAGTAAATAAACGCTGACCTTTGACGCCGAAGGAAGTGTCCCGTGTCTCTGTGTTTTGTACGCCGGAACAGGTAACCCACAAAGGTTTCAGGTGTTGTCCCTGGCACCGCTGGACCTTAGAATAGTCCAGTCCTTCACTGTGTCGTAGGCACACTCATTTTCGCAATAGCTTGAATTCTTTCTGGGGTCAATCTTCTTCCCTCCTTCGATAAGAGATGACCTAAGTAGGTCACTTCTTGTTGAAAATACTGCAACTTCGAAAGAGACACCTTATGATGGAAAGCAGATAAATGACGCAACAACAACAGAGTAGCCTCCTTAAAAATCTCCTCATTATCAGCAGCAACTATCAAATCGTCGACGTACTGGATAAGGGCAGCACCATCAAGTAAGACAATCGTATCAAGCTGTGTTTTCAAAGCCTGACTATAGATCAATGGACTCTCACAATAGCCTTGAGGAGCGTGCTTGAACCGGAAACTTCGGCCTCCTAAAGAGAATCCAAAAATATCTCTACTCTCTTCGGCAATCGGGATGCTGAAGAAAGCATTCTTCAAATCAATCACCGAAAACCAAGTAGCAGGAGCTGGAATCAAATTCAGTAAAGCAGTGATATCTGGCACAACTGGGAATTGCGGAACTACAATCTTATTCACCTCGCGGAGATCGATCACAAACCTGTACACAGGCGGCTGAGAAGAATCAGTACGTTTCAAAACAGGCAAAACCGGACTATTGCACACATTACCTCTCGTTTCTTCAATCACACCTTTCTCAATCAGATCATAAATGATCGCAAAAAGTGCTCTTTTACCATCCCTGGAAATCCGATATTGGGGAATACGAGGCAATCTAACATTCACTTTCAGCGGCACAACATATGGCGGGATCTCCAAAATAGTATCGCTTGCGTGAATATCGGAAAAGCCGGGACGCCGGGACGCCGCCTGAGCCGGTCCGCCGAGGAGAACAGAAATATAGCTGTTTCAAAAGCGCCATACAACCCCTGCGTCAGCTCAGCAAACATCGAGCCACAGAGACGCTGCCCCAGTCAGTTTGTTTTCTCGATCAATAAAAATAAAGATTAACCATATCAGCAAAAATACTGTGACCAAACTATAGACGCATATTGTTAGCAGGTCGTCTACTCTGAGAGACTATTTAGATTTTTGGTCTTATGTACTCTGAACCCTATCTGACAAATACCGAGCCATATATCCTGTGAACAGCGATAATTAACGATCGGCTCACAAATACGCACAATGGTACGGTAAACCCCAACCACTTTTCACAATACCACCAACTGTTTTTTTAAATGCATGATATACACGTTTTAGGAAAAACACGTTCTTTTGCATGCTTTATTATGTGAATTGAAACGTAATGTAATGATATTGAGACAAGATCAGCATTATTGATATTTTGTTTTATCTTCATTTGTAGTGTCATTTCCCTGATGAAGGGCACATTATGTTAGTGCCCGAAATGCATTGGACACGCCTTGATATTTGCCTGATGTTGAAACTTGAAATAATTTGATGAACTTCGATATGAAATAATATAAAATGCAACGCAAATTATGAACAACCTTTAAATAAAACATGATCTAAGAGAATACTGAATGAAAGTGTTTTTCTGACTCAAGAGAACACAACCAAAGTGTGTGCCAACTAGGGATGACACCAGATACCATCTGGTCTCACTTTTTTCACAGTCCTGAGGAAGGCACTTTAACAGTGTCGAAACGCGTAGACAGGAGACAGGAAACCATCCAACAATTTTTTAAAAAATGATTCATCGTATGATTGAAGTTATGTATATGCTATAATGCTTTTTTATCTTCTTGTGTAAAATGATGTATCAATTTTATCGAATGTGATTCTAACTTGTATTAAATCTATATTTTGGTATGTACAAACAATAGTGGAATGTAATTTTTCTTCTTGTGGTTTAGCCACTCTTTATGTGTTAGTTGTTTCCTATAATTTGCCTGGGTATTTTACTCACATATGGGATCTCCAAAAGACCCACATCATTAGGACCAGTAGCCCAAAGAGAATCAGGGAGAGAAGACAATTCAGCTGGAAGTCGGTCTTTAGACAAATACATCGGAGAGATTACTCTCTTTCCCAATGTAAGCTGTACTCCTGAAGGAGAGCAATGTAATGTTGCATACAATCTTTTCAACAAATCCAATCCCAACAAGTTCTCACCACAACCTGTCATCAAAATAAGGGGTGCTTAGAAATCACAAGGCCCAACAGAAAGAGACAAAGGACTAGAAATCAGATTACTAACCGGGGCGCCAGAAAAACCTACTGAAACATTCGTTATGCCAGACAAAGGTGCGCCAGGGAGTTTAGAGTGCATGATAGAACTCTTCGCAAGCACCAGTATCCAACAGAAAAGGCTCTGACACACCTGATGCAATCACTTCAACATAAGGTCCACTCTGATCTACCGCAACTGAAACAACTCCCTCTCTTTGTCTATGGCTGTCCTAGCAATCATTACCATCCATATTCTCACCTTCAACGTAATAATCGTCCTCATAGTACTGAGCTGTCCTACCAAACACACCATTCTGCTGATCAAAACTATTCATCGAATTCTGTGGAGTCAAGGGACGCGCATTCTGAGACACACCACATCCTCTACCTCGCGGAGCTTGCTGAACACCTCGACCTCTCACACCAGAAGCACCATTCGTGCGCTGTAACAGAAACGGACAACTATTCTTGAAATTACCCTCTTCCTTACAATATGCACACTGATTAGGGCCCATAGGAAAACGCTGTTGAGAAGACTCGAACCTTTGCGAGTTTCTCTGAAACTGTTGAGGTTGCTGATAATCGCGCTGATTATTACGAGGCGGATACGCTTGCTACAAAAGAACCTTCGTCTTTAATTCTTTAGTCTTCTTGTCGGCTCTATCTTTCTCGTCCTTATCTCTATTCTCATAGTATGGGCAGTAGCCAATATTTGCGCTGACGAAGAAACAGCCCAAGAACTCTCAGAATCCT
Source organism: Lissotriton vulgaris (assembly GCF_964263255.1). NCBI lineage: Eukaryota > Metazoa > Chordata > Amphibia > Caudata > Salamandridae > Lissotriton > Lissotriton vulgaris. The sequence goes on along the minus strand of NW_028254302.1, from coordinate 592,579 downwards.
TCAATTTAGTGCACAATTCTGGAAGCAGATTATACACAAACTTATCAACAAACAACCGTTGAGCACCTTCCGTACTCCTGTCCTGACCACTATGGTTGATAAACGTTTCTTCGAACCTAGTGAAGAAATCAGACACACTTTCGTCTTTCTTCTGCTTACATGCAGACAATTTGTCCCAGTTGACACGCACAGCAGGCATCAAAGTTTTCATATAATTAATAATCCTACCAGGGAGTTCTGCAACTAAAGGCTCAGGTTTAGCACCACCAACCAGTCTGTCATCTGAGGCACCAATATTGGCCCATGTATCACCTAACTCTTGCGCATGATCCGTATGACGAATCAGTCCCCATAAAGGCTGTGGAACTACATTTCCAAACAACATGTCTATATCAGCTAAATTCATAACATATGAGTCTGCAGTCTGTGATAATTCCTTATAGTACCCTGCAGGATTTTTACGAGGATCAGGCAAAGTCTGCTTAAGGGCCAAAACTTCAGCTCGCTTCCATGGAACATGTACCCAAACACGCTGAAAATGAGCCGGCGCTGCTACAATACCCAACCCAGCGTCAGCCTGAACTGCTTCCTTCCACACCGGAGGAAACGCTCTCATTGGATATTGTCGCACTTTTCTCCTAACAGAAGGATCAGGCTCAAACAGCGGCTGAGAAGGAGAATCACTCCTAAACGACAACAACGTCGCAATTGCTCTCTCAACGTCAACACCCACTATAGTTCCCTTCGCAAACTCAGACTGTACACGGAACAACTCAGACGGAGTCTGTCCCAAATCACATCTTATCAAAAACATATCTCTGCGTTGGTGCTTCCCATTGACGGAAGACATCCATAACAGACTCTAAATTATACCTCAAAGGATAAGTAACCCATTTACGTGCTAAATGATCCAATACTGTCCGCTCATCAGGACCAGGCAATTGGCTACGCAATTGTTTACGCTCTGCAACAGGGGTCATACCCAATGACCAAAAAAGAGGAGAAAAGAGACCAGTAACAGTATCGGTCATTCTCTGTCGAACAGAAAGAGAAGTTGACAAGAGAACAGGAGACAAAGCAGACTGAGAGGAAACCAACATAGGAACAGTAGCAGAAGAAGTAGAAAGTACAGGAGACAAAGTCGTAGGAATTGGAGGTGGAGTTGGTAGCGAAGTCAGCGGCCCTTGAGAAGGCTGCGCCAAAGGAATAGGAGCCAATTGAAGAGGAGCTGGCGGTTGTAGGACAACAAGAGGCAAAGCAACCGGAGGTTGCGCAACTAAAGGCTGCATCCTGCTGAGGAGGCGGCAAAGCTGGATAACATTTATCAATCGCCAGTTTACGTTGCCTTTGCAACTGCTCACTCGCTTGTTCTTCTTCGTTATCTTTAAACTGTATAGCAGCTTGCATTATCGAAATACCCTTCTCTCTTTTATTTCTCTTCGCCAATTTAATTTCTTTCTGTTTGGCTTCCTTTCGCCATAGGCAGAAAGAGTCAAACATCACCGGCCGGGCTTTCTTCTTGAACAGTTTAACTTCTAGATTATCTAAAATCTCCGTGTCATAACTACCATATTGGGGCCACTTGAGGACACCGTCCTTCCTAGTGTATCGAACCCAAACTTCATTATACGTGATGGGGCCCACGCCATGTTTTAAATAGAGCTCATAGGTCGGAGTTCCAATCGGAGGCACCTGGCACGAGTCCTCCAACCGGGAATCCCTATTACAACCACAACAAAATATCTTTCCAAGTCTGCTAAGACCAGGCATCTTCGCTCACTAGTCTAGCTTCAAACTTCAAGGGAATATCGAACACGATAGCCTCGCGAATACATGAGTCCCTCGGCTTTGGAGCTTGCAAGTCCCAAATCAAAGATCCCAAGGGATACCCAAAACAAAACTAAGGACTGGGAGACGCTCCACTCATACTTAACTGAAATGTCGATGGCGTCGCCAGAAGACCCGTCTATCGTCTCGCTTTACAAATCGTCTAATGGCTCCAAGACAGGGCGACCGTCAGGGCAGCTGTCCTTCGTAGCTGTCGGAAAGCAGGGAACCTCGCAGCAAAGACTTTCGGACCACAACGACATACAGGGGTCGATGAAGTGGTAAGCCTTCCTCCAGAATTTTCACACGAAGCTCCATACGATCTTCAGGCTTGGACCAGTACCGCTGAAGTCGCCCCACGTTGGAAGCGCCAATTGAAGAACCGGGATCTAAACCCAGTGGCGCCTGGGGAAACGCCCGAAGTCTTCGGGTTCACCTGTCTTGGAATACAGAGACACGGGATACTTTTTGGTGGCGTCAAAGATCAAATTTATTAGCTGCAGCCAGTAACAGAGGTCCTAGAAGTACAACACGGTGTATGTTCTCAGGAGACTGCTCAACTTTACAAAGCAGGTCGTCCCTTTTTATGCCAAAAATTGTGCTTCGGGCAAACATTCCTTATTTACAGTTGACCAATCCCATGTATACACGACCAAAGCATTGCATGATGACAAACCCACATTCCAGTTGTCCAGCCCATAATAAATTATTAAACAAACCCAACATCTTCTTTAAACAAGGCCGGACAAACCCATAATAAAAAGGCCCGCAGCCCACATCATAAATAGACCATAAAGAAGGAGCAGAAACAGAAAGGAGTAGGATAAGGCATGTCTGTGTGTGGTAAAACTTTATGATGTTCTGTGCTCAGATCCTTAATCTTGATCAGCTAAAGGGCAAGAACTGGTTTGGCAAGGTCAGCTTCTGGCAACAGGGTCAGTTCACTCAGGTCAAACAGAAGTCAGCACAAACTCAAGCTAAGTTGTACGTGTCCCAAAGACTCCTTTGGCCACAGTCATCAGCCTATGTGAGGGCAATCACAAAATGGCTGCCATGCACAAAATGGAACCCAAGGGTTTCAGAATGAAATTGTCAAATACACAGTGAATCCATCAGTGTAACATGACGAAAACACTCATGCTTGCTGATCTCACTGTTTACGGTTCGTTGTTACCAAAATTGTAACGGAACCATAACCTTTATGACCCAGGTTGAGAATTCACTGAACCTCAATTGGAGCCCAGTGTGTGCTTCATTCATTCATTCTGTAGTTCCCTAATTGGAGCCCTGGGTGTGCTTCATTCATTTATTCAGTGTGTAGTTCCCTCATTGGAGCCCAGTGTGTGCTTTCTTCATTCATTGTGTAGTTCCCTCATTGGAGCCCAGTGTGGGCTTCATTCATTCATTCTGTAGTTCCCTAATTGGAGCCCTGGGTGTGCTTCATTCATTTATTCAGTGTGTAGTTCCCTCATTGGAGCCCAGTGTGTGCTTCATTCATTCAGTGTGCAGTTCCCTCATTGGAGTCCAGTGTGTGCTTCATTCATTCAGTGTGTAGTTCCCTCATTGGAACCCTGTGTGTGCTTCATTCATTCATTCATTGTGTAGTTCCCTCATTGGAGCCCTGTGTGTGCTTCATTCATTCATTTATTCTGTAGTTCCCTCATTGGAGCCCTGTGTGTGCTTCATTCATTCATTCATTGTGTAGTTCAATCATTGAAGCCATGGGTGTGCTTCATTCATTCATTTTGTAGTTCCCTCATTGGAGACCTGTGTGTGCTTCATTCATTCATTGTGTAGTTCCCTCATTGGAGCCCTGTGTGTGCTTCATTCATTCATTGTGTAGTTCCCTCATTGGAGCCCTGTGTGTGCTTCATTCATTGTGTAGTTCCCTAATTGGAGCCCTGGGTGTGCTTCATTCATTGTGTAGTTCCCTCATTGGAGCCCTGTGTGTGCTTCATTTATTCATTCAGTTTGTAGTTCGCTCATTGGAGCCCAGTGTGTGCTTCATTCATTCATTGTGTAGTTCCCTCATTGGAGCCCTGTGTGTGCTTCATTCATTCATTGTGTAGTTCCCTCATTGGAGCCCTGGATGTGCTTCATTCATTCATTCATTTTGTAGTTCCCTCATTGGAGTCCAGTGTGTGCTTCATTCATTCAGTGTGTAGTTCCCTCATTGGAGCCCTGTGTGTGCTTCATTCATTCATTCATTGTGTAGTTCCCTCATTGGAGCCCTGTGTGTGCTTCATTCATTCATTTATTCTGTAGTTCCCTCATTGGAGCCCTGGATGTGCTTCATTCATTCATCCATTGTGTAGTTCCGTCATTGGAGCCCAGTGTGTGCTTCATTCATTCAGTGTGTAGTTCCCTCATTTGAGCCCTGTGTGTGCTTCATTCATTGTGTAGTTCCCTCATTGGAGCCCTGGGTGTGCTTCATTCATTGTGTAGTTCCCTCATTGGAGCCCAGTGTGTGCTTCATTCATTCAGTGTGTAATTCCCTCATTGGAGCCTTGCGTGTGCTTCATTAATTCATTCATTGTGTAGTTCCCTCATTGGAGCCCTGTGTGTGCTTCATTCATTCATTTATTCTGTAGTTCCCTCATTGGAGCCATGTGTGTGCTTCATTCATTCATTCATTGTGTAGTTCAATCATTGGAGCCATGGGTGTGCTTCATTCATTCATTGTGTAGTTCTCTCATTGGAGCTCTGGGTGTGCTTCATTCATTCATTCATTGTGTAGTTCCCTCATTGGAGCCCAGTGTGTGCTTCATTCATTCATTGTGTAGTTCCCTCATTGGAGCCCTGTGTGTGCTTCATTCATTCATTCACTGAGTAGTTCCCTCATTTGAGCCCTGAATGTGCTTCATTCATTCATTAATGTTGTAGTTCGCTCATTGGAGCCCTGTGTGTGCTTCATTCATTCAGTGTGTAGTTCCCTCATTGGAGCACTGGGTGTGCTTCATTCATTCATTGTGTAGTTTCCTCATTGGAGCCCAGTGTGCGCTTCATTCATCCATTGTGTAGTTCCCTCATTGGAGCCCAGTGTGTGCTTCATTCATTCAGTGTGTAGTTCCCTCATTGGAGCCCTGTGTGTGCTTCATTCATTGTGTAGTTCCCTCATTGGAGCCCTGGGTGTGCTTCATTCATTGTGTAGTTCCCTCATTGGAGCCCAGTGTGTGCTTCATTCATTCAGTGTGCAGTTCCCTCATTGGAGCCCTGTGTGTGCTTCATTCATTCATTCATTGTGTAGTTCCCTCATTGGAGCCCTGTGTGTGCTTCATTCATTTATTCTGTAGTTCCCTCATTGGAGCCCTGTGTGTGCTTCATTCATTCATTCATTGTGTAGTTCTCTCATTGGAGCTCTGGGTGTGCTTCATTCATTCATTCATTGTGTACTTCCCTCATTGGAGCCCTGTGTGTGCTTCATTCATTCATTCACTGAGTAGTTCCCTAATTGGAGCCCTGTGTGTGCTTCATTCATTCATTCATTGTGTATTTCCCTCATTGGAGCCATGGGTGTGCTTCATTCATTAATTTATTCTGTAGTTCCCTCATTGGAGCCCTGTGTGTGCTTCATTCATTCATTCATTCATTGTGTAGTTCAATCATTGGAGCCATGGGTGTGCTTCATTCATTCATTGTGTAGTTCTCTCATTGGAGCTCTGGGTGTGCTTCATTCATTCATTCACTGAGTAGTTCCCTCATTGGAGCCCTGTGTGTGCTTCATTCATTGTGTAGTTCCCTCATTGGAGCCCTGTGTGTGCTTCATTCATTCATTCATTGTGTAGTTCCCTCATTGGAGCCCTGTGTGTGCTTCATTCATTCATTCATTGTGTAGTTCCCTCATTGGAGACCTGTGTGTGCTTCATTCATTGTGTAGTTCCCTCATTAGAGCCCTGTGTGTGCTTGCTTCATTCATTCATTCATTCATTGTGTAGTTCCCTCATTGGAGCCCTGTGTGTGCTTCATTCATTCATTCATTGTGTAGTTCCCTCATTGTAGACCTGTGTGTGCTTCAGTCATTGTGTAGTTCCCTCATTAGAGCCCTGTGTGTGCTTGCTTCATTCATTCATTCATTCATTGTGTAGTTCCCTCATTGGAGCCCTGTGTGTGCTTCATTCATTCATTTATTCTGTAGTTCCTTCATTGGAGCCCTGTGTGTGCTTCATTCATTCATTCATTCATTGTGTAGTTCAATCATTGGAGCCATGGGTGTGCTTCATTCATTCATTGTGTAGTTCTCTCATTGGAGCTCTGGGTGTGCTTCATTCATTCATTCATTGTGTAGTTCCCTCATTGGAGCCCTCTGTGTGCTTCATTCATTCATTTATTCTGTAGTTCCCTCATTGGAGCCCTGTGTGTGCTTCATTCATTCATTCATTGTGTAGTTCAATCATTGGAGCCATGGGTGTGCTTCATTCATTCATTGTGTAGTTCTCTCATTGGAGCTCCGGGTGTGCTTCATTCATTCATTCATTCATTCATTGTGTAGTTCCCTCATTGGAGCCCAGTGTGTGCTTCATTCATTCATTCACTGAGTAGTTCCCTCATTGGAGCCCTGTGTGTGCGTCATTCATTCATTGTGTAGTTCCATCATTGGAGCCCTGTGTGTGCTTCATTCATTCATTCACTGAGTAGTTCCCTCATTGGAGCCCTGTGTGTGCTTCATTCATTCATTCATTGTGTATTTCCCTCATTGGAGCCCTGTGTGTGCTTCATTCATTGTGTAGTTCCCTAATTGGAGCCCTGTGTGTGCTTCATTCATTCATTCATTGTGTAGTTCCCTCATTGGAGCCCTGTGTGTGCTTCATTCATTCATTCATTGTGTAGTTCCCTCATTGGAGACCTGTGTGTGCTTCATTCATTGTGTAGTTCCCTCATTGGAGCCCTGTGTGTGCTTCATTCATTCATTCATTCATTGTGTAGTTCCCTCATTGGAGCCCTGTGTGTTCTTCATTCATTCATTCATTCATTGTGTAGTTCCCTCATTGGAGCCCTGTGTGTTCTTCATTCATTCATTTATTCTGTAGTTCCCTCATTGGAGCCCTGTTTGTGCTTCATTCATTCATTCACTGAGTAGTTCCCTCATTGGAGCCCTGTGTGTGCTTCATTCATTCATTCATTGTGTAGTTCAATCATTGGAGCCATGGGTGTGCTTCATTCATTCATTGTGTAGTTCTCTCATTGGAGCTCTGGGTGTGCTTCATTCATTCATTCATTGTGTAGTTCCCTCATTGGAGCCCTCTGTGTGCTTCATTCATTCATTTATTCTGTAGTTCCCTCATTGGAGCCCTGTGTGTGCTTCATTCATTCATTTATTGTGTAGTTCAATCATTGGAGCCATGGGTGTGCTTCATTCATTCATTGTGTAGTTCTCTCATTGGAGCTCTGGGTGTGCTTCATTCATTCATTGTGTAGTTCCCTCATTGGAGCCCTGTGTGTGCTTCATTCATTCATTGTGTAGTTCCCTCATTGGAGCCCAGTGTGTGCTTCATTCATTCATTCATTGTGTAGTTCCCTCATTGGAGCCCTCTGTGTGCTTCATTCATTCATTTATTCTGTAGTTCCCTCTTTGGAGCCCTGTATGTGCTTCATTCATTCATTCATTGTGTAGTTCAATCATTGGAGCCATGGGTGTGCTTCATTCATTCATTGTGTAGTTCTCTCATTGGAGCTCCGGGTGCGCTTCATTCATTCATTCATTGTGTAGTTCCCTCATTGGAGCCCAGTGTGTGCTTCATTCACTGAGTAGTTCCCTCATTGGAGCCCTGTGTGTGCGTCATTCATTCATTGTGTAGTTCCCTCATTGGAGCCCTGTGTGTGCTTCATTCATTCATTCACTTAGTAGTTCCCTCATTGGAGCCCTGTGTTTGCTTTATTCATTCATTCATTGTGTATTTCCCTCATTGGAGCCCTGTGTGTGCTTCATTCATTCATTTATTCTGTAGTTCCCTCATTGGAGCCCTGTGTGTGCTTCATTCATTCATTCACTTAGTAGTTCCCTCATTGGAGCCCTGTGTGTGCCTCATTCATTCATTCATTGTGTAGTTCCCTCATTGGAGCACTCTGTGTGCTTCATTCATTCATTCATTGTGTAGTTCCCTCATTGGAGCCCTGTGTGTGCTTCATTCATTCATTCATTGTGTAGTTCCCTCATTGGAGCCCTGTGTGTGCTTCATTCATTCATTTATTCTGTAGTTCCCTCATTGGAGCCCTGTGTGTGCTTCATTCATTCATTCATTGTGTAGTTCAATCATTGGAGCCATGGGTGTGCTTCATTCATTCATTGTGTAGTTCTCTCATTGGAGCTCTGGGTGTGCTTCATTCATTCATTCATTGTGTAGTTCCCTCATTGGAGCCCTGTGTGTGCTTCATTCGATCATTTATTCTGTAGTTCCCTCATTGGAGCCCTGTGTGTGCTTCATTCATTCATTCATTGTGTAGTTCAATCATTTGAGCCATGGGTGTGCTTCATTCATTCATTGTGTAGTTCTCTCATTGGAGCTCCGGGTGTGCTTCATTCATTCATTCATTGTGTAGTTCCCTCATTGGAGCCCAGTGTGTGCTTCATTCATTGATTCACTGAGTAGTTCCCTCATTGGAGCCCTGTGTGTGCTTCATTCATTCATTCATTGTGTAGTTCCCTCATTGGAGCCCTGTGTGTGCTTCATTCATTTATTCTGTAGTTCCCTCATTGGAGCCCTGTGTGTGCTTCATTCATTCATTCATTGTGTAGTTCCCTCATTGGAGCCCTGTGTGTGCTTCATTCATTCATTCATTGTGTAGTTCCCTCATTGGAGCCCTGTGTGTGCTTCATTCATTCATTTATTCTGTAGTTCCCTCATTGGAGCCCTGTGTGTGCTTCATTCATTCATTCATTGTGTATTTCAATCATTGGAGCCATGGGTGTGCTTCATTCATTCATTGTGTAGTTCTCTCATTGGAGCTCTGGGTGTGCTTCATTCATTCATTCATTGTGTAGTTCCCTCATTGGAGCCCTGTGTGTGCTTCATTCGATCATTTATTCTGTAGTTCCCTCATTGGAGCCCTGTGTGTGCTTCATTCATTCATTCATTGTGTAGTTCAATCATTTGAGCCATGGGTGTGCTTCATTCATTCATTGTGTAGTTCTCTCATTGGAGCTCCGGGTGTGCTTCATTCATTCATTCATTGTGTAGTTCCCTCATTGGAGCCCAGTGTGTGCTTCATTCATTCATTCACTGAGTAGTTCCCTCATTGGAGCCCTGTGTGTGCTTCATTCATTCATTCATTGTGTAGTTCCCTCATTGGAGCCCTGTGTGTGCTTCATTCATTTATTCTGTAGTTCCCTCATTGGAGCCCTGTGTGTGCTTCATTCATTCATTTATTGTGTAGTTCAATCATTGGAGCCATGGGTGTGCTTCATTCATTCATTGTGTAGTTCCCTCATTGGAGCCCAGTGTGTGCTTCATTCATTCATTGTGTAGTTCCCTCATTGGAGCCCTGTGTGTGCTTCATTCATTCATTGTGTAGTTCCCTCATTGGAGCCCTGGATGTGCTTCCTTCATTCATTCATTTTGTAGTTCCCTCATTGGAGTCCAGTGTGTGCTTCATTCATTCAGTGTGTAGTTCCCTCATTGGAGCCCTGTGTGTGCTTCATTCATTCATTCACTGAGTAGTTCCCTCATTGGAGCCCTGTGTGTGCTTCATTCATTCATTCATTGTGTAGTTCAATCATTGGAGCCATGGGTGTGCTTCATTCATTCATTGTGTAGTTCTCTCATTGGAGCTCTGGGTGTGCTTCATTCATTCATTCATTGTGTAGTTCCCTCATTGGAGCCCTCTGTGTGCTTCATTCATTCATTTATTCTGTAGTTCCCTCATTGGAGCCCTGTGTGTGCTTCATTCATTCATTTATTGTGTAGTTCAATCATTGGAGCCATGGGTGTGCTTCATTCATTCATTGTGTAGTTCTCTCATTGGAGCTCTGGGTGTGCTTCATTCATTCATTGTGTAGTTCCCTCATCGGAGCCCTGTGTGTGCTTCATTCATTCATTGTGTAGTTCCCTCATTGGAGCCCTGTGTGTGCTTCATTCATTCATTCATTGTGTAGTTCCCTCATTGGAGCCCAGTGTGTGCTTCATTCATTCATTCATTGTGTAGTTCCCTCATTGGAGCCCTCTGTGTGCTTCATTCATTCATTTATTCTGTAGTTCCCTCTTTGGAGCCCTGTATGTGCTTCATTCATTCATTCATTGTGTAGTTCAATCATTGGAGCCATGGGTGTGCTTCATTCATTCATTGTGTAGTTCTCTCATTGGAGCTCCGGGTGTGCTTCATTCATTCATTCATTGTGTAGTTCCCTCATTGGAGCCCAGTGTGTGCTTCATTCACTGAGTAGTTCCCTCATTGGAGCCCTGTGTGTGCGTCATTCATTCATTGTGTAGTTCCCTCATTGGAGCCCTGTGTGTGCTTCATTCATCCATTCACTTAGTAGTTCCCTCATTGGAGCCCTGTGTTTGCTTTATTCATTCATTCATTGTGTATTTCCCTCATTGGAGCCCTGTGTGTGCTTCATTCATTCATTTATTCTGTAGTTCCCTCATTGGAGCCCTGTGTGTGCTTCATTCATTCATTCATTCACTTAGTAGTTCCCTCATTGGAGCCCTGTGTGTGCCTCATTCATTCATTCATTGTGTAGTTCCCTCATTGGAGCACTCTGTGTGCTTCATTCATTCATTCATTGTGTAGTTCCCTCATTGGAGCCCTGTGTGTGCTTCATTCATTCATTCATTGTGTAGTTCCCTCATTGGAGCCCTGTGTGTGCTTCATTCATTCATTTATTCTGTAGTTCCCTCATTGGAGCCCTGTGTGTGCTTCATTCATTCATTCATTGTGTAGTTCAATCATTGGAGCCATGGGTGTGCTTCATTCATTCATTGTGTAGTTCTCTCATTGGAGCTCTGGGTGTGCTTCATTCATTCATTCATTGTGTAGTTCCCTCATTGGAGCCCTGTGTGTGCTTCATTCGATCATTTATTCTGTAGTTCCCTCATTGGAGCCCTGTGTGTGCTTCATTCATTCATTCATTGTGTAATTCAATCATTTGAGCCATGGGTGTGCTTCATTCATTCATTGTGTAGTTCTCTCATTGGAGCTCCGGGTGTGCTTCATTCATTCATTCATTGTGTAGTTCCCTCATTGGAGCCCAGTGTGTGCTTCATTCATTCATTCACTGAGTAGTTCCCTCATTGGAGCCCTGTGTGTGCTTCATTCATTCATTCATTGTGTAGTTCCCTCATTGGAGCCCTGTGTGTGCTTCAATCATTTATTCTGTAGTTCCCTCATTGGAGCCCTGTGTGTGCTTCATTCATTCATTCATTGTGTAGTTCCCTCATTGGAGCCCTGTGTGTGCTTCATTCATTCATTCATTGTGTAGTTCCCTCATTGGAGCCCTGTGTGTGCTTCATTCATTCATTTATTCTGTAGTTCCCTCATTGGAGCCCTGTGTGTGCTTCATTCATTCATTCATTGTGTAGTTCAATCATTGGAGCCATGGGTGTGCTTCATTCATTCATTGTGTAGTTCTCTCATTGGAGCTCTGGGTGTGCTTCATTCATTCATTCATTGTGTAGTTCCCTCATTGGAGCCCTGTGTGTGCTTCATTCGATCATTTATTCTGTAGTTCCCTCATTGGAGCCCTGTGTGTGCTTCATTCATTGTGTAGTTCAATCATTTGAGCCATGGGTGTGCTTCATTCATTCATTGTGTAGTTCTCTCATTGGAGCTCCGGGTGTGCTTCATTCATTCATTCATTGTGTAGTTCCCTCATTGGAGCCCAGTGTGTGCTTCATTCATTCATTCACTGAGTAGTTCCCTCATTGGAGCCCTGTGTGTGCTTCATTCATTCATTCATTGTGTAGTTCCCTCATTGGAGCCCTGTGTGTGCTTCATTCATTTATTCTGTAGTTCCCTCATTGGAGCCCTGTGTGTGCTTCATTCATTCATTTATTGTGTAGTTCAATCATTGGAGCCATGGGTGTGCTTCATTCATTCATTGTGTAGTTCCCTCATTGGAGCCCAGTGTGTGCTTCATTCATTCATTGTGTAGTTCCCTCATTGGAGCCCTGTGTGTGCTTCATTCATTCATTGTGTAGTTCCCTCATTGGAGCCCTGGATGTGCTTCCTTCATTCATTCATTTTGTAGTTCCCTCATTGTAGTCCAGTGTGTGCTTCATTCATTCAGTGTGTAGTTCCCTCATTGGAGCCCTGTGTGTGCTTCATTCATTCATTCATTGTGTAGTTCCCTCATTGGAGCCCTGTGTGTGCTTCATTCATTCATTTATTCTGTAGTTCCCTCATTGGAGCCCTGGATGTGCTTCATTCATTCATCCATTGTGTAGTTCCGTCATTGGAGCCCAGTGTGTGCTTCATTCATTCAGTGTGTAGTTCCCTCATATGAGCCCTGTGTGTGCTTCATTCATTGTATAGTTCCCTCATTGGAGCCCTGGGTGTGCTTCATTCATTGTGCAGTTCCCTCATTGGAGCCCAGTGTGTGCTTCATTCATTCAGTGTGTAGTTCCCTCATTGGAACCCTGTGTGTGCTTCATTCATTCATTCATTGTGTAGTTCCCTCATTGGAGCCCTGTGTGTGCTTCATTCATTCATTTATTCTGTAGTTCCCTCATTGGAGCCCTGTGTGTGCTTCATTCATTCATTCATTGTGTAGTTCAATCATTGGAGCCATGGGTGTGCTTCATTCATTCATTGTGTAGTTCTCTCATTGGAGCTCTGGGTGTGCTTCATTCATTCATTCATTGTGTAGTTCCCTCATTGGAGCCCAGTGTGTGCTTCATTCATTCATTGTGTAGTTCCCATCATTGGAGCTCTGTGTGTGCTTCATTCATTCATTCACTGAGTAGTTCCCTCATTTGAGCCCTGGATGTGCTTCATTCATTCATTAATTTTGTAGTTCGCTCATTGGAGCCCTGTGTGTGCTTCATTCATTCAGTGTGTAGTTCCCTCATTGGAGCACTGGGTGTGCTTCATTCATTAATTGTGTAGTTTCCTCATTGGAGCCCAGTGTGTGCTTCATTCATCCATTGTGTAGTTCCCTCATTGGAGCCCAGTGTGTGCTTCATTCATTCAGTGTGTAGTTCCCTCATTGGAGCCCTGTGTGTGCTTCATTCATTGTGTAGTTCCCTCATTGGAGCCCTGGGTGTGCTTCATTCATTGTGTAGTTCCCTCATTGGAGCCCAGTGTGTGCTTCATTCATTCAGTGTGTAGTTCCCTCATTGGAGCCCTGTGTGTGCTTCATTCATTCATTCATTGTGTAGTTCCCTCATTGGAGCCCTGTGTGTGCTTCATTCATTTATTCTGTAGTTCCCTCATTGGAGCCCTGTGTGTGCTTCATTCATTTATTCATTGTGTAGTTCCCTCATTGGAGCCTTGTGTGTGCTTCATTCATTCATTTATTCTGTAGTTCCCTCATTGGAGCCCTGTGTGTGCTTCATTCATTCATTCACTGAGTAGTTCCCTCATTGGAGCCCTGTATGTGCTTCATTCATTCATTCATTGTGTAGTTCCCTCATTGGAGCCCTGTGTGTGCTTCATTCATTCATTCATTGTGTAGTTTCCTCATTGGAGCCCTGGGTGTGCTTCATTCATTGTGTAGTTCCCTTATTGGAGCCCAGTGTGTGCTTCATTCATTCAGTGTGTAGTTCCCTCATTGGAGCCCTGTGTGTGCTTCATTCATTCATTCATTGTGTAGTTCCCTGATTGGAGCCCTGTGTGTGCTTCATTCATTCATTTATTCTGTAGTTCCCTCATTGGAGCCCTGTGTGTGCTTCATTCATTTATTCATTGTGTAGTTCAATCATTGGAGCCATGGGTGTGCTTCATTCATTCATTGTGTAGTTCTCTCATTGGAGCTCTGGGTGTGCTTCATTCATTCATTCATTGTGTAGTTCCCTTATTGGAGCCCAGTATGTGCTTCATTCATTCATTCACTAAGTAGTTCCTTCATTGGAGCCCTGGATGTGCTTCATTCATTCATTAATTTTGTAGTTCGCTCATTGGAGCCCAGTGTGTGCTTCATTCATTCAGTGTGTAGTTCCCTCATTGGAGCCCTGTGTGTGCTTCATTCATTGTGTAGTTCCCTCATTGGAGCCCTGGGTGTGCTTCATTCATTGTGTAGTTCCCTCATTGGAGCCCAGTGTATGCTTCATTCATTCAGTGTGTAGTTCCCTCATTGGAGCCCTGTGTGTGCTTCATTCATTTATTCATTGTGTAGTTCCCTCATTGGAGTCCTGTGTGTGCTCCATTCATTCATTTATTCTGTAGTTCCCTCATTGGAGCCCTGGATGTGCTTCATTCATTCATCCATTGTGTAGTTCCCTCATTGGAGCCCAGTGTGTGCTTCATTCATTCAGTGTGTAGTTCCCTCATTGGAGCCCTGTGTGTGCTTCATTCGTTGTGTAGTTCCCTCATTGGAGCCCTGGGTGTGCTTCATTCATTGTGTAGTTCCCTCATTGGAGCCCAGTGTGTGCTTCATTCATTCAGTGTGTAGTTCCCTCATTGGAGCCCTGTGTGTGCTTCATTCATGCATTCATTGTGTAGTTCCCTCATTGGAGCCCTGTGTGTGCTTCATTCATTCATTTATTCTGTAGTTCCTTCATTGGAGCCCTGTGTGTGATTCATTCATTCATTCATTGTGTAGTTCTCTCATTGGAGCTCTGGGTGTGCTTCATTCATTCGTTCATTGTGTAGTTCCCTCATTGGAGCCCAGTGTGTGCTTCATTCATTCATTGTGTAGTTCCCTCATTTGAGCCCTGGATGTGCTTCATTCATTCATTCATTTTGTAATTCGCTCATTGGAGCCCTGTGTGTGCTTCATTCATTCAGTGTGTAGTTCCCTCATTGGAGCACTGGGTGTGCTTCATTCATTCATTGTGTAGTTTCCTCATTGGAGCCCAGTGTGTGCTTCATTCATCCATTGTGTAGTTCCCTCATTGGAGCCCAGTGTGTGCTTCATTCATTGTGTAGTTCCCTCATTGAAGCCCTGGGTGGGCTTCATTCATTGTGTAGTTCCCACATTGGAGCCCTGTGTGTGCTTCATTCATTCATTCATTGTGTCGTTCTCTCATTGGAGCTCTGGGTGTGCTTCATTCATTCATTCATTGTGTAGTTCCCTCATTGGAGCCCTGTGTGTGCTTCATTCATTCATTCATTGTGTAGTTCCCTCATTGGAGCCCTGTGTGTGCTTCATTCATTGTGCAGTTCCCTCATTGGAGCCCTGTGTGTGCTTCATTCATTCATTCATTCATTGGGTAGTTCCCTCATTGGAGCACTGTGTGTGCTTCATTCATTCATTTATTCTGTAGTTCCCTCATTGGAGCCCTGCGTGTGCTTCATTCATTCATTCATTGTGTAGTTCAATCATTGGAGCCATGGGTGTGCTTCATTCATTCATTGTGTAGTTCTCTCATTGGAGCTCTGGGTGTGCTTCATTCATTCATTCACTGAGTAGTTCCCTCATTGGAGCCCTGTGTGTGCTTCATTCATTCATTCATTGTGTAGTTCCCTCATTGGAGCCCTGTGTGTGCTTCATTCATTCATTCATTGTGTAGTTCCCTTATTGGAGCCCTGTGTGTGCTTCATTCATTCATTCATTGTGTATTTCCCTCATTGGAGCCCTATGTGTGCTTCATTCATTCATTCATTGTGTAGTTCCCTCATTGGAGCCCTGTGTGTGCTTCATTCATTCATTTATTCTGTAGTTCCCTCATTGGAGCCCTGTGTGTGCTTCATTCATTCATTCATTGTGTAGTTCAATCATTGGAGCCATGGGTGTGCTTCATTCATTCATTGTGTAGTTCTCTCATTGGAGCTCTGGGTGTGCTTCATTCATTCATTCATTGTGTAGTTCCCTCATTGGAGCCCTGTGTGTGCTTCATTCATTCATTCATTGTGTAGTTCAATCATTGGAGCCATGGGTGTGCTTCATTCATTCATTGTGTAGTTCTCTCATTGGAGCTCTGGGTGTGCTTCATTCATTCATTCATTGTGTAGTTCCCTCATTGGAGCCCTGTGTGTGCTTCATTCGATCATTTATTCTGTAGTTACCTCATTGGAGCCCTGTGTGTGCTTCATTCATTCATTCATTCATTCATTGTGTAGTTCAATCATTGGAGCCCAGTGTGTGCTTCATTCATTGTGTAGTTCCCTGATTGGAGCCCTGTGTGTGCTTTATTCATTCATTTATTCTGTAGTTCCCTCATTGGAGCCCTGTGTGTGCTTCATTCATTCATTCATTGTGTAGTTCAATCATTGGAGCCATGGGTGTGCTTCATTCATTCATTGTGTAGTTCTCTCATTGGAGCTCTGGGTGTGCTTCATTCATTCATTGTGTAGTTCCCTCATTGGAGCCCTGTGTGTGCTTCATTCATTCATTCATTGTGTAGTTCCCTCATTGGAGCCCCGTGTGTGCTTCATTCATTGTGTAGTTCCCTCATTGGAGCCCTGTGTGTGCTTCATTCATTTATTCATTGTGTAGTTCCCTCATTGGAGCCCTGTGTGTGTTTCATTCATTCATTCACTGAGTAGTTCCCTCATTGGAGCCCTGTGTGTGCTTCATTCATTCATTCATTGTGTAGTTCCCTCATTGGAGCCCTGTGTGTGCTTCATTCATTGTGTAGTTCCCTCATTGGAGCCCTGTGTGTGCTTCATTCATTCATTCATTGTGTAGTTCCCTCATTGGAGCCCTTTGTGTGCTTCATTCATTCATTCATTGTGTAGTTCCCTCATTGGAGCCCTGTGTGTGCTTCATTCATTCATTTATTCTGTAGTTCCCTCATTGGAGCCCTGTGTGTGCTTCATTCATTCATTAATTGTGTAGTTCAATCATTGGAGCCATGGGTGTGCTTCATTCATTCATTGTGTAGTTCTCTCATTGGAGCTCTGGGTGTGCTTCATTCATTCATTCATTGTGTAGTTCTCTCATTGGAGCTCTGGATGTGCTTCATTCATTCATTGTGTACTTCCCTCATTGGAGCCCTGTGTGTGCTTCATTCATTCATTCACTGAGTAGTTCCCTCATTGGAGCCCTGTGTGTGCTTCATTCATTCATTTATTCTGTAGTTCCCTCATTGGAGCCCTGTGTGTGCTTCATTGATTCATTCATTGTGTAGTTCAATCCTTGGAGCCATGGGTGTGCTTCATTCATTCATTGTGTAGTTCTCTCATTGGAGCTCTGGGTGTGCTTCATTCATTCATTCATTCATTGTGTAGTTGCCTCATTGGAGCCCTGTGTGTGCTTCATTCATTCATTTATTCTGTAGTTCCCTCATTGGAGCCCTGTGTGTGCTTCACTCATTCATTCATTGTGTAGTTCCCTCATTGGAGCCCTGTGTGTGCTTCATTCATTCATTTATTCTGTAGTTCCCTCATTGGAGCCCTGTGTGTGCTTCATTCATTCATTCATTGTGTAGTTCAATCATTGGAGCCATGGGTGTGCTTCATTCATTCATTGTGTAGTTCTCTCATTGGAGCTCTGGGTGTGCTTCATTCATTCATTCATTGTGTAGTTCCCTCATTGGAGCCCAGTATGTCCTTCATTCATACATTCACTGAGTAGTTCCCTCATTGGAGCCCTGTGTATGCGTCATTCATTCATTGTGTAGTTCCCTCATTGGAGCCCTGTGTGTGCTTCATTCATTCATTTATTCTGTAGTTCCCTCATTGGAGCCCTGGATGTGCTTCATTCATTCATCCATTGTGTAGTTCCCTCATTGGAGCCCAGTGTGTGCTTCATTCATTCAGTGTGCAGTTCCCTCATTTGAGCCCTGTGTGTGCTTCATTCATTGTGTAGTTCCCTCATTGGAGCCCTGGGTGTGCTTCATTCATTGTGTAGTTCCCTTATTGGAGCCCAGTGTGTGCTTCATTCATTCAGTGTGTAGTTCCCTCATTGGAGCCCTGTGTGTGCTTCACTCATTCATTCATTGTGTAGTTCCCTCATTGGAGCCCTGTGTGTGCTTCATTCATTCATTTATTCTGTAGTTCCCTCATTGGAGCCCTGTGTGTGCTTCATTCATTCATTCATTGTGTAGTTCAATCATTGGAGCCATGGGTGTGCTTCATTCATTCATTGTGTAGTTCTCTCATTGGAGCTCTGGGTGTGCTTCATTCATTCATTCATTGTGTAGTTCCCTCATTGGAGCCCAGTGTGTCCTTCATTCATACATTCACTGAGTAGTTCCCTCATTGGAGCCCTGTGTATGCGTCATTCATTCATTGTGTAGTTCCCTCATTGGAGCCCTGTGTGTGCTTCATTCATTCATTTATTCTGTAGTTCCCTCATTGGAGCCCTGGATGTGCTTCATTCATTCATCCATTGTGTAGTTCCCTCATTGGAGCCCAGTGTGTGCTTCATTCATTCAGTGTGCAGTTCCCTCATTTGAGCCCTGTGTGTGCTTCATTCATTGTGTAGTTCCCTCATTGGAGCCCTGGGTGTGCTTCATTCATTGTGTAGTTCCCTTATTGGAGCCCAGTGTGTGCTTCATTCATTCAGTGTGTAGTTCCCTCATGGGAGCCCTGTGTGTGCTTCATTCATTCATTCATTGTGTAGTTCCCTGATTGGAGCCCTGTGTGTGCTTCATTCATTCATTTATTCTGTAGTTCTCTCATTGGAGCCCTTTGTGTGCTTCATTCATTTATTCATTGTGTAGTTCAATCATCGGAGCCATGGGTGTGCTTTATTCATTCATTGTGCAGTTCTCTCATTGGAGCTCTGGGTGTGCTTCATTCATTCATTCATTGTGTAGTTCCCTTATTGGAGCCCAGTATGTGCTTCATTCATTCATTCATTCACTGAGTAGTTCCTTCATTGGAGCCCTGGATGTGCTTCATTCATTCATTCATTTTGTAGTTCGCTCATTGGATCCCAGTGTGTGCTTCATTCATTCAGTGTGTAGTTCCCTCATTGGAGCCCTGTGTGTGCTTCATTCATTGTGTAGTTCCCTCATTGGAGCCCTGGGTGTGCTTCATTCATTGTGTAGTTCCCTCATTGGAGCCCAGTGTATGCTTCATTCATTCAGTGTGTAGTTCCCTCATTGGAGCCCTGTGTGTGCTTCATTCATTTATTCATTGTGTAGTTCCCTTATTGGAGTCCTGTGTGTGCTTCATTCATTCATTTATTCTGTAGTTCCCTCATTGGAGCCCTGGATGTGCTTCATTCATTCATCCATTGTGTAGTTTCCTCATTGGAGCCCAGTGTGTGCTTCATTCATTCAGTGTGTAGTTCCCTCATTGGAGCCCTGTGTGTGCTTCATTCGTTGTGTAGTTCCCTCATTGGAGCCCTGGGTGTGCTTCATTCATTGTGTAGTTCCCTCATTGGAGCCCAGTGTGTGCTTCATTCATTCAGTGTGTAGTTCCCTCATTGGAGCCCTGTGTGTGCTTCATTCATGCATTCATTGTGTAGTTCCCTCATTGGAGCCCTGTGTGTGCTTCATTCATGCATTTATTCTGTAGTTCCTTCATTGGATCCCTGTGTGTGATTCATTCATTCATTCATTGTGTAGTTCAATCATTGGAGCCATGGGTGTGCTTCATTCATTCATTGTGTAGTTCTCTCATTGGAGCTCTGGGTGTGCTTCATTCATTCGTTCATTGTGCAGTTCCCTCATTGGAGCCCTGTGTGTGCTTCATTCATTGTGTAGTTCCCTCATTGGAGCCCTGGGTGTGCTTCATTCATTGTGTAGTTCCCTCATTGGAGCCCAGTGTGTGCTTCATTCATTCAGTGTGCAGTTCCCTCATTGGAGCCCTGTGTGTGCTTCATTCATTCATTCATTGTGTAGTTCCCTCATTGGAGCCCTGTGTGTGCTTCATTCATTTATTCTGTAGTTCCCTCATTGGAGCCCTGTGTGTGCTTCATTCATTCATTCATTGTGTAGTTCTCTCATTGGAGCTCTGGGTGTGCTTCATTCATTCATTCATTGTGTACTTCCCTCATTGGAGCCCTGTGTGTGCTTCATTCATTCATTCACTGAGTAGTTCCCTAATTGGAGCCCTGTGTGTGCTTCATTCATTCATTCATTGTGTATTTCCCTCATTGGAGCCATGGGTGTGCTTCATTCATTAATTTATTCTGTAGTTCCCTCATTGGAGCCCTGTGTGTGCTTCATTCATTCATTCATTCATTGTGTAGTTCAATCATTGGAGCCATGGGTGTGCTTCATTCATTCATTGTGTAGTTCTCTCATTGGAGCTCTGGGTGTGCTTCATTCATTCATTCACTGAGTAGTTCCCTCATTGGAGCCCTGTGTGTGCTTCATTCATTGTGTAGTTCCCTCATTGGAGCCCTGTGTGTGCTTCATTCATTCATTCATTGTGTAGTTCCCTCATTGGAGCCCTGTGTGTGCTTCATTCATTCATTCATTGTGTAGTTCCCTCATTGGAGACCTGTGTGTGCTTCATTCATTGTGTAGTTCCCTCATTAGAGCCCTGTGTGTGCTTGCTTCATTCATTCATTCATTCATTGTGTAGTTCCCTCATTGGAGCCCTGTGTGTGCTTCATTCATTCATTCATTGTGTAGTTCCCTCATTGGAGACCTGTGTGTGCTTCAGTCATTGTGTAGTTCCCTCATTAGAGCCCTGTGTGTGCTTGCTTCATTCAGTCATTCATTCATTGTGTAGTTCCCTCATTGGAGCCCTGTGTGTGCTTCATTCATTCATTTATTCTGTAGTTCCTTCATTGGAGCCCTGTGTGTGCTTCATTCATTCATTCATTCATTGTGTAGTTCAATCATTGGAGCCATGGGTGTGCTTCATTCATTCATTGTGTAGTTCTCTCATTGGAGCTCTGGGTGTGCTTCATTCATTCATTCATTGTGTAGTTCCCTCATTGGAGCCCTCTGTGTGCTTCATTCATTCATTTATTCTGTAGTTCCCTCATTGGAGCCCTGTGTGTGCTTCATTCATTCATTCATTGTGTAGTTCAATCATTGGAGCCATGGGTGTGCTTCATTCATTCATTGTGTAGTTCTCTCATTGGAGCTCCGGGTGTGCTTCATTCATTCATTCATTCATTCATTGTGTAGTTCCCTCATTGGAGCCCAGTGTGTGCTTCATTCATTCATTCACTGAGTAGTTCCCTCATTGGAGCCCTGTGTGTGCGTCATTCATTCATTGTGTAGTTCCATCATTGGAGCCCTGTGTGTGCTTCATTCATTCATTCACTGAGTAGTTCCCTCATTGGAGCCCTGTGTGTGCTTCATTCATTCATTCATTGTGTATTTCCCTCATTGGAGCCCTGTGTGTGCTTCATTCATTGTGTAGTTCCCTTATTGGAGCCCTGTGTGTGCTTCATTCATTCATTCATTGTGTAGTTCCCTCATTGGAGCCCTGTGTGTGCTTCATTCATTCATTCATTGTGTAGTTCCCTCATTGGAGACCTGTGTGTGCTTCATTCATTGTGTAGTTCCCTCATTGGAGCCCTGTGTGTGCTTCATTCATTCATTCATTCATTGTGTAGTTCCCTCATTGGAGCCCTGTGTGTTCTTCATTCATTCATTCATTCATTGTGTAGTTCCCTCATTGGAGCCCTGTGTGTTCTTCATTCATTCATTTATTCTGTAGTTCCCTCATTGGAGCCCTGTTTGTGCTTCATTCATTCATTCACTGAGTAGTTCCCTCATTGGAGCCCTGTGTGTGCTTCATTCATTCATTCATTGTGTAGTTCAATCATTGGAGCCATGGGTGTGCTTCATTCATTCATTGTGTAGTTCTCTCATTGGAGCTCTGGGTGTGCTTCATTCATTCATTCATTGTGTAGTTCCCTCATTGGAGCCCTCTGTGTGCTTCATTCATTCATTTATTCTATAGTTCCCTCATTGGAGCCCTGTGTGTGCTTCATTCATTCATTTATTGTGTAGTTCAATCATTGGAGCCATGGGTGTGCTTCATTCATTCATTGTGTAGTTCTCTCATTGGAGCTCTGGGTGTGCTTCATTCATTCATTGTGTAGTTCCCTCATTGGAGCCCTGTGTGTGCTTCATTCATTCATTGTGTAGTTCCCTCATTGGAGCCCAGTGTGTGCTTCATTCATTCATTCATTGTGTAGTTCCCTCATTGGAGCCCTCTGTGTGCTTCATTCATTCATTTATTCTGTAGTTCCCTCTTTGGAGCCCTGTATGTGCTTCATTCATTCATTCATTGTGTAGTTCAATCATTGGAGCCATGGGTGTGCTTCATTCATTCATTGTGTAGTTCTCTCATTGGAGCTCCGGGTGCGCTTCATTCATTCATTCATTGTGTAGTTCCCTCATTGGAGCCCAGTGTGTGCTTCATTCACTGAGTAGTTCCCTCATTGGAGCCCTGTGTGTGCGTCATTCATTCATTGTGTAGTTCCCTCATTGGAGCCCTGTGTGTGCTTCATTCATTCATTCACTTAGTAGTTCCCTCATTGGAGCCCTGTGTTTGCTTTATTCATTCATTCATTGTGTATTTCCCTCATTGGAGCCCTGTGTGTGCTTCATTCATTCATTTAGTCTGTAGTTCCCTCATTGGAGCCCTGTGTGTGCTTCATTCATTCATTCACTTAGTAGTTCCCTCATTGGAGCCCTGTGTGTGCCTCATTCATTCATTCATTGTGTAGTTCCCTCATTGGAGCACTCTGTGTGCTTCATTCATTCATTCATTGTGTAGTTCCCTCATTGGAGCCCTGTGTGTGCTTCATTCATTCATTCATTGTGTAGTTCCCTCATTGGAGCCCTGTGTGTGCTTCATTCATTCATTTATTCTGTAGTTCCCTCATTGGAGCCCTGTGTGTGCTTCATTCATTCATTCATTGTGTAGTTCAATCATTGGAGCCATGGGTGTGCTTCATTCATTCATTGTGTAGTTCTCTCATTGGAGCTCTGGGTGTGCTTCATTCATTCATTCATTGTGTAGTTCCCTCATTGGAGCCCTGTGTGTGCTTCATTCGATCATTTATTCTGTAGTTCCCTCATTGGAGCCCTGTGTGTGCTTCATTCATTCATTCATTGTGTAGTTCAATCATTTGAGCCATGGGTGTGCTTCATTCATTCATTGTGTAGTTCTCTCATTGGAGCTCCGGGTGTGCTTCATTCATTCATTCATTGTGTAGTTCCCTCATTGGAGCCCAGTGTGTGCTTCATTCATTCATTCACTGAGTAGTTCCCTCATTGGAGCCCTGTGTGTGCTTCATTCATTCATTCATTGTGTAGTTCCCTCATTGGAGCCCTGTGTGTGCTTCATTCATTTATTCTGTAGTTCCCTCATTGGAGCCCTGTGTGTGCTTCATTCATTCATTCATTGTGTAGTTCCCTCATTGGAGCCCTGTGTGTGCTTCATTCATTCATTCATTGTGTAGTTCCCTCATTGGAGCCCTGTGTGTGCTTCATTCATTCATTTATTCTGTAGTTCCCTCATTGGAGCCCTGTGTGTGCTTCATTCATTCATTCATTGTGTATTTCAATCATTGGAGCCATGGGTGTGCTTCATTCATTCATTGTGTAGTTCTCTCATTGGAGCTCTGGGTGTGCTTCATTCATTCATTCATTGTGTAGTTCCCTCATTGGAGCCCTGTGTGTGCTTCATTCGATCATTTATTCTGTAGTTCCCTCATTGGAGCCCTGTGTGTGCTTCATTCATTCATTCATTGTGTAGTTCAATCATTTGAGCCATGGGTGTGCTTCATTCATTCATTGTGTAGTTCTCTCATTGGAGCTCCGGGTGTGCTTCATTCATTCATTCATTGTGTAGTTCCCTCATTGGAGCCCAGTGTGTGCTTCATTCATTCATTCACTGAGAAGTTCCCTCATTGGAGCCCTGTGTGTGCTTCATTCATTCATTCATTGTGTAGTTCCCTCATTGGAGCCCTGTGTGTGCTTCATTCATTTATTCTGTAGTTCCCTCATTGGAGCCCTGTGTGTGCTTCATTCATTCATTTATTGTGTAGTTCAATCATTGGAGCCATGGGTGTGCTTCATTCATTCATTGTGTAGTTCCCTCATTGGAGCCCAGTGTGTGCTTCATTCATTCATTGTGTAGTTCCCTCATTGGAGCCCTGTGTGTGCTTCATTCATTCATTGTGTAGTTCCCTCATTGGAGCCCTGGATGTGCTTCCTTCATTCATTCATTTTGTAGTTCCCTCATTGGAGTCCAGTGTGTGCTTCATTCATTCAGTGTGTAGTTCCCTCATTGGAGCCCTGTGTGTGCTTCATTCATTCATTCACTGAGTAGTTCCCTCATTGGAGCCCTGTGTGTGCTTCATTCATTCATTCATTGTGTAGTTCAATCATTGGAGCCATGGGTGTGCTTCATTCATTCATTGTGTAGTTCTCTCATTGGAGCTCTGGGTGTGCTTCATTCATTCATTCATTGTGTAGTTCCCTCATTGGAGCCCTCTGTGTGCTTCATTCATTCATTTATTCTGTAGTTCCCTCATTGGAGCCCTGTGTGTGCTTCATTCATTCATTTATTGTGTAGTTCAATCATTGGAGCCATGGGTGTGCTTCATTCATTCATTGTGTAGTTCTCTCATTGGAGCTCTGGGTGTGCTTCATTCATTCATTGTGTAGTTCCCTCATCGGAGCCCTGTGTGTGCTTCATTCATTCATTGTGTAGTTCCCTCATTGGAGCCCTGTGTGTGCTTCATTCATTCATTCATTGTGTAGTTCCCTCATTGGAGCCCAGTGTGTGCTTCATTCATTCATTCATTGTGTAGTTCCCTCATTGGAGCCCTCTGTGTGCTTCATTCATTCATTTATTCTGTAGTTCCCTCTTTGGAGCCCTGTATGTGCTTCATTCATTCATTCATTGTGTAGTTCAATCATTGGAGCCATGGGTGTGCTTCATTCATTCATTGTGTAGTTCTCTCATTGGAGCTCCGGGTGTGCTTCATTCATTCATTCATTGTGTAGTTCCCTCATTGGAGCCCAGTGTGTGCTTCATTCACTGAGTAGTTCCCTCATTGGAGCCCTGTGTGTGCGTCATTCATTCATTGTGTAGTTCCCTCATTGGAGCCCTGTGTGTGCTTCATTCATCCATTCACTTAGTAGTTCCCTCATTGGAGCCCTGTGTTTGCTTTATTCATTCATTCATTGTGTATTTCCCTCATTGGAGAACTGTGTGTGCTTCATTCATTCATTTATTCTGTAGTTCCCTCATTGGAGCCCTGTGTGTGCTTCATTCATTCATTCATTCACTTAGTAGTTCCCTCATTGGAGCCCTGTGTGTGCCTCATTCATTCATTCATTGTGTAGTTCCCTCATTGGAGCACTCTGTGTGCTTCATTCATTCATTCATTGTGTAGTTCCCTCATTGGAGCCCTGTGTGTGCTTCATTCATTCATTCATTGTGTAGTTCCCTCATTGGAGCCCTGTGTGTGCTTCATTCATTCATTCATTGTGTAGTTCAATCATTGGAGCCATGGGTGTGCTTCATTCATTCATTGTGTAGTTCTCTCATTGGAGCTCTGGGTGTGCTTCATTCATTCATTCATTGTGTAGTTCCCTCATTGGAGCCCTGTGTGTGCTTCATTCGATCATGTATTCTGTAGTTCCCTCATTGGAGCCCTGTGTGTGCTTCATTCATTCATTCATTGTGTAGTTCAATCATTTGAGCCATGGGTGTGCTTCATTCATTCATTGTGTAGTTCTCTCATTGGAGCTCCGGGTGTGCTTCATTCATTCATTCATTGTGTAGTTCCCTCATTGGAGCCCAGTGTGTGCTTCATTCATTCATTCACTGAGTAGTTCCCACATTGGAGCCCTGTGTGTGCTTCATTCATTCATTCATTGTGTAGTTCCCTCATTGGAGCCCTGTGTGTGCTTCAATCATTTATTCTGTAGTTCCCTCATTGGAGCCCTGTGTGTGCTTCATTCATTCATTCATTGTGTAGTTCCCTCATTGGAGCCCTGTGTGTGCTTCATTCATTCATTCATTGTGTAGTTCCCTCATTGGAGCCCTGTGTGTGCTTCATTCATTCATTTATTCTGTAGTTCCCTCATTGGAGCCCTGTGTGTGCTTCATTCATTCATTCATTGTGTAGTTCAATCATTGGAGCCATGGGTGTGCTTCATTCATTCATTGTGTAGTTCTCTCATTGGAGCTCTGGGTGTGCTTCATTCATTCATTCATTGTGTAGTTCCCTCATTGGAGCCCTGTGTGTGCTTCATTCGATCATTTATTCTGTAGTTCCCTCATTGGAGCCCTGTGTGTGCTTCATTCATTCATTCATTGTGTAGTTCAATCATTTGAGCCATGGGTGTGCTTCATTCATTCATTGTGTAGTTCTCTCATTGGAGCTCCGGGTGTGCTTCATTCATTCATTCATTGTGTAGTTCCCTCATTGGAGCCCAGTGTGTGCTTCATTCATTCATTCACTGAGTAGTTCCCTCATTGGAGCCCTGTGTGTGCTTCATTCATTCATTCATTGTGTAGTTCCCTCATTGGAGCCCTGTGTGTGCTTCATTCATTTATTCTGTAGTTCCCTCATTGGAGCCCTGTGTGTGCTTCATTCATTCATTTATTGTGTAGTTCAATCATTGGAGCCATGGGTGTGCTTCATTCATTCATTGTGTAGTTCCCTCATTGGAGCCCAGTGTGTGCTTCATTCATTCATTGTGTAGTTCCCTCATTGGAGCCCTGTGTGTGCTTCATTCATTCATTGTGTAGTTCCCTCATTGGAGCCCTGGATGTGCTTCCTTCATTCATTCATTTTGTAGTTCCCTCATTGTAGTCCAGTGTGTGCTTCATTCATTCAGTGTGTAGTTCCCTCATTGGAGCCCTGTGTCTGCTTCATTCATTAATTCATTGTGTAGTTCCCTCATTGGAGCCCTGTGTGTGCTTCATTCATTCATTTATTCTGTAGTTCCCTCATTGGAGCCCTGGATGTGCTTCATTCATTCATCCATTGTGTAGTTCCGTCATTGGAGCCCAGTGTGTGCTTCATTCATTCAGTGTGTAGTTCCCTCATATGAGCCCTGTGTGTGCTTCATTCATTGTATAGTTCCCTCATTGGAGCCCTGGGTGTGCTTCATTCATTGTGCAGTTCCCTCATTGGAGCCCAGTGTGTGCTTCATTCATTCAGTGTGTAGTTCCCTCATTGGAACCCTGTGTGTGCTTCATTCATTCATTCATTGTGTAGTTCCCTCATTGGAGCCCTGTGTGTGCTTCATTCATTCATTTATTCTGTAGTTCCCTCATTGGAGCCCTGTGTGTGCTTCATTCATTCATTCATTGTGTAGTTCAATCATTGGAGCCATGGGTGTGCTTCATTCATTCATTGTGTAGTTCTCTCATTGGAGCTCTGGGTGTGCTTCATTCATTCATTCATTGTGTAGTTCCCTCATTGGAGCCCAGTGTGTGCTTCATTCATTCATTGTGTAGTTCCCATCATTGGAGCTCTGTGTGTGCTTCATTCATTCATTCACTGAGTAGTTCCCTCATTTGAGCCCTGGATGTGCTTCATTCATTCATTAATTTTGTAGTTCGCTCATTGGAGCCCTGTGTGTGCTTCATTCATTCAGTGTGTAGTTCCCTCATTGGAGCACTGGGTGTGCTTCATTCATTAATTGTGTAGTTTCCTCATTGGAGCCCAGTGTGTGCTTCATTCATCCATTGTGTAGTTCCCTCATTGGAGCCCAGTGTGTGCTTCATTCATTCTGTGTGTAGTTCCCTCATTGGAGCCCTGTGTGTGCTTCATTCATTGTGTAGTTCCCTCATTGGAGCCCTGGGTGTGCTTCATTCATTGTGTAGTTCCCTCATTGGAGCCCAGTGTGTGCTTCATTCATTCAGTGTGTAGTTCCCTCATTGGAGCCCTGTGTGTGCTTCATTCATTCATTCATTGTGTAGTTCCCTCATTGGAGCCCTGTGTGTGCTTCATTCATTTATTCTGTAGTTCCCTCATTGGAGCCCTGTGTGTGCTTCATTCATTTATTCATTGTGTAGTTCCCTCATTGGAGCCTTGTGTGTGCTTCATTCATTCATTTATTCTGTAGTTCCCTCATTGGAGCCCTGTGTGTGCTTCATTCATTCATTCACTGAGTAGTTCCCTCATTGGAGCCCTGTATGTGCTTCATTCATTCATTCATTGTGTAGTTCCCTCATTGGAGCCCTGTGTGTGCTTCATTCATTCATTCATTGTGTAGTTTCCTCATTGGAGCCCTGGGTGTGCTTCATTCATTGTGTAGTTCCCTTATTGGAGCCCAGTGTGTGCTTCATTCATTCAGTGTGTAGTTCCCTCATTGGAGCCCTGTGTGTGCTTCATTCATTCATTCATTGTGTAGTTCCCTGATTGGAGCCCTGTGTGTGCTTCATTCATTCATTTATTCTGTAGTTCCCTCATTGGAGCCCTGTGTGTGCTTCATTCATTTATTCATTGTGTAGTTCAATCATTGGAGCCATGGGTGTGCTTCATTCATTCATTGTGTAGTTCTCTCATTGGAGCTCTGGGTGTGCTTCATTCATTCATTCATTGTGTAGTTCCCTTATTGGAGCCCAGTATGTGCTTCATTCATTCATTCACTAAGTAGTTCCTTCATTGGAGCCCTGGATGTGCTTCATTCATTCATTAATTTTGTAGTTCGCTCATTGGAGCCCAGTGTGTGCTTCATTCATTCAGTGTGTAGTTCCCTCATTGGAGCCCTGTGTGTGCTTCATTCATTGTGTAGTTCCCTCATTGGAGCCCTGGGTGTGCTTCATTCATTGTGTAGTTCCCTCATTGGAGCCCAGTGTATGCTTCATTCATTCAGTGTGTAGTTCCCTCATTGGAGCCCTGTGTGTGCTTCATTCATTTATTCATTGTGTAGTTCCCTCATTGGAGTCCTGTGTGTGCTCCATTCATTCATTTATTCTGTAGTTCCCTCATTGGAGCCCTGGATGTGCTTCATTCATTCATCCATTGTGTAGTTCCCTCATTGGAGCCCAGTGTGTGCTTCATTCATTCAGTGTGTAGTTCCCTCATTGGAGCCCTGTGTGTGCTTCATTCGTTGTGTAGTTCCCTCATTGGAGCCCTGGGTGTGCTTCATTCATTGTGTAGTTCCCTCATTGGAGCCCAGCGTGTGCTTCATTCATTCAGTGTGTAGTTCCCTCATTGGAGCCCTGTGTGTGCTTCATTCATGCATTCATTGTGTAGTTCCCTCATTGGAGCCCTGTGTGTGCTTCATTCATTCATTTATTCTGTAGTTCCTTCATTGGAGCCCTGTGTGTGATTCATTCATTCATTCATTGTGTAGTTCTCTCATTGGAGCTCTGGGTGTGCTTCATTCATTCGTTCATTGTGTAGTTCCCTCATTGGAGCCCAGTGTGTGCTTCATTCATTCATTGTGTAGTTCCCTCATTTGAGCCCTGGATGTGCTTCATTCATTCATTCATTTTGTAATTCGCTCATTGGAGCCCTGTGTGTGCTTCATTCATTCAGTGTGTAGTTCCCTCATTGGAGCACTGGGTGTGCTTCATTCATTCATTGTGTAGTTTCCTCATTGGAGCCCAGTGTGTGCTTCATTCATCCATTGTGTAGTTCCCTCATTGGAGCCCAGTGTGTGCTTCATTCATTGTGTAGTTCCCTCATTGAAGCCCTGGGTGTGCTTCATTCATTGTGTAGTTCCCACATTGGAGCCCTGTGTGTGCTTCATTCATTCATTCATTGTGTCGTTCTCTCATTGGAGCTCTGGGTGTGCTTCATTCATTCATTCATTGTGTAGTTCCCTCATTGGAGCCCTGTGTGTGCTTCATTCATTCATTCATTCACTGAGTAGTTCCCTCATTGGAGCCCTGTGTGTGCTTCATTCATTCATTCATTGTGTAGTTCCCTCATTGGAGCCCTGTGTGTGCTTCATTCATTGTGCAGTTCCCTCATTGGAGCCCTGTGTGTGCTTCATTCATTCATTCATTCATTGGGTAGTTCCCTCATTGGAGCACTGTGTGTGCTTCATTCATTCATTTATTCTGTAGTTCCCTCATTGGAGCCCTGCGTGTGCTTCATTCATTCATTCATTGTGTAGTTCAATCATTGGAGCCATGGGTGTGCTTCATTCATTCATTGTGTAGTTCTCTCATTGGAGCTCTGGGTGTGCTTCATTCATTCATTCATTGTGTAGTTCCCTCATTGGAGCCCTGTGTGTGCTTCATTCATTGTGTAGTTCCCTCATTGGAGAACTGTGCGTGCTTCATTCATTCATCCATAGTGTAGTTCCCTCATTGGAGACCTGTGCGTGCTTCATTCATTCATTCACTGAGTAGTTCCCTCATTGGAGCCCTGTGTGTGCTTCATTCATTCATTCATTGTGTAGTTCCCTCATTGGAGCCCTGTGTGTGCTTCATTCATTCATTCATTGTGTAGTTCCCTTATTGGAGCCCTGTGTGTGCTTCATTCATTCATTCATTGTGTAGTTCCCTCATTGGAGCCCTGTGTGTGCTTCATTCATTCATTCATTGTGTAGTTCCCTCATTGGAGCCCTGTGTGTGCTTCATTCATTCATTCATTGTGTAGTTCAATCATTGGAGCCATGGGTGTGCTTCATTCATTCATTGTGTAGTTCTCTCATTGGAGCTCTGGGTGTGCTTCATTCATTCATTCATTGTGTAGTTCCCTCATTGGAGCCCTGTGTGTGCTTCATTCATTCATTCATTGTGTAGTTCAATCATTGGAGCCATGGGTGTGCTTCATTCATTCATTGTGTAGTTCTCTCATTGGAGCTCTGGGTGTGCTTCATTCATTCATTCATTGTGTAGTTCCCTCATTGGAGCCCTGTGTGTGCTTCATTCGATCATTTATTCTGTAGTTACCTCATTGGAGCCCTGTGTGTGCTTCATTCATTCATTCATTCATTCATTGTGTAGTTCAATCATTGGAGCCCAGTGTGTGCTTCATTCATTGTGTAGTTCCCTGATTGGAGCCCTGTGTGTGCTTTATTCATTCATTTATTCTGTAGTTCCCTCATTGGAGCCCTGTGTGTGCTTCATTCATTCATTCATTGTGTAGTTCAATCATTGGAGCCATGGGTGTGCTTCATTCATTCATTGTGTAGTTCTCTCATTGGAGCTCTGGGTGTGCTTCATTCATTCATTGTGTAGTTCCCTCATTGGAGCCCTGTGTGTGCTTCATTCATTCATTCATTGTGTAGTTCCCTCATTGGAGCCCTGTGTGTGCTTCATTCATCGTGTAGTTCCCTCATTGGAGCCCTGTGTGTGCTTCATTCATTTATTCATTGTGTAGTTCCCTCATTGGAGCCCTGTGTGTGTTTCATTCATTCATTCACTGAGTAGTTCCCTCATTGGAGCCCTGTGTGTGCTTCATTCATTCATTCATTGTGTAGTTCCCTCATTGGAGCCCTGTGTGTGCTTCATTCATTGTGTAGTTCCCTCATTGGAGCCCTGTGTGTGCTTCATTCATTCATTCACTGTGTAGTTCCCTCATTGGAGCCCTTTGTGTGCTTCATTCATTCATTCATTGTGTAGTTCCCTCATTGGAGCCCTGTGTGTGCTTCATTCATTCATTTATTCTGTAGTTCCCTCATTGGAGCCCTGTGTGTGCTTCATTCATTCATTAATTGTGTAGTTCAATCATTGGAGCCATGGGTGTGCTTCATTCATTCATTGTGTAGTTCTCTCATTGGAGCTCTGGGTGTGCTTCATTCATTCATTCATTGTGTAGTTCTCTCATTGGAGCTCTGGATGTGCTTCATTCATTCATTGTGTACTTCCCTCATTGGAGCCCTGTGTGTGCTTCATTCATTCATTCACTGAGTAGTTCCCTCATTGGAGCCCTGTGTGTGCTTCATTCATTCATTTATTCTGTAGTTCCCTCATTGGAGCCCTGTGTGTGCTTCATTGATTCATTCATTGTGTAGTTCAATCCTTGGAGCCATGGGTGTGCTTCATTCATTCATTGTGTAGTTCTCTCATTGGAGCTCTGGGTGTGCTTCATTCATTCATTCATTCATTGTGTAGTTGCCTCATTGGAGCCCTGTGTGTGCTTCATTCATTCATTTATTCTGTAGTTCCCTCATTGGAGCCCTGTGTGTGCTTCACTCATTCATTCATTGTGTAGTTCCCTCATTGGAGCCCTGTGTGTGCTTCATTCATTCATTTATTCTGTAGTTCCCTCATTGGAGCCCTGTGTGTGCTTCATTCATTCATTCATTGTGTAGTTCAATCATTGGAGCCATGGGTGTGCTTCATTCATTCATTGTGTAGTTCTCTCATTGGAGCTCTGGGTGTGCTTCATTCATTCATTCATTGTGTAGTTCCCTCATTGGAGCCCAGTATGTCCTTCATTCATACATTCACTGAGTAGTTCCCTCATTGGAGCCCTGTGTATGCGTCATTCATTCATTGTGTAGTTCCCTCATTGGAGCCCTGTGTGTGCTTCATTCATTCATTTATTCTGTAGTTCCCTCATTGGAGCCCTGGATGTGCTTCATTCATTCATCCATTGTGTAGTTCCCTCATTGGAGCCCAGTGTGTGCTTCATTCATTCAGTGTGCAGTTCCCTCATTTGAGCCCTGTGTGTGCTTCATTCATTGTGTAGTTCCCTCATTGGAGCCCTGGGTGTGCTTCATTCATTGTGTAGTTCCCTTATTGGAGCCCAGTGTGTGCTTCATTCATTCAGTGTGTAGTTCCCTCATTGGAGCCCTGTGTGTGCTTCACTCATTCATTCATTGTGTAGTTCCCTCATTGGAGCCCTGTGTGTGCTTCATTCATTCATTTATTCTGTAGTTCCCTCATTGGAGCCCTGTGTGTGCTTCATTCATTCATTCATTGTGTAGTTCAATCATTGGAGCCATGGGTGTGCTTCATTCATTCATTGTGTAGTTCTCTCATTGGAGCTCTGGGTGTGCTTCATTCATTCATTCATTGTGTAGTTCCCTCATTGGAGCCCAGTGTGTCCTTCATTCATACATTCACTGAGTAGTTCCCTCATTGGAGCCCTGTGTATGCGTCATTCATTCATTGTGTAGTTCCCTCATTGGAGCCCTGTGTGTGCTTCATTCATTCATTTATTCTGTAGTTCCCTCATTGGAGCCCTGGATGTGCTTCATTCATTCATCCATTGTGTAGTTCCCTCATTGGAGCCCAGTGTGTGCTTCATTCATTCAGTGTGCAGTTCCCTCATTTGAGCCCTGTGTGTGCTTCATTCATTGTGTAGTTCCCTCATTGGAGCCCTGGGTGTGCTTCATTCATTGTGTAGTTCCCTTATTGGAGCCCAGTGTGTGCTTCATTCATTCAGTGTGTAGTTCCCTCATGGGAGCCCTGTGTGTGCTTCATTCATTCATTCATTGTGTAGTTCCCTGATTGGAGCCCTGTGTGTGCTTCATTCATTCATTTATTCTGTAATTCTCTCATTGGAGCCCTTTGTGTGCTTCATTCATTTATTCATTGTGTAGTTCAATCATCGGAGCCATGGGTGTGCTTTATTCATTCATTGTGTAGTTCTCTCATTGGAGCTCTGGGTGTGCTTCATTCATTCATTCATTGTGTAGTTCCCTTATTGGAGCCCAGTATGTGCTTCATTCATTCATTCATTCACTGAGTAGTTCCTTCATTGGAGCCCTGGATGTGCTTCATTCATTCATTCATTTTGTAGTTCGCTCATTGGATCCCAGTGTGTGCTTCATTCATTCAGTGTGTAGTTCCCTCATTGGAGCCCTGTGTGTGCTTCATTCATTGTGTAGTTCCCTCATTGGAGCCCTGGGTGTGCTTCATTCATTGTGTAGTTCCCTCATTGGAGCCCAGTGTATGCTTCATTCATTCAGTGTGTAGTTCCCTCATTGGAGCCCTGTGTGTGCTTCATTCATTTATTCATTGTGTAGTTCCCTTATTGGAGTCCTGTGTGTGCTTCATTCATTCATTTATTCTGTAGTTCCCTCATTGGAGCCCTGGATGTGCTTCATTCATTCATCCATTGTGTAGTTCCCTCATTGGAGCCCAGTGTGTGCTTCATTCATTCAGTGTGTAGTTCCCTCATTGGAGCCCTGTGTGTGCTTCATTCGTTGTGTAGTTCCCTCATTGGAGCCCTGGGTGTGCTTCATTCATTGTGTAGTTCCCTCATTGGAGCCCAGTGTGTGCTTCATTCATTCAGTGTGTAGTTCCCTCATTGGAGCCCTGTGTGTGCTTCATTCATGCATTCATTGTGTAGTTCCCTCATTAGAGCCCTGTGTGTGCTTCATTCATGCATTTATTCTGTAGTTCCTTCATTGGATCCCTGTGTGTGATTCATTCATTCATTCATTGTGTAGTTCAATCATTGGAGCCATGGGTGTGCTTCATTCATTCATTGTGTAGTTCTCTCATTGGAGCTCTGGGTGTGCTTCATTCATTCGTTCATTGTGCAGTTCCCTCATTGGAGCCCAGTATGTGCTTCATTCATTCATTGTGTAGTTCCCTCATTTGAGCCCTGGATGTGCTTCATTCATTCATTCATTTTGTAATTTGCTCATTGGAGCCCTGTGTGTGCTTCATTCATTCAGTGTGTAGTTCCTTCATTGGAGCACTGGGTGTGCTTCATTCATTCATTGTGTAGTTTCCTCATTGGAGCCCAGTGTGTGCTTCATTCATCCATTGTGTAGTTCCTTCATTGGAGCCCAGTGTGTGCTTCATTCATTGTGTAGTTCCCTCATTGAAGCCCTGGGTGTGCTTCATTCATTGTGTAGTTCCCACATTGGAGCCCTGTGTGTGCTTCACTCATTCATTCATTGTGTAGTTCTCTCATTGGAGCTCTGGGCGTGCTTCATTCATTCATTCATTGTGTAGTTCCCTCATTGGAGCCCTGTGTGTGCTTCATTCATTCATTCACTGAGTAGTTCCCTCATTGGAGCCCTGTGTGTGCTTCATTCATTCATTCACTCATTGTGTAGTTCCCTCATTGGAGCACTGTGTGTGCTTCATTCATTCATTTATTCTGTAGTTCCCTCATTGGAGCCCTGTGTGTGCTTCATTCATTCATTCATTGTGTAGTTCAATCATTGGAGCCATGGGTGTGCTTCATTCATTCATTGTGTAGTTCTCTCATTGGAGCTCTGGGTGTGCTTCATTCATTCATTCATTGTGTAGTTCCCTCATCGGAGCCCTGTGTGTGCTTCATTCATTCATTTATTCTGTAGTTCCCTCATTGGAGCCCTGTGTGTGCTTCATTCATTCATTCATTGTGTAGTTCAATCATTGGAGCCATGGGTGTGCTTCATTCATTCATTGTGTAGTTCTCTCATTGGAGCTCTGGGTGTGCTTCATTCATTCATTCACTGAGTAGTTCCCTCATTGGAGCCCTGTGTGTGCTTCATTTATTGTGTAGTTCCCTCATTGGAGAACTGTGTGTGCTCCATTCATTCATCCATAGTGTAGTTCCCTCATTGGAGCCCTGTGTGTGCTTCATTCATTCATTCACTGAGTAGTTCCCTCATTGGATCCCTGTGTGTGCTTCATTCATTCATTCATTGTGTAGTTCCCTCATTGGAGCCCTGTGTGTGCTTCATTCATTGTGTAGTTCCCTTATTGGAGCCCTGTGTGTGATTCATTCATTCATTCATTGTGTAGTTCCCTCATTGGAGCCCTGTGTGTGCTTCATTCATTCATTCATTGTGTAGTTCCCTCATTGGAGCCCTGTGTGTGCTTCATTCATTCATTTATTCTGTAGTTCCCTCATTGGAGCCCTGTGTGTGCTTCATTCATTCATTGTGTAGTTCTCTCATTGGAGCTCTGGGTGTGCTTCATTCATTCATTCATTGTGTAGTTCCCTCATTGGAGCCCTGTGTGTGCTTCATTCGATCATTTATTCTGTAGTTCCCTCATTGGAGCCCTGTGTGTGCTTCATTCATTCATTCATTCATTGTGTAGTTCAATCATTGGAGCCATGGGTGTGCTTCATTCATTCATTGTGTAGTTCTCTCATTGGAGCTCCGGGTGTGCTTCATTCATTCATTCATTGTGTGGTTCCCTCATTGGAGCCCAGTGTGTGCTTCATTCATTCATTCACTGAGTAGTTCCCTCATTGGAGCCCTGTGTGTGCTTCATTCATTCATTCATTGTGTAGTTGCCTCATTGGAGCCCTGTGTGTGCTTCATTCATTCATTTATTCTGTAGTTCCCTCATTGGAGCCCTGTATGTGCTTCATTCATTCATTGATTGTGTAGTTCAATCATTGGAGCCATGGGTGTGCTTCATTCATTCATTGTGTAGTTCCCTCATTGGAGCCCAGTGTGTGCTTCATTCATTCATTCATTGTGTAGTTCCCTCATTGGAGCCCTGTGTGTGCTTCATTCATTCATTTATTCTGTAGTTCCCTCATTGGAGCCCTGTGTGTGCTTCATTCATTCATTCATTGTGTAGTTCAATCATTGGAGCCATGGGTGTGCTTCATTCATTCAGTGTGTAGTTCCCTCATTGGAGCCCTGTGTGTGCTTCATTCATTGTGTAGTTCCCTCATTGGAGCCCTGGGTGTGCTTCATTCATTGTGTAGTTCCCTCATTGGAGCCCAGTGTATGCTTCATTCATTCAGTGTGTAGTTCCCTCATTGGAGCCCTGTGTGTGCTTCATTCATTTATTCTTTGTGTAGTTCCCTCATTGGAGTCCTGTGTGTGCTTCATTCATTCATTTATTCTGTAGTTCCCTCATTGGAGCCCTGGATGTGCTTCATTCATTCATCCATTGTGTAGTTCCCTCATTGGAGCCCAGTGTGTGCTTCATTCATTGTGCAGTTCCCTCATTGGAGCCCTGTGTGTGCTTCATTCATTCATTCATTCATTGTGTAGTTCCCTCATTGGAGCCCGGTGTGTGCTTCATTCATTCATTTATTCTGTAGTTCCCTCATTGGAGCCCTGTGTGTGCTTCATTCATTCATTCATTGTGTAGTTCAATCATTGGAGCCGTGGGTGTGCTTCATTCATTCATAGTGTAGTTCTCTCATTGGAGCTCTGGGTGTGCTTCATTCATTCATTCATTGTGTAGTTCCCTCATTGGAGCCCTGTGTGTGCTTCATTCATTCATTTATTCTGTAGTTCCCTCATTAGAGCCCTGTGTGTGCTTCATTCATTCATTCATTGTGTAGTTCAATCATTGGAGCCATGGGTGTGCTTCATTCATTCATTGTGTAGTTCTCTCATTGGAGCTCTGGGTGTGCTTCATTCATTCATTCACTGAGTAGTTCCCTCATTGGAGCCCTGTGTATGCTTCATTTATTGTGTAGTTCCCTCATTGGAGAACTGTGTGTGCTCCATTCATTCATCCATAGTGTAGTTCCCTCATTGGAGCCCTGTGTGTGCTTCATTCATTCATTCACTGAGTAGTTCCCTCATTGGATCCCTGTGTGTGCTTCATTCATTCATTCATTGTGTAGTTCCCTCATTGGAGCCCTGTGTGTGCTTCATTCATTGTGTAGTTCCCTTATTGGAGCCCTGTGTGTGCTTCATTCATTCATTCATTGTGTAGTTCCCTCATTGGAGCCCTGTGTGTGCTTCATTCATTCATTCATTGTGTAGTTCCCTCATTGGAGCCCTGTGTGTGCTTCATTCATTCATTTATTCTGTAGTTCCCTCATTGGAGCCCTGTGTGTGCTTCATTCATTCATTCATTGTGTAGTTCAATCATTGGAGCCATAGGTGTGCTTCATTCATTCATTGTGTAGTTCTCTCATTGGAGCTCTGGGTGTGCTTCATTCATTCATTCATTGTGTAGTTCCCTCATTGGAGCCCTGTGTGTGCTTCATTCGATCATTTATTCTGTAGTTCCCTCATTGGAGCCCTGTGTGTGCTTCATTCATTCATTCATTCATTGTGTAGTTCAATCATTGGAGCCATGGGTGTGCTTCATTCATTCATTGTGTAGTTCTCTCATTGGAGCTCCGGGTGTGCTTCATTCATTCATTCATTTATTGTGTGGTTCCCTCATTGGAGCCCAGTGTGTGCTTCATTCATTCATTCGCTGAGTAGTTCCCTCATTGGAGCCCTGTGTGTGCTTCATTCATTCATTCATTGTGTAGTTGCCTCATTGGAGCCCTGTGTGTGCTTCATTCATTCATTTATTCTGTAGTTCCCTCATTGGAGCCCTGTATGTGCTTCATTCATTCATTTATTGTGTAGTTCAATCATTGGAGCCATGGGTGTGCTTCATTCATTCATTGTGTAGTTCCCTCATTGGAGCCCAGTGTGTGCTTCATTCATTCATTCATTCATTGTGTAGTTCCCTCATTGGAGCCCTGTGTGTGCTTCATTCATTGTGTAGTTCCCTCATTGGAGCCCTGTGTGTGCTTCATTCATTCATTGTGTAGTTCCCTCATTGGAGCCCTGTGTGTGCTTCATTCATTCATTCACCGAGTAGTTCCCTCATTTGAGCCCTGTGTGTGCTTCATTCATTCATTCATTGTGTAGTTCCCTCATTGGAGCCCTGTGTGTGCTTCATTCATTGTGTAGTTCCCTCATTGGAGCCCTGTGTGTGCTTCATTCATTCATTGTGTAGTTCCCTCATTGGAGCCCTTTGTGTGCTTCATTCATTCATTCATTGTGTAGTTCCCTCCTTGGAGCCCTGTGTGTGCTTCATTCATTCATTTATTCTGTAGTTCCCTCATTGGAGCCCTGTGTGTGCTTCATTCATTCATTCATTGTGTAGTTCAATCATTGGAGCCATGGGTGTGCTTCATTCATTCATTGTGTAGTTCTCTCATTGGAGCTCTGGGTGTGCTTCATTCATTCATTCATTGTGTAGTTCCCTCATTGGAGCCCTGTGTGTGCTTCATTCATTCATTTATTCTGTAGTTCCCTCATTGGAGCCCTGTGTGTGCTTCATTCATTCATGCATTGTGTAGTTCAATCATTGGAGCCATGGGTGTGCTTCATTCATTCATTGTGTAGTTCTCTCATTGGAGCTCTGGGTGTGCTTCATTCATTCATTCATTGTGTAGTTCCCTCATTGGAGCCCAGTGTGTGCTTCATTCATTCATTCACTGAGTAGTTCCCTCATTGGAGCCCTGTGTGTTCTTCATTCATTCATTCATTGTGTAGTTCAATCATTGGAGCCCTATGTGTGCTTCATTCATTCATTTATTCTGTAGTTCCCTCATTGGAGCCCTGTGTGTGCTTCATTCATTCATTCATTGTGTAGTTCCCTCATTGGAGCCCAGTGTGTGCTTCATTCATTCATTCATTCATTGTGTAGTTCCCTCATTGGAGCCCTGTGTGTGCTTCATTCATTCATTTATTCTGTAGTTCCCTAATTGTAGCCCTGTGTGTGCTTTATTCATTCATTTATTCTGTAGTTCCCTCATTGGAGCCCTGTGTGTGCTTCATTCATTCATTCATTGTGTAGTTCTCTCATTGGAGCTCTGGGTGTGCTTCATTCATTCATTGATTAGTTCCCTCATTGGAGCCCTGTGTGTGCTTCATTCATTCATTCATTGTGTAGTTCCCTCATTGGAGCCCTGTGTGTGCTTCATTCATTGTGTAGTTCCCTCATTGGAGCCCTGTGTGTGCTTCATTCATTCATTCATTGTGTAGTTCCCTCATTGGAGCCCTGTGTGTGCTTCATTCATTCATTCACTGAGTAGTTCCCTCATTGGAGCAATGTGTGTGCTTCATTCATTCATTCATTGTGTATTTCCCTCATTGGAGCCCTGTGTGTGCTTCATTCATTGTGTAGTTCCCTCATTGGAGCCCAGTGTGTGCTTCATTCATTCATTCATTGTGTAGTTCCCTCATTGGAGCCATGTGTGTGCTTCATTCATTCATTCATTGTGTAGTTCCCTCATTGGAGCCCTGTGTGTGCTTCATTCATTCATTTATTCTGTAGTTCCCGCATTGGAGCCCTGTGTGTGCTTCATTGATTCATTCATTGTGTAGTTCAATCATTGGAGCCATGGGTGTGCTTCATTCATTCATTGTGTAGTTCTCTCATTGGAGCTCTGGGTGAGCTTCATTCATTCATTCATTGTGAAGTTCCCTCATTGGAGCCCAGTGTGTGCTTCATTCATTCATTGTGTAGTTCCCTCATTAGAGCCCTGTGTGTGCTTCATTCATTCATTCACTGAGTAGTTCCCTCATTTGAGCCCTGGATGTGCTTCATTCATTCATTCATTTTGTAGTTCGCTCATTGGAGCCCTGTGTGTGCTTCATTCATTCAGTGTGTAGTTCCCTCATTGGAGCACTGGGTGTGCTTCATTCATTCATTGTGTAGTTTCCTCATTGGAGCCCAGTGTGTGCTTCATTCATCCATTGTGTAGTTCCCTCATTGGAGCCCAGTGTATGCTTCATTCATTCAGTGTGTAGTTCCCTCATTGGAGCCCTGTGTGTGCTTCATTCATTGTGTAGTTCCCTCATTGGAGCACTGGGTGTGCTTCATTCATTGTGTAGTTCCCTCATTGGAGCCCAGTGTGTGCTTCATTCATTCA
Source organism: Lissotriton vulgaris (assembly GCF_964263255.1). Classification (NCBI taxonomy): domain Eukaryota; kingdom Metazoa; phylum Chordata; class Amphibia; order Caudata; family Salamandridae; genus Lissotriton; species Lissotriton vulgaris. Next base: position 552,381 of record NW_028254302.1, on the reverse strand, counting down.
GTGTGTAGTTCCCTCATTGGAGCCCTGTGTGTGCTTCATTCATTCATTTATTCTGTAGTTCCCTCATTGGAGCCCTGTGTGTGCTTCATTCATTCATTCATTGTGTAGTTCCCTCATTGGAGCCCTGTGTGTGCTTCATTCATTCATTTATTCTGTAGTTCCCTCATTGGAGCCCTGTGTGTGCTTCATTCAGTCATTCATTGTGTAGTTCTCTCATTGGAGCTCTGGGTGTGCTTCATTCATTCATTCATTGTGTAGTTCCCTCTTTGGAGCCCTGTGTGTGCTTCATTCATTCATTCACTGAGTAGTTCCCTCATTGGAGTCCTGTGTGTGCTTCATTCATTCATTCATTGTGTAGTTCCCTCATTGGAGCCCTGTGTGTGCTTCATTCATTGTGTAGTTCCCTCATTGGAGCCCTGTGTGAGCTTCATTCATTCATTCATTGTGTAGTTCCCTCATTGGAGCCCTGTGTGTGCTTCATTCATTCATTCATTGTGTAGTTCCCTCATTGAAGCCTGTGTGTGTTTCATTCATTCATTTATTCTGTAGTTCCCTCATTGGAGCCCTGTGTGTGCTTCATTCATTCATTCATTGTGTAGTTCCCTCATTGGAGCCCAGTGTGTGCTTCATTCATTCATTGTGTAGTTCTCTCATTGGAGCTCTGGGTGTGCTTCATTAATTCATTCATTGTGTTGTTCCCTCATTGGAGCCCTGTGTGTGCTTCATTCATTCATTTATTCTGTAGTTCCCTTATTGGAGCCCTGTGTGTGCTTCATTCATTGTGTAGTTCCCTCATTGGAGCTCTGGGTGAGCTTCATTCATTCATTCATTGTGTAGTTCCCTCATTGGAGCCCTGTGTGTGCTTCATTCATTCATTTATTCTGTAGTTCCCTCATTGGAGCCCTGTGTGTGCTTCATTCATTCATTCATTGTGTAGTTCAATCATTGGAACCATGGGTGTGCTTCATTCATTCATTGTGTAGTTCTCTCATTGGAGCTCTGGGTGTGCTTCATTCATTCATTCATTGTGTAGTTCCCTCATTGGAGCCCTGTGTGCTTTATTCATTCATTTATTCTGTAGTTCTCTCATTGGAGCTCTGGGTGTGCTTCATTCATTCATTCATTGTGTAGTTCCCGCATTGGAGCCCTGTGTGCTTTATTCATTCATTTATTCTGTAGTTCCCTCATTGGAGCCCTGTGCGTGCTTCATTCATTCATTCACTGTGTAGTTCAAGCATTGGAGCCATGGGTGTGCTTCATTCATTCATTGTGTAGTTCTCTCATTGGAGCTCTGGGTGTGCTTCATTCATTCATTCATTGTGTAGTTCCCTCATTGGAGCCCAGTGTGTGCTTCATTCATTCATTCATTCACTGAGTAGTTCCCTCATTGAAGCCCTGTGTGTGCTTCATTCATTCATTCATTGTGTAGTTCCCTCATTGGAGCCCTGTGTGTGCTTCATTCATTCATTTATTCTGTAGTTCCCTCATGGGAGCCCTGTGTGTGCTTCATTCATTCATTTATTGTGTAGTTCAATCATTGGAGCCATGGGTGTGCTTCATTCATTCATTGTGTAGTTCCCTCATTGGAGCCCAGTGTGTGCTTCATTCATTCATTCATTGTGTAGTTCCCTCATTGGAGCCCTGTGTGTGCTTCATTCATTCATTTATTCTGTAGTTCCCTCATTGGAGCCCTGTGTGTGCTTCATCCATTCATTCATTGTGTAGTTCAATCATTGGAGCCCTGTGTGTGCTTCATTCATTCATCCATTGTGTAGTTCATTCAAGGTGTAGGTGCGGGAGGAGCCGAGGCGGACGGACGTGGACCGTCTCGGCTCCCGGCCCGTGCGCTGCTCCGGCCTGGAACCAAGCGGCCTTAGGCAGCCCTCCGCGACGCGCACGCTTCCTGACTGAAGCGGGAGGTGTGGGGCACCTGCAGGGCTGTCCCGATCGCTGCTGGTGCCCGTGGAGCGGCGTTGGTGGATTGCTCCCGATCCCTGCCTGGACCCAACATGGCGGGCGCCCGTTACCAGCCCGGGCTTAACAACAACGACGAGGAGCGGAGCCTGTTGTGTCCTGCCGGGGGAGAGTCTGACGGGAGCTGGTCACCCGAGCGGTATGTAGGGCTCCTACCGCGCCAAACCCCCCCCCCCCCCCGCCACCCGCCGAGACTCTGCGGTTACACCCGAAAGGGGCCGGTGATTGACGGCGGCGCCCTCTGCTAACGACGGCGCTGCCTCGAGACTATCCTCACCTACCTGCTCCGGGGGGCCATGCATCCATTCTCCGCAACAGACGGGCCTGGGCCCGAGGTCAGAAATGTGCCCCCCCACCCCCCCTCACTGACCACGCTGCTTCGCGCAAACGGTGCCTGACTGCAAGATGGCGCCCTTGGGGACACGCTTCCGATGACCGGCGGACACAGGCTCCAGGGACACGAACGCATGCCAGGGGAAACCTTTGCTTCAAACTTTGCTGCCTTCCATCTCTGCCTGGGCGCCGGGGGGTCTTTCTCCCCTGACCCTCCTCTGGTCTCCGGATTGAACTCCCCTGCCCAGCTCCTCTTGAACGATGAGGCTGCGACTTTGCTGCGGACTGCCTGTCCCCCCCTGGACCTGCTGGCTATGCCAGCCCTCTTTCTGAACCTTCGGACTCGGACCATCGCGCTCCCCGCCATTATCTCTATATGACGTGCCTCTTCTACTAACTTTTTCTTCCGCCATTTTAGTGATCTATCACTGTCCTTTTGACTTTCCTACTGTCTCTCTTATTACCTCTGACCAGTATAGGCCTAGAGTATATCCATTTGTATCTCCTCCTCGTGTGATTCTATCTCTTGTACATTTGCAATTTTTTTCTTTTCTATTTGCACCTTTTTGTAACGCGTGTAATCCTAAGTCAGCTGAAATTCCAGGAGCCTAGTCCCGACAGCTCAACGACTTTCGGAGGGCTGGATGAGGTCCCCCGCTACACGGCGGAGGAGGGCACTGGACATCGAATGCTGTCTTATGTAAAGCGCTCTGATAACCTAATCGGTTCAAGATCCTGAAATGTGCAACGTAACTGTTTCTATGTAAACTGCTGTGACAACATGTAACGGAACTGGTGCTATGTAAAGCGCTCTGATAACCTTATCGGTTCAAGTTCGCGCTATAGAAAACTCTAAAAATAAATAAATAAATAAATAAATCATTGGAGCCATGGGTGTGCTTCATTCATTCATTCAGTGTGTAGTTCCCTCATTGGAGCCCTGTGTGTGCTTCATTCATTCATTTATTCTGTAGTTCCCTCATTGGAGCCCTGTGCGTGCTTCATTCATTCATTCATTGTGTAGTTCAATCATTGGAGCCATGGGTGTGCTTCATTCATTCATTGTGTAGTTCTCTCATTGGAGCTCCGGGTGTGCTTCATTCATTCATTCATTGTGTAGTTCCCTCATTGGAGCCCAGTGTGTCCTTCATTCATTCATTCACTGAGTAGTTCCCTCATTGGAGCCCTGTGTATGCGTCATTCATTCATTGTGTAGTTCCCTCATTGGAGCCCTGTGTGTGCTTCATTCATTCATTTATACTGTAGTTCCCTCATTGGAGCCCTGGATGTGCTTCATTCATTCATCCATTGTGTAGTTCCCTCATTGGAGCCCAGTGTGTGCTTCATTCATTCAGTGTGTAGTTCCCTCATTGGAGCCCTGTGTGTGCTTCATTCATTCATTCAATGTGTAGTTCCCTGATTGGAGCCCTGTGTGTGCTTCATTCATTCATTTATTCTGTAGTTCCATCATTGGAGCCCTGTGTGTGCTTCATTCATTTATTCATTGTGTAGTTAAATCATTGGAGCCATGGATGTGCTTCATTCATTCATTGTGTAGTTCTCTCTTTGGAGCTCTGGGTGTGCTTCATTCATTCATTCATTGTGTAGTTCCCTTATTGGAGCCCAGTATGTGCTTCATTCATTCACTGAGTAGTTCCTTCATTGGAGCCCTGGATGTGCTTCATTCATTCATCCATTGTGTAGTTCCCTCATTGGAGCCCAGTGTGTGCTTCATTCATTCAGTGTGTAGTTCCCTCATTGGAGCCCTGTGTGTGCTTCATTCATTCATTCAGTGTGTAGTTCCCTCATTGGAGCCCTGTGTGTGCTTCATTCATTCATTCAATGTGTAGTTCCCTCATTGGAGCCCTGTGTGTGCTTCATTCATTCATTCAATGTGTAGTTCCCTCATTGGAGCCCAGTGTGTGCTTCATTCATTCAGTGTGTAGTTCCCTCATTGGAGCCCTGTGTGTGCTTCATTCATTCATTCAATGTGTAGTTCCCTGATTGGAGCCCTGTGTGTGCTTTATTCATTCATTTATTCTGTAGTTCCATCATTGGAGCCCTGTGTGTGCTTCATTCATTTATTCATTGTGTAGTTAAATCATTGGAGCCATGGATGTGCTTCATTCATTCATTGTGTAGTTCTCTCTTTGGAGCTCTGGGTGTGCTTCATTCATTCATTCATTTTGTAGTTCGCTCATTGGAGCCCAGTGTGAGCTTCATTCATTCAGTGTGTAGTTCCCTCATTGGAGCCCTGTGTGTGCTTTATTCATTGTGTAGTTCCCTCATTGGAGCCCTGGGTGTGCTTCATTCATCGTGTAGTTCCCTCATTGGAGCCCAGTGTATGCTTCATTCATTCAGTGTGTAGTTCCCTCATTGGAGCCCTGTGTGTGCTTCATTCATTTATTCATTGTGTAGTTCCCACATTGGAGTCCTGTGTGTGCTTCATTTATTCATTTATTCTGTAGTTTCCTCATTGGAGCCCTGTGTGTGCTTCATTCATTGTGTAGGTTCCTCATTGGAGCCCTGTGTGTGCTTCATTCATTCATTCATTGTGTAGTTCCCTCATTGGAGCCCTGTGTGTGCTTCATTCATTCATTCATTGTGTAGTTCCCTCATTGGAGCCCTGTGTGTGCTTCATTCATTGTGTAGTTCCCTCATTGGAGCCCTGTGTGTGCTTCATTCATTCATTCATTCATTGTGTAGTTCCCTCATTGGAGCCCTGTGTGTGCTTCATTCATTCATTCATTGTGTAGTTCCCTCATTGGAGCCCTGTGTGTGTTTCATTCATTCATTCATTGTGTAGTTCAATCATTGGAGCCATGGGTGTGCTTCATTCATTCATTCTGTAGTTCCCTCATTGGAGCCCTGTGTGTGCTTCATCCATTGTGTAGTTCCCTCATTGGAGCCCTGTGTGTGCTTCATTCATTCATTCATTGTGTAGTTCCCTCATTGGAGCCCTGTGTGTGCTTCATTCATTCATTCATTGTGTAGTTCCCTCATTGGAGCCCTGTGTGTGTTTCATTCATTCATTCATTGTGTAGTTCAATCATTGGAGCCATGGGTGTGCTTCATTCATTCATTCTGTAGTTCCCTCATTGGAGCCCAGTGTGTGCTTCATTCATTCATTGTGTAGTTCTCTCATTGGAGCTCTGGGTGTGCTTCATTCATTCATTCATTGTGTAGTTCCCTCATTGGAGCCCTGTGTGTGCTTCATTCATTCATTTATTCTGTAGTTCCCTCATTGGAGCCCTGTGTGTGCTTCATTCATTCATTCATTGTGTAGTTCAATCATTGGAGCCATGGGTGTGCTTCATTCATTCATTGTGTAGTTCTCTCATTGGAGCTCTGGGTGTGCTTCATTCATTCATTCACTGAGTAGTTCCCTCATTGGAGCCCTGTGTGTGCTTCATTTATTGTGTAGTTCCCTCATTGGAGAACTGTGTGTGCTTCATTCATTCTTCCATAGTGTAGTTCCCTCATTGGAGCCCTGTGTGTGCTTCATTCATTCATTCACTGAGTAGTTCCCTCATTGGAGCCCTGTGTGTGCTTCATTCATTTATTCATTGTGTAGTTCCCTCATTGGAGCCCTGTGTGTGCTTCATTCATTGTGTAGTTCCCTTATTGGAGCCCTGTGTGTGCTTCATTCATTCATTCGTTGTGTAGTTCCCTCATTGGAGCCCTGTAAGTGCTTCATTCATTCATTCATTCATTGTGTAGTTCCCTCATTGGAGCCCTGTGTGTGCTTCATTCATTCATTTATTCTGTAGTTCCCTCATTGGAGCCCTGTGTGTGCTTCATTCATTCATTCATTGTGTAGTTCAATCATTGGAGCCATAGGTGTGCTTCATTCATTCATTGTGTAGTTCTCTCATTGGAGCTCTGGGTGTGCTTCATTCATTCATTCATTGTGTAGTTCCCTCATTGGAGCCCTGTGTGTGCTTCATTCGATCATTTATTCTGTAGTTCCCTCATTGGAGCCCTTTGTGTGCTTCATTCATTCATTCATTCATTGTGTAGTTCAATCATTGGAGCCAGGGGTGTGCTTCATTCATTCATTGTGTAGTTCTCTCATTGGAGCTCCGGGTGTGCTTCATTCATTCATTCATTGTGTGGTTCCCTCATTGGAGCCCAGTGTGTGCTTCATTCATTCATTCACTGAGTAGTTCCCTCATTGGAGCCCTGTGTGTGCTTCATTCATTCATTCATTGTGTAGTTCCCTCATTGGAGCCCTGTGTGTGCTTCATTCATTCATTTATTCTGTAGTTCCCTCATTGGAGCCCTGTATGTGCTTCATTCATTCATTTATTGTGTAGTTCAATCATTGGAGCCATGGGTGTGCTTCATTCATTCATTGTGTAGTTCCCTCATTGGAGCCCAGTGTGTGCTTCATTCATTCATTCATTGTGTAGTTCCCTCATTGGAGCCCTGTGTGTGCTTCATTCATTCATTTATTCTGTAGTTCCCTCATTGGAGCCATGTGTGTGCTTCATTCATTCATTCATTGTGTAGTTCAATCATTGGAGCCATGGGTGTGCTTCATTCATTCATTGTGTGGTTCTCTCATTGGAGCTCTGGGTGTGCTTCATTCATTCATTGTGTAGTTCCCTCATTGGAGCCCTGTGTGTGCTTCATTCATTCATTCATTGTGTAGTTCCCTCATTGGAGCCCTGTGTGTGCTTCATTCATTGTGTAGTTCCCTCATTGGAGCCCTGTGTGTGCTTCATTCATTCATTCATTGTGTAGTTCCCTCATTGGAGCCCTGTGTGTGCTTCATTCATTAATTCACTGAGTAGTTCCCTCATTGGAGCCCTGTGTGTGCTTCATTCATTCATTCATTGTGTAGTTCCCTCATTGGAGCCCTGTGTGTGCTTCATTCATTGTGTAGTTCCCTCATTGGAGCCCTGTGTGTGCTTCATTCATTCATTTATTCTGTAGTTCCCTCATTGGAGCCCTGTGTGTGCTTCATTCATTCATTCATTGTGTAGTTCAATCATTGGAGCCATGGGTGTGCTTCATTCATTCATTGTGTAGTTCTCTCATTGGAGCTCTGGGTGTGCTTCATTCATTCATTCATTGTGTAGTTCTCTCATTGGAGCTCTGGGTGTGCTTCATTCATTCATTCATTGTGTACTTCCCTCATTGGAGCCCAGTGTGTGCTTCATTCATTCATTCATTGTGTAGTTCCCTCATTGGAGCCCTGTGTGTGCTTCATTCATTCATTTATTCGGTAGTTCCCTCATTGGAGCCCTGTGTGTGCTTCATTCATTCATTCATTGTGTAGTTCAATCATTGGAGCCATGGGTGTGCTTCATTCATTCATTGTGTAGTTCTCTCATTGGAGCTCTGGGTGTGCTTCATTCATTCATTGTGTAGTTCCCTCATTGGAGCCCTGTGTGTGCTTCATTCATTCATTCATTGTGTAGTTCCCTCATTGGAGCCCTGTGTGTGCTTCATTCATTGAGTAGTTCCCTCATTGGAGCCATGTGTGTGCTTCATTCATTCATTCATTGTGTAGTTCCCTCATTGGAGCCCTGTGTGTGCTTCATTCATTCATTCACTGAGTAGTTCCCTCATTGGAGCCCTGTGTGTGCTTCATTCATTCATTCATTGTGTAGTTCCCTCATTGGAGCCCTGTGTGTGCTTCATTCATTGTGTAGTTCCCTCATTGGAGCCCTGTGTGTGCTTCATTAATTCATTCATTGTGTAGTTCCCTCATTGGAGCCCTTTGTGTGCTTCATTCATTCATTCATTGTGTAGTTCCCTAATTGGAGCCCTGTGTGTACTTCATTCATTCATTCACTGAGTAGTTCCCTCATTGGAGCCCTTTGTGTGCTTCATTCATTTATTCATTGTGTAGTTCCCTCATTGGAGCCCTGTGTGTGCTTCATTCATTGTGTAGTTCCCTTATTGGAGCCCTGTGTGTGCTTCATTCATTCATTCATTGTGTAGTTCCCTCATTGGAGCCCTGTGTGTGCTTCATTCATTCATTCATTGTGTAGTTCCCTCATTGGAGCCCTGTGTGTGCTTCATTCATTCATTTATTCTGTAGATCCCTCATTGGAGCCCTGTGTGTGCTTCATTCATTCATTCATTGTGTAGTTCAATCATTGGAGCCATGGGTGTGCTTCATTCATTCATTGTGTAGTTCTCTCATTGGAGCTCTGGGTGTGCTTCATTCATTCATTCATTGTGTAGTTCCCTCATTGGAGCCCTGTGTGTGCTTCATTCGATCATTTATTCTGTAGTTCCCTCATTGGAGCCCTGTGTGTGCTTCATTCATTCATTCATTCATTGTGTAGTTCAATCATTGGAGCCATGGGTGTGCTTCATTCATTCATTGTGTAGTTCTCTCATTGGAGCTCCGGGTGTGCTTCATTCATTCATTCATTGTGTGGTTCCCTCATTGGAGCCCAGTGTGTGCTTCGTTCATTCATTCACTGAGTAGTTCCCTCATTGGAGCCCTGTGTGTGCTTCATTCATTCATTGTGTAGTTCCCTCATTGGAGCCCTGTGTGTGCTTCATTCATTCATTTATTCTGTAGTTCCCTCATTGGAGCCCTGTATGTGCTTCATTCATTCATTTATTGTGTAGTTCAATCATTGGAGCCATGGGTGTGCTTCATTCATTCATTGTGTAGTTCCCTCATTGGAGCCCAGTGTGTGCTTCATTCATTCATTCATTGTGTAGTTCCCTCATTGAAGCCCTGGGTGTGCTTCATTCATTCATTTATTCTGTAGTTCCCTCATTGGAGCCCTGTGTGTGCTTCATTCATTCATTCATTGTGTAGTTCAATCATTGGTGCCCTATGTGTGCTTCATTCATTCATTCATTGTGTAGTTCCCTCATTGGAGCCCTGTGTGTGCTTCATTCATTCATTCATTGTGTAGTTCCCTTATTGGAGCCCTGTGTGTGCTTCATTCATTGTGTAGTTCCCTCATTGGAGCCCTGTGTGTGCTTCATTCATTCATTCATTGTGTAGTTCCCTCATTGGAGCCCTGTGTGTGCTTCATTCATTCATTCACTGAGTAGTTCCCTCATTGGAGCCCTGTGTGTGCTTCATTCATTCATTCATTGTGTAGTTCCCTCATTGGAGCCCTGTGTGTGCTTCATTCATTGTGTAGTTCCCTCATTGGAGCCCTGTGTGTGCTTCATTCATTCATTTATTCTGTAGTTCCCTCTTTGGAGCCCTGTGTGTGCTTCATTCATTCATTCATTGTGTAGTTCAATCATTGGAGCCATGGGTGTGCTTCATTCATTCATTGTGTAGTTCTCTCATTGGAGCTCTGGGTGTGCTTCATTCATTCATTCATTGTGTAGTTCTCTCATTGGAGCTCTGGGTGTGCTTCATTCATTCATTCATTGTGTACTTCCCACATTGGAGCCCTGTGTGTGCTTCATTCATTCATTCATTCACTGAGTAGTTCCCTCATTGGAGCCCTGTGTGTGCTTCATTCATTCATTCATTGTGTAGTGCCCTCATTGGATCCCTGTGTGTGCTTCATTCATTGTGCAGTTCCCTCATTGGAGCCCTGTGTGTGCTTCATTCATTCATTTATTCTGTAGTTCCCTCATTGGAGCCCTGTATGTGCTTCATTCATTCATTTATTGTGTAGTTCAATCATTGGAGCCATGGGTGTGCTTCATTCATTCATTGTGTAGTTCCCTCATTGGAGCCCAGTGTGTGCTTCATTCATTCATTCATTGTGTAGTTCCCTCATTGGAGCCCTGGGTGTGCTTCATTCATTCATTTATTCTGTAGTTCCCTCATTGGAGCCCTGTGTGTGCTTCATTCATTCATTCATTGTGTAGTTCAATCATTGGTGCCCTATGTGTGCTTCATTCATTCATTCATTGTGTAGTTCCCTCATTGGAGCCCTGTGTGTGCTTCATTCATTCATTCATTGTGTAGTTCCCTCATTGGAGCCCTGTGTGTGCTTCATTCATTGTGTAGTTCCCTCATTGGAGCCCTGTGTGTGCTTCATTCATTCATTCATTGTGTAGTTCCCTCATTGGAGCCCTGTGTGTGCTTCATTCATTCATTCACTGAGTAGTTCCCTCATTGGAGCCCTGTGTGTGCTTCATTCATTCATTCATTGTGTAGTTCCCTCATTGGAGCCCTGTGTGTGCTTCATTCATTCATTTATTCTGTAGTTCCCTCTTTGGAGCCCTGTGTGTGCTTCATTCATTCATTCATTGTGTAGTTCCCTCATTGGAGCCCTGGGTGTGCTTCATTCATTCATTGTGTAGTTCTCTCATTGGAGCTCTGGGTGTGCTTCATTCATTCATTCATTGTGTAGTTCTCTCATTGGAGCTCTGGGTGTGCTTCATTCATTCATTCATTGTGTACTTCCCACATTGGAGCCCTGTGTGTGCTTCATTCATTCATTCACTGAGTAGTTCCCTCATTGGAGCCCTGTGTGTGCTTCATTCATTCATTCATTGTGTAGTTCCCTCATTGGATCCCTGTGTGTGCTTCATTCATTGTGCAGTTCCCTCATTGGAGCCCTGTGTGTGCTTCATTCATTCATTTATTCTGTAGTTCCCTCATTGGAGCCCTGTATGTGCTTCATTCATTCATTTATTGTGTAGTTCAATCATTGGAGCCATGGGTGTGCTTCATTCATTCATTGTGTAGTTCCCTCATTGGAGCCCAGTGTGTGCTTCATTCATTCATTCATTGTGTAGTTCCCTCATTGGAGCCCTGGGTGTGCTTCATTCATTCATTTATTCTGTAGTTCCCTCATTGGAGCCCTGTGTGTGCTTCATTCATTCATTCATTGTGTAGTTCAATCATTGGTGCCCTATGTGTGCTTCATTCATTCATTCATTGTGTAGTTCCCTCATTGGAGCCCTGTGTGTGCTTCATTCATTCATTCATTGTGTAGTTCCCTCATTGGAGCCCTGTGTGTGCTTCATTCATTGTGTAGTTCCCTCATTGGAGCCCTGTGTGTGCTTCATTCATTCATTCATTGTGTAGTTCCCTCATTGGAGCCCTGTGTGTGCTTCATTCATTCATTCACTGAGTAGTTCCCTCATTGGAGCCCTGTGTGTGCTTCATTCATTCATTCATTGTGTAGTTCCCTCATTGGAGCCCTGTGTGTGCTTCATTCATTGTGTAGTTCCCTCATTGGAGCCCTGTGTGTGCTTCATTCATTCATTTATTCTGTAGTTCCCTCTTTGGAGCCCTGTGTGTGCTTCATTCATTCATTCATTGTGTAGTTCAATCATTGGAGCCATGGGTGTGCTTCATTCATTCATTGTGTAGTTCTCTCATTGGAGCTCTGGGTGTGCTTCATTCATTCATTCATTGTGTAGTTCTCTCATTGGAGCTCTGGGTGTGCTTCATTCATTCATTCATTGTGTACTTCCCACATTGGAGCCCTGTGTGTGCTTCATTCATTCACTGAGTAGTTCCCTCATTGGAGCCCTGTGTGTGCTTCATTCATTCATTCATTGTGTAGTTCCCTCATTGGATCCCTGTGTGTGCTTCATTCATTGTGCAGTTCCCTCATTGGAGCCCTGTGTGTGCTTCATTCATTCATTCATTGTGTAGTTCCCTCATTGGAGCACTGTGTGTGCTTCATTCATTCATTTATTCTGTAGTTCCCTCATTGGAGCCCTGTGTGTGCTTCATTCATTCATTCATTGTGTAGTTCAATCATTGGAGCCATGGGTGTGCTTCATTCATTCATTGTGTAGTTCTCTCATTGGAGCTCTGGGTGTGCTTCATTCATTCATTCATTGTGTAGTTCCCTCATTGGAGCCATGTGTGTGCTTCATTCATTCATTTATTCTGTAGTTCCCTCATTGGAGCCCTGTGTGTGCTTCATTCATTCATTCATTGTGTAGTTCAATCATTGGAGCCATGGGTGTGCTTCATTCATTCATTGTGTAGTTCTCTCATTGGAGCTCTGGGTGTGCTTCATTCATTCATTCACTGAGTAGTTCCCTCATTGGAGCCCTGTGTGTGCTTCATTTTTTGTGTAGTTCCCTCATTGGAGAACTGTGTGTGCTTCATTCATTGATCCATAGTGTAGTTCCCTCATTGGAGCCCTGTGTGTGCTTCATTCATTCATTCACTGAGTAGTTCCCTCATTGGAGGCCTGTGTGTGCCTCATTCATTCATTCATTCTGTAGTTCCCTCATTGGAGCCCTGTGTGTGCTTCATTCATTGTGTAGTTCCCTTATTGGAGTCCTGTGTGTGCTTTATTCATTCATTCATTGTGTAGTTCCCTCATTGGAGCCCTGTGTGTGCTTCATTCATTCATTCATTGTGTAGTTCCCTCATTGGAGCCCTGTGTGTGCTTCATTCATTCATTTATTCTGTAGTTCCCTCATTGGATCCCTGTGTGTGCTTCATTCATTCATTCATTGTGTAGTTCAATCATTGGAGCCATGGGTGTGCTTCATTCATTCATTGTGTAGTTCTCTCATTGGAGCTCTGGGTGTGCTTCATTCATTCATTCATTGTGTAGTTCTCTCATTGGAGCCCTGTGTGTGCTTCATTCGATCATTTATTCTGTAGTTCCCTCATTGGAGCCCTGTGTGTGCTTCATTCATTCATTCATTCATTGTGTAGTTCCCTCATTGGAGCCCAGTGTGTGCTTCATTCATGCATTCACTGAGTAGTTCCCTCATTGGAGCCCTGTGTGTGCTTCATTCATTCATTTATTCTGTAGTTCCCTCATTGGAGCCCTGTATGTGCTTCATTCATTCATTTATTGTGTAGTTCAATCATTGGAGCCATGGGTGTGCTTCATTCATTCATTGTGTAGTTCCCTCATTGGAGCCCAGTGTGTGCTTCATTCATTCATTTATTCTGTAGTTCCCTCATTGGAGCCCTGTGTGTGCTTCATTCATTCATTCATTGTGTAGTTCAATCATTGGAGCCATGGGTGTTCTTCATTCATTCATTGTGTAGTTCTCTCATTGGAGCTCTGGGTGTGCTTCATTTATTCATTGTGTAGTTCCCTCATTGGAGCCCTGTGTGAGCTTCATTCATTCATTCATTGTGTAGTTCCCTCATTGGAGCCCTGTGTGTGCTTCATTCATTGTGTAGTTCCCTCATTGGAGCCATGTGTGTGCTTCATTCATTCATTCATTGTGTAGTTCCCTCATTGGAGCCCTGTGTGTGCTTCATTCATTCATTCACTGAGTAGTTCCCTCATTGGAGCCATGTGTGTGCTTCATTCATTCATTCATTGTGTAGTTCCCTCATTGGAGCCCTGTGTGTGCTTCATTCATTGTGTAGTTCCCTCATTGGAGCCCTGTGTGTGCTTCATTAATTCATTCATTGTGTAGTTCCCTCATTGGAGCCCTTTGTGTGCTTCATTCATTCATTCATTGTGTAGTTCCCTCATTGGAGCCCTGTGTGTGCTTCATTCATTCATTCACTGAGTAGTTCCCTCATTGGAGCCCTGTGTGTGCTTCATTCATTTATTCATTGTGTAGTTCCCTCATTGGAGCCCTGTGTGTGCTTCATTCATTGTGTAGTTCCCTTATTGGAGCCCTGTGTGTGCTTCATTCATTCATTCATTGTGTAGTTCCCTCATTGGAGCCCTGTGTGTGCTTCATTCATTCATTCATTGTGTAGTTCCCTCATTGGAGCCCTGTGTGTGCTTCATTCATTCATTTATTCTGTAGTTCCCTCATTGGAGCCCTGTGTGTGCTTCATTCATTCATTCATTGTGTAGTTCAATCATTGGAGCCATGGGTGTGCTTCATTCATTCATTGTGTAGTTCTCTCATTGGAGCTCTGGGTGTGCTTCATTCATTCATTCATTGTGTAGTTCCCTCATTGGAGCCCTGTGTGTGCTTCATTCGATCATTTATTCTGTAGTTCCCTCATTGGAGCCCTGTGTGTGCTTCATTCATTCATTCATTCATTGTGTAGTTCAATCATTGGAGCCATGGGTGTGCTTCATTCATTCATTGTGTAGTTCTCTCATTGGAGCTCCGGGTGTGCTTCATTCATTCATTCATTGTGTGGTTCCCTCATTGGAGCCCAGTGTGTGCTTCATTCATTCATTCACTGAGTAGTTCCCTCATTGGAGCCCTGTGTGTGCTTCATTCATTCATTCATTGTGTAGTTCCCTCATTGGAGCCCTGTGTGTGCTTCATTCATTCATTTATTCTGTAGTTCCCTCATTGGAGCCCTGTATGTGCTTCATTCATTCATTTATTGTGTAGTTCAATCATTGGAGCCATGGGTGTGCTTCATTCATTCATTGTGTAGTTCCCTCATTGGAGCCCAATGTGTGCTTCATTCATTCATTCATTGTGTAGTTCCCTCATTGGAGCCCAGTGTGTGCTTCATTCATTCATTCATTGTGTAGTTCCCTCATTGGAGCCCTGTGTGTGCTTCATTCATTCATTTATTGTGTAGTTCCCTCATTGGAGCCCTGTGTGTGCTTCATTCATTCATTGTGTAGTTCTCTCATTGGAGCTCTGGGTGTGCTTCATTCATTGATTCATTGTGTAGTTCCCTAATTGGAGCCCAGTGTGTGCTTCATTCATTCATTCACTGAGTAGTTCCCTCATTGGAGCCCTGTGTGTGCTTCATTCATTCATTCATTGTGTAGTTCCCTCATTGGAGCGTTGTGTGTGCTTCATTCATTCATTTATTCTGTAGTTCCCTCATTGGAGCCCTGTGTGTGCTTCATTCATTCATTTATTGTGTAGTTCATTCATTGGAGCCATGGGTGTGCTTCATTCATTCATTGTGTAGTTCCCTCATTGGAGCCCAGTGTGTGCTTCATTCATTCATTCATTGTGTAGTTCCCTCATTGGAGCTATGTGTGTGCTTCATTCATTCATTGTGTAGTTCCCTCATTGGAGCCCTGTGTGTGCTTCATTCATTCATTCATTGTGTAGTTCCCTCATTGGAGCCCTGTGTGTGCTTCATTCATTGTGTAGTTCCCTCATTGGAGCCCTGTGTGTGCTTCATTCATTCATTCATTGTGTAGTTCCCTCATTGGAGCCCTGTGTGTGCTTCATTCATTCATTGACTGAGTAGTTCCCTCGTTGGAGCCATGTGTGTGCTTCATTCATTCATTGTGTAGTTCCCTCATTGGAGCCCTGTGTGTGCTTCATTCATTGTGTAGTTCCCTCATTGGAGCCCTGTGTGTGCTTCATTCATTCATTCATTTTGTATTTCCCTCGTTGGAGCCCTGTGTGTGCTTCATTCATTCATTCATTGTGTAGTTCCCTCATTGGAGCCCTGTGTGTGCTTCATTCATTGTGTAGTTCCCTCATTGGAGCCCTGTGTGTGCTTCATTCATTCATTCATTTTGTAGTTCCCTCATTGGAGACCTGTGTGTGCTTCATTCATTCATTCATTCATTGTGTAGTTCCCTCATTGGAGCCCTGTGTGTGCTTCATTCATTCATTCATTGTGTAGTTCCCTCATTGGAGCCCTGTGTGTGCTTCATTCATTCATTGACTGAGTAGTTCCCTCGTTGGAGCCCTGTGTGTGCTTCATTCATTCATTCATTGTGTAGTTCCCTCATTGGAGCCCTGTGTGTGCTTCATTCATTGTGTAGTTCCCTCATTGGAGCCCTGTGTGTGCTTCATTCATTCATTCATTTTGTAGTTCCCTCTTTGGAGCCCTGTGTGTGCTTCATTCATTCATTCATTGTGTAGTTCCCTCATTGGAGCCCTGTGTGTGCTTCATTCATTCATTCATTGTGTACTTCTCTCATTGGAGCCCTGTGTGTGCTTCATTCATTCATTCATTTTGTAGTTCCCTCATTGGAGCCCTGTGTGTGCTTCATTCATTCATTCATTTTGTAGTTCCCTCATTGGAGCCCTCTGTGTGCTTCATTCATTCCTTTATTCCGTAGTTCCCTCATTGGAGCCCTGTGTGTGCTTCAATCATTCATTCATTGTGTAGTTCAATCATTGGAGCCATGGGTGTGCTTCATTCATTCATTGTGTAGTTCTCTCATTGGAGCTCTGGGTGTGCTTCATTCATTCATTCATTGTGTAGTTCCCTCATTGGAGCCCTGTGTGTGCTTCATTCATTCATTTATTCTGTAGTTCCCTCATTGGAGCCCTGTGTGTGCTTCATTCATTCATTCATTGTGTAGTAAAATCATTGGAGCCATGGGTGTGCTTCATTCATTCATTGTGTAGTTCTCTCATTGGAGCCCTGTGTGTGCTTCATTCATTCATTCATTCATTGTGTAGTTCAATCATTGGAGCTCTGGGTGTGCTTCATTCATTCATTGTGTAGTTCTATCATTGGAGCTCTGGGTGTGCTTCATTCATTCATTGTGTAGTTCTATCATTGGAGCTCTGGGTGTGCTTCATTCATTCATTGTGTAGTTCCCTCATTGGAGCCCTGTGTGTGCTTCATTCATTCATTCATTCATTGTGTAGTTCCCTCATTGGAGCCCTGTGTGTGCTTCATTCATTGTGTAGTTCCCTCATTGGAGCTCTGTGTGTGCTTCATTCATTCCTTCATTGTGTAGTTCCCTCATTGGAGCCCTGTGTGCGCTTCATTCATTCATTCACCGAGTAGTTCCCTCATTGGAGCCCTGTGTGTGCTTCATTCATTGTGTAGTTCCCTCATTGGAGCCCTGTTTGTGCTTCATTCATTCATTCATTGTGTAGTTCAATCATTGGAACCATGGGTGTGCTTCATTCATTCATTGTGTAGTTCTCTCATTGGAGCTCTGGGTGTGCTTCATTCATTCATTCATTGTGTAGTTCCCGCATTGGAGCCCTGTGTGCTTTATTCATTCATTTATTCTGTAGTTCCCTCATTGGAGCCCTGTATGTGCTTCATTCATTCATTCACTGTGTAGTTCAAGCATTGGAGCCATGGGTGTGCTTCATTCATTCATTGTGTAGTTCTCTCATTGGAGCTCTGGGTGTACTTCATTCATTCATTCATTGTGTAGTTCCCTCATTGGAGCCCAGTGTGTGCTTCATTCATTCATTCATTCACTGAGTAGTTCCCTCATTGAAGCCCTGTGTGTGCTTCATTCATTCATTCATTGTGTAGTTCCCTCATTGGAGCCCTGTGTGTGCTTCATTCATTCATTTATTCTGTAGTTCCCTCATGGGAGCCCTGTGTGTGCTTCATTCATTCATTTATTGTGTAGTTCAATCATTGGAGCCATGGGTGTGCTTCATTCATTCATTGTGTAGTTCCCTCATTGGAGCCCAGTGTGTGCTTCATTCATTCATTCATTGTGTAGTTCCCTCATTGGAGCCCTGTGTGTGCTTCATTCATTCATTTATTCTGTAGTTCCCTAATTGGAGCCCTGTGTGTGCTTCATCCATTCATTCATTGTGTAGTTCAATCATTGGAGCCCTGTGTGTGCTTCATTCATTCATCCACTGTGTAGTTCAATCATTGGAGCCATGGGTGTGCTTCATTCATTCATTCAGTGTGTAGTTCCCTCATTGGAGCCCTGTGTGTGCTTCATTCATTCATTTATTCTGTAGTTCCCTCATTGCAGCCCTGTGCGTGCTTCATTCATTCATTCATTGTGTAGTTCAATCATTGGAGCCATGGGTGTGCTTCATTCATTCATTGTGTAGTTCTCTCATTGGAGCTCCGGGTGTGCTTCATTCATTCATTCATTGTGTAGTTCCCTCATTGGAGCCCAGTGTGTCCTTCATTCATTCATTCACTGAGTAGTTCCCTCATTGGAGCCCTGTGTATGCGTCATTCATTCATTGTGTAGTTCCCTCATTGGAGCCCTGTGTGTGCTTCATTCATTCATTTATACTGCAGTTCCCTCATTGGAGCCCTGGATGTGCTTCATTCATTCATCCATTGTGTAGTTCCCTCATTGGAGCCCAGTGTGTGCTTCATTCATTCAGTGTGTAGTTCCCTCATTGGAGCCCTGTGTGTGCTTCATTCATTCATTCATTCAATGTGTAGTTCCCTGATTGGAGCCCTGTGTGTGCTTCATTCATTCATTTATTCTGTAGTTCCATCATTGGAGCCCTGTGTGTGCTTCATTCATTTATTCATTGTGTAGTTCTCTCATTGGAGATCTGGGTGTGCTTCATTCATTAATTGTGTAGTTCCCTCATTGGAGCCCTATGTGTGCTTCATTCATTCATTGTGTAGTTCCCTCATTGGAGCCCTGTGTGTGCTTCATTCATTCATTCATTCATTGTGTAGTTCCCTCATTGGAGCCCGGGGTGTGCTTCATTCATTCAGTGTGTAGTTCCCTCATTGAAGCTCTGGGCTTCATTCATTTATTCATTCATTCATTCTTTCTTTGTGTAGTTCCCTCATTGGAGCCCTGTGAGTGCTTCATTCTTTCATTGTGTAGTTCCCTCATTGGAGCCCTGTGTGTGCTTCATTCATTCATTCATTGTGTAGTTCCCTCATTGGAGGCCGGGGTGTGCTTCATTCATTCAGTGTGTAGTTCCCTCATTTAAGCTCTGGGCTTCATTCATTTATTCATTCATTCATTCTTTCATTGTGTAGTTCCCTCATTGGAGCCCTGTGAGTGCTTCATTCTTTCATTATGTAGTTCCCTCATTGGAGCCCTGTGTGTGCTTCATTCATTCATCCATTGTGTAGTTCAATCATTGGAGCCATGGGTGTGCTTCATTCATTCATTGTGTATTTCCCTCATTGGAGCCCTGTTTGTGCTTCATTCATTCATTCATTGTGTAGTTCCCTCATTGGAGCCCAGTGTGTGCTTCATTCATTTTATGTGTAGTTCCCTTCTTGGAGCCCTGTGTGTGCTTCATTCATTCAGTGTGTAGTTCCCTCATTGGAGCTCTGTTTGTGCTTCATTCATTCATTGTGTAGTTCCCTTCTTGGAGCCCAGTGTGTGCTTCATTCATTCATTCACTGTGTAGTTCCCTCATTTGAGCCCTGGGTGTTCTTCATTCATTCATTGTGTAGTTCCCTCATTGGAGCCCTATGTGTGTTTCATTCATTCATTGTGTAGTTCCCTCATTGGAGCCCTATGTGTGCTTCATTCATTCATTGTGTAGTTCCCTCATTGGAGCCCGGGGTGTGCTTCATTCATTCAGTGTGTAGTTCCCTCATTGAAGCTCTGGGCTTCATTCATTTATTCATTCATTCATTCTTTCATTGTGTAGTTCCCTCATTGGAGCCCTGTGAGTGCTTCATTCTTTCATTGTGTAGTTCCCTCATTGGAGCCCTGGATGTGCTTCATTCATTGTGTAGTTCCCTCATTGGAGCCATGGGTGTGCTTCATTCATTCATTGTGTAGTTCCCTCATTGGAGCCCTGTTTGTGCTTCATTCATTCATTCATTGTGTAGTTCCCTCATTGGAGCCCAGTGTGTGCTTCATTAATTTTATGTGTAGTTCCCTTCTTGGAGCCCTGTGTGTGCTTCATTCATTCAGTGTGATGTTCCCTCATTGGAGCCCTGTTTGTGCTTTATTCATTCATTGTGTAGTTCCCTCATTGGAGCCCAGTGTGTGCTTCATTCATTTTATGTGTAGTTCCCTTCTTGGAGCCCAGTATGTGCTTCATTCATTCATTCACTGAGTAGTTCCCTCATTTGAGCCCTGGGTGTGCTTCATTCATTCATTGTGTAGTTCCCTGATTGGAGCCCTCTGTGTGCTTCATTCATTCATTGTGTAGTTCCCTTATTGGAGCCCTGTGTGTGCTTCATTCATTCATTCATTGTGCAGTTCCCTCATTGGAGCCCGGGGTGTGCTTCATTCATTCAGTGTGTAGTTCCCTCATTGAAGCTCTGGGCTTCATTCATTTATTCATTCATTCATTCTTTCATTGTGTAGTTCCCTCATTGGAGGCCTGTGAGTGCTTCATTCTTTCATTGTGTAGTTCCCTCATTGGAGCCCTGTGTGTGCTTCATTCATTCATTCATTGTGTAGTTCCCTCATTGGAGCCCGGGGTGTGCTTCATTCATTCAATGTGTAGTTCCCTCATTGAAGCTCAGGGCTTCATTCATTTATTCATTCATTCATTCATTCTTTCATTGTGCAGTTCCCTCATTGGAGCCCTGTGAGTGCTTCATTCTTTCATTGTGTAGTTCCCTCATTGGAGCCCTGTGTGTGCTTCATTCATTCATTATGTAGTTCCCTCATTGGAGCCCTGTGTGTGCTTCATTCATTCATTGTGTAGTTCCCTCATTGGAGCCCTGTGTGTGCTTCATTCATTCAATATGTAGTTCCCTCATTGGAGCCCTGTGTGTGCTTCATTCATTAATTGTGTAGTTCCCTCATTGGAGCCCGGGTGTGCTTCATTCATTCAGTGTGTAGTTCCCTCATTGAAGCTCTGGGCTTCATTCATTTATTCATTCATTCATTCTTTCATTGTGTAGTTCCCTCATTGGAGCCCTGTGAGTGCTTCATTCTTTCATTGTGTAGTTCCCTCATTGGAGCCCTGTGAGTGCTTCATTCTTTCATTGTGTAGTTCCCTCATTGGAGCCCTGTGTGTGCTACATTCATTCATTATGTAGTTCCCTCATTGGAGCCCTGTGTGTGCTTCATTCATTCATTGTGTAGTTCCCTCATTGGAGCCCGGGGTGTGCTTCATTCATTCAGTGTGTAGTTCCCTCATTGAAGCTCTGGGCTTCATTCATTTATTCATTCATTCATTCTTTCATTGTGTAGTTCCCTCATTGGAGCCCTATGTGTGCTTCATTCATTCATTATGTAGTTCCCTCATTGGAGCCCTGTGTGTGCTACATTCATTCATTATGTAGTTCCCTCATTGGAGCCCTGTGTGTGCTTCATTCATTCATTGTGTAGTTCCCTCATTGGAGCACTGTGAGTGCTTCATTCTTTCATTGTGTAGTTCCCTCATTGGAGCCCTGTGAGTGCTTCATTCTTTCATTGTGTAGTTCCCTCATTGGAGCCCTGTGTGTGCTACATTCATTCATTATGTAGTTCCCTCATTGGAGCCCTGTGTGTGCTTCATTCATTCATTGTGTAGTTCCCTCATTGGAGCCCGGGGTGTGCTTCATTCATTCAGTGTGTAGTTCCCTCATTGAAGCTCTGGGCTTCATTCATTTATTCATTCATTCATTCTTTCATTGTGTAGTTCCCTCATTGGAGCCCTATGTGTGCTTCATTCATTCATTATGTAGTTCCCTCATTGGAGCCCTGTGTGTGCTTCATTCATTCAGTGTGTAGTTCCCTCATTGGAGCCCTGTGTGTGCTTCATTCATTCATTGTGTAGTTCCCTCATTGGAGCCCTGTGTGTGCTTCATTCATTCATTGTGTAGTTCCCTCATTGGAGCCCTGTGTGTGCTTCATTCATTCATTGTGTAGTTCCCTCATTGGAGCCCTGTGTGTGCTTCATTCATTCATTGTGTAGTTCCCTCATTGGAGCCCTGTGTGTGCTTCATTCATTCATTCAATGTGTAGTTCAATCATTGGAGCCATGGGTGTGCTTCATTCATTCATTGTGTAGTTCCCTCATTGGAGGCCTGTGTGTGCTTCATTCATTCATTCAATGTGTAGTTCAATCATTGGAGCCCTGTGTGTGCTTCATTCATTCATTCATTCAGTGTGTAGTTCCCTCATTGGAGCCCTGTGTGTGCTTCATTCATTCATTCATTCATTGTGTAGTTCCCTCATTGGAGCCCTGTGTGTGCTTCATTCATTCATTGTGTAGTTCCCTCATTGGAGGCCTGTGTGTGCTTCATTCATTCATTCAATGTGTAGTTCAATCATTGGAGCCCTGTGTGTGCTTCATTCATTCATTCATTCAGTGTGTAGTTCTCTCATTGGAGCTCTGGGTGTGCTTCATTCATTCATTCATTCATTGTGTTGTTCCCTCATTGGAGCCCAGTGTGTGCTTCATTCATCCATTGTGTAGTAACCTCATTGCAGCCCAGTGTGTGCTTCATTCATCCATTGTGTAGTTCCCTCATTGGAGCCCTGGGTGTGCTTCATTCATTCATTGTGTAGTTCCCTCATTGGAGCCCTGTGTGTGCTTCCTTCATTCATTCATTCATTCTGTAGTTCCCTGGTGGCAGTCACAGATGTCTCTTATTCATTCATTCTTTTCTTCTCCACTGGGAGCTTCTTTGGTGTTGAATAATTAGTAAATATTCAGTCAATATTTATTTCCTGTGGAGTTTGTTACAAACCATTTCAATGTGAAAATGAACTTATATTAAAGTTTTAAATGCAGAGCTTTAGACTCAGGATCATAGCGCGGTTTACGGGACTCATAGTGACTAGAGGTGAAACCTCTTGTGTCCTGGGTTACTCTCGCTTAAGATCTAATGTCACTCCTGCGGCAATCTTCAGAGTTTCTCCACCAAAGACATACTTTTAAAACATGTTTCCAGTCTCGAGTCTTCTAGGCGCTATTTCCGTTTCTGCTGCCAGAGGTAGGTGTGGCGTCCCCCTGACCCCTCCTGGGACTAGAGCAAATCAGACCTGTCACTGTTTAGATGTTTACTGTCCTCATTAACAAGAAATACCCTTTTTAATTTTGAAGAAAATAAGACACCTGTGAAGCAAAGCTTGCATTGGTGACCCCTGCTGTGACCTTCGCACTGACCCCTGAACAGACCCCTACACTGACCCTTGCACTGACCCTTGCACTGACTCCTGCCCTGACCCCTGCACTGACCCCTGCCCTGACCCCTGCACTGACCCCTGCATTGACCCCTGTACTGACCCCTGCACTGACCCCTGCACTGACCCCTGCGCTGACCCCTGTGCTGACCCCTGCACTGACCCCTGCACTGACCCCAGCACTGACCCCGGCAATGACCTTTGTACTGACCGCTGCACTGACCCCTGACCTCTGCACTGCCTACTGCACTGACCCCTGCATTGACCCCTGCACTGACCCCTGCACTGACCCCTGCACTGACCCTTGCACTGAGTCCTGCACTGACGCCTGTACTGACCCCTGCACAGACCCCTGCACTGACCCCAGCACTGACCCCTGCACTGAGGCCTGCACTGACCCCTGCACTGACCCCTGCACTGACCCCAGCACTGACCCATGAACTGACCCCTGCACTGACCCCTGCATTGACCCCTGCACTGACCCCTGCACTGACCCATGCTCTGACCCCTGCACTGACCCCTGCTCTGACCCCTGCACTGACCCCTGCACTGACCCCTGCACTGACCCCTGCACTGACCCCTGCTCTGACCCCTGCACTGAGCCCTGCACTGACCCTTGCACTGACCCCAGTCTGATGCCCAGGACTGAGCCCTGCACTGACCCCAGCACTGACCCCAGCACTGACCCATGAACTGACCCCTGCACTGACCCCTGCATTGACACCTGCATTGACCCCTGCACTGACCCCAGCAATGATCCCCTTAAACTGACCCCTGCACTGACCCCTGCACTGACCCCTGCACTGACCCCTGCACTGACCCCTGCACTGACCCCTGCACTGACCCTTGCACTGACCCCAGTCTGATGCCCAGGACTGAGCCCTGCACTGACCCCAGCACTGACCCCAGCACTGACCCATGAACTGACCCCTGCACTGACCCCTGCACTGACCCCTGCACTGACCCCTGCCCTGACCCCTGCCCTGACCCCTGCACTGACCTCTGCATTGACCCCTGCATTGAACCCTGCACTGACCCCTGCACTGACCCCTGCACTGACCCCTGCACTGAGCCCTGCACTGACCCCAGCACTGACCCCTGCACTGAGCCCTGCACTGAGCCCTGCACTGACCACTGCACTGACCCCGGCACTGACCCCTGCACTGACCCCTGCCCTGACCCCTGCCCTGACCCCTGCCCTGACCCCTGCCCTGACCCCAGCACTGAGCCCTGCACTGACCCCTGCACTGAGGCCTGCACTGACCCCTGCTCTGACCCCTGCACTGAGCCCAGCACTGACCCTTGCACTGACCCCTGCCCTGACCCCTGCCCTGACCCCTGCCCTGACCCCAGCACTGAGCCCTGCACTGACCCCTGCACTGAGGCCTGCACTGACCCCTGCTCTGACCCCTGCACTGACACCTGCCTGACCCAAGCACTGACCCCAGCACTGACCCATGAACTGACCCCTGCACTGACCCCTGCATTGACCCCTGCACTGACCCCTGCACTGACCCCTGCATTGACCCCTGCATTGACCCCTGGACTGATCCCTGCACTGACCCCTGCACTGACCCCTGCACTGACCCCTGCCCTGACCCCTGCACTGACCCCTGCACTGACCCCTGCACTGACCCCTGCATTGACCCCCGCACTGAGCCCTGCATTGACCCCTGCACTGACCCCTGCACTGACCCCTGCACTGACCCCTGCACTGACCCCTGCCCTGACCCCTGCACGGACCCCTGCACTGACCCCTGCACTGACCCCTGCACTGACCCCTGCATTGACCCCTGCACTGACCCCTGCACTGACCCCTGCACTGACCCCTGCACTGACCCTTGCACTGACCCCAGGACTGACCCCTGCATTGACCCCCGCACTGAGCCCTGCATTGACCCCTGCACTGAGCCCTGCACTGGCCCCTGCACTGACCCTTGCACTGACCCCTGGACTGACCCCTGCACTGACCCCTGCATTGACCCCTGTACTGACCCCTGCACTGACCCCTGCACTGACCCCTGCGCTGACCCCTGTGCTGACCCCTGCACTGACCCCTGCACTGACCCCAGCACTGACCCCGGCAATGACCTTTGTACTGACCGCTGCACTGACCCCTGACCTCTGCACTGCCTACTGCACTGACCCCTGCATTGACCCCTGCACTGACCCCTGCACTGACCCCTGCACTGACCCTTGCACTGAGTCCTGCACTGACGCCTGTACTGACCCCTGCACAGACCCCTGCACTGACCCCAGCACTGACCCCTGCACTGAGGCCTGCACTGACCCCTGCACTGAGGCCTGCACTGACCCCAGCACTGACCCCTGCACTGACCCCAGCACTGACCCATGAACTGACCCCTGCACTGACCCCTGCACTGAGGCCTGCACTGACCCCTGCTCTGACCCCTGCACTGAGCCCTGCACTGACCCTTGCACTGACCCCAGTCTGATGCCCAGGACTGAGCCCTGCACTGACCCCAGCACTGACCCCAGCACTGACCCATGAACTGACCCCTGCACTGACCCCTGCATTGACCCCTGCACTGACCCCTGCACTGACCCCTGCTCTGACCCCTGCACTGACCCCTGCTCTGACCCCTGCACTGACCCCTGCACTGACCCCTGCACTGACCCCTGCACTGACCCCTGCTCTGACCCCTGCACTGAGCCCTGCACTGACCCTTGCACTGACCCCAGTCTGATGCCCAGGACTGAGCCCTGCACTGACCCCTGCTCTGACCCCTGCACTGACCCCTGCTCTGACCCCTGCACTGACCCCTGCACTGACCCCTGCACTGACCCCTGCACTGACCCCTGCACTGACCCCTGCACTGACCCCTGCTCTGACCCCTGCACTGAGCCCTGCACTGACCCTTGCACTGACCCCAGTCTGATGCCCAGGACTGAGCCCTGCATTGACCCCTGCACTGACCCCTGCATTGACCCCTGCACTGACCCCTGCACTGACCCCAGCACTGACCCCTGCACTGAGGCCTGCACTGACCCCTGCACTGAGGCCTGCACTGACCCCAGCACTGACCCCTGCACTGACCCCAGCACTGACCCATGAACTGACCCCTGCACTGACCCCTGCACTGAGGCCTGCACTGACCCCTGCTCTGACCCCTGCACTGAGCCCTGCACTGACCCTTGCACTGACCCCAGTCTGATGCCCAGGACTGAGCCCTGCACTGACCCCAGCACTGACCCCAGCACTGACCCATGAACTGACCCCTGCACTGACCCCTGCACTGACCCCTGCACTGACCCCTGCCCTGACCCCTGCACTGACCCCTGCACTGACCCCTGCATTGACCCCTGCATTGAACCCTGCACTGACCCCTGCACTGACCCCTGCACTGACCCCGGCACTGACCCCTGCACTGAGCCCTGCACTGAGCCCTGCACTGACCACTGCACTGACCCCGGCACTGACCCCTGCACTGAGCCCTGCACTGAGCCCTGCACTGACCACTGCACTGACCCCGGCACTGACCCCTGCACTGACCCCTGCCCTGACCCCAGCACTGACCCCTGCACTGACCCCTGCACTGAGCCCTGCACTGAGGCCTGCACTGACCACTGCACTGAGCCATGCACTGAGCCCTGCACTGACCCCTGCACTGACCCCTGCCCTGACCCCTGCCCTGACCCCTGCCCTGACCCCAGCACTGAGCCCTGCACTGACCCCTGCACTGAGCCCTGCACTGACCCCAGCACTGACCCCTGCACTGAGCCCTGCACTGAGCCCTGCACTGACCACTGCACTGACCCCGGCACTGACCCCTGCACTGACCCCTGCCCTGACCCCAGCACTGACCCCTGCACTGACCCCTGCACTGAGCCCTGCACTGAGGCCTGCACTGACCACTGCACTGAGCCATGCACTGAGCCCTGCACTGACCCCTGCACTGACCCCTGCCCTGACCCCTGCCCTGACCCCTGCCCTGACCCCAGCACTGAGCCCTGCACTGACCCCTGCACTGAGGCCTGCACTGACCCCTGCTCTGACCCCTGCACTGAGCCCAGCACTGACCCTTGCACTGACCCCTGCCCTGACCCCTGCCCTGACCCCTGCCCTGACCCCAGCACTGAGCCCTGCACTGACCCCTGCACTGAGGCCTGCACTGAACCCTGTTCTGACCCCTGCACTGACACCTGCCTGACCCAAGCACTGACCCCAGCACTGACCCATGAACTGACCCCTGCACTGACCCCTGCATTGACCCCTGCACTGACCCCTGCACTGACCCCTGCATTGACCCCTGCATTGACCCCTGGACTGATCCCTGCACTGACCCCTGCACTGACCCTTGCACTGACCCCTGCACTGACCCCTGCCCTGACCCCTGCACTGACCCCTGCACTGACCCCTGCACTGACCCCTGCATTGACCCCTGCACTGAGCCCTGCACTGGCCCCTGCACTGACCCTTGCACTGACCCCTGGACTGATGCCTGTACTGATCCCTCTACTGACCCTTGCACTGAGTCCTGCACTGATCCCTGCATTGACCCCTGCATTGACCCCTGCATTGAACCCTGCACTGATCCCTGCATTGAACCCTGCACTGACCCCTGCACTGACCCCTGCACTGACCCCTGCACTGAGCCCTGCACTGAGCCCTGCACTGACCCCAGCACTGACCCCTGCACTGACCCCTGCACTGACCCCTGCACTGAGCCCTGCACTGAGCCCTGCACTGACCCCAGCACTGACCCCAGCACTGACCCCTGCACTGACCCCTGCTTTGAGCCCTGCACTGAGCCCTGCACTGACCACTGCACTGACCCCGGCACTGACCCCTGCACTGACCCCTGCCCTGACCCCAGCACTGACCCCTGCACTGACCCCTGCATTGACCCCCGCACTGAGCCCTGCATTGACCCCTGCACTGACCCCTGCACTGACCCCTGCACTGACCCCTGGACTGATGCCTGCACTGACCCCTGCACTGACCCCTGCACTGACCCCTGCACTGACCCCTGCACTGACCCCTGCACTGACCCCTGGACTGATGCCTGCACTGACCACTGCACTGAGCCATGCACTGAGCCCTGCACTGACCCCTGCACTGACCCCTGCCCTGACCCCTGCCCTGACCCCTGCCCTGACCCCTGCACTGAGGCCTGCACTGACCCCTGCCCTGACCCCTGCACTGACCCCTGCACTGACCCCTGCACTGACCCCAGTCTGATGCCCAGGACTGAGCCCTGCACTGACCCCTACACTGACACCTGCCTGACCCCAGCACTGACCCCAGCACTGACCCATGAACTGACCCCTGCACTGACCCCTGCATTGACCCCTGCACTGACCCCTGCACTGACCCCTGCATTGACCCCTGCATTGACCCCTGCACTGACCCCTGCACTGACCCCTGCACTGAGCCCTGCACTGAGCCCTGCACTGACCCCAGCACTGACCCCTGCACTGACCCCTGCACTGACCCCTGCACTGAGCCCTGCACTGAGCCCTGCATGTTGGACAGGCCACCTGAAGGGCCTATCTCCCCCCGGCCCGACCCGGCCCGAGCCCGGTCACACATATGCCACACACCACCACTGCACGTTCTCCGTCCCCTCAGGGACCCCTGCCCTCGAACATATCGACCTCGTGGGCCCGATCCACTGCTGGCCCACGCGCCCAACCTGGGCGCCATCTTGGACACCCCACCACGAGGCCGCCTGGCCCCCGATCGACCTCAACCCTGGGCCTAGCCAGGCCTCAGACATCCCGGCACCACCATCCACCCAGGAGGTGAGCGGGCTACTTGGCAAGTCAATGGGAGAAAGAGGTGTCGATGGCTCCCCCTCGCCGAGTGCCGCTCATCCATCGCCTCCCCGGGTGCTGGCTCCACCCCCCTGCTGGGTGTCTGAACCCCCTCATCCCGGACCTCCCGATCCCCAAGTGCGAGGGTCCGGACATCAAAGATCACCAGCCCTATAACTGAGGCAGCTCCAGAGCAGGAAGGCAGTTGTATCTTGGAGTCGAGAGACGCAAAGAAGAACTCATCCTTGACGGACTACTGGCGCTGCCGTAGCTCTGCCTTGTGCACCATCGTCGTACCTGCTGGCGCTGCCGCAACCTTCGTAACCTTCGTATCCTTCATCGTCGTCGGGACCTGCTGGCGTGGCCGCGGACCGTTTGTAACCATCATCTTCATCGGGACCTGCTGGCTCGCCGCGGACCGTCGTTTCGTTCATCCATCTCGGGACCTGCTGGCTCCGCCGCGGCCCGATCATCTAGAACGCCGAGCTCGAGGATTGAGAGCTATTTCCATCTTTTGGTAACCAAGACTGTCCCGCTACCCTTTCCCCAAACCAGAGACCAGAATCGAGGGGACCCCTGAGTCCAGACCTCCTTGTACCATTTTATCGTACTTTAAGAATCGCCTATAAAATCTCGTTGAACCTTACCCTTGTGTGGTGTCCGTCTGTGGGGGGGAAGTTACTTGTCTGTACGATCGCTGGAGCCGGCTCTCCCTGGAGACCGCTCCCCTTATCCTCGGCCGACCCTCCCGGTCCGTCTAACATTGGTGGCCAGCGGCGCGATCCGAATCACCGCATAATCGTACAGACAGTAGCTCACCCCACGACGAAATCACGATGACAACTAAAGAAAGCGGATCCACCGAGAAATTCCAGATGGAGAAATTGGACGAGTACAACCATCGTGAACTAAAACAATTCTGCATCGAACTAGGTATCGCTACCACCGGACTAAGTACCAAAGACGATTTCAAGCATGCCCTAGAATCTTGGGCAGAGACCGGGGTTGCCGGAACCCCCGATCGAAGCATCGCAGCAAAAACCACCATGGCCCCTGAAGAGCAAAGAACGGGTCTCTCGCAAGACGAGATCCAGGAACGAGAAAAAACCCGACTACACGAGCTAGAAATGGCTCGGCTCAAAATGGACGTTGAACTTAAGTTGGCCGAACAGAAAATAAACTTAGAGCACCTGCGTCTCCGAGAAGAAAGAGAGGAGAAACAGAGACAAAGGGAGCTCGAGGAAAAGAAACTGGCATATGAACACGAGCGACGACTAGCTGAGATTGATTTACGCAAGCAGAATAAAGAAGTAGGGGTGTCCGAGCAACCCCACACCCCAGGGACAACGGAGAAAAAGGTACACATCCCCAAGGATGTCGTTCGAGAATACTTCCGAGAGGACGACATCCAGCAATGGTTTAAGGCCTACGAAATCGCTATGACTGCACACCGGATCAATAGAAACGACTGGGGAGCCGGCCTATGGGGGAGATTCCTCAATGAGGGCCGCGACACCCTGCTACAGCTCCCGGACCACCAGATGACCTCCTATGACCATATGAAAGCTGCGCTCCTCACCCGCTATGGCCTCACACCCGAAATGTACCGTCAGAGGTTCCGAGACTGCACCCGCATCCCGGGTACAACTTGGGTGGACTATGTAACCTACTTTAGCCGAGCCTTCGAGGGCTGGATCAAAGGAAGCAAGGTTACAACCTACGAACAACTGTTCAATCTCATGGTATGGGAGCACCTATCGAACAATTGCTTTATTGAACTCCGCCAGCACCTCCTCGACAGCAAGTTAACCGATCCCCGGCAGCTCGCAGCCGAAGCTGACCGATGGGAAATCACCAGAGTGGGCCGGAATGGGTCCTACGAACAGAACCGGAACAACAATGGTCAGCACCGTCCCCGAGGAGGAGGAGGAGGCCAAGGACGCGGAAGAGACAACGCTCCGGTCGCCCCCGCTACCAGCACCACCCCCCCGGCCAACCGGGGCAGCGCCCCGGCGCGACCGGGATACCGAGCCAATGTTACGTGCCATCGATGCCAACGAGTCGGCCACTATGCAAACGACCCAAATTGCCCACAGTACCAGAGCCCAAGACCCCGCCAGGTGGCTGCTGCTGCCCTGGGGGAAGAACAGATCTCCGAGGAGCAAGAAGAATATGAGCAAGAGCATCAAGAATGGGAGCCAGCCGCCATGGCTCTAGCCTGCTTAGGGGGGAAAGACATGGTCCCGCGGGTCCCCCTACCCGCTAACACCCAGAAGTACAGCCAATGGGTGAGCATCAATGGACACCGGGCCGAAGCCCTTCGTGACACCGGGGCCAGTATAACAGCCGTCCGCTGTCACCTGGTGACCCCAGAACAGTATCTACCAAACATTCTCTGCCCTATACGTTCCGCCGATAACTCGGAAAGTCTGTGTCGGATGGCCTGCGTCCCTTTCGAATGGGGAGGGGTCTCCGGCATGTTGAAAGTCACGGTCCGAGACGATGCCCCCGTAGACTGCCTCCTGGGGAATGACCTTGAAAGCTCCCCGTGGGCAGCCGTAGAACGAAGGGAACACCTGGGGATGTTAGGCGTCCCGGACTGGGCGTGTGTCACCACCCGGTCCATGGCCGCCCGTGCCAACCCCCGACCAGAGGAACCCGAATGGCCGGCGCCACCGCCCCCGGTCGCTCCAGCCGAAACCACCGACCGTGACGTCCCCCCAGAATCAGCTCAACCTCCAGACCTCGCTAACCTCGACCAGTGGCCTCAAGAGGGGGGGCCCACGCAAGAACAATTTCGCCAAGAACAAAAGACCTGTCCCTCCCTCGAGGGACTCCGCCAGCAAGCGCTCGCCCAAAGCGCAGGGGATACTTCCGGAACCCACTGGATCTACTGGGACAATGATCTGCTGTACAGTGAGCAAAGAATCGCGGAACTGGGGGCCAGCCGAGTGCTAGTGGTGCCCCTCCGTTTTAGAGACTTTCTGCTAAACCTGGCCCACGATGTCCCCCTGGCGGGACACCTGGGTCAAGATAAAACCTACAGTCGTCTGGTAACCCACTTCTTCTGGCCCAAAATGAGGAACGATGTACACCAGCATTGCCGATCTTGCCCCACGTGCCAAGCCAGTGGAAAGAGCGGCCGCAAACTAAAAGCCCCCCTGCAACCTTTTCCCGTGGTCACCACCCCGTTCGAGAGGGTCGGGATAGACATTGTGGGGCCCCTGGACCCACGTACAAAACAAGGCCATCGGTTCATCCTGGTGCTAGTGGACCACGCCACCCGCTACCCCGAGGCTGTTCCTCTGCGAACTGTGACAGCCCCGGTAGTCGGCCGGGCTCTGATGGGGATCTTCTCCCGTGTGGGCTTCCCCCGAGAAGTCGTCAGCGACCGGGGCACGAACTTTATTTCGAAATATATGAAGTCCCTCTGGCAACAGTGCGGGGTCACCTACCGATTCACGACCCCCTATCACCCTCAAGGAAACGGACTCGTTGAGCGGTTCAATCGCACACTCAAAGGGATGATCGGGGGGTTGGAAGAGCCCCTCCGTCGCCAGTGGGATATGCTGCTGCCGTGCCTCCTCTTCGCATATCGAGAGGTCCCCCAGAAGTCCCTCGGCTTCAGCCCGTTTGAACTGCTGTATGGACACCCAGTACGAGGGCCCCTCAGCCTAGTCAAGGAAGGCTGGGAGATGCCCCCTCTAAAAAACCCACCAGATGTCTTCAGGTACCTCCTAACCCTCCGCAACCAGACCCGGCGGTTCAGAGAGCTGGCAAAAGCCAACCTAGAGGCCAGTCAAGAGGACATGAAAAAGTGGTATGACCGGAATGCCTCCTCCATCGAATTTGAGCCTGGGCAACAGGTATGGGTGATGTCCCCCACCGAACCCTGCGCCCTGCAAGACAAATGGACGGGGCCCTTCAAAGTAGTCGAGCGCAAGGGTCCTGCCACCTATCTCATCGACATGGAATCTTCCCGGAACCCCCTCCGGGTCCTCCACACTAACAGACTGAAACCCCACTTTGTGCGTTCAGAACTCAGTCTCCTGATGGCCACAGACAATGGGGCTGAAGAGGACTCCGAGCCCCTCCCTGACCTCCTACGGACTAGGGAGAAGGACGGCTCCGTGGATGGGGTCCGACTCTCGGAGGCCCTCACCCAGGAACAACGCCAGGAGTGTCGAGCCCTTCTGGTGCAATTCGCCAGCCTGTTCTCCCTCACCCCCGGTGTCTCTCCCTGGTGTGTGCACGATGTGGACACGGGGGACAGCCCCCCTATCCGCCACCGGGCCTACCGCGTGCCAGATCGGGTACGGGCCTGCATCCAGGAAGTAGTAACCAAAATGCTCACGCTCGGAGTCATCGAGCCCTCAGACAGCCCCTGGGCCAGCCCTGTGGTACTGGTCCCCAAAGCAGCCGCCCCCGGCACCACACCGGAACTCCGGTTCTGCGTCGACTACCGGGGCTTGAATGCGGTCACCAGAACAGACGCACATCCCATCCCCCGGGCAGATGAACTAATCGACCGCATGGGGGCTGCCCGCTACCTCAGTATTTTCGACCTGACGGCGGGCTACTGGCAGATCGGCCTCACACCCCGGGCACAAGAACGTTCTGCTTTTTCCACCCCCGATGGCCATTACCATTTCAAGGTCATGCCCTTCGGCATGAAAAATGCTCCAGCAACATTTCAGCGGCTCGTCAATCAGGTCCTGGCGGGGCTCGAAGGGTTCAGCGCCGCCTACCTAGACGACATCGCTGTATACAGCCACCATTGGCCCGAGCACCTCCACCACCTCCGAGCAGTGCTACAAGCCCTTCAGCGCGCTGGCCTCACGATCAAGGCCAGCAAATGTCAAATTGGCCAAGGGTCTGTAACCTACCTCGGGCACCAGGTGGGAAGCGGCCTGGTGGCCCCTCTGCAGCTCAAAATTGCCGCCATCCAGTCCTGGCAGCCTCCCATCACCCAGACCGCGGTACGAGCCTTCCTGGGCCTCACGGGCTATTACCGAAGGTTCGTGAAAGACTATGGTACCATAGTGGGGCCCCTCACGGAACTCACGTCCAAAAACCAACCCAAGAAAGTCAACTGGACCCCAGACTGCCAAACAGCCTTCGAACAATTGAAAGCCGCCATGTGCTCCGCCCCTGTGCTCCAGGCCCCCGACTACAGCCGGGAGTTCGTCGTCCAGACGGATGCCTCCGACCATGGCATTGGGGCAGTCCTGTCTCAAATGAACACCGAAGGCCTTGATCAGCCAGTGGCCTTCATCAGCAGACGGCTCCTACCACGAGAACAACGCTGGAGCACCATAGAGAGGGAGGCCTTCGCTGTGGTATGGGCCCTCAAAAAACTCCGGCCCTACCTCTTTGGCACACACTTTCGGGTGCAGACCGACCATCGACCCCTGCAGTGGCTGATGCAGATGCGGGGGGAAAACCCGAAGTTACTACGCTGGTCCATCTCCCTACAAGGGATGGACTTCACTGTTGAACACCGGCCTGGGCCAGATCACGCCAACGCGGATGGCCTGTCCCGGTTTTTCCGCCTCGACGAGGAGAGTCCCCAAGAGGATGGGTGACTCTCCCCGCCTTCAGCTGGGGGGGACGCATGTTGGACAGGCCACCTGAAGGGCCGATCTCCCCCCGGCCCGACCCGGCCCGAGCCCGGTCACACATATGCCACACACCACCACTGCACGTTCTCCGTCCCCTCAGGGACCCCTGCCCTCGAACATATCGACCTCGTGGGCCCGATCCACTGCTGGCCCACGCGCCCAACCTGGGCGCCATCTTGGACACCCCACCACGAGGCCGTCTGGCCCCCGATCGACCTCAACCCTGGGCCTAGCCAGGCCTCAGACATCCCGGCACCACCATCCACCCAGGAGGTGAGCGGGCTACTTGGCAAGTCAATGGGAGAAAGAGGTGTCGATGGCTCCCCCTCGCCGAGTGCCGCTCATCCATCGCCTCCCCGGGCGCTGGCTCCACCCCCCTGCTGGGTGTCTGAACCCCCTCATCCCGGACCTCCCGATCCCCAAGTGCGAGGGTCCGGACATCAAAGATCACCAGCCCTATAACTGGGGCAGCTCCAGAGCAGGAAGGCAGTTGTATCTTGGAGTCGAGAGACGCAAAGAAGAACTCATCCTTGACGGACTACTGGCGCTGCCGTAGCTCTGCCTTGTGCACCATCGTCGTACCTGCTGGCGCTGCCGCAACCTTCGTAACCTTCGTATCCTTCATCGTCGTCGGGACCTGCTGGCGTGGCCGCGGACCGTTTGTAACCATCATCTTCATCGGGACCTGCTGGCTCGCCGCGGACCGTCGTTTCGTTCATCCATCTCGGGACCTGCTGGCTCCGCCGCGGCCCGATCATCTAGAACGCCGAGCTCGAGGATTGAGAGCTGTTTCCATCTTTTGGTAACCAAGACTGTCCCGCTACCCTTTCCCCAAACCAGAGACCAGAATCGAGGGGACCCCTGAGTCCAGACCTCCTTGTACCATTTTATCGTACTTTAAGAATCGCCTATAAAATCTCGTTGAACCTTACCCTTGTGTGGTGTCCGTCTGTGGGGGGGAAGTTACTTGTCTGTACGATCGCTGGAGCCGGCTCTCCCTGGAGACCGCTCCCCTTATCCTCGGCCGACCCTCCCGGTCCGTCTAACACTGCACTGACCCCAGCACTGACCCCAGCACTGACCCCTGCACTGACCCCTGCTTTGAGCCCTGCACTGAGCCCTGCACTGACCACTGCACTGACCCCGGCACTGACCCCTGCACTGACCCCTGCCCTGACCCCAGCACTGACCCCTGCACTGACCCCTGCATTGACCCCCGCACTGAGCCCTGCATTGACCCCTGCACTGACCCCTGCACTGACCCCTGCACTGACCCCTGGACTGATGCCTGCACTGACCCCTGCACTGACCCCTGCACTGACCCCTGCACTGACCCCTGCACTGACCCCTGGACTGATGCCTGCACTGACCACTGCACTGAGCCATGCACTGAGCCCTGCACTGACCCCTGCACTGACCCCTGCCCTGACCCCTGCCCTGACCCCTGCCCTGACCCCTGCACTGAGGCCTGCACTGACCCCTGCCCTGACCCCTGCACTGAGCCCTGCACTGACCCCTGCACTGACCCCAGTCTGATGCCCAGGACAGAGCCCTGCACTGACCCCTACACTGACACCTGCCTGACCCCAGCACTGACCCCAGCACTGACCCATGAACTGACCCCTGCACTGACCCCTGCATTGACCCCTGCACTGACCCCTGCACTGAGCCCTGCACTGAGCCCTGCACTGACCCCTGCACTGACCCCAGTCTGATGCCCAGGACTGAGCCCTGCACGGACCCCTGCACTGACCCCTGCCCTGACCCCTGCACTGACCCCTGCATTGACCCCTGCACTGACCCCCGCACTGAGCCCTGCATTGACCCCTGCACTGACCCCTGCACTGACCCCTGCACTGACCCCTGGACTGATGCCTGCACTGACCCCTGCACTGACCCCTGCACTGACCCCTGCACTGACCCCTGCACTGACCCCTGGACTGATGCCTGCACTGACCACTGCACTGAGCCATGCACTGAGCCCTGCACTGACCCCTGCACTGACCCCTGCCCTGACCCCTGCCCTGACCCCTGCCCTGACCCCTGCACTGAGGCCTGCACTGACCCCTGCCCTGACCCCTGCACTGAGCCCTGCACTGACCCCTGCACTGACCCCAGTCTGATGCCCAGGACAGAGCCCTGCACTGACCCCTACACTGACACCTGCCTGACCCCAGCACTGACCCCAGCACTGACCCATGAACTGACCCCTGCACTGACCCCTGCATTGACCCCTGCACTGACCCCTGCACTGAGCCCTGCACTGAGCCCTGCACTGACCCCTGCACTGACCCCAGTCTGATGCCCAGGACTGAGCCCTGCACGGACCCCTGCACTGACCCCTGCACTGACCCCTGCACTGACCCCTGCATTGACCCCTGCACTGACCCCTGCACTGACCCCTGCACTGACCCCTGGACTGATGCCTGCACTGACCCCTGCACTGACCCCTGCACTGACCCCTGCACTGACCCCTGCACTGACCCCTGGACTGATGCCTGCACTGACCACTGCACTGAGCCATGCACTGAGCCCTGCACTGACCCCTGCACTGACCCCTGCCCTGACCCCTGCCCTGACCCCTGCACTGAGGCCTGCACTGACCCCTGCCCTGACCCCTGCACTGAGCCCTGCACTGACCCCTGCACTGACCCCAGTCTGATGCCCAGGACTGAGCCCTGCACTGACCCCTACACTGACACCTGCCTGACCCCAGCACTGACCCCAGCACTGACCCATGAACTGACCCCTGCACTGACCCCTGCATTGACCCCTGCACTGACCCCTGCCCTGACCCCTGCACTGAGCCCTGCACTGACCCCTGCACTGACCCCAGTCTGATGCCCAGGACTGAGCCCTGCACGGACCCCTGCACTGACCCCTGCACTGACCCCTGCACTGACCCCTGCATTGACCCCTGCACTGACCCCTGCACTGACCCCTGCACTGACCCCTGCACTGACCCCTGCATTGACCCCTGCACTGACCCCTGCACTGACCCCTGCATTGACCCCTGCACTGACCCCTGCACTGACCCCTCCACTGACCCTTGCACTGAGTCCTGCACTGATCCCTGCATTGACCCCTGCATTGAACCCTGCATTGAACCCTGCACTGACCCCTGCACTGACCCCTGCACTGACCCCTGCACTGACCCCAGCACTGACCCCTGCACTGACCCCGGCACTGACCCCTGCACTGACCCCTGCACTGAGCCCTGCACTGACCCCTGCACTGATCCCTGCATTGACCCCTGGACTGAGCCCTGCACTGACCCCTGCATTGAACCCTGCATTGACCCCTGCATTGAACCCTGCATTGAACCCTGCACTGACCCCTGCACTGACCCCTGCATTGAACCCTGCATTGACCCCTGCATTGAACCCTGCATTGAACCCTGCACTGACCCCTGCACTGACCCCTGCACTGAGCCCTGCACTGACCCCTGCACTGAGCCCTGCACTGACCCCTGCACTGAGCCCTGCACTGACCCCTGCACTGAGGCCTGCACTGACCCCTGCACTGAGCCCTGCACTGACCCCTGCACTGACCCCTGCACTGACCCCTGCACTGACCCCTGCACCCACCTGTGAGGCTCATGGCTGCTCTTTCCTCCACAGATTCAGCACATGTGAGATGAGGGATGAGGTTATTCCATCTATTTCCTTCCCCTTCTCCAAGGAGAAGCCGGAGCCTGACGTATCCTTGCTGTGTGAGGCGCTGAGGGATCCGCGGAGCCGCCTCAAGGAGCTCAGGTGAGTCCAGTAGGAATGTCCATGGGAAGGTGGGGTGGGGTGGGGGGGAGGGGTTACATCATTCTCACCGAGACCATGTTAGGTTCAGACGTAAGAGCTCCTCGTACGGGTATAAAGTTTGAACCTTTCTTCTGCTTTTAGCAGCAGTTATTATAAGATGCAGTGACTTCCACCTGTCTGCTCCTGTTGTAGTGAGATGGCTCAGCGAGCAAATGCACCCATCCCAGGGGACTGTACTCAACCTTCCGGTCAGGGTCTCCTATTCTGGTGAGATAGCTCAGCGAGCAAATGCACCTATCCCAGGGGACTGTGCTCAAACTTCCGGTCACGGGCTCCTATTCTGGTGAGATGGCTCAGCGAGCAAATGCACCTATCCCAGGGGACTGTGCTCAACCTTCCGGTCATGGGATCCTATTCTGGTGAGATGGCTCAGCGAGCAAATGCACCTATCCCAGGGGACTGTGCTCAACCTTCCGGTCATGGGATCCTATTCTGGTGAGATGGCTCAGCGAGCAAATGCACCTATCCCAGGGGTCTGTCTGCAACCTTCCGGTCATGGGCTCCTATTCTGGTGAGATGGCTCAGCGAGCAAATGCACCTATCCCAGGGGACTGTGCTCAACTTTCCGGTCACGGGCTCCTATTCTGGTGAGATGGCTTAGCGAGCAAATGCACCTATCCCAGGGGACTGTGCTCAACCTTCCGGTCACGGGCTCCTGTTCTAGTGAGATGGCTCAGCGAGCAAATGCACCTATCCCAGGGGACTGTGCTCAACCTTTTGGTCACGGGCTCCTGTTCTAGTGAGGTGGCTCAGCGAGCAAATGCACCTATCCCAGGGGACTGTGCACAACCTTTTGGTCACGGGCTCCTGTTCTAGTGAGATGGCTCAGCGAGCAAATGCACCTATCCCAGGAAGCTGTGCTCAACCTTTTGGTCACGGGCTCCTGTTCTAGTGAGGTGGCTCAGCGAGCAAATGCACCTATCCCAGGAAGCTGTGCTCAACCTTTTGGTCACGTGCTCCTGCACCTATCCCAGGGGACTGTGCTCAACCTTCCGGTCACGGGCTCCTGTTCTAGTGAAATGATATCATTACTTCTGGTAAAACAAGCTGCTTTACACTCCTCCTGGACTAAGCCTGAAGGCTGCTCTCCACAGCTACCACTTAGAGAGCTTTCTAAGGTTGCCTTAGAGCACTAGAATCACCGTAAGGTTTGTCTGGATTAGTGCAGGGTGCTTCACTAAAATAAGTGTGCACCATATACTAAGCCAGCCTCCTACAGTAGTCTTCTACGATGGGAGTTCACGGTTATAAAGTGCTTATAACCATCTTTGGATTGAGCAACTTGTAACCTCGCTTCACCAGTGGATGTATGTCATTACCACGCAGGTTTTACAACGCAAGTCGTTACAACGACTTGCGTTGGGGGCGCTGTGTACTGAATAGTTTAATTTACTATTCCAACTCCAGTCCCCGTGGATAGTAGGGAAGGTTTTGGATAGTAAATTAAACTATTCCCTATCCTACAGCGCCCTCCAGCGCAAGTCATTGTAACGACTTGCGTTGTAAAAGTTGCGTGGTAAAGGTACTGCGTGGTAAAAGTTGCGTTGTAAACGCTGTTCACCTCACCAGGGATGTATGCAGTGGTTATCTAAAAGCCTCTTCCACCAGCCTCTGTCTGATTTACTAATTGGCTCTGGGGGACTAAACAACTGTGGTTTACCCAACCCCCCCAGAGTTGTCTTACTCAAGGAATGCGATGACTCAGTTCCCAATGTATCCAATCAGCCCCAATCATCCCGTTAAACAATTCCCTCTTAAGCCGCGTTGAGAGCCACAGAAGTGTTGGACGGAGTCAAACAAAATCAGTTATAAAATCTGCTCCCATTTCTTGATGGACAATTTCCTCTCGGACACTCTGGGGTATTCTTGATCGCTTTCTTTACATTTTGTTTTCAGGAGCTTGAATTGAACGGCAGGGCTCGTGTCCCCAGATTTCCACACCAAACGCCACCGTGGAGACACTTTGCATTGTAAATGTGTATAACTGATTTAATGTGACTGTGACCTAAACGTCTACTAAAGGAACCTATCCCATGAGCGGCCCCACTAAGAGATGGTATATGTGCTTTTATAAGTGGACCCAAGGTCCCCCATAAATTCATGTAGTGGGAGGAGTTTAAGTGTTTCTTGTGCGCCTCAGATCAGAGAGTCCTGGGCCAGCACAGCTGCTGTTCTCGGTATTTATACCTTGTTTTTAATACTGTTAGTGATAAACCCTTCGAATCGTTAATGTTTTAATCCCCTCCCCTCTCTCTCTCTCTCTCTCTTTCTCTTTCTCGCTCCTTCTTAGCCTCTCTTTCTGTTGGATCACCGGTGCTTCCGGTGCAGCTCTGGCCGCCGCCCTTCGCTCCAACCGCTCTTTGCTGAACCTGGACTTGAATCTCAATATCCTGGGTGACGCTGGTGCGACCCTGCTCTGGGAGGCCCTGAAGCACCCGGACACCCGGCTGCAGAAGATCAGGTAAGGAGCAGAGGGGGTGAGGGGGGGCTTGTCTGTCTCATCTGCATTTTGTACTTTCCTCTGTATTCATTGACTCTGGGCGCAGCCTCTCTCCTCCATATGTTTGTCTTACATGCAGGTTTGAGGGTCGGCTCCCTGAAGCCTGTTTTAGGCGCTATCCGCACCCCGAGTGCACGGAGTGGGAGAATGTCCCCCAAAGGATGGAGATTTTAAGGAGTCTCCCTCTGCTGCCATAAATTTCATTTCCTGTAGAATACGGGTGCCTACATCCAGCTGCGTCTATTCATTGGTTGCAGCGGGGGAGAGGGGGGGGGGGGGTGAATGTAGGCCAAGATGAAACATTACTATCAAAACTATCTACCAGACAGGTCTGTATAAAACTAGGAGTGAGTGCTGCCCTGCACCCCAACAACATCAGGACTGAAACCAGGCGACAGTGGGAGGAGTTAAAGTGTTTCTTGGCACCTCAGATCAGAGAGTTCTGGGCTGTGACAGCTGCTTGTCTGACTATTTTTGTCTTGTTTTGAATAGTTTCAGCAATAATTCCTTAGAGTCAGGGCTTTAAGTGGGCCGGGTCTCGCCGGTGCTGAGCACCAGCTGTTTTTAAAGATGGCCTCAAAATGGGTCTCTAGCGGGCTCTGTTTTGTGCCCTGGCACAGGCAGACTGCAGTGACAGCAGGCACATCGATGTGCACTCCTCACACTGCTCACTTGTCACTAGTGTGCGCCATTCACACTGCTCACTTCTCACTAGTGTGCGCTGCTCACACTGCTCACTTCTCACTAGTGTACGCTGCTCACACTGCTCACTTGTCACTAGTGTGCGCTCCTCACACTGCTCACTTCTCACATCGATGTTAGCTGCTCACACTGCTCACTTGTCACTAGTGTGAGCTGCTCACACTGCTCGCTTGTCATTAGTGTGCGCTGCTCACACTGCTCACTTGTCCATTGTGTGAGCTGCTCACACTGCTTGCTTGTCACTAGTGTGCGCTGCTCACACTGCTCACTTGTCACTAGTGTGCACTGCTCGCTTGTCACTAGTTTGCTGCTCACACTGCTCACTTGTCACTAGTGTGCGCTGCTCACACTGCTCACTTGTCACTAGTGTGCGCTGCTCAAACTGCTCACTTCTCACATCGATGTTAGCTGCTCACACTGCTCACTTCTCACTAGTGTGCGCTGCTCACACTACTCGCTTGTCACTAGTGTGCACTGCTCACACTGCTCACTTGTCACTAGTGTGCACTGCTCGCTTGTCACTAGTTTGCTGCTCACACTGCTCACTTGTCACTAGTGTGCGCTGCTCACACTGCTCACTTGTCACTAGTGTGCGCTGCTCACACTGCTCACTTCTCACATCATGTGCGCTGTGAACACTGCTCACTTGTCACTAGTGTGCGCTGCTCACACTGCTCACTTCTCACATCATGTGCGCTGTGAACACTGCTCACTTGTCACTAGTGTGCGCTGCTCACACTGCTCACTGCTCACTAGTCTCGCCTATGTGAGAGCTACTGGCTTTGCCAATCTCTTTTAGCCATGTTGCACAGCAGTCTGGCTGCTGTTCAGAATGGTTAAAAGATAGTGGCGTGGCGTGGTGAGGCATAGAGTAGAGTGGTACAGAAGAAAGTAGAGTACAGTTGCATAGAGTAGTGTGGAGTGGTGTAGGGTGGAGTGGCATACAGTAGGGCATCTCACAGAAGAGTGATATAACAGAGTGGCTTAGAGTGGCACAGAGGTGTATAGTGGCATAGACTGGAGTGACAGAGAGTAGAGTGGCATAGAGTGGAGTGAGATAGAATGGAGCGGCGTAGAGCAGAGCAGCATAGAGTGGAATAGAGTGACCTAGAGTAGATTGGCATAGAGTGGTGTGGCATGGAGTGGAATAGAGTGGAGTGGCCTGGAGTGGAGTGTCATAGAGCAGAGTGACACAGGAGTGAGGAGTGAGGAGTGAGGAGTGAGGAGTGAGGAGTGAGGGGTGAGGAGTGAGGGGTGAGGAGTGAGGAGTGAGGAGTGAGGGGTGAGGAGTGAGGGGTGAGGAGTGAGGGGTGAGGAGTGAGGAGTGAGGAGTGAGGAGTGAGGAGTAATGAGTGAGGAGTGAGGAGTGAGGGGTGAGGGGTGAGGGGTGAGGAGTGAGGAGTGAGGAGTGAGGAGTGAGGAGTGAGGAGTGAGGGGTGAGGGGTGGGTGAGGGGTGAGGAGTAATGAGTGAGGAGTGAGGAGTGAGGAGTGAGGAGTGAGGCGTGAGGAGTGAGGAGTGAGGAGTGAGGAGTGAGGAGTGAGGAGTGAGGGGTGAGGGGTGAGGGGTGAGGAGTGAGGAGTAATGAGTGAGGGGTGAGGAGTGAGGAGTGAGGAGTGAGGAGTGAGGAGTGAGGAGTGAGGAGTGAGGAGTGAGGAGTGAGGGGTGAGGGGTGAGGAGTGAGGAGTAATGAGTGAGGGGTGAGGAGTGAGGAGTGAGGAGTGAGGAGTAAGGAGTGATTAATG
Organism: Lissotriton vulgaris; assembly: GCF_964263255.1. NCBI lineage: Eukaryota > Metazoa > Chordata > Amphibia > Caudata > Salamandridae > Lissotriton > Lissotriton vulgaris. The sequence continues at coordinate 509,407 of NW_028254302.1, read as the reverse complement.
AGGAGTGAGGAGTGAGGGGTGAGGAGTGAGGGGTGATGAGTGAGGGGTGAGGAGTGAGGAGTGGGGAGTGAGGGGTGGGGAGTGAGGGGTGAGGGGTGAGGGGTGAGGAGTGAGGGGTGAGGGGTGAGGCGTGAGGCATGAGGCGTGAGGAGTGAGGAGTGAAGAGTGAAGAGTGAGGAGTGAGGAGTGAGGAGTGAGGAGTAATGAGTGAGGAGTGAGGGGTGAGGGGTGAGGAGTGAGGGGTGAGGAGTGAGGAGTGAGGGGTGAGGAGTGAGGAGTGAGGAGTGAGGAGTGAGGCGTGAGGAGTGAGGAGTGAGGAGTAAGGAGTGATTAATGAGGAGTGAGGAGTGAGGAGTGAGGAGTGAGGAGTGAGGAGTGAGGGGTGAGGAGTGAGGAGTGAGGAGTGAGGAGTGAGGAGTGAGGAGTGAGGAGTGAGGGGTGAGGGGTGAGGAGTGAGGAGTGAGGCGTGAGGCGTGAGGCGTGAGGCGTGAGGAGTGAGGAGTGAGGAGTGAGGAGTGAGGGGTGAGGGGTGAGGGGTGAGGGGTGAGGAGTGAGGAGTGAGGAGTGAGGAGTGAGGAGTGAGGAGTGAGGCGTGAGGAGTAATGAGTGAGGAGTGAGGAGTGAGGAGTAAGGAGTGATTAATGAGGAGTGAGGAGTGAGGGGTGAGGAGTGAGGGGTGAGGGGTGAGGGGTGAGGAGTGAGGAGTGAGGAGTGAGGGGTGGGGAGTGAGGAGTGAGGGGTGAGGGGTGAGGGGTGAGGAGTGAGGAGTGAGGGGTGAGGCGTGAGGCATGAGGCGTGAGGAGTGAGGAGTGAGGAGTGAGGAGTAATGAGTAATGAGTGAGGAGTGAGGAGTGAGGGGTGAGGGGTGAGGAGTGAGGGGTGAGGAGTGAGGAGTGAGGAGTGAGGAGTGAGGAGTGAGGCGTGAGGAGTGAGGAGTGAGGAGTGAGGAGTTAGGAGTGAGGAGTGAGGAGTAATGAGTGAGGAGTGAGGAGTAAGGAGTGATTAATGAGGAGTGAGGAGTGAGGGGTGAGGAGTGAGGGGTGAGGGGTGAGGCGTGAGGAGTGAGGATTGAGGAGTGAGGAGTAATGAGTGAGGAGTGAGGCGTGAGGCGTGAGGAGTGAGGAGTGAGGAGTGAGGAGTGAGGAGTAATGAGTGAGGAGTGAGGCGTGAGGAGTGAGGAGTGAGGAGTGAGGAGTGAGGAGAGAGGCGTGAGGCGTGAGGGGTGAGGAGTGAGGGGTGAGGAGGGAGGGGTGAGGGGTGAGGGGTGAGGGGTGAGGGGTGGGGAGTGAGGAGTGAGGGGTGAGGGGTGAGGGGTGAGGAGTGAGGAGTGAGGGGTGAGGCGTGAGGCATGAGGCGTGAGGAGTGAGGAGTGAAGAGTGAAGAGTGAGGAGTGAGGAGTGAGGAGTGAGGAGTGAGGAGTAATGAGTGAAGAGTGAAGAGTGAGGAGTGAGGAGTAATGAGTGAGGAGTGAGGCGTGAGGAGTGAGGCGTGAGGAGTGAGGAGTGAGGAGTGAGGAGTGAGGAGTGAGGAGTGAGGCGTGAGGCGTGAGGAGTGAGGAGTGAGGAGTAATGAGTGAGGAGTGAGGAGTAAGGAGTGATTAATGAGGAGTGAGGAGTGAGGGATGAGGAGTGAGGGGTGAGGGGTGAGGGGTGAGGCGTGAGGAGTGAGGAGTGAGGAGTGAGGAGTAATGAGTGAGGAGTGAGGAGTGAGGAGTGAGGGGTGAGGAGTGAGGAGTGAGGAGTGAGGGGTGAGGCGTGAGGCGTGAGGAGTGAGGAGTGAGGAGTGAGGAGTGAGGAGTAATGAGTGAGGAGTGAGGAGTGAGGAGTGAGGCGTGAGGAGTGAGGAGTGAGGAGTGAGGCGTGAGGAGTGAGGAGTGAGGAGTGAGGAGTGAGGCGTGAGGAGTGAGGAGTGAGGAGTAATGAGTGATTAATGAGGAGTGAGGAGTGAGGAGTGAGGAGTGAGGAGTGAGGAGTGAGGCGTGAGGAGTGAGGCGTGAGGCGTGAGGAGTGAGGAGTGAGGAGTGAGGAGTGAGGAGTGAGGAGTGAGGGGTGAGGCGTGAGGAGTGAGGAGTGAGGAGTAATGAGTGATTAATGAGGAGTGAGGAGTGAGGAGTGAGGAGTGAGGAGTGAGGCGTGAGGCGTGAGGAGTAATGAGTGAGGGGTGAGGAGTGAGGGGTGAGGAGTGAGGGGTGGGTGAGGGGTGAGGGGTGAGGAGTGAGGGGTGGGTGAGGAGTGAGGGGTGGGTGAGGGGTGAGGCGTGAGGGGTAAGGAGTGAGGGGTGGGTGAGGAGTGAGGAGTAATGAGTGAAGGGTGAGGCGTGAGGAGTGAGGAGTGAGGAGTGAGGAGTAATGAGTGATTAATGAGGAGTGAGGAGTGAGGAGTGAGGAGTGAGGAGTAATGAGTGATTAATGAGGAGTGAGGAGTGAGGAGTGAGGAGTGAGGAGTGAGGGGTGAGGAGTGAGGGGTGAGGAGTGAGGAGTGAGGAGTGAGGGGTGGGGAGTGAGGAGTGAGGGGTGAGGGGTGAGGGGTGAGGAGTGAGGAGTGAGGGGTGAGGCGTGAGGGGTGAGGAGTGAGGAGTGAGGAGTGAGGGGTGAGGAGTAATGAGTGATTAATGAGGAGTAAGGAGTGATTAATGAGGAGTGAGGAGTGAGGAGTGAGGAGTGAGGAGTGAGGAGTGAGGAGTGAGGGGTGAGGAGTGAGGGGTGAGGAGTGAGGAGTGAGGAGTGAGGCGTGAGGAGTGAGGAGTGAGGAGTGAGGAGTGATTAATGAGGAGTGAGGAGTGAGGAGTGAGGGGTGAGGCGTGAGGAGTGAGGCGTGAGGAGTAATGAGTGAATAATGAGGAGTGAGGAGTGAGGAGTGAGGAGTGAGGAGTGAGGAGTGAGGCCTGAGGCGTGAGGAGTGAGGGGTGAGGAGTGAGGGGTGAGGAATGAGGAGTGAGGAGTGAGGGGTGGGGAGTGAGGGGTGGGGAGTGAGGAGTGAGGGGTGAGGGGTGAGGGGTGAGGGGTGAGGGGTGAGGAGTGAGGGGTGAGGCGTGAGGGGTGAGGAGTGAGGAGTGAGGAGTGAGGAGTAATGAGTGATTAATGAGGAGTAAGGAGTGATTAATGAGGAGTGAGGAGTGAGGGGTGAGGAGTGAGGGGTGAGGAGTTAGGAGTGAGGAGTGAGGAGTGAGGAGTGAGGCGTGAGGAGTGAGGAGTGAGGAGTGAGGAGTAATGAGTGAGGAGTGAAGAGTGAAGAGTGAAGAGTGAGGAGTGAGGAGTAATGAGTGAGGAGTGAGGAGTGAGGGGTGAGGGGTGAGGAGTGAGGGGTGAGGAGTGAGGAGTGAGGAGTGAGGAGTGAGGAGTGAGGCGTGAGGAGTGAGGAGTGAGGAGTGAGGAGTAATGAGTGAGGAGTGAGGAGTGAGGAGTAAGGAGTGATTAATGAGGAGTGAGGAGTGAGGAGTAAGAAGTGATTAATGAGGAGTGAGGAGTGAGGAGTGAGGAGTGAGGAGTGAGGAGTGAGGAGTGAGGGGTGAGGAGTGAGGAGTGAGGAGTGAGGAGTGAGGAGTGAGGGGTGAGGGGTGAGGGGTGAGGGGTGAGGGGTGAGGAGTGAGGAGTGAGGGGTGAGGAGTGAGGAGTGAGGAGTGAGGCGTGAGGCGTGAGGAGTGAGGAGTGAGGAGTAATGAGTAATGAGTGAGGAGTGAGGAGTGAGGGGTGAGGAGTGAGGAGTGAGGGGTGAGGAGTGAGGAGTGATGAGTGAGGGGTGAGGGGTGAGGAGTGAGGCGTGAGGCATGAGGAGTGAGGAGTGAGGAGTAATGAGTTATTAATGAGGAGTGAGGAGTGAGGAGTGAGGAGTGAGGAGTGAGGAGTGAGGAGTGAGGCGTGAGGAGTGAGGCGTGAGGCGTGAGGAGTGAGGAGTGAGGAGTGAGGAGTGAGGAGTGAGGAGTGAGGAGTGAGGCGTGAGGAGTGAGGAGTGAGGAGTGAGGAGTGAGGGGTGAGGCGTGAGGAGTGAGGAGTGAGGAGTAATGAGTGATTAATGAGGAGTGAGGAGTGAGGAGTGAGGAGTGAGGCGTGAGGCGTGAGGAGTGAGGCGTGAGGAGTAATGAGTGAGGGGTGAGGAGTGAGGGGTGAGGAGTGAGGGGTGGGTGAGGGGTGAGGGGTGAGGAGTGAGGGGTGGGTGAGGAGTGAGGGGTGGGTGAGGGGTGAGGCGTGAGGAGTGAGGGGTAAGGAGTGAGGGGTGGGTGAGGAGTGAGGAGTAATGAGTGAAGGGTGAGGCGTGAGGAGTGAGGAGTGAGGAGTGAGGAGTGAGGAGTGAGGAGTGAGGAGTGAGGAGTAATGAGTGATTAATGAGGAGTGAGGAGTGAGGAGTGAGGAGTGAGGAGTGAGGAGTGAGGAGTGAGGGGTGAGGAGTGAGGGGTGAGGCGTGAGGAGTGAGGAGTGAGGGGTGGGGAGTGAGGAGTGAGGGGTGAGGGGTGAGGGGTGAGGAGTGAGGAGTGAGGGGTGAGGCGTGAGGGGTGAGGAGTGAGGAGTGAGGAGTGAGGGGTGAGGAGTAATGAGTGATTAATGAGGAGTAAGGAGTGATTAATGAGGAGTGAGGAGTGAGGAGTGAGGAGTGAGGAGTGAGGAGTGAGGAGTGAGGAGTGAGGGGTGAGGAGTGAGGGGTGAGGAGTGAGGAGTGAGGAGTGAGGCGTGAGGAGTGAGGAGTGAGGAGTGAGGAGTGATTAATGAGGAGTGAGGAGTGAGGAGTGAGGAGTGAGGAGTGAGGGGTGAGGCGTGAGGAGTGAGGCATGAGGAGTAATGAGTGATTAATGAGGAGTGAGGAGTGAGGAGTGAGGAGTGAGGCGTGAGGCGTGAGGAGTGAGGGGTGAGGAGTGAGGGGTGAGGAGTGAGGAGTGAGGGGTGGGGAGTGAGGGGTGGGGAGTGAGGAGTGAGGGGTGAGGGGTGAGGGGTGAGGGGTGAGGGATGAGGGGTGAGGAGTGAGGGGTGAGGCGTGAGGGGTGAGGAGTGAGGAGTGAGGAGTGAGGAGTAATGAGTGATTAATGAGGAGTAAGGAGTGATTAATGAGGAGTGAGGAGTGAGGAGTGAGGAGTGAGGGGTGAGGAGTGAGGAGTGAGGGGTGAGGAGTGAGGAGTGAGGAGTGAGGAGTGAGGAGTGAGGCGTGAGGAGTGAGGAGTGAGGAGTGAGGAGTAATGAGTGAGGAGTGAGGAGTGAAGAGTGAAGAGTGAAGAGTGAGGAGTGAGGAGTAATGAGTAATGAGTGAGGAGTGAGGAGTGAGGGGTGAGGAGTGAGGGGTGAGGAGTGAGGAGTGAGGAGTGAGGAGTGAGGCGTGAGGAGTGAGGAGTGAGGAGTGAGGAGTGAGGAGTAAGGAGTGATTAATGAGGAGTGAGGAGTGAGGAGTGAGGAGTAAGGAGTGATTAATGAGGAGTGAGGAGTGAGGAGTGAGGAGTGAGGGGTGAGGAGTGAGGAGTGAGGAGTGAGGAGTGAGGAGTGAGGGGTGAGGGGTGAGGGGTGAGGGGTGAGGGGTGAGGGGTGAGGGGTGAGGAGTGAGGAGTGAGGAGTGAGGAGTGAGGAGTGAGGCGTGAGGGGTGAGGAGTGAGGAGTGAGGAGTAATGAGTAATGAGTGAGGAGAGAGGAGTGAGGAGTGAGGCGTGAGGAGTGAGGGGTGAGGAGTGAGGAGTGAGGAGTGAGGAGTTATGAGTGAGGAGTGAGGAGGCAGGGGTGAGGGGTGAGGGGTGAGGGGTGAGGGGTGAGGGGTGAGGAGTGAGGAGTGAGGGTGAGGAGTGAGGAGTGAGGAGTGAGGAGTGAGGAGTGAGGCGTGAGGAGTGAGGAGTGAGGAGTGAGGAGTGAGGAGTGAGGAGTGAGGGGTGAGGAGTGAGGAGTGAGGAGTGAGGAGTAATGAGTGAGGAGTGAGGAGTGAGGGGTGAGGGGTGAGGGGTGAGGAGTGAGGAGTGAGGCGTGAGGCGTGAGGAGTGAGGAGTGAGGAGTGAGGAGTGAGGAGTAATGAGTGAGGAGTGAGGAGTAAGGAGTGATTAATGAGGAGTGAGGAGTGAGGGGTGAGGAGTGAGGAGTGAGGGGTGAGGGGTGAGGAGTGAGGAGTAATGAGTGAGGAGTGAGGAGTAAGGAGTGATTAATGAGGAGTGAGGAGTGAGGGTGAGGAGTGAGGAGTGAGGGGTGAGGGGTGAGGGGTGAGGAGTGAGGAGTGAGGAGTGAGGAGTAATGAGTGAGGAGTGAGGAGTGAGGGGTGAGGAGTGAGGAGTGAGGCGTGAGGCGTGAGGCGTGAGGCGTGAGGCGTGAGGAGTGAGGAGGGAGGAGTGAGGAGTGAGGCGTGAGGAGTGAGGAGTGAGGAGTGAGGAGTGATGAGTGAGGAGTGAGGAGTGAGGAGTGAGGAGTGAGGCGTGAGGAGTAAGGAGTGATTAATGAGGAGTGAGGAGTGAGGGGTGAGGAGTGAGAGGTGAGGGGTGAGGCGTGAGGAGTGAGGAGTGAGGAGTGAGGAGTAATGAGTGAGGAGTGAGGAGTGAGGGGTGAGGAGTGAGGAGTGAGGAGTGAGGAGTGAGGAGTGAGGAGTGAGGAGTGAGGGGTGAGGAGTGAGGAGTGAGGAGTGAGGAGTGAGGAGTGAGGAGTAATGAGTGAGGAGTGAGGAGTGAGGGGTGAGGGGTGAGGGGTGAGGGGTGAGGGGTGAGGAGTGAGGGGTGAGGAGTGAGGAGTGAGGAGTGAGGAGTGAGGGGTGAGGAGCGAGGAGTGAGGGGTGAGGAGTGAGGAGTGAGGAGTGAGGAGTAATGAGTGAGGAGTGAGGGGTGAGGGGTGAGGGGTGAGGGGTGAGGGGTGAGGAGTGAGGAGTGAGGGGTGAGGAGTGAGGAGTGAGGAGTGAGGAGTGAGGAGCGAGGAGCGAGGAGTGAGGAGTGAGGAGTGAGGAGTGAGGAGTGAGGAGTGAGGAGTGAGGCGTGAGGAGTGAGGAGTGAGGAGTGAGGAGTGATTAATGAGGAGTGAGGAGTGAGGAGTGAGGGGTGAGGCGTGAGGAGTGAGGAATGAGGAGTGAGGAGTGAGGAGTGAGGCGTGAGGAGTGAGGAGTGAGGAGTGAGGAGTGAGGCGTGAGGAGTGAGGAGTGAGGCGTGAGGAGTAATGAGTGAGGGGTGAGGAGTGAGGGGTGGGTGAGGGGTGAGGGGTGAGGAGTGAGAGGTGGGTGAGGAGTGAGGGGTGGGTGAGGGGTGAGGCGTGAGGAGTGAGGAGTGAGGAGTAATGAGTGAGGAGTGAGGAGTAAGGAGTGATTAATGAGGAGTGAGGAGTGAGGGATGAGGAGTGAGGGGTGAGGGGTGAGGGGTGAGGCGTGAGGAGTGAGGAGTGAGGAGTGAGGAGTAATGAGTGAGGAGTGAGGAGTGAGGAGTGAGGGGTGAGGAGTGAGGAGTGAGGCGTGAGGTGTGAGGAGTGAGGAGTGAGGAGTGAGGAGTGAGGAGTAATGAGTGAGGAGTGAGGAGTGAGGAGTGAGGCGTGAGGAGTGAGGAGTGAGGAGTGAGGAGTGAGGCGTGAGGAGTGAGGAGTGAGGAGTGAGGAGTGAGGAGTGAGGCGTGAGGAGTGAGGAGTGAGGAGTAATGAGTGATTAATGAGGAGTGAGGAGTGAGGAGTGAGGAGTGAGGAGTGAGGAGTGAGGAGTGAGGCGTGAGGAGTGAGGCGTGAGGCGTGAGGAGTGAGGAGTGAGGAGTGAGGAGTGAGGAGTGAGGAGTGAGGAGTGAGGAGTGAGGGGTGAGGGGTGAGGCGTGAGGAGTGAGGAGTAATGAGTGATTTATGAGGAGTGAGGAGTGAGGAGTGAGGCGTGAGGAGTAATGAGTGAGGGGTGAGGAGTGAGGGGTGAGGAGTGAGGGGTGGGTGAGGGGTGAGGGGTGAGGAGTGAGGGGTGGGTGAGGAGTGAGGGGTGGGTGAGGGGTGAGGCGTGAGGAGTGAGGGGTAAGGAGTGAGGGGTGGGTGAGGAGTGAGGAGTAATGAGTGAAGGGTGAGGCGTGAGGAGTGAGGAGTGAGGAGTGAGGAGTAATGAGTGATTAATGAGGAGTGAGGAGTGAGGAGTGAGGAGTGAGGAGTAATGAGTGATTAATGAGGAGTGAGGAGTGAGGAGTGAGGAGTGAGGGGTGAGGAGTGAGGGGTGAGGAGTGAGGAGTGAGGAGTGAGGGGTGGGGAGTGAGGAGTGAGGGGTGAGGGGTGAGGGGTGAGGAGTGAGGAGTGAGGGGTGAGGGGTGAGGAGTAATGAGTGATTAATGAGGAGTAAGGAGTGATTAATGAGGAGTGAGGAGTGAGGAGTGAGGAGTGAGGAGTGAGGAGTGAGGGGTGAGGAGTGAGGGGTGAGGAGTGAGGAGTGAGGAGTGAGGAGTGAGGCGTGAGGAGTGAGGAGTGAGGAGTGAGGAGTGAGGAGTGAGGGGTGAGGGGTGAGGGGTGAGGAGTGAGGGGTGAGGCGTGAGGCATGAGGCGTGAGGAGTGAGGAGTGAAGAGTGAAGAGTGAGGAGTGAGGAGTGAGGAGTGAGGAGTGAGGAGTAATGAGTGAAGAGTGAAGAGTGAGGAGTGAGGAGTAATGAGTGAGGAGTGAGGCGTGAGGAGTGAGGCGTGAGGAGTGAGGAGTGAGGAGTGAGGAGTGAGGAGTGAGGAGTGAGGAGTGAGGCGTGAGGCGTGAGGAGTAATGAGTGAGGGGTGAGGAGTGAGGGGTGAGGAGTGAGGGGTGAGGAGTGAGGGGTGGGTGAGGGGTGAGGGGTGAGGAGTGAGGGGTGGGTGAGGAGTGAGGGGTGGGTGAGGGGTGAGGCGTGAGGAGTGAGGGGTAAGGAGTGAGGGGTGGGTGAGGAGTGAGGAGTAATGAGTGAAGGGTGAGGCGTGAGGAGTGAGGAGTGAGGAGTAATGAGTGATTAATGAGGAGTGAGGAGTGAGGAGTGAGGAGTGAGGAGTGAGGAGTAATGAGTGATTAATGAGGAGTGAGGAGTGAGGAGTGAGGAGTGAGGGGTGAGGAGTGAGGGGTGAGGAGTGAGGAGTGAGGAGTGAGGGGTGGGGAGTGAGGAGTGAGGGGTGAGGGGTGAGGGGTGAGGAGTGAGGAGTGAGGGGTGAGGGGTGAGGAGTAATGAGTGATTAATGAGGAGTAAGGAGTGATTAATGAGGAGTGAGGAGTGAGGAGTGAGGAGTGAGGAGTGAGGGGTGAGGAGTGAGGGGTGAGGAGTGAGGAGTGAGGAGTGAGGAGTGAGGCGTGAGGAGTGAGGAGTGAGGAGTGAGGAGTGATTAATGAGGAGTGAGGAGTAATGTAATGTAAGGATTTATTTGTACCGCGCAACTATCGCTCCAAAGAGCATCTTGGCGCCCACTTGTGTAGCTGATAAGATAGAAATCTTACACTAGGGATCTGGAAATAGTGTCTGGAAGAGTGAAGATCCAGGTTTTTAGTTGCTTCCTGAATTCTGTTTCTTTGTCCAGCGCTCTTATGCAGGGAGGGAGGGTGTTCCATGCTTTTGCACCTAATATCGCAAAGGACTTGCCTCCACGAGTCTTAAGCCTGAATGGTTGAACTGCTAGAAGATTGGCATTGGACGAGCGGAGAATTCGGGTTGGGTGATATCTGGTGAATTTTTTCCGCAGATACAGTGGTCCACGTTGATGGAATGCTCTGAAGGTGATGAGCAATATTTTGAATAGAATTCTTTTGATGATAGGTAGCCAGTGTAGAGTTTTAAGGGCTTCTGTCGCTGATGATCTTCTGGGCCACTTTAATATGAGTTTAGCCGCCGAATTCTGGACCATTTGGAGCCTGTGGGTGACCTCCTTATTGGTGCCTGCATATAGTCCGTTGCAGTAATCTAGATGAGATGTAACCAGTGCGACCACCACTGTTTTCCTGGCTTCCAAGGGAAGGAGGTCGAAGAACTTTCTCAGACTCTTTATAACACCAAAGCACGTACCTGCCACTTTCAGTGCTTGCTGTTTAAAGGACAGATTACTATCAAAAGTCACTCCCAGGTTGCGGGCCGTGGTGGCAGTATTAGGTGGAATTTCTGCTTTCTCAGGCCACCACAGTCTGGGTATGAATTCGTTGTTTGAGCCCATCGGTATTATCTCCGTCTTCCCGGTGTTACATTTCAAATGATTAGTTCGCATCCAATCAAAGGAGTGAGGAGTGAGGAGTGAGGGGTGAGGCGTGAGGAGTGAGGCGTGAGGAGTAATGAGTGAATAATGAGGAGTGAGGAGTGAGGAGTGAGGAGTGAGGAGTGAGGCCTGAGGCGTGAGGAGTGAGGGGTGAGGAGTGAGGGGTGAGGAGTGAGGAGTGAGGAGTGAGGGGTGGGGAGTGAGGGGTGGGGAGTGAGGAGTGAGGGGTGAGGGGTGAGGGGTGAGGGGTGAGGAGTGAGGGGTGAGGGGTGAGGAGTGAGGAGTGAGGAGTAATGAGTGATTAATGAGTGATTAATGAGGAGTAAGGAGTGATTAATGAGGAGTGAGGAGTGAGGGGTGAGGAGTGAGGGGTGAGGAGTGAGGAGTGAGGAGTGAGGAGTGAGGCGTGAGGAGTGAGGAGTGAGGAGTGAGGAGTAATGAGTGAGGAGTGAAGAGTGAAGAGTGAAGAGTGAGGAGTGAGGAGTAATGAGTAATGAGTGAGGAGTGAGGAGTGAGGGGTGAGGGGTGAGGAGTGAGGGGTGAGGAGTGAGGAGTGAGGAGTGAGGAGTGAGGAGTGAGGCGTGAGGAGTGAGGAGTGAGGAGTAATGAGTGAGGAGTGAGGAGTGAGGAGTAAGGAGTGATTAATGAGGAGTGAGGAGTGAGGAGTAAGAAGTGATTAATGAGGAGTGAGGAGTGAGGAGTGAGGAGTGAGGAGTGAGGAGTGAGGAGTGAGGGGTGAGGAGTGAGGAGTGAGGAGTGAGGAGTGAGGAGTGAGGGGTGAGGGGTGAGGGGTGAGGGGTGAGGGGTGAGGAGTGAGGAGTGAGGGGTGAGGAGTGAGGAGTGAGGAGTGAGGAGTGAGGCGTGAGGCGTGAGGAGTGAGGAGTGAGGAGTAATGAGTAATGAGTGAGGAGTGAGGAGTGAGGGGTGAGGAGTGAGGAGTGAGGGGTGAGGAGTGAGGAGTGATGAGTGAGGGGTGAGGGGTGAGGAGTGAGGCGTGAGGCATGAGGAGTGAGGAGTGAGGAGTAATGAGTTATTAATGAGGAGTGAGGAGTGAGGAGTGAGGAGTGAGGAGTGAGGAGTGAGGCGTGAGGAGTGAGGCGTGAGGCGTGAGGAGTGAGGAGTGAGGAGTGAGGAGTGAGGAGTGAGGAGTGAGGCGTGAGGAGTGAGGAGTGAGGAGTGAGGAGTGAGGGGTGAGGCGTGAGGAGTGAGGAGTGAGGAGTAATGAGTGATTAATGAGTGATTAATGAGGAGTAAGGAGTGATTAATGAGGAGTGAGGAGTGAGGGGTGAGGAGTGAGGGGTGAGGAGTGAGGAGTGAGGAGTGAGGAGTGAGGCGTGAGGAGTGAGGAGTGAGGAGTGAGGAGTGAGGCGTGAGGCGTGAGGAGTGAGGCGTGAGGAGTAATGAGTGAGGGGTGAGGAGTGAGGGGTGAGGAGTGAGGGGTGGGTGAGGGGTGAGGGGTGAGGAGTGAGGGGTGGGTGAGGAGTGAGGGGTGGGTGAGGGGTGAGGCGTGAGGAGTGAGGGGTAAGGAGTGAGGGGTGGGTGAGGAGTGAGGAGTAATGAGTGAAGGGTGAGGCGTGAGGAGTGAGGAGTGAGGAGTGAGGAGTGAGGAGTGAGGAGTAATGAGTGATTAATGAGGAGTGAGGAGTGAGGAGTGAGGAGTGAGGGGTGAGGAGTGAGGGGTGAGGCGTGAGGAGTGAGGAGTGAGGGGTGGGGAGTGAGGAGTGAGGGGTGAGGGGTGAGGGGTGAGGAGTGAGGAGTGAGGGGTGAGGCGTGAGGGGTGAGGAGTGAGGAGTGAGGAGTGAGGGGTGAGGAGTAATGAGTGATTAATGAGGAGTAAGGAGTGATTAATGAGGAGTGAGGAGTGAGGAGTGAGGAGTGAGGAGTGAGGAGTGAGGGGTGAGGAGTGAGGGGTGAGGAGTGAGGAGTGAGGAGTGAGGCGTGAGGAGTGAGGAGTGAGGAGTGAGGAGTGATTAATGAGGAGTGAGGAGTGAGGAGTGAGGAGTGAGGAGTGAGGGGTGAGGCGTGAGGAGTGAGGCATGAGGAGTAATGAGTGATTAATGAGGAGTGAGGAGTGAGGAGTGAGGCGTGAGGCGTGAGGAGTGAGGGGTGAGGAGTGAGGGGTGAGGAGTGAGGAGTGAGGGGTGGGGAGTGAGGGGTGGGGAGTGAGGAGTGAGGGGTGAGGGGTGAGGAGTGAGGGGTGAGGTGTGAGGGGTGAGGAGTGAGGAGTGAGGAGTGAGGAGTAATGAGTGATTAATGAGGAGTAAGGAGTGATTAATGAGGAGTGAGGAGTGAGGAGTGAGGAGTGAGGAGTGAGGGGTGAGGAGTGAGGGGTGAGGAGTGAGGAATGAGGAGTGAGGAGTGAGGAGTGAGGCGTGAGGAGTGAGGAGTGAGGAGTGAGGAGTAATGAGTGAGGAGTGAGGAGTGAAGAGTGAAGAGTGAAGAGTGAGGAGTGAGGAGTAATGAGTAATGAGTGAGGGGTGAGGAGTGAGGGGTGAGGAGTGAGGAGTGAGGAGTGAGGAGTGAGGAGTGAGGCGTGAGGAGTGAGGAGTGAGGAGTGAGGAGTGAGGAGTAAGGAGTGATTAATGAGGAGTGAGGAGTGAGGAGTGAGGAGTAAGGAGTGATTAATGAGGAGTGAGGAGTGAGGAGTGAGGAGTGAGGGGTGAGGAGTGAGGAGTGAGGAGTGAGGAGTGAGGGGTGAGGGGTGAGGGGTGAGGGGTGAGGGGTTAGGAGTGAGGAGTGAGGAGTGAGGAGTGAGGAGTGAGGCGTGAGGGGTGAGGAGTGAGGAGTGAGGAGTAATGAGTAATGAGTGAGGAGAGAGGAGTGAGGAGTGAGGCGTGAGGAGTGAGGGGTGAGGAGTGAGGAGTGAGGAGTGAGGAGTTATGAGTGAGGAGTGAGGAGTGAGGGGTGAGGGGTGAGGGGTGAGGGGTGAGGAGTGAGGAGTGAGGGGTGAGGAGTGAGGAGTGAGGAGTGAGGAGTGAGGAGTGAGGCGTGAGGAGTGAGGAGTGAGGAGTGAGGAGTGAGGAGTGAGGAGTGAGGGGTGAGGAGTAATGAGTGAGGAGTGAGGAGTGAGGGGTGAGGGGTGAGGGGTGAGGAGTGAGGAGTGAGGCGTGAGGCGTGAGGAGTGAGAAGTGAGGAGTGAGGAGTGAGGAGTAATGAGTGAGGAGTGAGGAGTAAGGAGTGATTAATGAGGAGTGAGGAGTGAGGGGTGAGGAGTGAGGAGTGAGGGGTGAGGGGTGAGGAGTGAGGAGTAATGAGTGAGGAGTGAGGAGTAAGGAGTGATTAATGAGGAGTGAGGAGTGAGGGGTGAGGAGTGAGGAGTGAGGGGTGAGGGGTGAGGGGTGAGGCGTGAGGAGTGAGGAGTGAGGAGTGAGGAGTAATGAGTGAGGAGTGAGGAGTGAGGAGTGAGGGGTGAGGAGTGAGGAGTGAGGAGTGAGGCGTGAGGCGTGAGGCGTGAGGCGTGAGGAGTGAGGAGGGAGGAGTGAGGAGTGAGGAGTGAGGAGTAATGAGTGAGGCGTGAGGAGTGAGGAGTGAGGAGTGAGGAGTGATGAGTGAGGAGTGAGGAGTGAGGAGTGAGGTGTGAGGAGTAAGGAGTGATTAATGAGGAGTGAGGAGTGAGGGGTGAGGAGTGAGAGGTGAGGGGTGAGGCGTGAGGCGTGAGGAGTGAGGAGTGAGGAGTGAGGAGTAATGAGTGAGGAGTGAGGAGTGAGGAGTGAGGGGTGAGGAGTGAGGAGTGAGGAGTGAGGAGTGAGGAGTGAGGAGTGAGGAGTGAGGAGTGAGGGGTGAGGAGTGAGGAGTGAGGAGTGAGGAGTGAGGAGTGAGGAGTAATGAGTGAGGAGTGAGGAGTGAGGGGTGAGGGGTGAGGGGTGAGGGGTGAGGGGTGAGGAGTGAGGGGTGAGGAGTGAGGAGTGAGGAGTGAGGAGTGAGGGGTGAGGAGCGAGGAGTGAGGAGTGAGGGGTGAGGAGTGAGGAGTGAGGAGTGAGGAGTAATGAGTGAGGAGTGAGGGGTGAGGGGTGAGGGGTGAGGGGTGAGGGGTGAGGAGTGAGGAGTGAGGGGTGAGGAGTGAGGAGTGAGGAGTGAGGAGTGAGGAGTGAGGAGCGAGGAGCGAGGAGTGAGGAGTGAGGAGTGAGGAGTGAGGAGTGAGGAGTGAGGCGTGAGGAGTGAGGAGTGAGGAGTGAGGAGTGATTAATGAGGAGTGAGGAGTGAGGAGTGAGGGGTGAGGCGTGAGGAGTGAGGAATGAGGAGTGAGGAGTGAGGAGTGAGGCGTGAGGAGTGAGGAGTGAGGAGTGAGGAGTGAGGCGTGAGGAGTGAGGAGTGAGGCGTGAGGAGTAATGAGTGAGGGGTGAGGAGTGAGGGGTGGGTGAGGGGTGAGGGGTGAGGAGTGAGAGGTGGGTGAGGAGTGAGGGGTGGGTGAGGGGTGAGGCGTGAGGAGTGAGGGGTTAGGAGTGAGGGGTGGGTGAGGAGTGAGGAGTAATGAGTGAAGGGTGAGGCGTGAGGAGTGAGGAGTGAGGAGTGAGGAGAGAGGCGTGAGGAGTGAGGGGTGGGTGAGGGGTGAGGCGTGAGGAGTGAGGGGTTAGGAGTGAGGGGTGGGTGAGGAGTGAGGAGTAATGAGTGAAGGGTGAGGGTGAGGAGTGGGTGAGGGGTGAGGGCTGAGGAGTGAGTGCTGCCCTGCATTCCAACAACATCAGGACTGAAACCAGGTGACAGTGGGAGGGGCTCAAGTGTTTCTTGTGCACCTCAGATCAGAGAGTACCGGGCCGTGACCGCTGCTGTTCTGATTATTTTTGTCTTCTTTGATTCTCTTAACAATAAATTCCTCTCTCTCTTTCTCGCTCCTTCTTAGCCTCTATGGCTGTGGAATAACCGCTGCTTCCTGTGCAGCTCTGGCCGCCGCCCTTCGCTCCAACCGCTCTTTACTGGACCTGGACTTGAGTCGCAATGCCCTGGGTGACGCTGGTGCGACCCTGCTCTGGGACGCCCTGAAGCACCCGCACACCCGGCTGCAGAAGATCGAGTAAGGAGCACAGGGGGGAGGGGGGCGCATTTATGTCTCTTCTGCACTTTGTATTTTCCTCAGTGTTCATTGACTCTGAGAGCAGCTTCTCTCCTTCATATGTTTGTTACATGCGACTTTCAAGGTTAGTTCCCAGAAGCCTGTTTGAAGCGCTCTCAGGTTAGGAGGGGGGTGAATTTAGCCCAAGATGAAAAATTACCATCAAACCATCTACCAAACAGGTCAGTGTAAAATGAAGAATGGGGAATGACGGCTGCCCTGCGTTCCAACACCATCAGGTATGAGCCATTAGTTAAATAAAGGTTGTAGATGTTATTTCTGCAATTGTAAAACCAGTCCCCACATTCATTTGTTTTATTTGATTTATATTTTGATATCACAGACCAGGCTCTCTGGACATCGGAGCACCATACATAAGATTGTATACATCATCTGTTTACGGGAAAAGCTAGAATTCACAACAAGATGGCTTGTGGAAGAGACATGGAGGGAATAAAAACAAGCAACCTTCAAACAGGATGGGAAACAGAGTCAAAGAAACGTGGACATTTGGAATAATCAGAGCATTTTTGGGCAGACAGGAGGGATAAAAAAACAATCCTAATGTAATGACTGGTTATCATTTAATGACCTCCTATTCATGTATCTCTGAAGACTGAGGAGGACCTCGGCCCCCCTCGCCCTGCCTTCTGCTGGGGGTCATCAGCTCAGCTTTGAAAGTGGACTCCTGGTTCTAACCAAGGCTCATGGAAGTTGAAGAGAGTAGGGAGAGCGTGAGCCCTGTGACCGTCTACATGTGATGTCCAGTGTCTTGGCCACACCTGCCCTATCACTACCCTGGATTGATGTCAGACAGGATGGAATGAACCCAATTGAATGAACTACCTGGTACCACAACCCGGTGCCGAATGCAGCTGAAAGATGCAGCAGGGTCACCTCTGTCACCTATATTAAGGATGCAGCAGGACCACCTCTGTCTCTTATATAGAGGATGCAGCAGGGTCACCTCTGTCACCTATATTGAGGATGCAGCAGGGTCACCTCTGTCACTTATATTGAGGATGCAGCAGGACCACCTCTGTCCCTTTTATTGAGGATGCAGCAGGGCCACCTCTGTCACTTATATTGAGGATGCAGCAGGGCCACCTCTGTCACTTATATTGAGGATGCAGCAGGGTCACCCCTGTCACTTATATTGAGGATGCAGCAGGACCACCTCTGTCACTTATATTGAGGATGCAGCAGGGTCACCTCTGTCACTTATATTGAGGATGCAGCAGGGTCACCCCTGTCACTTATATTGAGGATGCAGCAGGACAACCTCTGTCACTTATATTGAGGATGCAGCAGGACAACCTCTGTCACTTATATTGAGGATGCAGCAGGGTCGCCTCTGTCACTTATATTGAGGATGCAGCAGGGTCGCCTCTGTCACTTATATTGAGGATGCAGCAGGGTCACCTCTGACACTTATATAGAGGATGCAGCAGGGTCACCTCTGTCACTTATATTGAGGATGCAGCAGGGTCGCCTCTGTCACTTATATTGAGGATGCAGCAGGGTCACCTCTGTCACTTATATTGAGGATGCAGCTGGGTCACCTCTGTCACTTATATTGAGGATGCAGCAGGGTCGCCTCTGTCACTTATATTGAGGATGCAGCAGGGTCACCTCTGTCACTTATATTGAGGATGCAGCAGGGTCACCTCTGTCACTTATATTGAGGATGCAGCAGGGTCGCCTCTGTCACTTATATTGAGGATGCAGCAGGGTCGCCTCTGTCACTTATATTAAGGATGCAGCAGGGTAACCTCTGACACTTATATTGAGGATGCAGCAGGGTCGCCTCTGTCACTTATATTGAGGATGCAGCTGGGTCACCTCTGACACTTATATTGAGGATGCAGCAGGGTCACCTCTGACACTTATATATAGGATGCAGCAGGGTCACCTCTGTCACTTATATTGAGGATGCAGCAGGGTCGCCTCTGTCACTTATATTGAGGATGCAGCAGGGTCACCTCTGTCACTTATATTGAGGATGCAGCAGGGTCACCTCTGTCACTTATATTGAGGATGCAGCAGGGTCGCCTCTGTCACTTATATTGAGGATGCAGCAGGGTCACCTCTGACACTTATATTGAGGATGCAGCAGGGTCACCTCTGACACTTATATTGAGGATGCAGCAGGGTCACCCCTGTCACTTATATTGAGGATGCAGCAGGACCACCTCTGTCACTTATATTGAGGATGCAGCAGGGTCACCTCTGTCACTTATATTAAGGATGCAGCAGGGTCACCTGTGTCACTTATATTAAGGATGCAGCAGGGTCACCTCTGTCACTTATATCGAGGATGCAGCAGGGTCACCTCTGTCACTTATATTGAGGATGCAGCAGGACCACCTCTGTCACTTATAGTGAGAATGCAGCAGGACCACCTCTGTCACTTATAGTGAGAATGCAGCAGGACCACCTCTGTCACTTATAGTGAGAATGCAGCTGGGTCAAAGCAACAACACAGCAAATGGGCAGTACTCCTCCTGGCTGCTCTTCCAGCTCTTCTTCTTGGCAGGTTCCTTGAATCCAGTGAGTTCTGAAGTTCTGGCATTTTGGTCCCCCTTTATCCTCAATTTCACTTTTTCCTCTGGAGGCAGAGGGGCCTTTGCCTGGTCCAAACCAGTTCTGGTCAGTCCTGGAGCACTTTGTTGACAAGTCTCCTTCCTTCTTTTTAGAGAGTAGGCCAGGGACATCAGATGTACCACAGGAGGTAGAGCCAGCATTGTGGAGGGAAGGCACTGTCCTATTCAGGTCCCAGGTGCAACTCCTCCAACCCATCTACATGTAGTGTTGCTATTCAGCCCTGTGCTGACCCACCCTGTCTCCTGGAATCCCCCAGCTCCTGTCACTTACACTCCAGACAAGGAATACACAACCTAGCAGAGGCAAGCTTGGATGGTTAGACAAGAAAATACCTACTTTCTACAAGTGGTATTTCAAACAGAATTTTATAACCAACTTCACTAAAATATGTATTTTATCATTCTGAGTTCAGGCATACTAAACTCAAATTTCTACCATGTTCCCTGGGTTAGTTAGGATTACAGGATGTAATGATCAAACTGCCTACTCTGGCCTATGGAGAACAGTTAGCCTTGCAATAATAAAAAACGAAGTAGGAGGTAGATCACTATCAGTACATGCCACACACACAAGGGCATATCGAACCTTTCATATACAATGCACCCTGCCCATAGGGGTACCTTGGGACTACCTTAGGGTTGATGCACATGTAGAAAAGGGAAGGTTTAGGGACTTGCAAATGTGTACACTTGCCAAGTCGACATGTCACCCCAACGCTGCACACAGGCTCTGCAATAGCAGGCCAGAGTTACACTTTACAGGGTGTTTGCGTGGGTGGCACAATCCTGAGCTGCATCCCACCAAAAGCATTTGATCTATAGGCCCTGGCACTCTCAGTGCACTTTACTAGGGACTGACACATAGATCAAATAAGCCAATCATGGAAACACCAATCCATAACACTTTTTATAGAGGAGCACTTGCACTTTACCATTGGACAGCAGTGAGGAAAGTGCGTAGAATCATTACTCCAGCAAAAACAAAGTAAAAAACGTGATCTTTGAAAGCAAAAAGTCACGGGAAACACACCATAAGATGCCAAGTCTAACACATTGTTATTGAGGGAGATAGTAAATTCTCTCAACCAATGCAAGCAAAATCTGTAAAGAAGAATATTGTCATCTTGGATGACGGGTCTGCTTGGAGCACTGGTAATGTCTGCAAATGTCGAGCTCCATTACCTGTTCTTGGCAAATAAAAGTTTTAATGTATCATATTTAAAATATTGATATTGTTGCTTGAAGCACTTGTAATGTTTGTAAATGTGGTACTTTTTTACCTTAGATAGATAGGATAACGGCTAGTGGGGAGGACTTATTTATAATAGATTGGTCTGAGCAACCTGATGGGGTTATACTTGAGTATTGAATGTGTTTGATGTTTTGAAAGATTCCAGTAGCAAGTCCTAGCTCATTGGTCTGGGCCTCTTCGGAAGTCCTCTATGCTCTTCCCTGCCAATAGCTCCACTCTCTGCCAGTCCTCAACATTCGACGTCTTCTTTCCATAACTGTATCCTGGGAGGAATCGCTGATTTCCACCTCCTAGTAATGCATTGCTTACCTAAAGTAAGAGCTTGGTATGCAAATTTAGCCTGAGCTTCTTGTCCCTTCCTTCGTGAATTTAGGCCCAATATGCATGTTTCTGCCAAATGCCAAGCTATTGCCTGCCACCACCTCTCTAAGGGGTCTATTATGATGTAGGGCAGATCACCACCGCCCGCAAGGCGGTGGTGATCCGCCATACATCATACCCCGCCCGCCACCCATTTCCCCCCGCCATATTAGTATGACCAGTCGATCGGGCGGAAACGGGGTTAGATATGGTGGCGGTGTCTGCTAGACACCGCCATCCATATTAGCAAGGGCAGCGGGGCAGGGCTTTCCATGGCGGAAGCCATGCAGATTTTGCTGACGGGGGCCCGTTGCGGGCCCCCAGGGTATTTGGGGGTGTGGTGTGCACATGGGGGGTACTAGTACCCTACATTGTCACGGACAAGGTGGCAGGAACTGCACGGTGCCTGTCACCTTGTGCGTGACAATGCACAACATGCATTCCCAGCATTGTGGCGGGCGGTGCTGTGAGCACCGCCCGCCACAATGCTGGGAATAGAGGATAAGCAAAACAACAAAGAAGAGATGCCAATACTGATACATTCATTTGACAAATTCTTTTTTACAGAATACAGACAACAGTTCAATACCTGGAAAGGCTATTCAAAATTATTCAAAATGAACGCAATTTATACCTTAGTGCACCATTTCGGGTTATATTCTTATCCAACAATGAAAATTAGGACACAAAAGCAGTAAAAAAAATTCAACCATACCATCACTCATCAGTCATATCACATTCAATCCACTTTCATTCAAACAACCATACAATGTAACACACACAAACTGGAAATTCAGTAAGCCAGTTGGTGAAGTACCGGGTCTACTATAAGATTTTGAAGCAATCCCTAGAAATTGCAAACAATACACTGCTAATAATTCACTTTTGTTATTAGATTATCAAAGAATTTTAACACAAAATGAGTGTATAGAGACAAAACCCAGTGCCAAACAACTGGGCGCCTGGATGTCACAAGTAGACCCAACACGGCCAATGCGTTTCGAATCCTTATTATCAGGATTCTCTTCAGGACCATAAAACGCTCTGCAGAGGAGAGAGAAAAAGAGAAAAAGGGGCCAAATCTCAGATTGTATTTGACACTATTCTGGAAAGCCAATAAACATGGCTTTCCAAAACCAAGTCTCCAGCTTACCCGTCAGATGGAAGCAAGAGGTATTATTTGAGAGAATGGTGGCTCCTACAATCATGAAAAGGAGAAAAGAACGGAAGAAAAGAAACAAATCCCAAGGGGAGTGATTTAGTAACATTTCTAGGTCAAAAACCAGGAATGTAAGTAGTACGAGTCTTGGGCAGCGCAGGGACAAATAAGTTACCTCAAGGGGAGTTACGTGTGTCCCTATCTGGCTTTTATCAGATCTTCAGTCCAAAGTCAGGCGGGAAGAATTACCCTGGTAAACAACATTAGAGAAAATTAATTCAAATCAGCCTCCTATGTTTAAGGCTGGCACAGCATTTTTTTTTTTTAAATATATTTTTATTGCAGATATTATTTTACAGATATACATCGGTCAACAACTATACAATCATCGTTGGTAGCGACGAGTCTATGGTATTCTAGTTACACAGCCATTTAGCCCACAACCCGGAGGTCGGGCGGCAAGTATCAATCCCGTACTGTGCGTGTGTACTGTACATTGCTAGCCATGACCGGCTATCAAAAACGGCTTGTATCTGCTTTTCTTTTACAACCAATACCCCAAACAACCAAACTAAACTTCCCCTGAGGTCTATCAACAAGTCATCAATCTCTGGACTTATAGAAGTTTATATGAAACTTGAAAGTCCTGCCCCCCCTCCCTCTCCATCCCCCCCGCCATTGGTGCATTGTTGATAGGACAGACAGTATGAAGCAGGAGTCTCGCAGTCAGCAATTGGGGAAACATGTAGTGTACCTGTCGTGCTACGGGGATATAGTCAGATCATTGCCTTCCACATCTATGTCACTTTGTGTGTCGTGGTCGCGTAAAGCCTGCACCAATGCCTCCAATGCATGATTCCAGTGCCCTTTCATTCTGCTGTCGCCGCGCTAGCTGGTATCTCAAGGTGCTCTCTCCCCCAGCCCATTTAAGAAACTTGCTGCGCCATTTAGCCCCTTTTGGACCCATTCGTGCCTTCCATTGTCGCATAAATTCCCGTTTCGCTAGGATAAGTCCCATATCTATAAATTTGCTGGTGATTTTCGTTTTAGGGGTATGCGGGAACCAATGAAGGATCCCCAACGCCATGTAGTACTGCAGTGTTCAATCTGTCACCTCATTAAGAGTATCCCCTACTATCTTCCAGTAAGAGGTCAGACCAGGGCAAGTCCATAGCATGTGACCCAGTTCCGCACCACTTGCCTGACATCTGGGGCAGGCCGCGGTATCTGAAGCAAAATATTTTTGTATCTTTCCTGGGGTCAGATACGCCCGGTGTAGGATGTAGAAGTGGACTAATTGGAACCGCGCATTGCGCGTGCTCTTCCAAGCCCGGCGCATCAGCTGAGTCGATGTGGTCTCCGGAATTTCATTCCCTATGTCCGCTTCTCATTTGCCCCTGAGCGCCTCTAGTCGAAGCAGTCTTTCGTTAATCATCCTGGAATACAGACATGTCACTGCTTTGACCGTTCCTACTGTCATCATGACATATTGGCATGCCATTGTAGTCTTTGGTTCCTCTAGCCCCCCCTTCCAATGCGCCTGTATTGCCCTCCTGATCGGCGCGTGTAGTAAAAAATCGCCTCTGGGTATGTCAAAATGGTACGAAATTGCCTGGAAGGGCAACAATGCCCCGTCCTCGTATACATCGCCTATGATTTGTATCCCTGCCTCCTGCCAATTTTGCAATTGCGACCAATCCCCACCATGTGGCAATGCTGTGAGCATTCCCAACGGTACTTCAGGGGCATAGGGGTGGTTTACTCCTGCTCTACGCTGTGTGTGGTTCCAACACAACCTAATTGTATGTTCTTGTTGTGTGAGGTCACGCAGGGCTAGTCTCTGCTGCATTGCGATGTAGGAGAGTACGTGTCTAGGTATTCCCAGTCCCCGCACATCCTCAGGTCCCCGGAATTCCTGTGCTATTTCCTGGGTATAGACCTGTAATTGGGCTGCTAGGTAATACACTTCGAAGTCAGGTACAGCCAGCCCCCCCTCCGCCTTGGGTCTCATCAAAGTCGTAAGCGCCACTCTGCGATGGCCCAATCCCCAGAGGAAAGACACGAACAGTGACTTCAAGTTCCGAAATACAGCGGGAGGAATCCAAATCGGGAGCGTCCTAAAATAGTACAGGAGAAGGCTGGCACAGCATACTACTAACACAGTCACTGCAGTACTCAACACGGGCTTACGGGTGGAGTTTAGCTCATGTAGCCGGGGAAAGTATCTTCACAACGAGATGAGCGCGCGAAGCGTTGGGGAGTTTTTCCAAACGCCAGGCTTCTGGCGAGACAAGAATGCGGTCGCCAAAATTAAAATTAAAAATAGATTGACTGAGGTCCAGGGGCACATATAAATTAGACTCATAAACACAACGGCGGAAAGTAAAGGACATGGTTTTTACCGGAGAGAAGCCCGGTCTCACGCCGCAAACGAGTCAATCGTCTGAATCATCGCACAAGGAATTGCGCATGGGTGGTAGACGGGTGGCTGGGTAATGTAGTCCCAGTGACACAAGGACGGTTACCGTTTCCCAAAACAGAAACCCGAACTATAGGAGCCTTATCTTGGTAAAGGAATAGCATACTTAGAGGAAAGGATCAGGGGATCAAGGAGTGAAGGCTAACAGAAAATTCGCTCAAAGGGTGGGTTACCCTGGGTCACAGCAAAAGTGCATTGTGGGACATGAGGTATCTTAATGAGGAATTCGGAAGGGTGCCAAGGCCATAGCATAGGCCGGCAACAGATAGACTTAAGTGAAGGCTACCAAGCAAAACAGATCTATAATTTATACATTTCGGACAACTCATTTAAAGCCGACACAGCCGTGTCGAATTTGACAATAAGAAGGGCTTCCCTTTTGGACAGTTTCAAATCCCAGTCACCTCCACGAGGATCTTTTTCCACTTTAGAGATGACTGTCAATCTCAGATCATTGATATGATGTTGAGATCTACTCCAATGATTGACAAGCGGTGCAGTTTCTACTTTCTGTTTTATTCTGGACTTATGTTGCGAAATCCTTTGCCGGATTTCCTGATTGGTTTTTCCAATATACAGAAGTCCACATGGACATTTTATTCCGTAGACCACGTATTTAGACTTACAATTACTGAATGAGTGCGCCTTCCACGGAATAGAGGATGCCACCGCCACGGTGGCAGTGGCATCCTTATTGCCGGTGCGGGACCGCCGCACCACTGGCGGCCGGTCCCAGCACCGCTAGGGTGGCAGGCGGACTTTTGGGGTTGCTATGACAATGCCCCAAAAGTTTTAGAAGCTGTTGCAGGTCCAAATCATGTGGATTAAATCTGCGTCCTGCTCAGGACATCTGGGACATGTTGCTGTGGTGTTGGGGAAGATCAAGTGTAGTTTATGTGGTTTTAGGTAGGCGCGGTGTCTTATCATGTGCTGTATACATTTAAAACATGTGTTGCCGAATACTCGGTTAGGGTATTCCAGTGTTGTCTTCCACTCCTTGTCTGAGAGCTCTCTGTTAATATCTCTTTCCCAATTGTGATGCACCTGCACTAAGGTTGATGGTTGGTGCACTCCGATACCCCAGGAAAACCAAGAGATCAAGTGTCTTCCCGTTCCCTTTAGGTATAGTGAGTGTGTTAGTTTGTTTGTGGCAAGTTGGCGGGACGGTGGTGCTCAGACACAACAGGTTGTGTAATGGACCCATATCAATCATCTGTTTGTGTAGGCTCTTATGTGCAGCTTCCATCCCTTCGACCAGTATGAGAGCCATTGTAATTGACCTGCCAGGAAGTAGGCTTGAAAGTCAGGTGCCCCCATCAATCAGTAATGTGTTCAATGCTTTCAAATTGATCTGGGAATCACTACTGGCATGTTGGCAAAGAAATGAAGGATCTGTGGAAGCATCGGCATTTTAGAGATTGCTTGGCGGCCAACAATCGAGAGAGGAAGGGACGTCCAAAAAGCAATCGAGAGAGGAAGGGACGTCCAAAAAGCAATCGAGAGAGGAAGGGACTTCCAAAAAGCAATCGAGAGAGGAAGGGACGTCCAAAAAGCAATCGAGAGAGGAAGGGACTTCCAAAAAGCAATCGAGAGAGGAAGGGACGTCCAAAAAGCAATCGAGAGAGGAATGGACGTCCAAAAAGCAATCGAGAGAGGAAGGGACGTCCAAAAAGCCATCGAGAGAGGAATGGACATCCAAAAAGCAATCGAGAGAGGAAGGGACGTCCAAAAAGCAATCGAGAGAGGAAGGGACATCCAAAAAGTAATCGAGAGAGGAATGGACGTCCAAAAAGCAATTGAGAGAGGAAGAGACGTCCAAAAAGCAATCGAGAGTGGAAGGGACGTTCAAAAAGCAATCGAGAGAGGAAGGGACATCCAAAAAGCAATCAAGAGAGGAAGAGACGTCCAAAAATCAACCTGAGTGCTAAGGAGCCTATTGCCTTTTCTATATTTCTTTCGATGAGATCATGCAGATGTCTGTAAACTTGTAACCCTAGATATTGGAAAGTGGAAGCGGCAACCGTTATTTGATGATCTCCAAAGTGTTGTTTGCACATTCAGGTCACTTCCAAAGGGGAATGCATATAATTTCTCATAATTAATGGCGAGCCCCACAATAGATTTAAACTGGGCAAAGGTTTGTTCAAAGGTATGTCTGTGGAGTAAAGTATAATATCGTCTGCATATAAGAATATTGCATGAAGCGTGTGGGTAATAGTGATACCCCAATTTACAGTCTCGGCACGCAATCTATGTGCAAGGGGTTCAAGTGCAAGTACAAACAGCATGAGCAAGAGGGGACAGCCCTGCCTTGTGCCCCTTTGTATCCGATATACCTGTGAAATGTGCGACCCTGTGCGTACAGAGGCTGTTGGGAAATGATATCATAATTTGACCCCCTCTATAAATTCGGGAGGAATCCCGAATCTCTGTAAGGCAGTTAGCATATATTCCCAATCCAATGTATCAAAGGCTTAGCAGATGTCCAGTGAGAGGCACCCTGCACTGGTCGGTGTGGATTAGTTTTGGTAAAAGAGACAAGAGACGGTTGGATAATATTTTTCTTAGTATTTTGAATTCTGTGTTTCATAAAGAAGGTGGTCTAAGTGAGGAGAGATTAATGTGATGCCTGCTGGGTTTAGACAGTGAAGTTATTAGGACCTGCACAGTGGTAGGGTGTAAGGATACGGTCATGAGTGCCTCTTGATAAGGTTTTCAAAGTTTAGGAGCCAATTGTTGAGAATTAGTGGTGTAGAACTCCATTGGTATACCATCTAAGCCTGGGGTCTTATTTTTAGGGAGATCTTTGATTGCTGCACGTATTTTATAAGAGGTTATTGGAGCAGCTAGTGTCTTCGGTGCTTCTGCCGTTACTTGAGAGAGGTTGACCAAGCACAAGAAAGGTTTTAAGTTCCTGTGGTTCTACTCTCCTTGGGGTGAGGTATAGTGCCTTTTTAGTAGTCGTAGAAGGCCTTGTTTATTTGACACTGTTTAGTTATGCGGGTCTGCCGTGGAGTGAATATTTCTAGTATCGGTGTAGGTGGGGAGGCATTTCTAATTAAGTGTGCTAACAGCATGCCTGGTCTATCTGCTTCACTATGAACCTGTTTGCTTATAGCTCGATAGTCTCTGACCCGCACTAGTTCTAGAAGTTCTGTATGTTTCATGGGAGCTTCTTGGAGATCTTTTTTAGCTACTATGCTTTGGGCAGCTTCGCCTTTAAGTCTGTTCAGGGTGACTTCCAACGGTTTTAGCTCCCTATTAACCGTATGGCGAGCACCTGTCACAGAGCTGATTGCAGTTCCACGTACGACCACTTTAAACACTTCCCATTCTATCCCTATCAAGGAGGCCATTCCTGTGTTTTCAGTAAAATAATTTTCAATGGTTGGTGCCTCAGAAAACGCCATCTTCATCAAGGCTTGGGTCTAGCCTTCAAGTGGGAACTGGTGTGGGTACATGTCCCCAAGAGAAGATTGCCTCCAAAGGGTTGTGGTCCAATAGTGTTCCCTGGTACAGCAGCTGTTCTTTGTCCTTTGCCTTCTTAAGTCCATCAAATCTGAAGTTCAGAGTTTAGGGGTGCCACCTAAATACTAACTTTAGGAGTGGTAAGAGAGAGTTCCAGGTAATGGCCAATGGTCCCTCTACCTTAGGGTGACTAGACCTTCAATATGACCACTTCCTTTGGGAGTGCGCATAACCCTAATCCTGAAGGTCAATTTTCCTCTTTCAAGATGGTGGCATCTGAAAAGTTGCTCCACATTGCCTGCTTCACCTTAGGGGTGTTGCGGGCTCAAGGTGGGCACACCTCCTAATTGTACCAATTTTCACCCTTTGTTCGTAACACACCGCTTTTGCCAACATAGGCCTATGATATGTGTTGCAAATTATGGAACACCGTCATCATGTTGAAGATATAATTGTGTAGATTGATGGATAAGAACCCAAATGGGATCATACCTACCTTTGCAAGGAACTTGATTATGGTCATCAGGACCTATTTATGATTTTGGACAACTAATCAAGCCCTGAAGAAGTCTCTTTTGAGACGGAACGGGTCGGTTACTGTGAATTCACAGTTTTTATATTGAGAACAATTGAATAAATACTTTTTTCCACAAGAAACATGGACTATAATAAGCTAAGAGAGGAACTTGTTCTTGACGAATGAAGTGTGTCTGCTGATCGTGCTTGTTCAAATTACTGATCTTCCTGTCTGTCCTCCTGACAAAATTGGTGTCAGGACAGGGGGGTTGGCATCCTCCACTAGCTGGAGAGGCCTGGGTCGCATTTCAATGGCAGCACGGCCTTTCAAGCTGCCCGCCCTGGAGGGCAAGTCACCCCCAGAGCAGGCATAGTTCTCGACCTCTAAGACGCTGGCACACACCCCATGAGGTCAGAAACACGTCTAGTGGTAGCAAGCTGGCGGGAACTAGTCAGCAACCCACTAGCAGTTGATATGTTTTCAGGCGGTAAGTCTAAGGTGTCCCTCGGGTGCATTTATTAATACATCTGTCACTGGCATCAGTGCAGGTTTATTAAAACAAGATGTCTCTATGACTTTCCTGTGACTTACAGTATTCAAGAATGGACTTAGGCATTGTAGGGCTATGTTGGCTCATGCAGATATGTCCACACCTGAGGTATAGTGTATAGGCCTGCTGCAGGCGTGACTTACCTATATCTCAGGCAGTGTCTGAAGGCATGGGCGCACAGCGGTGTGTGCCATGTTGACTCTTCAGTTTTGTCTGCGCCTAGGCACGCAGCCTCCAATGGCAGTTTGCATAGCCTCGGGGAGGGGACCATAGGGGGGCACAATTTGTGCTGCAGCCCTATTGGTTTCTCTTCAGCTCCAATGCTCTTGATACCCGGGGTACCCGTCACTAGGGACTTGTACAGTAGTCTGAAGTTCTTCCAATTGTAGAACAATGGTACAGTTTAGGGAAAGAGCTCTGGCACCGGGGACTTGGTTGGCAGGCAAAAACTGGGGGCAACTGTAAAAAAAGGCACATTCCTACAGTCAGGGCAGGTCATCATCATCATGTAAATGTAAATTGATACTTGTATAGCGCACTACTCCCCCGCAAGGGTCTCAAGGCGCTTGTACGAATACCGCTGTGGAACCCATCCTGGCTTTCCCTGTGAGGCGCCCACTCCTGGGCACCCCCAAGGGGGAAGCCAGGCATCCTTAGCGTTGTGGGGGCCGTTGTGGAGATTAAGCAAGCTATTGCCCAGAGTTGCAGAGTGGGACTCCATGATTGGAATAGGCACCGATGTGAGAATTATCAGGTCCGTGGAATTTTGAGCCCAAGACCCGCCGAGGCGGGGAATTGAACCCTGGTCCCGGGCTAGACCTCTGCATCAGGGTCTGCCGCTCTAATCATTGAGCCACACTTCTCCATCATCATCATCTTTATTTGATCATGTTAAGAATGACCATAAAAGAACATATAAATACATCAATAAAAAGATGTTCTTACCAAATATTATCCTTTAAAATTACAAATATTTCTTCACTGTCCTGGAATAAGATGAAAATGTGTAAAACAAATATAATAAATAAAACATTTCATATCGCGGGTCTATTTACATTTTGTTTATTGATCATACTCAGTGGGCCACATGTCATCCTTTTCCTTTTCCTCATGCAAGCCCATAAGAATGTTACTACAGAGTAGCAAACCGAAGGGTCGGGCAATGTTTTTAGAACAAATAGTGCTACACTGCAATGATTAAAGCCATTTTTTAAAAAATTGGTTTCAGATAGGCGTTCCTTTCACTCTCATAGAGACCCAGAATAAAATCAAGTGCAGTTCAGTTTGGGGAGATAGATTATCACACGGGCACACGCTTAGATTGGAGTGGTTATAGGTTTTTTAGGGATAGCCAAGCATTAGAGGAATCAAATTAGTGCGAATCTTAATAGTACAAATCTTTGTTGTGCATCGTTTATGTTGGCTAGAGAAATATCCCTCCATTAGTGGTGGATTAAGGTAATAAACCTGTACTGTGTTTTTCTCTTTATAATGTTCCCTACACTTATATTCAGCCGTCAACATAAACATGGCAATACCTTTCTGCTTGGACACCTTCTTACAAACCAGAGGATCTTTAAAAAGTTTGTGGAGCCCTATCTCTTTTAAAACTCTTTTAAAACTGTCTCCACGTATCTTAGCCACTTAGATCTTTTCCGCTTATCCATCCCTAGGCAACTCTTAATTACCATTTGTGTCAGAGGCACTGTGTCTCTCCTCCAGATAGAGTGCCATAGGAGGAGTGGGGCTAATTGTATATAGTCTGATATGTAAGGAAGGGCCAATTCCATGTGTAAGATCCCATTCGTGAAGGACAAAGGGAGGCCCACTACATATTTAAAAACATTATTTTCAATAGTTTGTAGTGGTGTTGATGCGACCGTGCCCCAGACCCCGCTCCATAGGTCATGGCTGCCTTTACTCTCGCCTGGTATATGTTTTAATTGGCAATAGGGGTTTGGCGCCCAATTTCTTTGTGAAACATTTAGCTGCAGTAATACCCCTCTCCATCACCAGCCTCCCTCCTTCCATCAGTTTTGCCCATGACAGATCTTTGTCAAAAAGAATACCTAAGGGGGCATGGCCAAGATGGCGGGCTGAGTGGACACACTGTCCATGAGCTCCCGCGATCCAGGGCCCTTGAACCGCTGAATATCGCTGATCTCCCCCCGATCTGGTGGAATTCGGAGCAGTGTACGGAGGAGCACGCAGCGGCGACACTCAGGGCTCCGTGCTACCTCGCAGTTCCAGAAGCGGAGCACCGGAGAGGGCCCGGGGCAAGAGGCGACCAGAGAACAGGCCGAGAGCTGAGGGGGCCGGGGTCGTCACCAGCCGGAGCTGAGGAAGGCAGTCTTGTCGACGCATCGGCGGCCAGGTGGAGGCGGTCGGCCCCGCACGAACTCCCGGTGGGGGCCGGCGGCGGGAGGCGCGAGCGGAGAGTGAGGCGCTCTGACCTGGTTGCTTCGGGGAAGAGCAGACAGAGAACCCCGACTGGCCGCTGGGCCCGTGTCTGTACACCATTCTCAGGCTCCACTTACGAGGTCCCGCGCGGGAGAGCAGAGTGAATGAGCAGCCTCCCAAGTAAGCCTACACGTCCACGGAGTGACAGCCACTGGCCTACCTCCAGGACCCGACCCATGGTGGTGGTGCGCACGGAGCCGGGAAACTGCGACCCGGGTCCGCGTGGGGTCGCTACTTGAGGCCGTGGTCGCTACTGGAAGTGGGCCTCGGCGGCTCGCGCTTCTCCCGCGGCGCTGGCTCTCAACTCCTGAGGCGGGGGGGCCTGGCGACCCCCTCGAAACCGCGGAACGGGTCTGGGCCTCGCACTGCAAGACGTTCTGGTTGTGGAGGCCGGTAGTGACCTGGTGGGAGAACGACCCGTGGTGCACCTCACTCCCTCATCGAGAGGAACGGCTCCGCCGCGGTCCGGGCGCTGCGGAGGGGTCGGGGGAGCTACACGACCGGTCTGAAGGCAGGTCTCATGGACTGACTGCGCTTTGATTGTCTCGCCCCTGGGATCTGGATCGCCTTCCCGCCACCACCGTCCGGACTTGTCCCTCGCCTTCCGGCATTGCCACAGCGACCTGCGACGGAGGTGGTCCGTGGGTGCTTCCCCCGGGCCGGCGCTCCTGGAGATCCGGGAGCCCGCAGACAGGGGTGAGATTTGGCGGTGCTGCCCGCTAGAGTGACCTCGAGCGCAGACCCCACAAAGAGATTCGCCTGCGAGCACGGAGACAAGCCCCACGGCTCCTCCCGGGTGCTGTGCCACTTAGCGTGCCCCCCGCACCTACCACGGCCGGGAACAGAGGGGCAAGAAGGGAGACCGCACTCTACCAGAAATGCTGAGCAGGGGAGCCCCAAGACAGGATAGGACTCAGCCGGCCCGAGCCCCTCAAATAATCCCCGAGGAGCAGGGGAGGGGGAGCCTCCGGTCACTAGATCTTTCCTAGAGTCGCTGTTCAGTTCCCTCAGAGAAGACTTCCAAACGCTGAAGCAGGAGGTGGCCGGAGAGGTCCGGGAAGTACGAAGGGAGGTCAACTCCCTAGGCAACCGAGTGGCTACTATGGAGGAGGCCGGCCACTCCCGGGATGAAGAGATTGTGCAATTGCAGCAGGAGGTACTGCGACTCAGGGACCAGCAGCTTGACCTCCAAGCCCACGCTGAAGATCTTGAGAATATATCCAGGCCCAATAACATCCGGATCCGAGGCGTGCCATCATAAGAGGAAGGAGACGACGTCGCTGCATACCTGAGGGACTTGTTCAGAGACATATTGGGTGAACCTGGAGATTTCCCTATCCGAATTGACAGAGCACACAGAGTGGGCCTAACACGCCGGTCCTCGGCGCCGCCCCCTGACATCTTGGCCTTCTTGCCGGACTACCCCTTGGTAAGCCCGTCTGCGCCCGTCCGCGTCTGGACCGCGCCCAGCGCCAGACCCCCTGGCCCCCGCGCCCGCCAGCCCCCCCGCAGGACCTACAACTTCGCCACACTCATCGCACTCAACACCGCCCGAGCCCCCGGATGCTACCGAGCATCCCCGCGACGCACCCATGGACCCTTCATCTGCCGATCCTGCAACTTCTCCTGCCACCGAACCTGCACCGCACCTGCCAAGACTGGAAGCAACAACCACCTCAAGTGCATCATGCTCAACACACGCTCCATCCACCGCCACGCTGTGGAACTCGGGAACCTCCTCGACACCGCATCTCCAGACGTCGCCTTCCTCACGGAAACCTGGATGAACGCCTCCTCAGCCCCCGACATCGCCATAGCCATCCCGGACGGCTACAAGATCATCAGGAGGGACCGCATCAACCAGACTGGAGGAGGCATCGCCATCGTACACAAGAGCACCATTCGCATCTCGACTGACTCCATCATCATATTCAGCGCCGCCGAATACCTCCGCTTCCAGATCCACACCGACCCCAAGACGACCCTCAGGGGCACCCTCATCTACAGACCCCCGGGACTGCGTGCACAGTTCTGCGATGACATCACGGACTTCATCAGCCCACACGCCCTCCCCTCCACCGACTACATCCTCCTCGGGGACCTCAACTTCCACCTGGAGAACAACAACGACCGCAACACCACCACCCTGCTGGACAACCTCGCCAACCTCGGACTCAAGCAGCTGGTCAACACCCCCACCCACTATGCCCGCCACACGCTCGATCCTATCTTCTCCTCCAGCAAGCACGTCTCCTTCAGTCACTCCACCGGACTCAACTGGACCGACCACAGCTGCGTCCATTTCAGCTTCGCAAAAAACACGGTCCGCCACCACCCGAAGCAGGTTCCCCACAGGAACTGAAGCAAGATCACCGCCGACCAGCCCGCCACCTCCCTCAGCCAGAACCCACCCCTCAGGACAACGGACCCTAACACAGCAGCCTGCAACCTCACGCTGTGGCTGACCACAAGTGCTGACGACCTCGCCCCACTGAAGGACCCACTCACCATGCCCAGAAGCAAGAAGGCTCCCTGGTTCACCGACTAACTCAAGGACTCCAAGAAGGCCTGCCGCACCCTCAAGAAGACCTGGCTCCTCGACAAGACCACCGACAACATGACCGCCCTCAAACTCGCCACCCGCAGACATCACCAGCTCATCCGCACCAGAAAGAAGAAATCTCTGAAGGAACGACTGGACAAGAACGCCCATGACAGCAAGGAGCTCTTTAACATCGTCAAGGAATTCTCCAACCCCAGCACCGTCAACAACGACATCACCCCCTCACAGGACCTCTGCGACTCCCTCACCTCGTACTTCCACCGCAAGATCTCCGACATCCACAACAGTTTCGGCGCTCAACCCCCGCACCCATCGATCGAACCTACGCACCCAGCCGCCATCCTCCAGACATCGACCGAGGTGACCCCCGAAGACACGACAAGGATGATGAACACCATCCACTCCGGATCACCAACCAACCCGTGCCCCCACCACATCTTCAACAAAGCGGCCCCCACCATTGCACCCCATCTCCGAGACATCATCAACAGCTCCTTCAACACCGCCACCTTCCCCGAGAGCTGGAAGCACGCCGAGCTCAGCGCACTATTGAAGAAACCAACAGCGGACCCGACCGACCTCAAGAACTTCCGCCCCATCTCACTCCTTCCCTTCCCGGCCAAAGTCATCGAAAAGGTCGTCAACAAGCAACTGGCCGCCTTCCTCGAGACAAACGGATCCCTCGACCCATCGCAGTCCGGATTCAGAGCCAATCACAGCACCGAGACCGCCCTCATCGCAGCCACTGACGACATTCGAGCCCTGCTCGACAACGGCGAAACAGCGGCACTCATCCTCCTAGACCTCTCCGCTGCATTCGATACTGTTTGCCACCGCACCCTAATCCAACGACTCAACGACACCGGCATCCAAGGGAAGGCCCTGGACTGGATCACCTCATACCTCTCCGGAAGAACACAGAGAGTACGCCTCCCGCCGTTCCGCTCGGAGGCCACCGAAGTCATCTGCGGCGTCTCGCAAGGATCATCGCTCAGCCCCACTCTCTTCAACATCTACATGAAACCACTAGCTGCCATCGCTCGCAATCACAACCTGAACATCATTTCCTATGCCGATGACACCCAGCTGATCCTCTCCCTCACCAAAGACCCCGACACCGCCAAAGCAAGCCTCCACGAAGGGATGAAAGACGTCGCCGAATGGATGAACAACAGCCGCCTAAAGTTGAACACGGACAAGACAGAAGTCCTCATCCTGGGACCATCGCCCTCCGCATGGGACGACTCCTGGTGGCCCACAGCCCTAGGCGCCGCACCCAAGCCAACAGACCACGCATGCAACTTGGGCATCATCCTGGACTCCTCCCTATCGATGACCAGACAAGTCAACGC
Organism: Lissotriton vulgaris; assembly: GCF_964263255.1. Taxonomy (NCBI): domain Eukaryota; kingdom Metazoa; phylum Chordata; class Amphibia; order Caudata; family Salamandridae; genus Lissotriton; species Lissotriton vulgaris. The sequence goes on along the minus strand of NW_028254302.1, from coordinate 475,519 downwards.
CGTCTCCTCATCTTGCTTCAAAACACTCCGCATGCTCCACAAGATCTTCCAATGGATTCCGACCGAGACAAGGAAGACGGTCACCCAGGCCCTCATCACCAGCAGACTGGACTATGGAAACACCCTCTGCGCCGGAACAACAGCTAAGCTTCAGAAGAGACTCCAGCGCATCCAGAACGCTTCCGCCGACTCATCCTAGACGTCCCCCGACGCAGCCACATCTCGAGCCACCTGAGAGACCTACAGTGGCTCCCTGTCAACAAGAGGATCACGTTCAGACTCCTCACCCACGCACACAAATCCCTCCACGACCTGGGCCCTAGGTACCTCAACGACCGCTTGACCTTCTACACGCCCACCCGCCAGCTGCGATCGGCGAACCTCGCCCTCGCCGTCGTGCCTCGCATCCAGAGAGCCACCGCCGGAGGAAGATCCTTCTCCTACCTAGCGGCTAAGACATGGAACTCCCTGCCCGTCCACCTGCGGCTGACCCAGGACCACCTCGCCTTCAGGAAACAGCTCAAGACCTGGCTGTTCGAGTAGTAGCAGACCCCACTCCCCACGCGCCTTGAGACCCTTCCGGGTGAGTAGTGTGCGGTATAAATGCCATGATTGATTGATTGATTGAAAGAGCAGATTCTTCGAGAAGCACGGCAGCAGCAATCCCTGCGTTTTCGTGGCCATTCGGTGGGCCTTTTCCAGGACTTATCGGCCATCACACTGCAAAAACGCAAAGCGTTCAAAATAGCGACGGACTTCCTGCGGGAGCACGACACGCAGTACTCCTGGGGACATCCCTTCGGGCTCATCTTCCGATGGAATAGGACATTGCACCAACTCCGGTCCCTCCAGGACACCTGTGGAGTGTTGGGAATCACCGCAACGGAGGAGGTCACGCCTACGCCCCGCTGCCGGCGAAGCACCAGAGATGTCTGGCAGACGATTCAGGGGCGGCGATCCCCACCTACACCCATCAGACCAGACTCGCCCACTATCCGGGCGGAAATGGACAGTGCAGTGCATGCGGTGACCAGAGACACGACGAATGGTGATGTGGCCCTAACGACCTGAGCATATTCCGGGGGGAGATCGGCATGGCCTTTTCATCTTTACAGGTTCGAGGGTTCCGGGGTTGGGGGCAGCGGGAGGATGTGTTGTGGCTGGACGTGCACTTGAATAACTTTCCACGGACTAGTCCATTGGGACCAGATTGGGACAATGTTGCTCCTTGAGCAGTGGGTTGAGGGGAAGGAGGGGGAGGAGGGTGGTTGGGGGAGTTTTGAGGTTGAAGGGGTGAGTCTGGTTGTTTGCATGAGGGGTCTGTTGGGGAGGAGAGGAATGGGGGGTTGGGGGGAGGCGGGGATGGGCTGTTGGGGGGAAGTTCTGGGGGAGTGGACGGGGAGGGACGAGAACCGTACTGTATTGTTGATGCATTTGCTCTGACCTCACACCACTTCTACACGCTAATGACACGGGCGCCGCCCTTCCCGGGTCGTAACCTGCTGATTGAGCTGCGCTCTTACCCACATATATGACAGCCCTTAAGGTCGTTACTCTTAATGTGAAAGGGTTAAATAACCCTGTCAAGAGGAGGGCAGTGCTGTCCCTCCTAGAAAACACACGGGCTGATATTTGTCTTTTGCAGGAGACACACCTTCTGGCCAGAGACTGCCACAGGATGCGGTCCCCGAAATTTCCGATACTGTTCTTCTCCACTAACACCACCAATACGGCGGGGGTCGCGATCCTGGTGTCTAGAATGTTTAAGGGGGAGGCCCTACATAAAGTGGCGGAACAGAAGGGGAGGCTCCTAGCTTACAGGGTCAAGTTGGGAGGTCTAGTGTTTACTGTTGAATCGGTATATAGTCCCAATGACCATCAAGAGCAGTTCCTTCACTCGGCCTTGGTGGACGTTGCGACCAGCCCGGATAGGCACAATATTATAGGCGGGGACCTGAATATGGTCTTCGATTCATCCTTGGACAGATCGGCGCAGCGACACCCTCAAACTGGGGAGATCTTGCAAACGGGCAAATCCCATATGGCCGACCTCGATCTGCACGATCTTTGGCGTCGTCTCCACCCTACCGTCCGAGCCTACTCTGCGACCTAGCCATATCCTCGGAAATAGGGGTTCTTTCGCTATCGGATCACGCCCCCGTTGTGGGCACTTTTCGGCTACCACCAATGTCTCCTTCGCGAGGTGTGTGGCGCCTTAGGGACACCCTTTTGCATAAGAAGGCAGTGGTGAAACGTATGCGAGACGCAATTCACAAATACGAACTGCACAATGATAATGAAGACACCTCCCGGGCGACACAGTGGGCCGCGCTAAAGGTCGTGCTCTGCGGTGAGTTTATTGCCGTCTCCTCAGCGGAGAATAGAGAGCAGCAGCAAAAAAGAGACGAACTTACCTGTAAGTTGCGAGAGCTGGAACTGGTGCATCAGAGAACCGGGGCTCCCAGAGTCTGGAAGCAACTTAAAGCTGCTAGAAAACTCCTGTCTGCACTAGACATGGATAGAGCGGAATACGCTGCGTTACGCTTGAAACATACGTATTACACTGGTGGCGATAGGTGTGGCCGGCTGCTAGTGAATAAGCTTCGAGTAGCGCACTAAAAACACTTGGTGAAGGAACTATCAGTCTCCGCTGGGGTGACGGCCACAGAAGATAGTCAGATAGCAGACGTCTTCCGCCGATTCTACGCCGACTTGTATGCGGGCGCGCCCCCCTCGGCGCAGGCCGAGGCAGACTATTTGGAGTCGGTAGACCTTCCCTTCCTCGCCTCGGAACAGGCCGAGCACTTGGAACGGGACATTCGGGTTGAGGAGGGGATCACGGCTATCGCCAGGCTGAAACACTGGAAGGCTCCGGGACCTGATGGTTACACGCCCCTTTTCTATAAGACGTTTTGCCCTGAGTTGGCGCCGCTCCTTACGCGCCTTTTTAACTCATTCTCTGAGCCGGGAGCTATCCCCCTGGACTTACTCCAAGCAACGGTGTCGGTTATCCCCAAGCCAGGAAAGGACCGGACTCAGTGCGGCTCCTACCGACCGATTTCCCTTGTGAACGTAGATCTCAAGCTGTACACTGGGATCCTAGCGGCACGCCTAGCACTTCACCTGCCGGGACTGGTAGACCCGGATCAGACGTGGTTCATCCCCGGGAGACAAACGGTGGACAGCACCAAGAGAGTGGTCCATATCCTGGAGAAGGCCTCTCGGATTCCCGGGGAGCGGATGCTGCTGTCGATCGACGCTGAGAAAACCTTCGACCGGGTACACTGGCCCTACTTGGAGAAGGTTTTGTCAAAGATGGCCATAGGGGAGAAATTTCGCACCCTAGTATTCAACTGCTATAAATTTCCATCCACGGTGGTGCGGGTGAATGGCTGTAGCTCTCAGAAATTTGCGATAGAGCGGGGCACCAGGCAGGGGTGCCCGTTGTCACCGCTGCTCTTTGCTCTCTATATGGAGCCATTTGCCCAAAGGATACGCCAGAATCCGAATGCGACTGGTGTACGGATGGGGAGGTACACACACACCATTAGCTTTTACGCGGACGACGTTATACTGACGCTTGAAGATCCAAGAAGAGCACTCCCTGCCTGTATCGCCGAATTAGAAGACTTTGCCGCTGTGGCAGGTTTCAAGATGAATATGGGAAAGTCGGCGGCCCTTGACGTCTCGCTGACTGCCGCCACAAGAACCGAACTACAGGGCCTCTTTCCCATGCGCTGGTCCAAGGACCTGGTGCCTTACCTGGGCATTCTGTTGGCACCCTCTTTATCCGTCATGGTGACCGCCAACTACACGGCCTTAGGCAAGAAAATTAAAGAGGAGTTATCCCGCTGGAACAAGGGAACATTGTCTTGGCTGGGTAGAATAGCCGCGGTGAAGATGACCCTCTTGCCGCAGGTGCTATATTTGTTCCGAGCCCTGCCGCTCCAACCCCCAAAAGGGTGGATCCGGCAGACCCAAGCGGACATTGCGCGCTTCGCCTGGTAGGGCCGCAAACCCAGACTCAAGAGAACCTTATCCACATTGGCCCCTGAATCGGGAGGTCTGGGCATACCGGACCGTCACAAATATTTCCAAGCGGCACAACTACGGTATCTCGTGGAGTGGAGCAGGTGGGAATCAGATAAACACTGGCTGTTCCAGGACCAGGCGGTTGCGGGTAGGGCCCTGCAAGAGGTGCCCTTCCTGCGCAGAGCTCACCGCCCCCCCAACCTGTACGCGTCCTTCATCACGCGGGTCCCGATGCGAGTCTGGGACGCCACGAATGTGGCGCATGATCTCACTACCTTCACATCGCCGTTTACGCCATTGTTTGGGAACCCAGATTTCCATCCCGGGATGGAGTCCGGAGCCTTTGCACATTGGTGGACGGCTAGATGCAGTGCGCTATTCCACATGTACGGCCCGGGCGGTGTCATTTCGTTTCAGGATCTTAGGCGAGAATACCATCTGCCTGAGACTGAACGGATGCGGTATACGCAGGTGCGTCACTGGGCGCTTCAGCCACAAGTACGCAACTCTGCAGATCGAAGCTCAAACCTTATGAGAAGTGGCTAGTAACGCGCTCCTCAGACTCCAAACTCATCTCGGATCTCTATAAGCTCCTGCAGCCTTCCTCTTTCACAATCTATAATCCAGGGCGGGAACGCTGGGAACGGGAACTGGGTAGGGCTCTGAGTCACACAGATTGGGACCACATTTCCTATAGGGCGCGACACTCCGCATACCATACCGGTCTCACCAAAACGTTCACTAAGGTATCCACATACTGGTACTATACACCGGAGAGACTACATGAAATGAACCATAACATTGTGAACATTTGTTGGTGAGATTGTGGACAGATAGGCACACTTACACATGTTCTATGGGACTGCCCCCTACTGAGCCCTTACTGGAAGGAGGTCTTGGACGAGATTGACCTACGCTTTGGCATTGAACTGCCTCGCTTCCCCGCATATGTCCTGCTGGGCCTGCCCAACGGGCTGATGTACCCTTTGAGATCTCGCAGGGGTAGGCAGATAGCGATTGCCCTGGGCTCTGCTGTCCAGAACATACTCTATTTTCACAAGAACAAGGGAACCCAAAAGGTATATCATAGGGACCTTGGGCAATATCAATTTACAAAAGACAATGGTCCCTATATGTGGACAGGATAGCAAAAAATAATAATCATACACCTAATAAGTAGTATGTTTCTTTGTCCAGCCGGACAAGAATTTTATTTTAAATGATCAAGTTTATAGAGAGAGTTTTAAGACCAAGATAACAAGTGGGCACAGCCGTGACCCACAACATTTAAGACAAATGTTGCGTCAAACAATATAGCAAACCCCATATGCAATATTATGAATGCTATATTGTTTGACGCAATGGTACGGTTATGTTTAAGAGATCGAGTCTGTAGCACTGAACAATAGTATACAGACAGATTTTCGCTTTGCCTTTTTGGCCATTTCTTTGTTGTTTTGTCTTAAATGTTGTGGGTCACGGCCACAACATTACAAGACATTATTATTTAATAGTACACACTTTGAAAATGAAAATACTTTAGATATCTTTTTTTCTAATTTTCAATGCCACCTTAAAGCCAGAGTTCGCTGGCGGCAATACTGAGGTGTAACTGACACAATTTGAGGGCCGCTTATGAATTTACCTCTGTGACAATTAGCTGCAAAGAAGAACAAGAACTATCTTAAGACAAAAGGGCTCCTTATTGTAGAGAAAAGATTATACACAGAATAGGGACCATTTCATATTCAACAGGCAGGTAACAAAAGAAAGTATTTGTTCAAATTATTTTTTCACAGTAAAGCTATGGAGTACTTAAGTGGGGCCCTGGACAGAATAGGAACATGTGGGGCCCCTCTGATATGTAAGATCACAGGCACTGACATCACAGGAAGGGGCTATCATTTGACCAATAATGTTCTTGCATTGTTGAAGCCGCACGTCTCCCCACTATCCTTCTCTCCACTCTGCTTATGGCAGAACAGGCCAATCTGATATCATTGCCTCCTGTTAAGTGTTTACGAGTCCTGATACACTGGTCACACAACTTCTTCACCCGCACCCTCTCTGACATATAGGGCTACCACAACAGGACCATATGGGCATTGTGCCCTCCACACAGCGCTCGATACATGGCACAGTTTACAACAGCCCTTTCCTGGCATAGGGGGTCTCCCAAAACAATCTTTTACAGGTGCTATGGCCTGGTTTGGTACACAGCTGAATCCTCACATTTTACACAGGAGTCCTCTTGGCAGGGCTCCCACCTGCTGGTCCCCCATCCCTCCAACGCTCTCTTCTTCCACAAAGGTCACACAGGTCTTAGCAAGCAGACCGGGGCTGGTGCTCCATGCTCCGCTGCGGGTGTTCTTGGTTTCCCTGGGAGATGTCCCCTCACCCGAAGGGAGACGAAGAAGGCTTAGCCTCCAATCCTGGTCACAGGCAGAAGTCTTGTGGCGCTTCCCCTTCTCACACAACTTGTCCGGCTGTTTGGCGGATGACAATTTTTGGGGACACAATCTCCCCTTCTTATACTCCTGTTCCAGACACCAAATGTGAATTAGAGTCTGCACATTTGAAGTTTTATGTTGGGGTTCTGATTTTTGGGGGGTGGGCACCTTTCCTTTTCATCTTCCTTCATGAAAGGGGTCCTCCCCATCAGCCACGACTCTGAAGATGATTGTCTAGAACTTACTTCATGGGAGTGACCAGAGTTTATACCTGGATGTCAGTCGTAGTGATATGTGCATCAAAGGGTTAATCCCAGGCCCAAGCCCTACTCTTTATGATTCTCTACTCAGCCCCACGTCCCTTCCTGAGATGTTTTCAGGCTCCTTCCTTGTGACCTATCACTGAATCAAAGAGCAGGTTTTTGACATGTAAAGGGGGTCTCTTCCCTCCAGTGTGTCATCACCAAGCTCACATGAACGCAGGAATCCACAAATCTGACGGGGGATTTTCCTCATGCCTTCACCAGGCAGGCCTGGGTTTCCCAAAATGAAACCCAGGGCCCTCCATACACGGTACCCATGCAGGCAGTTTACTCCGGGCCCACCCACAGTACACTTACTGTTCAGGACTAATATCGCTATGCATTGTACCTTTACATGCACACATGCTGTCAGCGCACAAACGTAGGCTGCACGCACTGTTCATCACTGAAGCTTTTCTATCTTTAACACGGCTGTGTCATTTCAAAACATGCACGGCCAGCACTCACACTCACTATGTGGGCACTGCACAACACTTCACCCTTCAGGTATGGTACTCCACGCAAGCACACATACATTCATCACATGTTTTCTCCACACGTGTACTGCAGCACATCTCTCACGTAATGTATTTTCATCAGGCATACATACATGCACCCAGTACATTTACTAACCACACATGCATTGCACAGCACTTCTTCATCGTTGCACTGTACCCTTCCCAGGCACACATAAAACTAAACATAGTAACTACTCCTGCACTGCGGAGCACACCACATCTATCTGACGTAGGCCAAGGGTGAGTTAAGCAAACAAGTTCCTGCTCTCATCCTTCACTCACAGCTCACACACATGGCAATCTTGGGCAGTCACAGTTTGTGGAATTTGATACTACAACTTTATTTACCACCTCACGGGACTTTTTGGTGACAGCAATGTGCACAGCCATGCATGATGAAGATAGAATTGGGCTCACAGGGTTGGGCCTTTTATTTCCTTTGTGTTTCCAGCAGTGCTGTTAGCCATATGCTGTTTGAAGCTCTGCGACAAGAAACCATATCAGCATCTAAGCGCATGAGAGACTTCAAGGGGCTTCTGCGTCATCCTTGGCTAAAACCCAAGACTTCTGTATGTAGATACTCGTCTCATCCATCTCACTGCAGCATCACTGCTCACAACCAGGCACTGTGCCAGCGTGGACATTGACTGAATGTTCCCCTTTCCAGGAGGGGTCTCCCCAGCACAGGTCAAATATCCTCATGTCCTGCTGTTCACGTTGTATCTTCTGTCACAGAAAGATATCAAGGATGCCTTAACCCAGATGACTTGTTACTGAGTCTAAATTAGCATCTTGTTCTAGAACTCAGGGGGTGGCTTGGTCAGTGTCAGTTAAAATATTACAAAATTTGAAACCATAAGTGTTGGACTTGGCCCTTCTGGCAGGTTCACCCCTGAACTTTTTTGCCTTTTAGTGTTACATAATTCTAATGATTTCTGGTCCTTGCGCACTTTAGCACCGTGGCACAGTGTAAAGTGTGTGCGCTCTGAGTGCATGTATGAGATTTCCTGCCCTCCTATAGGAATGCATGGGGAATGTGTGTGTCCATGGTAATTCCTGATGCTTGGGGAGTGCAGGTGCGAGTTTGGCATGTGCGAACTCGTGTGATTAAATTATGCGAGATGATGTGTGCGGCGTTATTGTGTCTAGTGTGGAAGTGCCACTTCTAGAAGTTGGCCTGTGTGTGCAGTGAAGGTGCTGGCTTGTGATTGGCTGGAGCTGGCTGGTGTGCCAGGCTCCTGGAGTCCGGATGGGTCTGCCCGGGTTGTGAATGGGAGATCTGCATGTTTATGGCTGGGGAGGAGTGCAACTGGGACGTGAATAGGGCTGGGCTTTCCTCCCACAATGCTGGCTCCACCCCCTGTGGTGTGTCTGATGTCCCTGACCCATCCTGTGAATAGAGAGAGGGGCTGAGCAAAACAAAGTGCTCAGGAACCAGTTGTATCTGGTTCGCCCCTTGCCTGCCCTGGTGCTGTCCCCTCAACCCCTCATCTCTGTACTTCATGGAGAGACTAAAGAGGGCTGTAATGAGGGGCGCAGAACAGACCCCCCAGAAAAAAAAGACCAGCAGTCACCTCATTTCAGAAGAAGAAGTTACTAGCAGGCTTTGCCTTCCTCTTCCTCATCTGAATATTCAGCAGTGTTTGCAGTGCTGGAGGTGGCTTCTTGAACCGACTCCATGAGGATGACCCTCTGCAAGGCCCAGTACAGCCAGGAAGCGTCGGCCATCTTTGGATATGGAAGGACCCTTTCTAGGAGTAGCAAAGAGACAAATTCTGCATATCTAAGAGCACTGAGTTCACAAGGTCACTCAGGGAAGTTCATGTTGTGATACCCTTCAGTCGTTGTTTGTTATTATGTGTGCTGTGATACATGATGTTTAAGTGTCTCTGGGTGGTCTGCCCTGTGAGACCCAGTACTACAGCACCAAGCATCCATACTGTACCTGGGTGGGCTGCACTCTGTGACCCAGTACTATAACACCAAGCATCCATACTCTACCTGGGTGGGCTGCCCTGTGAGACCCAGTACTATAGCCCAAAGCATCTGTACTGTACCTGGGTGGGCTGCCCTCTGTGACCCAGTACTATAACACCAAGCATCCATACTGTACCTGGGTGGGCTACCCTATGTAAGACTCAGTACTATAACACCAAGCATCCATACTGTACCTGGGTGGGCTGCCCTGTGAGACCCAGTACTATAACACCAAGTATCTGCACTGTACCTGGGTGGGCTGCCCTCTGAGACCCAGTACTATAGCACCAAGTATCCATACTGTACCTGGGTGGGCTGCCCTAAGAGACCCAGCACTATAAGAACAAGCATCTGTACTGTACCTGGGTGGGCTGCCCTCTGTGAGACCCAGTACTATAACACCAAGCATCCGTACTGTACCTGGGTGAGCTGTCCTCTGTGAGGCCCAGTACTATAACACCAAGCATCCGTACTGTTCCTGGTTGGGCTACCCTCTGTGAGACCCAGTATTATAACACCAAGCATCCGTACTGTACCTGTGTGGGCTGCCCTCTGAGACCCAGTACTATAACACCAAGCATCCATACTGTACCTGGGTGGGCTACCCTCTGTGAGGCCCAGTACTATAACACCAAGCATCTATACTGTACCTGGGTGGTATGCCCTGTGAGACCCAGTACTATAGCACCAAGCATCCATACTGTACCTGGGTGGGATGCCCTGTGAGACCCAGTACTATAACATCAAGCATCCGTACTGTACCTGGGTGGGCCACCCTCTGTGAGACCCAGTACTATAACATCAAGCATCCGTAGTGTACCTGGGTGGGTGCCCTGTGAGATCCAGTACTATAACACCAAGCATCCATACTGTACCTGGGTGGGCTGCCCTCTGCGAGACCCAGTACTATAACACCAAGCATCCGTACTGTACCTGTGTGGGCTGCCCTCTGAGACCCAGTGCTAAAACACCAAGCATCCATACTGTACCTGGGTGGGCTACCCTCTGTGAGGCCCAGTACTATAACACCAAGCATCCGTACTGTACCTGGGTGGTATGCCCTGTGAGACCCAGTACTATAGCACCAAGCATCCATACTGTACCTGGGTGGGCTGCCCTGTGAGACCCAGTACTATAACATCAAGCATCCGTACTGTACCTGGGTGGGCCACTCTCTGTGAGACCCAGTACTATAACATCAAGCAACCGTACTGTAACTGGGTGGGCTGCCCTTTATGAGACCCAGTACTATAACACCAAGCATCTGTACTGTATCTGGGTGGGGTGCCCTCTGAGAACCAGTACTATAACACCAAGCACCCATACTGTACCTGGGTGGGCTGCCCTCTGAGACCCAGCACTATAACACCAAGCATCCGTACTTCCCTGGGTGGGCCGCCCTCTGTGAGACCCAGTACTATAACACCAAGCATCCGTAGTGTACCTGGGTGGGTGCCCTGTGAGATCCAGTACTATAACACCAAGCATCCGCACTGTACCTGGGTGGGCTGCCCTCTGAGACCCAGTACTATAACACCAAGCATCCGTAGTGTACCTGGGTGGGTGCCCTGTGAGATCCAGTACTATAACACCAAGCATCCGTACTGTACCTGGGTGGGCTGCCCTCTGAGACCCAGTACTATAACACCAAGCATCCGTAGTGTACCTGGGTGGGTGCCCTGTGAGACCCAGTACTATAACTCCAAGGATCCGTACTGTACCAGTGTGGTCTGCCCTGTGATACTCAATACTATAACTGCAAGCATCCGTTCTGTACCTGGGTGGGCTGCCCTGTGAGACCCAGAACTATAACAACAAGCATCCGTACTGTACCTGGGTGGGCTGCCCTCTGAGACCCAGCACTATACACCAAGCATCCGTACTGTACCTTGGTGGGCCACCCTCTGTGATCCAGTACTATAACACCAAGCATCTGTACTGTACCTGGGTGGGCTGCCCTGTGAGACCCAGTACTATAACACCGAGCATCCGTACTGTACCTGGGTGGGCTGCCCTGTGAGACCCAGTACTATAACACCAAGCATCCGTAGTGTACCTGGGTGGGTGCCCTGTGAGATCCAGTTCTATAACACCAAGCATCCGTACTGTACCTGGGTGGGCTGCCCTGTGAGACCCAGTACTATAACACCAAGCATCCGTAGTGTACCTGGGTGGGTGCCCTGTGAGATCCAGTACTATAACACCAAGCATCCGTACTGTACCTGGGTGGGCTGCCCTGTGAGACCCAGTACTATAACACCAAGCATCCGTAGTGTACCTGGGTGGGTGCCCTGTGAGATCCAGTACTATAATACCAGGCATCTGTACTGTACCTGGGTGGGTAACACGGAGGATGTCTTTGCAATGGATCTCATTCACCTTTTTTTTCACTACTAAAGTGAAAGTTTGTCAGCCCCTGCCTGACCAGCCACGTGACAGTGGGAGGAGTTAAAGTGTTTTTACTCACCTTGGATCAGAGAGTACTGGGCCATGAGAGCTGCTGGTCTGATTATTTCTACCTTGTTTATAACTGGTTTAGTGTTGGTAATAAATCCTAAGAATTGCTAATGCTTTAATCCCATCAACCCCATGGAACACCTTACACTAAGAGTAAAATCAGGATCCCCAGATGACCCTATCAAACCCGAATTGTTTAGATCTCTTCGTGAGTCCGCCTTACAGGCAGGACGGGAGCTGATTAATAAGTCTTTTCAGCTAGCCTCCATCCCTAAATCATGGAAGCATGCCAAAGTAGTGCCCCTCTTGAAGAAACCATCACTTGATCCCTATCGGCCTGATAGCTTCCGTCCCATCTCACTGCTTCCCTACCTTGCAAAAGTGGCAGAAGCACATGTCAATCATACTTTGACCGTCTATCTAGAGTCCAACGGGATCCTAGATGAGTCCCAAAATGGCTTCTGTGCGAATCATAGCACGGAGTCTGCCTTGCTAACAGTTACAGAACATCTGAAAGCTTCACTGGATATGGGCACAACCTCTATTCTGATTCTGCTGGATTTGAGTGCGGCTTTTGACACGGTCTCCCACAAGATACTGCTCGAGAGACTGTGGGAGATCGGAGTCAGGGAAACAGCCCTGGACTGGTTCGCGTCATTTCTATCTGACCGTTCCTTCCAGGTGCACGCCCCTCCGTACTCATCCAGTAGGCTCCCCCTTGAATGTGGGGTGCCTCAGGGGTCTGCGCTCAGCCCCACATTGTTTAATGTGTACGTACGCCCCCTGGCCGTAATGGCCCGGGAACGTAAGATACAACTAATATCATATGCGGACGATACACAACTTATTTTTAATTTCTCCAATAACAATGTGATTGATCAAATGAAGTTCCATGAAGACATGCTGGCCATATCTAGGTGGCTATCCAACAACTGTCTTCAATTAAACTCCTCCAAAACAGAGGTACTCCTGATTGGCAATGGCACGCAGACTTGGGACGAGCATTGGAGGCCTCCTGCGCTGGGATCAGCTCCTATACCTAAAGAGTTAGTTAAAAATCTGGGAGTGATGCTTGACAACTCGCTCAATATGGAATCCCATGCCAAAAAAGTGGCGGGCATCTGCTACGGGCGTCTGCGCTCTCTCAGACCCATTTTGGGGTTTTTCGAGCCCCCTACCCGTCAACTCATAGTCCAGGCATCAGTCCTTTCTCTACTACAAAAAGAGAGATGACCCCACAAGTTCCAGGGAACAGGGTACTACAGACAACAAGTCAAGGAGAATCCCTGGAGAAGAATATTCACTCACTCACACTAGATATTCTGAACCTCATTCATAATCACTGGTCACAAACTAATTTATACCGTTCACAGACTTTTTAATAAAAAGAAATTGTCACATATAAATAAAACACAGTTCATTACATAATAAATTCTGAAACTCATAGGAGAGACAACTTATTAATACGATAAAAACAGCATTAAAAATAATTCATCAATGTATATAAATTTCCACAGTAAAGGAAGCACACATTTAATACATCCTATCTAAGTTCATCAAAGATAGATTTCAAATGAAGCACATGACATTTGTAATTGGAAACAAAACCCCAAAAGTAAAAAACATTTGTAAATGATACTAATTTCGAGATTCAAGAGCCCTTGTTATATTTTAGAACACATCTCCATTTCTCGAATAGACCTGATTACAGAGATTTCCTGGGCTTGAATTCTAAGGAACAAGAAAGAGCGTTGACGCGTTTCGGTGTCTCTGCCTTTAGATAATGGCACACCTTCCTCAGGACAATTTTGGAGTAGTTTGGGTTAACTTCATGTGTCCTTCCTTTAAAAATAAGGTTCCTTGTCTTATGGATGAAGACAGGACCTCACGTTATCCTGGATATTTAAATTCGACCGTTGGAGTATCCGCGGTCGTTTTAGTCAGATCCCTTGCTCTTTTATATTTTCAGGTACAAATGGGTGCCCTGTCTGGTAGATGGTTGATCCTTCGGTTATAGGAGTTTCATCTGTTATAAGAATGGGATCCCTTCTTGATTTGTGGGGTCGCCTTTTTAAAGGATGTGAAGAACAATTCTCTGGATACGAAAGTCCTGTAGCTGGGGCACCTACTAGTGTAAGGGGATGCCTCCTCCCCTTGGTATTCTTTCTTTCATGCGTTCCCCATATACCTCTGGGTAGTGGTAGGTAGCTTGGATGTGGATATGTCCGTTCTTTGGGTTTGTTCGGTTTAATCCGACCACGGGTGCGTCTGCTTCTAGCGAAGCAGAAACTAGAAGCAGACGCACCCGTGGTCGGATTAAACCGAACGAACCCAAAGAACGGACATATCCACATCCAAGCCACCTACCACTACCCAGAGGTATACGGGGAACGCATGAAAGAAAGAATACCACGGGGAGGAGGCATCCCCTTACACTAGTAGGGGCCTCAGCTACAGAACTTTCGTATCCAGAGAATTGTTCTTCACATCCTTTAAAAAGGCGACCCCACAAATCAAGAAGGGATCCCATTCTTATAACAGATGAAACTCCTATAACCGAAGGATCATCCATCTACCAGACAGGGCACCCATTTGTACCTGAAAATATAAAAGAGCAAGGGATCTGACTAAAACGACCGCGGATACTCCAACGGTCGAATTTAAATATCCAGGATAACGTGAGGTCATGGCTTTATCCATAAGACAAGGAACCTTATTTTTAAAGGAAGGACACATGAAGTTAACCCCAACTACTCCAAAATTGTCCTGAGGAAGGTGTGCCATTATCTAAAGGCAGAGACACCGAAACGCGTCGACGCTCTTTCTTGTTCCTTAGAATTCAAGCCCAGGAAATCTCTGTAATCAGGTCTATTCGAGAAATGGAGATGTGTTCTAAAATATAACAAGGGCTCTTGAATCTCGAAATTAGTATCATTTACAAATGTTTTTTACTTTTGGGGTTTTGTTTCCAATTACAAATGTCATGTGCTTCATTTGAAATCTAGCTTTGATGAACTTAGATAGGATGTGTTAAATGTGTGCTTCCTTTTCTGTGGAAATTTATATACATTGATGAATTATTTTTAATGCTGTTTTTATCGTATTAATAAGTTGTCTCTCCTATGAGTTTCAGAATTTATTATGTAATGAACTGTGTTTTATTTATATGTGACAATTTCTTTTTAATAAAAAGTCTGTGAACGGTATAAATTAGTTTGTGACCAGTGATTATGAATGAGGTTCAGAATATCTAGTGTGAGTGAGTGAATATTCTTCTCCAGGGATTCTCCTTGACTTGTTATCAGTCCTTTCTCATCTGGATTATTGCAACTCCCTTATGTTAGGCTCCAACACGACCACAATAAACAGGATGCAAAGAGCACAAAATGCCGCTGCCCGTGTCTTGTTTGCTCTACCCAAAACCTGTCACACTTCCCCCTTTCTCCGGCGACTACATTGGTTGCCTATAAAGCAACGCATTCAATTCAAAACACTCTGTCTCACTCACAAAATCTTGTACAGCGCTGGCCCCCAAACTCTTCAAGGACTATGCTCCTTCTATATTCCTACGCGCGCACTCCGCTCAGCGGACCTTTCTTTAGCACGTACCATTAAGATTCAGAGGAGCAGAGCCGGTGGCCGCTCCTTCAGGTACCTGGCCCCTAAGCTTTGGAACTCCATCCCCCTAAAAGCTCGAGCCACTTCAAATCATCTGCTATTTCGTAAACTTATAAAAACTTGGCTGTTTGCGTCCATTTAAGACACCCTCTGTAGCATTAATTTTAGGTATGTCCGCAAGCGCTGGGACGCCCCGTTGCTGGGGTAGCCATGCGCTATACAAGATTCCATAACATTAACATTAACATCACTCTCTCTTTCTCTTTCTCGCCCCTTCTTAGCCTCTCTTTCTGTCGGATAACCGGTGCTTCCTGTGCAGCTCTGGCCGCCGCCCTTCGCTCCAACCGCTCTTTGCTGGACCTGGACTTGAGTGAAAATGAACTGGGTGACGCTTGTGCGACCCTGCTCTGTGACGCCCTGAAGCACCCGGACACCCGGCTGCAGAAGATCCGGTGAGGAACAGAGGAGGGGGGGGGAGGGGCGTGGCTTTTCTCTATCAATAGGATTATTAATTCTCGCTCCTTCTTAGCCTCTATGGCTGTTCGATAACCAGTGCTTCCTGTGCAGCTCTGGCCGCCGCCCTTCGCTCCAGCCGCTCTTTTCTGGAACTGGACTTGAGTCAGAATAAACTGAGTGACACTGGTGCGACCCTGATCTGGGAGGCCCTGAAGCACCCGGACACCCGGCTGCAGAAGATCCGGTAAGGAGCAGGGGAGGAGGGGGTGGGGCTTTTCTGATTCATCTGCATTTCTGTCCTTCTCTCTGCGTTGATGGACGTTGATTAAATCCCTTCCAGAGCAGAAGCAGTGTGTTGTCTTGAGGTGGTATCAGCACCCAGAGTAGAAGAATGTCCCCCAAAGGATGCAGATTTTATGGAGTCTCCCCTCCTGCTCGCATAAGTTTCATTTCTTGTAGATTATTCGATGCCTACGTTCAGCTGCATCTATTCATTGGTTGCAGTGGCAGCAGAGAGTGGGTGTGGAGGGGTGTAAATGTAGTCCAAGATTCAATATTACCTCGAATGAATGCTGGCCGTGCGTCCCAACAACATCAGAACTGAAAGTGGATGAACATTTAGTAAAGCTAAGGTTGGATATTCTATCACTGAATTTGAATAAACCTATACCCACATTGATTTTTTGTTGTATTTGCATTTTGATAATGCTGACCAGGCTCCCTGGATGTCAGAGCACCATACAGAAGATTGTATGCATCATCTGCTTACAGGAAGAGCTAGAATTCACAACAAGATGGCTTGTGGTAGAGACATGGAATGAATAAAGACAGCCAGCCTTCACACACAATGGAAAACAGAGTCAACAGTAAGAGAAATAAAAAGAGGACCTTTAGAATAATAAGAACATGTTTGGGCAGACAGGAGGGTGAAAAATCAATCCCACAATGTAATGACTGGTTATCATTTGATGAGTGATAAACTGAGCGTCAGGTAGAATGAATAAAACTCAAAAGGATTCTATTCATCCATCCCTGAATGATGAAGAGACCTCGCCCCCTCGCCCTGCCTTCATCTCTAGTGCTGGGGGTCATCAGCTCAGCTTTGAAAGTGAAGTCCTGGTTCTAACCAAGACTCATGGAGGCATCTGTTGAACAGAGAGGGGAGGGCGTGATCCTTGTGACCGTCCACAAGTGAAGTCAGGGGGTTCTTCCCCTGAAGAAACACGTGTTGGCTGGGCAATTGTTCGGATAAAAGGAGACAAGATAATCACAACCGCACTTTTTTGATCTAATTTGTATGATACATGTACCTTTTGATTCTCTGAAGAATTTGTACAAATGGCCTTTTGAACATTGGAATATTAGCGTGTGCATAGGCTTGCTGGATTCATGTTTCGACCCTAGGGTCTACTTTGGAGGGCTTAGGGTGTTCTCCCTCATCTGCTTGCACCGATGCACTTGCATCAGACAGATTTGGCGCACACTTCATTGGCGCCAACCTCTGCAACACAAGAAAGCCTCCTCTTTTGCGTTTGTCCACAAGTGAAGTCCAGTGTCTTGGCCACTCCTGCCCTATTGATACCCTGGATCAGTGTCAGGCAGAAAGGAAGGACTCAATCAAATGAACTACCTGCTGTGAGAAGTTAGCCTGGCATATGATGTCCACTATTCTAGTGGACACCTTGCACCAGTCTAATCGACCCTTATTGATGGTGGTTGTAAAGTCAACCTTATAGAAAGCTATCCTAGTGGTAGCATGAACCAGCAGTCTTAGCCTAAAACCTCAAAGAGCATGTGAAGCCAGCTGTTTTACCATATATAATCCCTTGAATACCAAATGAAAGGACACCACACCAGGTATATATCAAATATATATGTATTTATTTCTAACACAACCCCTCTGCACTCTCTATGAGGTCAGAGGTAAAAATACAATACAAGTCACACAGTTAATACACAATAAGTTGCACAGCATACGTTATGCCTTAGGGGCCTCACTAACCATATACTAAGTAAGTGGTATAAGAACCACGTGAGAGTTAGAAAGCAGGCCTAGGGCCTGCAGAATCGCTGGGGATACACTAATCAACGAGTTGTTAGGAAGTAGGAGTCCCACAGGAGCCGCGTGCAGTGTCTAAACACAGGCGCGGGTTCCCATTGACTTTCTATGGTGTTCGTAAAAGTTACAAAGTTAAAGATTAAGGACACTTCCGGATGGACTAGGATGGAACCCTTTTAAACTAGGACACTAGAAGGGTCAATACCCACGGGAGCACTGGAGTACTCGAGTTACCTCACCCAGGGAAGCCGGGTGCATAGGTATCTTTTCGTGTCAGGTTTCGTTGTCGTTTTCTATGGAGAGCTGCAAAGAAGTGCTGCAGTTGACCAGAAGAAAAGTGTCCGGATGGATCCAAGGGTGGATCGGAAATGTGAAGAACCTGAAAGCAGAGGGGACAGAGTCTGGGTCACTAGCCAGTGACCAGGAAGGAACCAGGAAGGATCCAGGCGATGTCGGGTGATTTGCAGGTGAAGATGGTGAGCTTTACTCTTCAGCCACGAGGTCCAGGAGGCATCGACGATGAGCAGGAGCTGGATTTGAGCTGTCCCACAATGGACCTAGATGACTGCAGTGTCGGTATATGGATCAGCCCCAACAAACCTTGGCAACTGCAACCCATGCAGGATGTCAAGATTGTCTCTGTTGCAGACCAGCATGGTCTGTGGCGCTTCTCCTTTGCAGGGAAGCTGAAGCAACCCTGGAGCAACAAAGAAAGCAAAGTAGTTTCAAGATGGCTTCTTTGGGGGGCTCACTAGCCAACGGACAACTGGATGGGGAGACGTGTTGAGCACAAATGTGAAGGTGGGTCCCATGGGACACTCGCGGAGTGTGGAGGCCTGAGCTTTGGTTCAAATGATGCTCGGGGCTGGGGCTTCTTGTACCCCAATTCACAACTTACTGAGGCTTTAGGAAAGGAGTGCAGTTAGCATAATGCAGGACATCCAAGATGTCCGGTCTCACATCTCTCGTGTCCGCCACAGGTCTCAGCTTTGCTGTGGATGTCGGTCGTGGTGAGAGAAGTCTGGAAGTCCAGTTCTTGAGTCGCAGAGTTGTCGGGTTCCAGCAGTAGCTTAGAAACTGCATACCGGCAAAGTTGCTGTTGGTGCCTATTTGAACAGGGTGGTCACTCCTTGACCACAAGGGCAATGTCTTCCGCCTTCTAGTCAAAATAGAATGTCGAAGGTCCAAGAGTTCTGTATCAAAGTTTCGTTCTAGGATAATCTGAAGTCCTGGGGACACAGCTTCTATACTTATACTAAGGATGGGGGCTGGATTACCTGCCTAGGTCCCTCCTATGGGTGGACCTGAGAAGGGGGTGGTTACACCCCTTTCCCTTTGTCCAGTTTTGCACCAGAGCTGGGGCTGGAGTGCCCCAGCAACTGGTTTGAACCGGGCTATGCATGGAGCACCTTGTGTGCCCAAGGCAGTGTCTAGATGCATTTACTGAATGAAGCCCTCCCTGCCCCAATACACAAAACCCCTGTCTGGGGAGGTGCCAGCACCTCCTGGACAGGAAACCTATTGTCCAGGCCTCCCCGGCCGGAGTTTCGTCCAGCAGCAGGAGGTCAGACTTGTGTATGTGGCAGCAGCATCCATTTTGTGATGCTGAGGCTCTGTTTAACTTTAACCAGTTAAAGCAGTAACATACATGTCTTTTCAAGAGATGCAGCAACAGGCACCGGAAACGGAAAACATCTTTGATGATGACCAGGACTTATCGCACGCTCCAGATTCGGACCTAGACATCGTCACCGTCGAGGACTACTCGGCCTCCGATGACGAGATCCAGCCGGGGCAAACCGTGAGTACCCAGCCCCCGACACCAGTCGACCCATTACCTACGGCTCCGGTCGAGGCATCGCCAATAGGCCTTAGCCAAGATCCAAAAACAGTTTCGCCAGCCCCGCCATCCAGCTCCGAAACCGAAACCTTCGGACGCCCCAGGGCCCAGTACCGTCGTCCCTAAGAAGGTTCCAGAGCCAAAAGTGTTCGTCAACCCCAAGGCCGTCGAACCGAAAAAGGCCGTCCTGCCTAAGAGCGTCGAGCCAAAAAAGACTGTCGACCCCAAGAAGGCCGCTCAGCCTAAACACGTCGACCCTAAATGGGTGGTCGACCCGAACAAACATTTACAGCCAAAGGGCTCCAAACCTCACAAGGTCGACGCAACTGTTGGACAGGCCACATGAAGGGCCGCTCTCCCCCGGCCCAACCAGGCCCGAGGCCAGTCACGCAAGTACCACACACCACCATTGCCCGTCCTCCGTCCCCTCAGGGACCCCTGCCCTCGAGCATGTCGACCTCGTGGGTCCGATCCACTGCCGGCCCACGCGCCCAGCCTGGGGCGCCATCTTGGACACTCCACCACGAGGCCGCCTGGCCCCCGATCGACCTCAACCCTGGGCCTGGCCCGGCCTCAGACATTCCGGCACCACCCTCCACCCAGGAGGTGAGCGGGCTACTTGGCAAGTCAATGGGAGAAAGAGGTGTCGATGGCTCTCCCCCGCCAAGGGCCGCTCGCCCATCGCCTCCCCGGGCGCTGGCTCCACCCCCCTGCTGGGTGTCTGGACTCCCTCATCCCGGACCTCCCGACCTCCAAGTGCGAGGGTCCGGACATCAAAGCACGCCAGCCCTATAACTGGGGCAGCTCCAGAGCAGGAAGGCAGTTGTATCTTGGAGTCGAGAGACGTAAAGAGGAACTCATCCTTGACGGACTACTGGCGCTGCCGTAGCTCTGTCTTGTGCACCATCGTCCTGCCTGTTGGCGCTGCCACAGCCTTCGCAACCTTCACATCCTTCATCGTCGTCGGGACCTGCTGGCGTGGCCGCGGACCGTTGTAACCGTCATCTTCACCGGGACCTGCAGGCTCCGCCGCGGACCGTCGTCTTTCCTTCGTCCATCTCGGGACCTGCTGGCTCCGCCGCGGCCCGAGCATCTAGAACGCCGAGCTCGAGGATTGAGAGCTATTTCCACGCATTGGTAACAAGACTGTCCCGCTACCCCTTTCCTAAGCCAGAGACTAGAACCGAGGGGACCCCTGAGTCCAGACCTCCTTGTATCATATCATCGTAACCTAAGAATTGCATATAAAGTCTCGTTAACCTTCAACCTTGTGTGGTGTCCGTCTGTGGGGGGGAAGTTACTTGTCTGTACAGTCGTTGGAGACGGCTCTCCCCGGAGACCTCTCCCCGTAATCTCGGCCGACCCTCCCGGTCCGTCTAACATTGGTAGCCAGCGGCGCGATTCGAATCACCGCATAACGTACAGAGAGTAGCTCACCCCACGACGAAATCACAATGTCAACTAAAGAAAGCGGATCAACCGAGAAGTTCCAAATGGAGAAACTGGAGGAGTACAGCCATCGTGAACTAAAACAATTCTGCATCGAACTGGGTATCGCTACCACCGGACTAAGCACCAAAGACGATTTTAAGCATGCCCTAGAATCTTGGGCAGAGACCGGGGCTGCCGGAACCCCCGATCAAAGCACCGCAGAAAAAACCACCACGGCCCCTGAAGGGCAAAGAACGGGTCTCTCGCAAGACGAGATCCAGGAAAGAGAAAGAACCCGACTACACGAGCTGGAAATGGCCCGACTCAAGATGGACATTGAACTTAAGCTGGCCGAACAAAAAATCAACTTAGAGCACCTGCGTCTCCGAGAAGAAAGAGAGGAGAAACAGAGACAAAGGGAGCTCGAGGAAAAGAAACTGGCGTACGAACACGAACGGAACCTAGCCGAGATCAACCTGCGCAAACAGAATAAAGAAGCAGGGGTGCCCGAGCGGCCCCACACCTCAGGGACCACAGAGAAAAAGGTACACATCCCCAAGGATGTTGTCCGAGAATATTTCCGAGAGGACGACATCCAGCAATGGTTTAAGGCCTATGAAATCGCTATGACTGCACACCGGATCGATAGAAGCGATTGGGGAGCCGGTCTATGGGGGAGATTCCTCAATGAGGGCCGCGACACCCTGCTACAGCTCCCGGACCACCAGATGACCTCCTATGACCATATGAAAGCGGCACTCCTCACCCGCTATGGCCTCACACCCGAGATGTACCGTCAGAGGTTCCGAGACTGCACCCGCATCCCGGGTACAACTTGGGTGGACTATGTAACCTACTTTAGCCGAGCCTTCGAGGGCTGGATCAGAGGAAGCAACGTCACGACCTACGAACAACTGTTCAATCTGATGGTATGGGAGCATCTGTCGAACAATTGCTTCATTGAACTCCGCCAGCACCTCCTCGACAGCAAGTTAACAGATCCCCGGCAGCTCGCAGCAGAAGCTGACCGGTGGGAGATCACCAGAGTGGGCCGGAATGGGTTCTACGAACAGAACCGGAACAACAATGGTCAGCACCGACCCGGAGGAGGAGGAGGGGGCCAAGGACGAGGAAGAGACAACGCTCCGGCCGCCCCCGCAACCAGCACCACCCCCCCGGCCAACCGGGGCAGCACCCCGGCGCGACCGGGGTACAGAGCCAATGTCACGTGTCACCGATGCCAACGAGTCGGCCACTACGCAAACGACCCAAACTGCCCGCAGTACCAGAGCCCAAAACCCCGCCAAGTGGCCGCCGCGGCCCTAGGGGAAGAACAGATCTCCGAGGAGCAGGAAGAGTACGAACAAGAGCATCAGGAGTGGGAGCCAGCCGCCATGGCTCTAGCATGCTTAGGGGGGAAAGACATGGTCCCGCGGGTCCCCCTACCCGCTAACACCCAGAAGTACAGCCAATGGGTGAGCATCAATGGACGCCGGGCCGAAGCCCTTCGTGACACCGGGGCCAGTATAACAGCCGTCCGCTGTCACCTGGTGACCCCAGAACAGTATCTACCGAACATTCTCTGCCCTGTACGATCAGCCGATAACTCGGAAAGTCTGTGTCGGATGGCCTGCGTCCCTTTCGAATGGGGAGGGGTCTCCGGCATGTTGAAAGTAACAGTCCGAGACGATGCCCCCGTAGACTGCCTCCTTGGAAATGACCTTGAAAGCTCTCCGTGGGCAGCCGTGGAGCGAAGAGAACACCTGGGGATGTTAGGCGTCCCGGACTGGGCGTGCGTCACCACCCGGTCCATGGCCGCCCGTGCCAACCACCGCCCAGAAGAACCCGAATGGCCGGCGCCACCGCCTCCGGTCGCCCCAGCCGAAACCACCGACCATGACATCCCCCCCGAACCAGTTCAACCTTCCGACCTCGCTAACCTCGACCAGTGGCCTCAAGAGGGGGGGCCCACGCAAGAACAATTTCGCCAAGAACAGAAGACCTGTCCCTCCCTCGAGGGACTCCGCCAGCAAGCGCTCGCCCAAAGCGCAGGGGATACCTCCGGAACTCATTGGGTCTACTGGGACAATGATCTGCTGTACAGCGAGCAAAGAATCGCCGAGCTGGGGGCCAACAGAGTATTAGTGGTGCCCCTCCGTTTTAGAGACTTTCTGCTAAACCTGGCCCACGATGTCCCCCTGGCAGGGCACCTGGGACAAGATAAAACCTACAGTCGCCTAGTGACCCACTTCTTCTGGCCCAAAATGAGAAACGATGTGCACCAGCATTGCCGATCTTGCCCCACGTGCCAAGCCAGTGGAAAGAGCGGCCGCAAACTAAAGGCCCCCCTGCAACCTTTCCCTGTGGTCACTACCCCATTTGAGAGGGTCGGAATAGACATTGTGGGGCCCCTGGACCCGCGCACAAAACAAGGCCATCGATTCATCTTGGTGCTAGTGGACCACGCCACCCGCTACCCTGAGGCTGTTCCTCTGCGGACTGTGACAGCTCCGGTAGTCGGCCGGGCTCTGATGGGGATCTTCTCCCGTGTGGGCTTCCCCCGAGAAGTCGTCAGCGACAGAGGCACGAACTTTATCTCTAAATACATGAAATCCCTCTGGCAACAGTGCGGGGTCACCTACCGATTCACGACCCCCTATCACCCCCAAGGGAACGGACTTGTTGAGCGGTTCAACCGCACGCTAAAGGGGATGATCGGGGGGTTGGAAGAGCCCCTCCGTCGCCAGTGGGATGTGCTGCTGCCGTGCCTCCTCTTCGCCTACCGAGAGGTCCCTCAGAAATCCCTAGGCTTCAGCCCATTTGAACTGCTATATGGACACCCGGTGCGGGGGCCGCTCAGCCTAGTCAAAGAGGGCTGGGAGATGCCTCCGTTAAAGAACCCTCCAGATGTCTTCCGGTACCTCCTAACCCTCCGCAACCAGACCAGGCGGTTCCGAGAACTAGCGAAAGCCAACCTAGAGGCCAGTCAAGAGGACATGAAAAAATGGTATGACCAGAATGCCTCATCCATTGAATTTGAACCTGGCCAACAGGTATGGGTGATGTCCCCCACTGAGCCATGCGCCCTACAAGACAAATGGACGGGGCCCTTCAAAGTAGTCGAGCGCAAGGGTCCTGCCACCTATCTCATCGACATGGAATCCTCCCGGAACCCTCTCCGGGTCCTCCACGCTAACAGACTAAAGCCCCACTTTGTGCGAACAGAGCTCAGCCTCCTGATGGCCACAGACAATGGGGTTGAAGAAGACTCCGAGCCTCTCCCTGACCTCCTACGGACTCAGGAGCAAGACGGCTCCGTGGATGGGGTCCGACTCTCGGAGGCCCTCACCAGAGAACAACGCCAAGAGTGTCAAGCCCTCCTGTCACAGTTCGCCAGCCTGTTCTCCCTCACCCCAGGTGTCACTTCCTGGTGTGTGCACGATGTGGACACGGGGGACAGCCCCCCTATCCGCCACCGGGCCTACCGCGTGCCAGATCGGGTACGGACCTGCATCCAGGAAGAAGTAGCCAAGATGCTCACGCTCGGGGTCATCGAGCCCTCAGACAGTCCCTGGGCCAGCCCTGTCGTACTGGTCCCCAAAGCAGCTGCCCCCGGCACCACACCAGAACTCCGGTTCTGCGTCGACTACCGGGGCTTGAATGCGGTCACCAGAACAGACGCACATCCCATCCCCCGGGCAGATGAACTAATCGACCGAATGGGAGCTGCCCGCTACCTCAGTATCTTCGACCTGACAGCAGGCTATTGGCAGATCGGCCTCACACCCCGGGCGCAAGAACGTTCTGCCTTCTCCACCCCCGATGGCCATTACCATTTCACGGTCATGCCCTTCGGCATGAAGAACGCCCCAGCAACATTCCAACGGCTCGTCAATCAGGTCCTGGCGGGGCTCGAAGGATTCAGCGCCGCCTACCTAGATGACATCGCTGTATACAGCCACCATTGGTCCGAGCACCTCCACCACCTCCGAGCAGTGCTGCAAGCCCTTCAGCGAGCTGGCCTCACGATCAAGGCCAGCAAGTGTCAAATTGGGCAAGGGTCGGTAACCTACCTCGGACACCAGGTGGGAAGCAGCCTGGTGGCCCCTCTGCAGCTAAAAATTGCCGCCATCCAGGCCTGGCAGCCCCCCATCACCCAAACCGAGGTACGAGCCTTCCTGGGCCTCTCGGGCTATTACCGAAGGTTCGTGAAAGACTATGGTACCATAGTGGGGCCCCTCACAGAACTCACGTCAAAGAATCAGCCCAAGAAAGTCAACTGGACCCCAGAGTGTCAAACTGCATTTGAACAATTGAAGGCCGCCATGTGTTCCGCCCCTGTGCTCCAGGCCCCAGACTACAGCCGGGAGTTCGTCGTCCAGACGGATGCCTCCGACCATGGCATTGGGGCAGTCCTGTCTCAAGTGGACACCGAAGGCCTTGATCAACCGGTAGCCTTCATCAGCCGGAGACTCCTACCACGGGAGCAACGCTGGAGCACCATAGAGAGGGAGGCCTTCGCTGTGGTATGGGCCCTCAAGAAGCTCCGGCCCTACCTTTTTGGCACCCACTTTCGGGTGCAGACCGACCACCGACCCCTGCAGTGGCTGATGCATATGCGGGGGGAAAACCCAAAGTTGCTACGTTGGTCCATCTCCCTACAAGGGATGGACTTCACTGTTGAACACCGGCCTGGGCCAGATCACGCCAACGCGGATGGCCTGTCCCGGTTCTTCCGCCTCGACGAGGAGAGTCCCCAAGAGGATGGGTAACTCTCCCCGCCTTCAGCTGGGGGGGACGCATGTTGGACAGGCCACATGAAGGGCCGCTCTCCCCCGGCCCAACCAGGCCCGAGGCCAGTCACGCAAGTACCACACACCACCATTGCCCGTCCTCCGTCCCCTCAGGGACCCCTGCCCTCGAGCATGTCGACCTCGTGGGTCCGATCCACTGCCGGCCCACGCGCCCAGCCTGGGGCGCCATCTTGGACACTCCACCACGAGGCCGCCTGGCCCCCGATCGACCTCAACCCTGGGCCTGGCCCGGCCTCAGACATTCCGGCACCACCCTCCACCCAGGAGGTGAGCGGGCTACTTGGCAAGTCAATGGGAGAAAGAGGTGTCGATGGCTCTCCCCCGCCAAGGGCCGCTCGCCCATCGCCTCCCCGGGCGCTGGCTCCACCCCCCTGCTGGGTGTCTGGACTCCCTCATCCCGGACCTCCCGACCTCCAAGTGCGAGGGTCCGGACATCAAAGCACGCCAGCCCTATAACTGGGGCAGCTCCAGAGCAGGAAGGCAGTTGTATCTTGGAGTCGAGAGACGTAAAGAGGAACTCATCCTTGACGGACTACTGGCGCTGCCGTAGCTCTGTCTTGTGCACCATCGTCCTGCCTGTTGGCGCTGCCACAGCCTTCGCAACCTTCACATCCTTCATCGTCGTCGGGACCTGCTGGCGTGGCCGCGGACCGTTGTAACCGTCATCTTCACCGGGACCTGCAGGCTCCGCCGCGGACCGTCGTCTTTCCTTCGTCCATCTCGGGACCTGCTGGCTCCGCCGCGGCCCGAGCATCTAGAACGCCGAGCTCGAGGATTGAGAGCTATTTCCACGCATTGGTAACAAGACTGTCCCGCTACCCCTTTCCTAAGCCAGAGACTAGAACCGAGGGGACCCCTGAGTCCAGACCTCCTTGTATCATATCATCGTAACCTAAGAATTGCATATAAAGTCTCGTTAACCTTCAACCTTGTGTGGTGTCCGTCTGTGGGGGGGAAGTTACTTGTCTGTA
The DNA here is from genome assembly GCF_964263255.1 of Lissotriton vulgaris. Lineage (NCBI taxonomy): Eukaryota > Metazoa > Chordata > Amphibia > Caudata > Salamandridae > Lissotriton > Lissotriton vulgaris. Next base: position 448,594 of record NW_028254302.1, on the reverse strand, counting down.
CAGTCGTTGGAGACGGCTCTCCACGGAGACCTCTCCCCGTAATCTCGGCCGACCCTCCCGGTCCGTCTAACAGCAACCAAGCCCTCGACGCCGAAACCCGTCGAACAACCCAAAGTAGCCGACAAAAAAGATGCAGCGCCGAAGTCTGTACCACGTCCGGACAAGGCTATCGAGCCGAAACCAAGTGCTCCGAAGACGTCAGTCAATCCAAACAAACACATCGACTTGGAAGGGCGCAAACATCCTAAAACGCCTGTTGAGCACCCAAAGCCTGTCGGACCGAAAGATCCGGTCGACCCGAAACAAGGGCTCGATCCGAAAAAATCCAATAAAACACCTAAGGTCGTCGACAAAAAAGGTGTTACTGATCCAAGACTGTCTAAAGTCAAGCCAAGGACTGTTGAGGAAGAACTCTTCCATCCAGATCCATCAGAAGACCAGGCAAAAATTTATAGTAATCCAGACACTGGCAAGGTCACTATCCTGCACAAGAAGAAGAGGCCTCTGGACACTGGCTCTCACACTCCTATTCCACTGAAGAAAAAGGACTTTCGGACTTCTCCCTCTAGACCCTTTATTCCTCTCTATCCTATCATGCCTACTACACCTTTTGCTCCTTACTCTCCTTCTCACCATGGGGACAATGAGGGGGACTATGGTGGGAGTCCACTGCCAGAGTACGATTTCCCACAGGATCCTCCACCAAGAGAGGAGCCATATGAGGAGCCAGATGAGGAGCCAACTGACCCCTATAACACCCATCCCATCCCTGATATGCCCTCCTATCCCACAAAGCCATCACCTACTGATGACACCATTGTCTTCAACCAGCTTATAGACAGGGCAGCACAATACCACAATGTGGACATGCACACTGACCCGGTTGAGGAAGACTTCTTATTTGACACCTTCCCCACTTCAGAAAGGAGTGTCAAAACACTTCCCATGTTAAAAGGAGTGTTAAAACACGCAACTGACATCTTTAAGGATACAGCCAGGGCACGAGTAATCAATCCCAGAATAGAGAAAAAGTATAGGGCAGACCCTACATACATTAGAGGCAAATTACCATTAGACTCACTGGTAGTGGCTAAAGCACGTAAAAGGGCCAACTCCCAAACAACGGGGGAAGCACCTCCACCCGATAAAGAATCCAAAATTCTAGAAGCATCAGGCAAAAGGGTAGCAGCACAAGCCTCCAACTCATGGAGAATTGCTAACACACAAGCCCTACTGGCTCGTTATGATAGGGCACATTATGACCAGCTCGAAAGCCTCATGCAACACCTGCCAGAGCCTTTTAAAGCGCAAGCTCATGACCTCATACAAGAGGGTAAATTAATTTCAAACGCCTCCATTAAATGTGCGCTTGACTCAGCGGACACAGCAGCCAGATCAATTAATACTAGCGTCTTGCTACGCAGACACGCTAGGCTGCGCATTTCAGGCTTTAAGAACGAAGTGCAGTCCACCATTTTTAATCAGCCATTCAGTACGGACTTTCTGTTTGGGTCAGCAGTTGACACCATTTTGGAAAAAATGAAAAAGGACACTGAGACAGCGAAATCAATGGGGGCATTACAATTTCAGCAACATAGAGGCTCCTTTCGTCGCTCCTCATACAGAGCAGCTGCTCGGGGAAATACCTCTCAAATATCTTCCTCATACAAAGGCAACACACAAGGTTCCTTTACAAAAAACACAAACCGAGGAGGTTATAGAGGCACCAACAATAAGGGACGATGTCGCGGAGGCAATAACACCAGAGCCTCCTCAACCACAAAACAGTGACTTTATCAAGCTACCTCCAGACCACCTAACACCGGTCGGAGGCAGACTCCAACAGTTCCTACCTGTCTGGCAAGCAATTACCACGGACAGGTGGGTGAGAGAAATTATCCATTATGGTTATTGCCTAGAACTGACTTCTACACCACCAAACATACCACCCAAACAACGTCCAATGTCAACAGAACACATCACCCTGCTCAAACAAGAGGTGACATGCATGCTGGAAAAGGGGGCCATAGAGCCAGTCCCTTTCCACCAACAAGGGACAGAAGTATATGCCCTATACTTCCTTATACACAAAAAGGACGGTTCCCTCAGACCAAAATTGAACCTCAGACCCCTAAATCAGTACATACTGTCGGAGCACTTCCATATGATCACTCTACAGCAAGTGCTCCTGTTGCTACAACAAGGAGACTTCCTGGCAACCCTGGACCTCAAGGATGCGTATTTTCACATACCCATCCATCCAGCCCACAGAAAATATCTCAGGTTCACAATAGAGGGGCACCACTACCAATTCAAGGTTTTGCCCTTCGGGGTTACCACGGCTCCAAGAGTGTTTACAAAATGCTTAGCGACAGTGGCAGCGCATCTCAGGAGGCAACACATCCATGTGTTCCCTTATCTCGACGATTGGATGATACAGGCCAAATCGTATCACCAGTGTGCAGCACACACGTCTCAAACGCTTCAGCTGCTACACAGCCTAGGCTTTTCAATAAACTACCCAAAATCGCATCTCCAACCGTCCCACACACAACAATATCTGGTATCCACTATAAACACCTCAGTGGCGAAGGCATACCCAAACTCAGCGAGGATAGCCAGCATGCAAATGCTCATTCGCAAATTTCTGCCACAACACTCTGCCAGCTCGAGTCTTCATGCAGCTCATAGGCATGATGGCCTCCTGCATATTCATTGTCCCCCATGCCAGGCTTCAAATGTGTCCCCTACAAGAATGCCTAGCACGGCAATGTAACCAGGCTCTCGGACAACTAAAAGACCTAGTGTTGGTGGACAGTCGCACTCACAACTCTCTGCAGTGGTGGAACCCACAAAACCTTTCCAAGGGGCGACTGTTCCAAGAGCCAGCGGACCCCACCGAACTCAAACATTACCGCCCCATCTCGCTTCTTCCATTCCCGGCCAAAGTCATTGAGAAAGCCGTCAACAACCAGCTCGCCGCCTTCCTCGAAGCCAACAAATCCCTCGACCCCTCACAATCTGGCTTCCGAGCAAAACACAGCACTGAGACCGCCCTCATCGCAGCAACAGACGACATTCGAACTCTACTGGACAATGGAGACACAGTCACCCTCATCCTCCTCGACCTCTCTGCAGCATTCGACACAGTCTGCCACAGCACCCTTCTACAACGTCTCAATAACATCGGAATCCAAGGAAAAGCACTTGAATGGATCACATCGTTCCTCACCGGAAGAACCCAGAGAGTCCGCCTTCCTCCATTCAAGTCCGAGGCCTCTGAAGTCATCTGCGGCGTACCTCAAGGATCCTCACTCAGTCCCACCCTCTTCAACGTATACATGAGCCCCCTCGCGGCCATCGCACGCCAACACAACCTCAACATCATCTCTTACGCGGACGACACTCAACTGATCCTTTCTCTCACCAATGACCCCAGCACCGCCAAAACTAACCTACACGAAGGAATGAAAGAAGTTGCCGAATGGATGAATGTTGGACAGGCCACATGAAGGGCCGCTCTCCCCCGGCCCAACCAGGCCCGAGTCCGGGCCCACAAGTACCACACACCACCATTGCACGTCCTCTGTCCCCTCAGGGACCCCTGCCCTCGAGCATGTCAACCACGTGGGTCCGATCCACTGCCGGCCCTCGCGCCCATCCTGGGGCGCCATCTTGGACACTCCACCACGAGGCCGCCTGGCCCCCGATCGACCTCAACCCTGGGCCTGGCCAGGCCTCAGACATCCCGGCACCACCATCCACCCAGGAGGTGAGCGGGCTACTTGGCAAGTCAATGGGAGAAAGAGGTGTCGATGGCTCTCCCCCGCCAAGTGCCGCTCGCCCATCGCCTCCCCGGGCGCCGGCTCCACCCCCCTGCTGGGTGTCTGGACTCCTTCATCCCGGACCTCCCGACCTCCAAGTGCGAGGGTCCGGACATCAAAGCACACCAGCCCTATAACTGGGGCAGCTCCAGAGCAGGAAGGCAGTTGTATCTTGGAGTCGAGAGACGTAAAGAGGAACTCATCCTTGACGGACTACTGGCGCTGCCGTAGCTCTGTCTTGTGCACCATCGTCCTGCCTGTTGGCGCTGCCACAGCCTTCGCAACCTTCATATCCTTCATCGTCGTCGGGACCTGCTGGCGTGGCCGCGGACCGTTGTAACCGTCATCTTCACCGGGACCTGCAGGCTCCGCCGCGGACCGTCGTTTTTCCTTCATCCATCTCGGGACCTGCTGGCTCCGCCGCGGCCCGATCATCTAGAACGCCGAGCTCGAGGATTGAGTGCTATTTTCCACTCATTGGTAACAAGACTGTCCCGCTACCCCTTCCCTAAACCAGAGACTAGAACCGAGGGGACCCCTGAGTCCAGACCTCCTTGTATCATATCATCGTAACCTAAGAATTGCATATAAAGTCTCGTTAAACTTCAACCTTGTGTGGTGTCCGTCTGTGGGGGGGAAGTTACTTGTCTGTACAGTCGTTGGAGACGGCTCTCCCCGGAGACCTCTCCCCGTAGTCTCGGCCGACCCTCCCGGTCCGTCTAACATTGGTGGCCAGCGGCGCGATCCGAATCACCGCATAACGTACAGAGAGTAGCTCACCCCACGACGAAATCACAATGACAACTAAAGAAAGCGGATCGACCGAGAAGTTCCAAATGGAGAAATTGGAGGAGTACAGCCATCGTGAACTAAAACAATTCTGCATCGAACTGGGTATCGCTACCACCGGACTAAGCACCAAAGACGATTTTAAGCATGCCCTAGAATCTTGGGCAGAGACCGGGGCTGCCGGAACCCCCGATCAAAGCACCGCAGAAAAAACCACCACGGCCCCGGAAGGGCAAAGAACGGGTCTCTCGCAAGACGAGATCCAGGAAAGAGAAAGAACCCGACTACACGAGCTGGAAATGGCCCGACTCAAGATGGACGTTGAACTTAAGTTGGCCGAACAAAAAATCAACTTAGAGCACCTGCGTCTCCGAGAAGAAAGAGAGGAGAAACAGAGACAAAGGGAGCTCGAGGAAAAGAAACTGGCGTACGAACACGAACGGAACCTAGCCGAGATCAACCTGCGCAAGCAGAATAAAGAAGTAGGGGTGCCCGAGCGACCCCACACCTCAGGGGCCACAGAGAAAAAGGTACACATCCCCAAGGATGTTGTCCGAGAATATTTCCGAGAGGACGACATCCAGCAATGGTTTAAGGCCTATGAAATCGCTATGACTGCACACCGGATCGATAGAAGCGATTGGGGAGCCGGTCTATGGGGGAGATTCCTCAATGAGGGCCGCGATACCCTGCTACAGCTCCCGGACCACCAGATGACCTCCTATGACCATATGAAAGCGGCACTCCTCACCCGCTATGGCCTCACACCCGAGATGTACCGTCAGAGGTTCCGAGACTGCACCCGCATCCCGGGTACAACTTGGGTGGACTATGTAACCTACTTTAGCCGAGCCTTCGAGGGCTGGATCAGAGGAAGCAACGTCACGACCTACGAACAACTGTTCAATCTGATGGTATGGGAGCATCTGTCGAACAATTGCTTCATTGAACTCCGCCAGCACCTCCTCGACAGCAAGTTAACAGATCCCCGGCAGCTCGCAGCTGAAGCTGACCGGTGGGAGATCACCAGAGTGGGCCGGAATGGGTTCTACGAACAGAACCGGAACAACAATGGTCAGCACCGACCCAGAGGAGGAGGAGGGGGCCAAGGACGAGGAAGAGACAACGCTCCGGTCGCCCCCGCAACCAGCACCACCCCCCCCGCCAACCGGGGCAGCACCCCGGCGCGACCGGGGTACAGAGCCAATGTCACGTGTCACCGATGCCAACGAGTCGGCCACTATGCAAACGACCCAAACTGCCCGCAGTACCAGAGCCCAAGACCCCGCCAAGTGGCCGCCGCGGCCCTAGGGGAAGAACAGATCTCCGAGGAGCAGGAAGAATACGAACAAGAGCATCAAGAGTGGGAACCAGCCGCCATGGCTCTAGCATGCTTAGGGGGGAAAGACATGGTCCCGCGGGTCCCCCTACCCGCTAACACCCAGAAGTACAGCCAATGGGTGAGCATCAATGGACGCCGGGCCGAAGCCCTTCGTGACACCGGGGCCAGTGTAACAGCCGTCCGCTGTCACCTGGTGACCCCAGAACAGTATCTACCGAACATTCTCTGCCCTGTACGATCAGCCGATAACTCGGAAAGTCTGTGTCGGATGGCCTGCGTCCCTTTCGAATGGGGAGGGGTCTCCGGCATGTTGAAAGTAACGGTCCGAGACGATGCCCCCGTAGACTGCCTCCTTGGAAATGACCTTGAAAGCTCTCCGTGGGCAGCCGTGGAGCGAAGAGAACACCTGGGGATGTTAGGCGTCCCGGACTGGGCGTGCGTCACCACCCGGTCCATGGCCGCCCGTGCCAACCACCGCCCAGAAGAACCCGAATGGCCGGCGCCACCGCCTCCGGTCGCCCCAGCCGAAACCACCGACCATGACATCCCCCCCGAACCAGCTCAACCTTCCGACCTCGCTAACCTCGACCAGTGGCCTCAAGAGGGGGGGCCCACGCAAGAACAATTTCGCCAAGAACAGAAGACCTGTCCCTCCCTCGAGGGACTCCGCCAGCAAGCGCTCGCCCAAAGCGCAGGGGATACCTCCGGAACTCATTGGGTCTACTGGGACAATGATCTGCTGTACAGCGAGCAAAGAATCGCCGAGCTGGGGGCCAACCGAGTATTAGTGGTGTGTTGGACAGGCCACATGAAGGGCCGCTCTCCCCCAGCCCAACCAGGCCCGAGAGCCGCCACGACAGTACCACGCATCATCATTGTACATCTGCTGCCCTCTCAGGGCCCCTGCCTGCGAAGCAAGCTAACCTCGTGGGCCCGGTCCACTGCCGGCCCACGCGGCCAACCTGAACCGCCATCTTGGACACTTCACCACGAGGTCGCCTGGCCCCCGATCGACCCCGACCCTGGGCCTGGCCCGGCCTCAGACATCTCGGCACCACCATCCACCCAGGAGGTGAGCGGGCTACTTGGCAAGTCAATGGGAGAAAGAGGTGTCGATGGCTCCCCCCGCCAAGTGCCGCTCGCCCATCGCCTCCCCGGGCGCTGGCCCCACCCCCCTGCTGGGTGTCTGGAATCCCGCATCCCGGACCCCCCGACCTCCAAGTGCGAGGGTCCGGACATCAAAGCACGCCAGCCCTATAACTGGGGCAGCTCCAGAGCAGGAAGGCAGTTGTATCTTGGAGTCGAGAGACGTAAAGAGGAACTCATCCCGAACGGACTACTGGCGCTGCCGTAGCTCTGTCCTGTGCACCATCATCCTGCCTGGTGGCGCTGCCACAGCCGTCGTAACCTTCATCCTTCATCGTCGTCCGGATCTGCTGGCGTGGCCGCGGACCGTTGTAACCGTCATCTTCATCGGGACCTGCAGGCTCCGCCGCGGACCGTCATCTTTCATCCGACCATCTCGGGACCTGCTTGGCTCCTCCACGGCCCGATCATCAAGAACGCCGAGCTCAAGGATTGAGAGCTATTTTTTGGACTCACCGGTAACTAAAGACTGTCCCGCTACCCTTTTCCTCAACCAAAGACTAAGCTAGAGGGGACCCCTGAGTCCAGACCTCCTTGTACCATATCATCGTAACCTAAGAATTGCATATAAAGTCTCGTTAACCTTCAGTCTTGTGTGGTGTCCGTCTGTGGGGGGGGAAGTTATTCATCTGTACAGTCGTTGGAGACGGCTCTCCCTGGAGACCTCTCCCCGTAACCTCGGCCGACCCTCCCGGTCCGTCTAACATTGGTGGCCAGCGGCGCGATTCGAATCACCGCATAACGTACAGAAAATAGCTCACCCCACAACGAACCATAATGACAACTAAAGAAAGCGGATCAACCGAGAAGTTCCAAATGGAAAAACTAGAGGAGTACAGCCACCGTGAACTAAAGCAGTTCTGCATCGAACTAGGTATCGCTACCACCGGACTAAGCACCAAGGACGATTTTAAACATGCCCTAGAATCTTGGGCAGAGACCGGGGATACCGAAGCCCCTGAGCAAAGCACCGCAGAAAAAACCACCACAGCCCCTGAAGGGCAAAGAACCGGTCTCCCGCAAGACGAGATCCAAGAAAGAGAAAAAATCCGACTACACGAGCTAGAAATGGCCCGACTCAAGATGGAAATAGAACTCAAGTTGGCCGAACAAAAAATCAACTTAGAGCACCTACGTCTCCGAGAAGAAAGAGAAGAGAAACAGAGACAAAGGGAGCTCGAGGAAAAGAAACTGGCGTACGAGCACGAACGGAACATAGCCGAGATCAACCTGCGCAAACAGAATAAAGAGTTAGGGGTGCCCGAGAGACCACACACCCCGGGGACCGCGGAGAAAAAAGTACACATCCCCAAGGATGTGGTCCGAGAATATTTCCGAGAGGACGACATCCAACAATGGTTTAAGGCCTATGAAATCGCTATGACTGCGCACCGGATCGATAGAAACGACTGGGGTGCCGGCCTATGGGGCAGATTCCTCAATGAAGGCCGCGATACCCTGTTACAGCTCCCAGACCACCAGATGACCTCCTACGACCATATGAAAGCGGCCCTCCTCACCCGCTATGGTCTCACGCCCGAGATGTACCGCCAGAGGTTCCGAGACTGCACACGCATCCCGGGTACAACTTGGGTGGACTATGTAACGTACTTTAGCAGAGCTTTCGAAGGCTGGATCAAAGGAAACAACGTCACGACATACGAGCAGCTGTTCAATCTGATGGTATGGGAGCATCTGTCCAACAATTGCTTCATCGAACTACGCCAACACCTCCTCGACAGCAAGTTGACCGATCCCCGGCAGCTCGCAGCCGAAGCTGACCGGTGGGAGATAACCAGAGTGGGCCGGAATGGGTCCTACGAGCAAAACAGGAACAACAATGGACACCACCGACCGAGAGGAGGAGGAGGGGGCCAAGGACGAGGAAGAGACCACACTCCGGCCGCCCCCGCTGCCAGCACCACCCCCCCGGCCAACCGGGGCAGCACCCCGGCGCGACCGGGGTACAGAGCCAATGTCACATGTCACCGATGCCAGCGAGTCGGCCACTATGCAAATGACCCAAGCTGCCCGCAGTATCAGAGTCCAAAACCCCGCCAAGTGGCCGCCGCGGCACTAGGGGAAGAACAGATCCCCGAGGAACAAGAAACAGACCAGCAAGAGTATCAAGAGTGGGAGCCAGCCGCCATGACTCTCGCGTGCTTAGGGGGAAGAGACATGGTCCCGCGGGTCCCCCTACCCGCTAACACCCAGAAGTACAGCCAATGGGTAAGCGTCAATGGACGACGGGCCGAAGCCCTTCGGGACACCGGGGCCAGTGTGACAGCCGTCCGCTGTCACCTGGTGACCCCCGAACAATATCTACCGAACATCCTCTGCCCTGTGCGATCAGCCGACAACTCGGAAAGTCTGTGTCGGATGGCCTGCGTCCCCTTTGAGTGGGGAGGGGTCTCCGGCATGCTGAAGGTGACGGTCCGAGACGACTCCCCCGTGGACTGCCTACTCGGAAATGACCTGGAGAGCTCCCCGTGGGCAGCCGTGGAGCGAAAAGAACACTTGGGGATGTTAGGCGTCCCGGACTGGGCGTGCGTCACCACCCGGTCCATGGCCGCCCGGGCCAACCCTCACCCAGAAGAACCAGAATGGCCGGCGCCGCCGCCTCCGGTCGCCCCAGCCGAGACCACCGACCATGACACCCCCCTCGAACCTGCTCAACCTTCCGACATCGCTAACCTTGACCAGTGGGCCCAAGAGGGGGGACCCACGCAAGAACAATTTCGCCGGGAGCAGAAGGCCTGTCCCTCCCTAGAGGGACTCCGCCAACAAGCGCTCGCCCAAAGCGCAGGGGATACTTCCGGAACTCATTGGGTCTACTGGGACAATGATCTGCTGTACAGCGAGCAAAGAATCGCCGAGCTGGGGGCCAACAGAGTACTAGCGGTACCCCTCCGTTTCAGAGACTTCCTGTTAAACTTGGCCCACGATGTCCCCCTGGCAGGGCACCTCGGACAAGATAAAACTTACAGCCGCCTAGTGACCCACTTCTTCTGGCCCAAAATGAGAAACGATGTGCACCAGCATTGCCGATCTTGCCCCACGTGCCAAGCCAGTGGGAAGAGCGGCCGCAAACTAAAGGCCCCCTTGCAACCCTTTCCAGTAGTCACGACCCCATTTGAGAGGGTCGGAATAGACATTGTGGGACCCCTAGACCCGCGTACAAAACAAGGCCATCGCTTTATTCTGGTGCTGGTGGACCACGCCACCCGCTACCCTGAGGCTATACCTCTCCGGACCGTGACAGCCCCAGTGGTCGGCCGGGCCCTGATGGGGATCTTCTCCCGTGTGGGGTTCCCCCGAGAAGTCGTCAGCGACAGAGGCACGAACTTTATTTCTAAATACATGAAATCACTCTGGCAACAGTGTGGGGTCACCTACCGATTCACGACCCCCTATCACCCCCAAGGGAACGGACTGGTTGAGCGGTTCAACCGCACACTAAAAGGGATGATCGGGGGATTGGAAGAGCCCCTCCGTCGCCAGTGGGATGTACTGCTGCCGTGCCTCCTCTTCGCCTACCGGGAGGTCCCACAAAAATCACTAGGCTTCAGCCCATTTGAACTGCTATACGGGCACCCAGTGCGGGGGCCGCTCAGCCTGATCAAAGAAGGCTGGGAGATGCCTCCGGCCAAGAACCCTCCAGACGTCTTCCGGTACCTCCTCACCCTCCGCAACCAGTCCCAGCGGTTCAGAGACCTAGCAAAAACCAACCTAGAGGCCAGTCAAGAGGATATGAAAAAATGGTATGACCAGAACGCCTCATCCATTGAATTCGAGCCGGGGCAACAAGTATGGGTAATGTCCCCCACAGAACCATGCGCTCTCCAAGACAAATGGACGGGGCCCTTCAAGGTGATCGAGCGCAAGGGTCCTGCCACCTATCTGATCGATATGGAGTCCTCCCGGAACCCACTCCGGGTCCTCCACACCAACAGGCTGAAACCTCACTTTGCACGAACCGAACTCAGCCTACTGATGGCCACAGACAACGGGGCTGAAGACGACTCCGAGCCTCTCCCTGACCTCCTGCGGACCCAGGAGCAAGACGGCTCCGTAGATGGGGTCCGCCTCTCGGAGACCCTCACCAGAGAACAACGCCAAGAGTGCCAAGCCCTCCTGTCACAGTTCGCCAGCCTGTTCTCCCTCACCCCAGGTGTCACGTCCTGGTGTGTGCACGATGTGGACACCGGAGATAGCCCTCCTATCCGCCACCGGGCCTACCGCGTACCTGATCGGGTACGGGCCTGCATCCAGGCGGAAGTGGCCAAGATGCTCACGCTCGGGGTCATCGAGCCCTCAGACAGTCCATGGGCCAGCCCGGTCGTGCTGGTCCCCAAAGCAGCCGCCCCCGGAACCACCCCAGAACTCCGGTTCTGTGTCGACTACCGGGGCCTGAATGAGGTCACCCGGACGGACGCACATCCCATCCCCCGGGCAGATGAGCTGGTCGACCGAATGGGAGCTGCCCGCTACCTCAGCATCTTCGACCTGACAGCAGGGTATTGGCAGATCGGCCTCACACCCCGAGCACAGGAACGTTCTGCCTTCTCCACCCCCGATGGCCACTATCATTTTACGGTCATGCCTTTCGGCATGAAAAATGCACCAGCGACTTTCCAACGGCTCGTCAATAAGGTCCTGGCGGGGCTCGAAGGGTTCAGCGCCACCTACCTAGACGACATCGCTGTGTACAGCCACCACTGGACCGAACACCTCCACCACCTCCGAGCAGTGCTGCAAGCCCTTCAACGAGCTGGCCTCACGATCAAGGCCAGCAAATGTCAAATTGGACAAGGGTCTGTGACCTACCTCGGGCACCAGGTGGGAAGCGGCCTAGTGGCCCCTCTACAGCTAAAAATTGCTGCCATCCAGGACTGGCAGCCCCCTATCACCCAAACCGAGGTACGAGCATTCCTGGGCCTCACAGGCTATTACCGAAGGTTTGTAAAAGACTATGGAACCATAGTGGGGCCTCTCACGGAACTCACGTCAAAGAATCAACCAAAGAAAGTGAACTGGACCCCAGAGTGTCAAACGGCATTCGAACAATTGAAGGCCGCCATGTGTTCCGCTCCTGTGCTCCAGGCCCCCGACTACAGCCGGGAGTTCCTCGTCCAGACGGACGCCTCCGACCAGGGCATTGGGGCGGTCCTGTCCCAAGTGAACACCGAAGGCCTTGATCAACCCGTGGCCTTCATCAGCCGGAGGCTCCTACCCCGGGAGCAACGCTGGAGCACCATAGAGAGAGAAGCCTTCGCAGTGGTATGGGCCCTCAAAAAGCTCCGGCCCTACCTTTTTGGCACCCACTTCCGGGTGCAGACCGACCACCGACCCCTGCAGTGGCTGATGCATATGCGGGGGGAAAACCCAAAGTTGCTGCGCTGGTCCATCTCCTTGCAAGGTATGGACTTCACAGTCGAACACCGGCCAGGACCAGACCACGCCAACGCAGACGGCCTGTCCCGGTTTTTCCGCCTCGACGACGAGAGTCCCCAAGAAGATGGGTAACTCTCCCCGCCTTCAGCTGGGGGGGACGCATGTTGGACAGGCCACATGAAGGGCCGCTCTCCCCCAGCCCAACCAGGCCCGAGAGCCGCCACGACAGTACCACGCATCATCATTGTACATCTGCTGCCCTCTCAGGGCCCCTGCCTGCGAAGCAAGCTAACCTCGTGGGCCCGGTCCACTGCCGGCCCACGCGGCCAACCTGAACCGCCATCTTGGACACTTCACCACGAGGTCGCCTGGCCCCCGATCGACCCCGACCCTGGGCCTGGCCCGGCCTCAGACATCTCGGCACCACCATCCACCCAGGAGGTGAGCGGGCTACTTGGCAAGTCAATGGGAGAAAGAGGTGTCGATGGCTCCCCCCGCCAAGTGCCGCTCGCCCATCGCCTCCCCGGGCGCTGGCCCCACCCCCCTGCTGGGTGTCTGGAATCCCGCATCCCGGACCCCCCGACCTCCAAGTGCGAGGGTCCGGACATCAAAGCACGCCAGCCCTATAACTGGGGCAGCTCCAGAGCAGGAAGGCAGTTGTATCTTGGAGTCGAGAGACGTAAAGAGGAACTCATCCCGAACGGACTACTGGCGCTGCCGTAGCTCTGTCCTGTGCACCATCATCCTGCCTGGTGGCGCTGCCACAGCCGTCGTAACCTTCATCCTTCATCGTCGTCCGGATCTGCTGGCGTGGCCGCGGACCGTTGTAACCGTCATCTTCATCGGGACCTGCAGGCTCCGCCGCGGACCGTCATCTTTCATCCGACCATCTCGGGACCTGCTTGGCTCCTCCACGGCCCGATCATCAAGAACGCCGAGCTCAAGGATTGAGAGCTATTTTTTGGACTCACCGGTAACTAAAGACTGTCCCGCTACCCTTTTCCTCAACCAAAGACTAAGCTAGAGGGGACCCCTGAGTCCAGACCTCCTTGTACCATATCATCGTAACCTAAGAATTGCATATAAAGTCTCGTTAACCTTCAGTCTTGTGTGGTGTCCGTCTGTGGGGGGGGAAGTTATTCATCTGTACAGTCGTTGGAGACGGCTCTCCCTGGAGACCTCTCCCCGTAACCTCGGCCGACCCTCCCGGTCCGTCTAACATGGTGCCCCTCCGTTTTAGAGACTTTCTGCTAAACCTGGCCCACGATGTCCCCCTGGCAGGACACCTGGGACAAGATAAAACCTACAGTCGCCTAGTGACCCACTTCTTCTGGCCCAAAATGAGGAACGATGTGCACCAGCATTGCCGATCTTGCCCCACGTGCCAAGCCAGTGGAAAGAGCGGCCGCAAACTAAAGGCCCCCCTGCAACCTTTTCCTGTGGTCACTACCCCATTTGAGAGGGTCGGAATAGACATTGTGGGGCCCCTGGACCCGCGCACAAAACAAGGCCATCGATTCATCTTGGTGCTAGTGGACCACGCCACCCGCTACCCTGAGGCTGTTCCTCTGCGGACTGTGACAGCCCCGGTAGTCGGCCGGGCTCTGATGGGGATCTTCTCCCGTGTGGGCTTCCCCCGAGAAGTCGTCAGCGACAGAGGCACGAACTTTATTTCTAAATACATGAAATCCCTCTGGCAACAGTGCGGGGTCACCTACCGATTCACGACCCCCTATCACCCCCAAGGGAACGGACTTGTTGAGCGGTTCAACCGCACGCTAAAGGGGATGATCGGGGGGTTGGAAGAGCCCCTCCGTCGCCAGTGGGATGTGCTGCTGCCGTGCCTCCTCTTCGCCTACCGAGAGGTCCCTCAGAAATCCCTGGGCTTCAGCCCATTTGAACTGCTATATGGACACCCAGTGCGGGGGCCGCTCAGCCTAGTCAAAGAAGGCTGGGAGATGCCTCCGTTAAAGAACCCTCCAGATGTCTTCCGGTACCTCCTAACCCTCCGCAACCAGACCCGGCGGTTCAGGGAACTGGCGAAAGCCAACCTAGAGGCCAGTCAAGAGGACATGAAAAAATGGTATGACCAGAATGCCTCATCCATTGAATTCGAACCTGGCCAACAGGTATGGGTGATGTCCCCCACTGAGCCATGCGCCCTACAAGACAAATGGACGGGAACCTTCAAAGTAGTCGAGCGCAAGGGCCCTGCCACCTATCTCATCGACGTGGAATCCTCCCGGAACCCTCTCCGGGTCCTCCACGCTAACAGACTAAAGCCCCACTTTGTGCGAACAGAGCTCAGCCTCCTGATGGCCACAGACAATGGGGTTGAAGAAGACTCCGAGCCTCTCCCTGACCTCCTACGGACTCAGGAGCAAGACGGCTCCGTGGATGGGGTCCGACTCTCGGAGGCCCTCACCAGAGAACAACGCCAAGAGTGTCAAGTCCTCCTATCACAGTTCGCCAGCCTGTTCTCCCTCACCCCCGGTGTCACTCCCTGGTGTGTGCACGATGTGGACACGGGGGACAGCCCCCCTATCCGCCACCGGGCCTACCGCGTGCCAGATCGGGTACGGGCCTGCATCCAGGAAGAGGTGGCCAAGATGCTCACACTCGGGGTCATCAAGCCCTCAGACAGTCCCTGGGCTAGCCCGGTAGTACTGGTCCCCAAAGCAGCTGCACCCGGCACCACACCAGAACTCCGGTTCTGCGTCGACTACCGGGGCTTGAATGCGGTCACCAGAACAGACGCGCATCCCATACCCCGGGCAGATGAACTAATCGACCGCATGGGAGCTGCCCGCTACCTCAGTATCTTCGACCTGACGGCGGGCTACTGGCAAATCGGCCTCACACCCCGGGCGCAGGAACGTTCTGCCTTTTCCACCCCCGATGGCCATTACCATTTCACCGTCATGCCCTTCGGCATGAAGAATGCCCCGGCAACATTCCAACGGCTCGTCAATCAGGTCCTGGCGGGGCTCGAAGGATTCAGCGCCGCCTACCTAGACGACATCGCTGTATACAGCCACCATTGGTCCGAGCACCTCCACCACCTCCGAGCAGTGCTGCAAGCCCTTCAGCGAGCTGGCCTCACGATCAAGGCCAGCAAGTGTCAAATTGGGCAAGGGTCTGTAACCTACCTCGGGCACCAGGTGGGAAGCGGCCTGGTGGCCCCTCTGCAGCTAAAAATTGCCGCCATCCAGTCTTGGCAGCCCCCCATCACTCAGACCGAGGTACGAGCCTTCCTGGGCCTCACCGGATATTACCGAAGGTTCGTGAAGGACTACGGTACCATAGTGGGGCCCCTCACAGAACTCACGTCAAAAAACCAGCCCAAGAACGTCAACTGGACCCCAGAGTGCCAAGCTGCATTTGAACAATTAAAAGCTGCCATGTGTTCTGCCCCTGTGCTCCAGGCCCCCGACTACAGCCGGGAGTTCGTTGTCCAGACGGATGCCTCCGACCATGGCATTGTAAACACCGAAGGCCTTGATCAACCGGTGGCCTTTATCAGCCGGCGACTCCTACCACGGGAACAACGCAGGAGCACCATAGAGAGGGAGGCCTTCGCTGTGGTATGGGCCCTCAAGAAACTCCGGCCCTACCTTTTTGGCACCCACTTTCGGGTGCAGACTGACCACCGACCCCTGCAGTGGCTGATGCAGATGCGGGGGGAAAACCCGAAGTTACTACGCTGGTCCATCTCCCTGCAGGGTATGGACTTCACAGTTGAACACCGGCCTGGGCCAGATCACGCCAACGCGGATGGCCTGTCCCGGTTCTTCCGCCTCGACGAGGAGAGTCCCCAAGAGGATGGGTAACTCTCCCCGCCTTCAGCTGGGGGGGACGCATGTTGGACAGGCCACATGAAGGGCCGCTCTCCCCCGGCCCAACCAGGCCCGAGTCCGGGCCCACAAGTACCACACACCACCATTGCACGTCCTCTGTCCCCTCAGGGACCCCTGCCCTCGAGCATGTCAACCTCGTGGGTCCGATCCACTGCCGGCCCTCGCGCCCATCCTGGGGCGCCATCTTGGACACTCCACCACGAGGCCGCCTGGCCCCCGATCGACCTCAACCCTGGGCCTGGCCAGGCCTCAGACATCCCGGCACCACCATCCACCCAGGAGGTGAGCGGGCTACTTGGCAAGTCAATGGGAGAAAGAGGTGTCGATGGCTCTCCCCCGCCAAGTGCCGCTCGCCCATCGCCTCCCCGGGCGCCGGCTCCACCCCCCTGCTGGGTGTCTGGACTCCTTCATCCCGGACCTCCCGACCTCCAAGTGCGAGGGTCCGGACATCAAAGCACACCAGCCCTATAACTGGGGCAGCTCCAGAGCAGGAAGGCAGTTGTATCTTGGAGTCGAGAGACGTAAAGAGGAACTCATCCTTGACGGACTACTGGCGCTGCCGTAGCTCTGTCTTGTGCACCATCGTCCTGCCTGTTGGCGCTGCCACAGCCTTCGCAACCTTCATATCCTTCATCGTCGTCGGGACCTGCTGGCGTGGCCGCGGACCGTTGTAACCGTCATCTTCACCGGGACCTGCAGGCTCCGCCGCGGACCGTCGTTTTTTCTTCATCCATCTCGGGACCTGCTGGCTCCGCCGCGGCCCGATCATCTAGAACGCCGAGCTCGAGGATTGAGAGCTATTTTCCACTCATTGGTAACAAGACTGTCCCGCTACCCCTTCCCTAAACCAGAGACTAGAACCGAGGGGACCCCTGAGTCCAGACCTCCTTGTATCATATCATCGTAACCTAAGAATTGCATATAAAGTCTCGTTAAACTTCAACCTTGTGTGGTGTCCGTCTGTGGGGGGGAAGTTACTTGTCTGTACAGTCGTTGGAGACGGCTCTCCCCGGAGACCTCTCCCCGTAGTCTCGGCCGACCCTCCCGGTCCGTCTAACAATGAAACAAAGCCGTCTGAAACTGAACTCAGACAAAACAGAAGTCCTCATCTTAGGCACATCCCCCTCTGCTTGGGACGACTCCTGGTGGCCAGAAGCCCTCGGAAAAGCACAGACCACGCACGGAACCTTGGTGTCATCCTGGATTCCTCACTCTCAATGAGCAAACAAGTCAGCGCCGTATCCTCTTCCTGCTTCAACATTCTTCGCATGCTCAGAAAAACATTTCGCTGGATCCCCTCCGAAACAAGGAAAACAGTCACCCACGCCCTGGTCACGAGCCGACTGGACTACGGAAACACCCTCTACGCAGGTACCACCGCTAAACTCCAGAAGAAACTCCAACGAATCCAAAACGCCTCAGCCAGGCTCATATTAGACATCCCACGCAACGAACACATCTCTGGTCACCTTAAAGACCTCCACTGGCTACCCGTCAATAAGAGGATTACTTTCCGAATGCTCACCCACGCACACAAATCACTCTACGACATCGGACCAGATTGCCTCAACTCTCGACTGTCCTTCTACACCCCCTCCCGCCAACTACGTTCTTCCAACCAAGCCCTCGCCACTGTACCTCGCATCAACAAGACCACCATGGGAGGCAGATCCTTTTCATACCTGGCTGCTAAAACATGGAACTCACTCCCCGCTTACCTTCGCCTCACCCAGAACCACCTAGCGTTCAGAAAGCAGCTTAAAACGTGGATATTTGACAAATAATCCTCCTCCCCTTCCTAAGCGCCTTGAAACCCTCTGGGTATGTAGTGCGCTATACAAATTTTATGACTTTATGACTTTATGACTTCACAAATAGTACTAACAGCGGACGCATCACTAACTGGTTGGGGAGCCCATCTCCTTCAATACACAGTACAAGGGCTCTGGACAACAAAACAAAAGAGACTGCATATCAACCAACTAGAGTTGCTAGCAATATTCCTAGCCCTCAAGGCATTCCAAAAATCTTTGTACAACAAGACTGTGTTGATCCGGACGGACAACATGACCGCAATGTACTATATCCTGAAACAGGGCGGAACACACTCTCCGCAGCTGTCCCACCTAGCAAAAAGCATATGGAAGTGGGCAATTCCAAAGAGCATATTTCTCCTGGCAGAACATCTTCCAGGAGAGGACAATCAACTGGCAGACCTGCTCAGCAGGCACAGCCAGCACTTGCACGAATGGGAGATTCACCCCCAAGTTCTCCAGCCATTCTTACAGCAGTGGGGTCACCCAGACATAGACCTGTTTGCCACAAAAGAAAACTCAAAATGCCAGTATTTGCCGCCAGATTCCCACATCCGTTGTCACAGGGCAATGCGATATGGATGAACTGGTCCGACAAATTTGCATTTGCTTTTCCCCCAGCACCGCTAATTCCGCTGGTGGCACGCAAACTGCGGCAGCACTCACTCACACTAATCCTAGTTGCTCCCACATGGGCTAGACAACCATGGTACACAACGTTCCTAGAACTCTCAGTAGTTCCTCGTCAAAGACTGTGCCTCGCACCTCATCTTCTAACTCAGAACCATGGAGAAATCAGACACCCAGATCCCAATCAGATGAACCTAGCGATCTGGCTCCTGATGTCCTAGAGTTCGGATACCTTAACTTGCCCCCAGACTGCATGAACATCATTAAGGAGGCAAGACGGCCGACTACACGGGCGTGCTATGCAGCTAAATGGAAAAGATTTGTTCTTTACGGCAGCAATAACAAAATCAACCCATTAGACGCTTCCATACAAAACATTATATGTTACCTGCTGCATCTACAAAGATGCAACTTAGCATACTCTTCAATGCGACTACACCTAGCTGCTATAGCGGCGTACCTTCAAAATAGGCAGCATCTTTCACTGTTTAGAGTGCCAGCAATCAAAGCCTTCATGGAGGGTCTTAAAAGGGTGATCCCTCCACGGCATCCCCCTTCTCCAGTCTGGAATCTTAATATAGTACTTACCATACTTATGGGACCTCCCTTTGAACCTCTCCACTCATGGGAACTACAATTCTTAACTTGGAAGGTAGCGTTCTTGGTTGCCATTACCTCACTCAGAAGAGTGAGCGAATAACAAGCACTCACAATTCAAGAACCTTTCATGCAAGTACATGCCAACAGGGCGGTTCTTAGAACAAACCCGAAGTTCATGCCAAAGGTCGTTTCCAATTTCCACATTAATCAGTCAATAGAACTGCCAGTATTCTTTCAAAATCCATAGTCAGTAGCTGAAGGAGCCCTACACACACACACTAGATGTCAAAAGAAACCCAATTTCTAAGTCAGGAATAGCCAGATGGATAGTTAAATGTATTCAAATATGCTATCAAAAAGCAAAATGCACTTTAACCGTCCCCCCTCGAGCACACTCTACAAGGAAAATGGGGTCATCCATGGCTTTCCTAGGGAATATTCCTCTTGACAACATTTGTAAGGCAGCCACATGGACCACCATACACACTTTCACAAAACACTACTGTGTAGATGTGCAAGCAAAACAGAAAGCTGCTGTAGGCCAGGCTGTCCTCAGAACTCTTTTTCAAACTGCTGCAGCTGACACAGGTAACCACCGACAGAGGAGATACTGCTATACAGTCTATGCACAGATATGAATTCAGCAGTCCACATGCCTCGAACGGAATATGCTACTTACCAGTATGCATCTGTTCTTGGCATATAGGGCTGCTGACATTTATATCGCCCGCCCTCCTACCCGGTGCCTGTCCCAGCTGCAGCATTTTCTTTTGCATGGCCATCTCTTACTTTACTATCTCCATCTCTGCCACAGTGGGGAAAAACAATCTGAGGATGGAGAAGATGCCCATGCGCACTGTAGTCCAGGGGAGGAGTCACCTATCTCGTGATACTTCAAAGACTCTTCCAGGACAACAAGGTGCAATCATCCAGACCCAACACTAGGTGGTGATCTATGCTAAGATATGAATGTCAGCAGCCCTACATGCCAAGAACAGATGCATACTGGTAAGTAGCATATTCCTTTATTTTCACTCATTGAAGATGCTGCTCCACCTCCGCCTGTACATTAATTGGCTGTAATGCCATTTTTTTTCACTCATTGGAGATGGTGCTCCACCTCCGCCTGCACATTAATTGACAGAGGTTCCATTTGTTTCCAATCAGTGGAGATGCTACTCCACCTCCGTCTTCACATTAATTGACAGAGGTTCCATTTGTTTCCACTCAGTGGCGATACTACTCCACCAAAGAAACTGTGTGGGCCTGCCTGGAGCCCAACCTGCATCAATATTTAGGTGTTAAAATATATCATAACCAGCAAGATTTAGTAGATGATAATATTGGGTCAGCCATCAGAGAACTTCGAACTAGTTTAAGGTTTAGGGCGACATTGCCAATACCTGTGGCTGGCAGAATAGCAGTGGCCAAGATGGCATTCCTCCAGAAATTGCTTTAATTCTTCACCACGCCGCCACTGGTGGTGCCTCGCTAGGTTTACCGGGACCTGGAATGGCTAGTTTTGGAACTGATTTGGGGGACATGCAGGCATAAGGTTGCTCTAACAACATTGCTGAACCCTGTGGTGGAGGGTGGGGTGGCGGCTCCTGACCTTGTAAATGTAAATGTAAATGTATGTAAATGTAAATGTATAGGCATTTATATAGCGCACTACTTACCCGGAGGGTCCCAAGGCGCTTCGACCGCTGCGAAACCCTTCCTGGCTTCCCTGAGAGATGGTCCCTTAATGGGTATCTCCAGGGTGAGACCAGGCATCCCCGGCGGTCTGGTGGGGCCGTTAGTGAAGAGGAGGCAAGCTAATGCCCAAAGTGATCGCTGATCAGAGTGGGCACCGAGGCGAGAGAATTATCGAGTCCGCTGACCCTGGTCCAGAAACCTGCAGCGCCGGGAATCGAACCCTGGTCCCGGGCCGTCCTCTGCTCTCGGGTCTGCCGCCTCTAACCAGTGCGCCACACTACTTCACTTGAGCCTTATTACTTGGCTGCTCAACTGAAGTGGTTAACTCCTTAACCGCGGCGCAAATTCCGCCGCGGTGTGGGAGTTCTAATCAGTGGTTGGTGACGCATCAGGCAACGGACGTGCGCAGCACTAGCCAGGTAGTGCTTGTTATGGCCGTTGGCCGATGAGCGCACTGAAAGGGTTAAACAAGTGGGTTTACTGTAGGATGAATCCACACTAAGGTGTCATTGGCTCGCTGCCTGACTTGTGGGATTTAATTGCAGGTTCTCTTGGTTCCCTGGTGGAGACTACCTGTGGCCTTTCAGGAGCTCCTAGTGATACTGCAGTGCTGGTGATGTTGCCTACAGCAAACCCACGTCCAAGTGCCCTCTTCGGCCATTCTGCCTCTAAAGTAGTTAAAGATAGTGCGTTGTGTATGAGGTTTGACGGCGATAGAAGGGTGGGCTGACTACATGGGTAATCGTTAGGGGTGGGTGTGATTCGCGTAATCGCGTTATGCAAATCTCCGCAAAACTGTAAAAAATCTCAGCGAACATGCAGAAATTCCGCGACCGCGTGGAATGGCTTGTTCGCGATGCTTTTTTATTGTTCACAATCGCTGTTTGCGTGCTCAGGGGAAAATATCTCGCGAACATGCATCTCGAGAACGCGAACTAGAAAAACATTTCGTGAAGTCGCGGAATGCAGCATTTTGGGCAATTGTGCGTTCTCTGCGGAACTCGAAATTACTCAATTTCCGCAAGCGGAACAGAATTTACTTCCCAGGCCTATTAATCATGTAATGGATTTGTACCGGAATGGAGTATTACTTATGTTTGAGCACCTTGCTGAAGAATTGGAATTCCTGGTGGCTGATTCTGGTTGCACAGGGCACTGGTCGCCACAATTAGGAATCATTGGGGTAATGGAGGCACTGAGTCTATCACACACCAAGTGGGCCAGCTACTCTGTACAACGACAGGTTGTGTAAAAGCGGTCACTAGCCTATATCGTCTGATTTGTACTAACTTTCTTACTTCCCTTGCTGATCTGAAAGTGAAATGGGAGACCGACCTAGAACTCCAGATAGCATATATACCCTCTTTCTCTTGAAATTCCAGGTTCAAATTAATTAAATTTTACATAAACTTAAGAGTTTTCTTTACACCAGTCAAGATCAATAAGTTCTGTGCAACTGCTGCTGTGAAATGTCTGAGATTTGGGGAGTTGGGGACAGATATGTTCAATATGGTATAGTCCTGCCCGTCCTTAGCGGGTTTCTGGAAGGGAGTAATGAACTGTATTAATGACATTACTTCACAGGCGATCCCTTGTACACCCCCGGTCTGCCTCCTTGGGGGATACCCTCGGCCCAAAAAGAGCAAAACCACCACCAGATTTATCATTGGCAATGGTTCTCGCAAAATGAGAATTCACAATGCACTGAACATCTGCGTGTGGGCCTTTGAGTGACTGGATGGCAAGAAGAACTGGTCAAATGGGCAGGTTTGTAGAGTGTTGTGTTTTTTCAGGAGCTTAAGAGAGGATGGGGAATGACTGAACTGCTTAAAGCAGGGTAACACCGTGTGAATTGCTTGTTGGCCCTAGGCGTTGACACGGATTTACCGAATAGCTCCCTGAATTCTCAGAAGGATGAAGAGGGTGAAAATACCTGACCTTACATTGATTGTATTGGGGGGGATTTGGAACTACTGTGGTGAACTTTGATGATGCTGCCAATTGTGGAACTCTATATGTGACAGCTTGGCAAGAGGTAACTGTGGGTGGGGTGGATAGCTGTTGTAGTTTACTAGTTGAAAGCTGTAGTGGGCTGAGGGCATGTTTGGATATGCTTTGCAGTCAAACTGTACATGCCTGCTTGTCATTTTTATTTATTATATCTATTTGCATGCTTGACAGTTTTTAAACTATACATCATGTGCTACTGTAGCGCATTATTCATTATTTGTAACGTCCTTGTAGCTATTACTTTATGATTATATTGAAAAAAATAAAGTTTGTTTAAACCAATAGCAGGCCGTGGCCTCCAATCCTGGTCACAGGCAGAAGTCTTGTGGCGCTTCCCCTTCTCACACAACTTGTCTGTCTGTTTGGCAGATGACAATTATTGGGGATACAATCTCCCCTTCTAATACTCCTGTTCCAGACACCAAATGTGAATTAGAGTCTGGGCATTTGAAGTTTTATGTTGGGGTTCTGATTTTTTGGGAGTGGGCACCTTTCCTTTTCATCTTCCTTCATGAAAGGGGTCCTCCCCATCAGCCACGACTCTGAAGATGATTGTCCACAACTTACTTCATGGGAGTGACCAGAGTTTATACCTGGATGTCAGTCGTAGTGATATGTGCATCAAGGGGTTAATCCCAGACCCAAACCCTACTCTTTATGATTCTCTACTCAGCCCCATCTCCCTTCCTGAAATGTTTTCAGGCTCCTTCCTTGTGACCTATCACTGAATCAAAGAGCAGTCTTTTGACATGTAAAGGGGGTCTCTTCCCTCCAGTGTGTCATCACCCAGCTCACAAGAACGCTGCAATCCACAAATCTGTCGGGGGATTTTCCTCATGTCTTCACCAGGCAGGCCTGGGTTTCCCAAAATGAAACCCAGGGCCCTCCATACACGGTACCCATGCAGGCAGTTTTCTCAGGGCCCACCCACAGTACACTTACTGTCTAGCACTAATATCGCTATGCATTGTACCTTTACATGCACACATGATGTCAGCGCACAAACGTAGGCTGCACGCACTGTTCATCACTGAAGCTTTTCTATCTTTAGCGAGGCTGTGTTATTTCAAAACCCAGGCACTGGCAGCACACTCACTCACTATGTCCGCCTGCATGCCACTTCAACCTTCAGGTATGGTACGCCACGCAAGCACACATACGTTCAGCACATGTTTTATCCACACGAGTACTGCACCACATCACTCATGTAATGTATTCCTCTCAGGCACACATACAGCCCATACATGTACTAACCACACCTGCATTGCACAGTACTGCTTCATCGTTGCACTGTACCCTTCCCAGGCACACATGCAACTAACGCATGGTCACTACTCTGTTATGTTCCATATAGGTACCCTAATATAGGCACGGGTAACCTCATACACCTTCACATACCTTACCGCCCACACTACACAGTTACAAAACTTTTAGGTTTGAACCTTTACCTAGTTCTAGTCCTGGGCGCAGAAGGAGGCTTTTCCCCGAACAATAGTGTTCCATAACTTCATCAATAGACTCACACAGTATGAATGAATATTCATAAGGGTTCTTAGAAACCAGACAGGGGCTACATCTACCTGATAATATCTTCGTACAAGGTTCATCACATATGTCATCCACATATCCAACAATGGCCAATACAAGAAACAAGGGACAAAACCCTAGTTACTTTCTGTATAGAGGGAACCGAGATTTCCAGGCCAACACACTGACCAGAGACACTGAGGTTTCTGCAGGGAGACGCTCCAGCTGACAGTGGTCTAACACATCCCTTGCGTGGTGTCCAACCCGAGACCGGGATATTGTCCCACACTCTTTTGCTTCAGGTAATGGGGTTAGACTAAACTTATAGGGATTCTTGGCTTTACACCTACTCCCATGCTAGGTACACTTAGGTACATCTAGATAGGCATCATAGGCTTTCTTTTATCATGCATTTTATATTATTATTATTATTATTATTATTACATTTCTTATATAGCGCCAGAATCGACCCCTGAAGGGGTATCTCCGCGCTTGCCTTGGGAACCCGTCCTGGTTTTTCCCTGTGAGATAGCCCCTACAGGGCATCCCCAAGGTGAAAGCAAGTCAAGTCAAGTCAAGTCAGATAATTTATATAGCGCACTACATACCCAGAGGGTCTCAAGGCGCTTAGAAAGGGAGGAGGATTACTTGTCGAATAACCACGTTTTAAGTTGCTTTCTGAATGCTAGGTGGTTCTGGGTAAGGCGGAGGTAAGCGGGGAGTGAGTTCCATGTTTTAGCAGCTAGGTATGAGTAGGATCTGCCTCCCATGGTGGTCTTGTTGATGCGGGGTACAGTGGCGAGGGCTTGGCTGGAAGAACGCAGTTGGCGGGAGGGGGTGTAGAAGGACAGTCGTGAGTTAAGGCATTCTGGTCCGATGTCGTAGAGTGATTTGTGTGCGTGGGTTAGCAGTCGGAAAGTGATTCTCTTATTGACGGGTAGCCAGTGGAGGTCTTTCAGGTGACCGGAGATGTGTTCGTTGCGCGGTATGTCTAATATGATCCTGGCTGAGGCGTTTTGGATTCGTTGGAGTTTCTTCTGGAGTTTAGCGGTAGTACCTGCGTAGAGGGTGTTTCCGTAGTCCAGTCGGCTCGTGACCAGAGCATGGGTGACTGTTTTCCTTGTTTCGGTGGGGATCCAGCGGAAAGTTTTTTTGAGCATGCGGAGAATGTTGAAGCAGGATGAGGATACGGCGCTGACTTGTCTGTTCATTGAGAGTGAAGAATCCAGGATGACGCCTAGGTTCCGTGTGTGGTCTGTCGGGATGGGTGCTTTTCCAAGGGCTTCCGGCCACCATGAGTCGTCCCATGCAGAGGGGGATGTGCCTAAGATGAGGACTTCTGTTTTGTCTGAGTTCAGTTTCAGACGGCTTTGTTTCATCCATTCGGCAACTTCTTTCATTCCTTCGTGTAGGTTAGTTTTGGCTGTGCTGGGGTCATTGGTGAGAGAAAGGATTAGTTGAGTGTCGTCTGCGTAGGAGATGATGTTGAGGTTGTGTTGGCGTGCGATGGTCGCGAGGGGGCTCATGTATACGTTGAAGAGGGTGGGGCTGAGTGAGGACCCTTGGGGTACGCCGCAGATTACTTCAGTGGCCTCGGATTTGAATGGTGGAAGGCGGACTCTCTGGGTTCTTCCGGTGAGGAACGAGGTGATCCATTCAAGTGCTTTTCCTTCTATTCCGATGTTATTGAGGCATTGTAAGAGGGTGCTGTGGCAGACTGGGTCGAATGCTGCAGAGAGGTCGAGGAGGATGAGGGCGACTGTGTCTCCATTGTCCAGTAGAGTTCGAATGTCGTCTGTTGCAGCGATGAGGGCGGTCTCAGTGCTGTGTTTTGCTCGGAAGCCAGATTGTGAGGAGTCGAGTGATTTGTTGGATTCGAGGAAAGCGGCGAGCTGGTTGTTGACAGCTTTCTCGATGACTTTGGCCGGGAATGGAAGGAGCGAAATGGGGCGGTAATTTTTGAGTTCGGTGGGGTCCGCTGTGGGTTTTTTCAGAAGGGCGGTGAGTTCAGCGTGTTTCCACTCTTCCGGGAAGGAGGCGGAGTTGAAGGAGCAGTTGATGACGTCTCGGAGGTGCGGTGCTATGACGGAGTCTGCTTTGTTGAAGATGTGGTGAGGACATGGGTCTGTGGGGGATCCTGAGTGGATGGAATTCATCAGGCGAATTGTGTCCTCAGTGGAGATTGGGTTCCAGTCGTTAAGGGTGTTGACGGGGGGAGGATGTTCAGCAAATGGTTGGATGGGTTGGTCTCCGGGTTGGTTGTCGAAGCTGTTGTGGATGTCTGCAATCTTGTTGTGGAAGAATGAGGCTAGGGAGTCGCAGAGGGCTTGAGAGGGGGTGATGTCGTTGGAGTTGGCCGAGGGATTGGAAAATTCCTTGACGATGTTGAAAAGTTCCTTGCTGTTGTGGGCGTTGTTGTCAAGTCGATCCTTGAAGGCTGTTTTCTTGGCCTTTCGGATTAGTTGGTGGTGAGTGCGGGTGGCGTTTTTGAAGGCGTCCTTGGTGCTAGTGGTTGGGTCTTTTTTCCAGGCCTTTTCAAGGGAGCGGCAGAGTTTCTTGGACTTCTTAAGATCCTCGTTGAACCATTAGGCCTTCTTGCTGCCAGGTTTGCTTTGACGTTTTTTCAGTGGTGCTAAGGTGTCGGCGGTGTTGGATAACCATAGTGTGAGGTTGGCGGCGGCTTGGTTTGGGTTAGAAGAGTGGGCTGGGGTGTTTAGAAGGAGCGATGCGGAGATCTGGTCGGTGGTTATTTTGTTCCAGTTTCTTTGCAGAGTTGGTTGGAGGTGGTTGGTGGGTTTTGGCTTGTTGTAGGTGAAGTGAACGCAGCTGTGGTCAGTCCAGAGGAGATCCGTAGTGTGGCTGAAGGAGACATGATTGCTGGAGGAGAAGATGGAGTCGAGTGTGTGACCTGCGATGTGGGTGGGGGAAGTGACAATTTGTTTAAGTCCGAGGTTGGCGAGGTTGTCCAGGAGGGTGGTGGTGTTGTGGTTGTTGATCTTTTCAAGGTGAAAGTTGAGGTCTCCCAGAAGGATGTAGTCTTTGGAGGGGAGCGCGTGTGGAGTGATGAAGTCCGTGATGTCTTCACTGAATTTTGCGCGGGGACCTGGTGGTCTGTAGAGGAGGGTGCCTCTGAGTGTGGTCTTGGGGTCGATGTGGATTTGGAAGTGAAGGTGTTCGGAGTTGGCGAGGTTGGCGTCAGAGCTGGTTGAGATGCGGATAGATTTCTTATGGACGATAGCGATTCCTCCTCCTGTGTGGCCGGTACGGTCCTTGCGTGTGATCTTATAGTCTTCAGGGATGGCAATGGTGATGTCTGGGGCGGAGGAGGCGTTCATCCATGTTTCTGTTAGGAAGGCGACGTCTGGAGAGATGGTGTCTAGTAGATTCCATAGGTCAATGGCGTGTCTGTGGATCGAGCGGGTGTTGAGAAGGATGCATTGTAGGTGGTTGGGGTCGGGAGTCTGTGGAGTGGTCGAGTAGTTGTTGGTGCCGCTGAATTTGCAGGAGTAGCAGGAGAAAGGTCCATGGGTGTGTCCAGGAGCAGCTTGGACGCAGTTGGGGGCGCGACCGGGGTTAAGGGCTAGGAGGGTTGCGGCATCGTAGGTAATGCGGGAGGGCAGGGCAGCGCGAGGGGCAGGGGGTCTGGCGCTGGGCGCGGTCAAGGCGCGGACGGGCGTAGACGGGCTTACCTTTGGCGCACCTTCGGCGCGGGTTGGGCGCGGTCGCTGCGCGCGGGAGCAACTGTCATATATGGATAGTGGAGGGGGAGGGGCGAGGGCGCTTCAGCTGGGAGGCGGGGCGGGCTAAGGAGGAGGACAATATCAACAAAATGGAGGCGGAGGGGTCAGACCGGCAAGAGGGCTTGGGGGAAAAACGCTATTTCTGCAACAGAGTAATGCAAGCAAGTTAAAACGCTATTTCTGCAACAGAGTAATGCAAGCAAGTTAAAATGTAAATGAGCAAAGCGGCATCCCACCGCAGGGGGGCCGTTGTGGAGATTAAGCAAGCTTAATGCCCAGAGATGCAGAGTGTGAACCCATGATTAGGTTAGGCACCGAAGCGAGAATTAGCGAGTCCGTGGACATTTGAGCTCAACACCCTGCCGCGTCGGGAATTGAACCCTGGTCCCGGGTCTGACCTCTGCTTCAGGGTCTGCCTGCTCTAACCAGTGAGCCACACTTGTCCATATGCATGCATTTATTCAAGTTTATTGCCAGATGGTAGAACTATACTATCCTTTTAAATTCACTGTACTGCTAATCATATATATCTGCTACTGTCTAACAGTTATTGTAGCACATATATTTTACACTAGAAGAACAACTGTACAATAAATTCTTAATGTAGTAGACCCGTCTTTTACTTCTGTGTAACTAAGACCAAATAAGTGAGCACGAGTAACTAAGCGAAATGTAGTACATTGTTTCCACGATCCTGAAGGATCAGGGTTGCCATGTATTGAGGTTGCCAGAAACGATTGTCTCCCCGATAAGAGGAGATTCCAGTGGCACCGTGAGCTAGGAAATGCAAACAGGCTAACATTCTCGATAGGGGTGCTGGGAACTAGTCTACCACCAAACCCACAGTTTGTTATCCGAACGTGCAGATTCTGTATAGGAATATATAGAAACTACATGATAAGGTGCCACCATCGTTGGTTTGGTACTTATTTAACAGTAGAATCTGAGTAGTTCAGTCGTGCTTATTCTCGGAGACCCCTACTCACAAAACGCCAGAGACGTCTGGAGTGGATGGGCACAAACTCCGCCGCAGATGAGTAGGCAAAATATCCTATGTATTGACTGCTAGTTAATGAAGCTTGAAGGACACAGTGTTCCTAAATGTGTGCAATAAAACCTAATCTTATTTCCCTTGAACAAACTTCTTCTCTGTTACAAAATGACGGAGGGTGAAAATAACCCACCAGTGGATCTGCTCCTCTCAGGAGAAGAAGAAGATACAAACGCAATTTAAATTGCACCTAAATTCAGACATACAATCACCCTGAAACTGTAAGAAAATGGTTTATCAGCCAGGGGGAGCTTAGTAGCTTTCGTGAGTGATGCAAAACCACAGTTGATGGACAGAATGAAGAACAATGTCATACATTCACCCCAGTACAGAGATCTGGGCCTAAATCCATCGTTTTTTTGCACTCCACACCACCCCAGTTCAGACATGCCTATATGTAAATCAGTCTGACCCTGTGCCTCATGGGAACAGTCCAGCCCGAACTGCCAAGCCATGCCTTCCCTGGACCGGAAACAAGCTTCCGAGGACCGGTTTCTGGCATTCCAGCCGTCTTCAGCCGTCTTCAGCCCGGCTGGAATCCCAGTTTGGGTTCCGCAAATACCATGGGACGGAAACCGCTCTCATTAAGGCAGCAGATGATATTAGAACCATCCGGGACCAGGGAGGGACAGCCCTGCTGGTGCTCCTAGATCTTTCTGCAGCATTCGACACGGTTGATCACAAGATCTTGGTCAACCGTGTCGAAAGAATGGGCATCCAGTCCACCGCGAAAAATCTACTGACTTCCTTCCTGGCTAACAGAACCCAGGCGGTCACTCTCGGCCCATTCCAATCCGCCAGTCGGTCGTTACCGTGTGGGGTTCCTCAAGGCTCATCCCTAAGTCCGACACTTTTTAACATCTACGTGTCGGACCTTGCTAGTGTCATCAAAGCACATGGAATGAGCCTAACCTCATACGCCGACGACACGCAGCTGGTTCTGGCCATCAAGGGTGATGGTCAGGAGGTGGCCGAACGGTTCCAAGCTGGTATGACGGCGATAGGTGAATGGATGGCAGGTAACTGCCTAAAGCTAAACTCCGACAAAACGGAGGTGGTCATCTTTGGCAAGCTCTCACCATCTTGGCCCACAGCCTGGTGGCCATCAACTTTTGGCACCCCACCTTGTCCCGCCTCCAAGACCAGAAATCTGGGAGTCATGTTTGATGACCAACTCAACTTTATGGCCCATGCTAACAAGGTAGCCTCCACGGCCCATTACAAACTCAGGATGATTAGAAAAATCTTGCCTTTTCTACCTGACACGGCCGCCAAGACCCTGGTTACATCACTGGTACTTACCTCCCTTGACTATTGCAACGGCCTCCTTCTAAATGCACAAAAAAGAGTCACCAAAAAACTACAGACTGTACAAAACGCGGCTGCACGCCTGTTATCCAAAAAACCCAAATTCACCCCCATCTCAGATACTCTGAGAACCTATCACTGGCTGTCTATCCAAAACAGGATAAAGTTTAAAGCCATGTGTATAGTGTATAAAGTAATGCAGGACCAGGGGCCTCGCTTCCTTAAAGATCAACTAAAACCCTACAATCCAGTCAGAACACTCCGCTCCTCCACACTCAATCAACTAATCACCCCACGCAGCAGAACAGCTACTTGGGGCGACCGTCGCTTTCCTGCTGCAGCTTCTAAGATCTGGAATTCCCTACCTTACTACGTCAAAGCCAGCTCATCACTCCTACAATTCAGGAAACAACTAAAAACCTGGTTATTCGACCAGTAATTCACATCCTCAGCCCACCGTATCTACTTCTTAGGATAGACATTACTGCAGTCTAGCGCCGAGACACCCACGGGTATTTGGTTGCGCTCTAAAAATGCCAGTAAATAAATAAATAAATAAACCAAGACGCAATCTCTAGGAGACTGCACAGCTCAGATGGCAGAGTTAAAAGCATTAATACTGGCACTGATGAATATGGATCATGAATTCCCCACACTAATTGTGTGTGATTCCTTTTACTGTGTACAGCCATACAATGAATATTTACATCATTGGGAACAAAACGGGTTCAAAGACGCAAATGATGGCACAATTAAGCACAACATGCTATGGGAACAGGTAGTTGAGTTGAAAAACTAACTACCAAATGCTCATGGGATTCATACACTGAGTAATCAATGTTATGGCGTTCAGGTTGTAGGGGATTCATTGGCTGATGAAGCTGCAAAGGGGGCTGTAAATACGGCTTCTGTAGCTGCAATCACTCATTCTAAAATTAGGATAGACGGTGATATTATGGTTCCTATCATTGCTCCTCGCAAAGGCAGCTCAGCATTACCAAAGAAATTTCCACTCAAGTACTCCTACAAATTAGATGCGAACAACATTCCATATGCTGAGTTTTCTGGAGTGGGGGAAAGAGTAATACCAAATATGGATCGTAGAAAAGGTTCGATTGTTGCAGCACACAAGGGTTTGAGCTCTGCGCATACAGGGGTTACAGCAACTATTTCATTATTGAAACAGCGCTATTAGTGGCCAGGTCTAACAAAACATACTAAAGACTATGGGCCAGATGTAGGTAATTCCGATTTACCGACTTCTAAATACCAAATCATACCGATTAGGTATTTAAGAATAGGTAAATAGGAAGGGGGCAGATGTAGGTAATTCTTATTTTAGAATTACCGAATCTGTAAGATTCAGTATTTACCGATTCGGTAAATACCGAATCGGTATTTCCTATTGATTCCTATGGGCCTTGAAGCCCATAGGAATCAATGGGAAATACAGATTCGGTATTTACAGAATCGGTAAATAGCGAATCCTGGCAGGGGGAACGGGGTGTCACTTTGACACCCTGTAGCACCCCAATTGCAGGCTTGTGTGCCATGACATAGGTGTTCATGCACATATGTGCATGTACACAGGAATTCGGTATTTTACCACCCAATAGGATTGGGTGGTAAAATAAGAATTCCTAAGGGCCTGTGGCACTGCAAACTGTGCCACCTACATCTGGAATTACAGATTTGGTAAATATACCGAGTCTGTATTTTACCGATTCTGTAAATTTACCGATTCTGTAAATTTGCAGAATCGGTAAAATTGGGGCCCCCTACATCTCAAAAAACAATTACCGGTCGGTAACGGCTGAAATCGGCTGTTACCGACCGGTAATTTGTGACCTACATCTGGCCCTTAGTCTTGAAATGTGACAACTGCCAGCAGATGAAAGGTTCCACCATAACACGCCCGGCACAGACACCATTATTAAAATCAGACAAACCTCTTGCTTGTGTGTATCTGGACTACTGTGGCCCCTTACAATATGATGGGACTTACAAGTATATCTTGATGGCAGTGGATTCATGCTCAAGATTCCAATAGGTTTGGCCTCGGCGCTCGGCTGACACTTGAACTGTTATCAAAGATTTTCAAGTCTTTATGGGGACATACGCAGTTGGCACGTTACATTCTGACCATGGCCCGGCGTTTAGCTCTCGGGCTTACAAAGAGGCCATGGAAAGTATGGGCATAGCACTGCGGTACTCCTCTCTATACCATTCTGAGGGAAATTCAGTTGTGGAGAGGAAAAACGGGCCTTAAAGCAATCTTTAACAGCTAGGGTATTAGGCAAGGGCGGTAGTTGGGTCAATCACTTATATGGGGTATAGAGAGCCCTTACAACCAGCCAAGAAGTTCTCTAGTGGGTGGCACTACTTATGAGGTCCTATTTGTGAAAAGAATCTGGGTACCTGATATTGATTGTGACGACACAGTGGCGGATGAGAAACCATTTGATATCCATGACCATTTGACTATTTTACAGGATCTAAATGATTCCTGGATGCAACAAAGTAACGTCCACATGAAACAGACCTCCACTGGGGAAGTCACGGCAGTCACGGCAAGACCTGTCTGGATCCCAAAAGTTGGTGATCTGGTCAGAGAGAAAATAGCGGACAAAAAAGAATTTGGACCATCATACAGAAAGCCTGTCCTAGCAATTCAAGCAACAAGAACTGTACTTTTGCTGCATCTTGCTGGGAAAAATGCGAAAAGATTTGTCTCGATTGACTTAATGAAACCACACTATGTGGCCGATACTAAGCAGTAGGCCATGTGGACTCCAAAGTAGCTGATGCCCTCCTCTCACTACCATTCAGGAAGTTCAAACAGAAAGACTCATCACGTTTGAAGAACCTCCTGTTCGGAATGAAGGACTATGCAACAATGCTATGGAACTCGTTCCTCTTGAACCTGAGGTTCAACTTCAAAATCAAGCTCAAAATAATTACCAGGTTGCAATTAGACCAAAATCAGACGTCTACGTCTACAAGCAAAATGCGATTTCAAAAAATCCCGATGCAATGCCAACAATTGATCAAACTGCTTCTGGCTCCTTCATGAACTTTGATATGTTTTCCTTGGATCCAAGAGAACCAAAAATGACACCAGCCCAACAAACACACAAGCAACAAGTCAAGAACTTTCTGCACTTTCTCAAAAAGACTTACCTGGTATCGCCTTGGGTAGAACTCTGGGTAATTACTGGGATACTTTATTTTCTGGCTAGGCTTAGTTATAACTTTTAGCATGCTTTATAATGGACGATATCTTCAACAAAGCTCTGCAGCCCAAAATGTTATTTGATTCTGAAGCCACATCAGTCCTCACACCGTGAACAAAGAGACTTGTCATCAGGGAACATTACAGCAGTCCTATACTGGACGTTATAGTTTGGGACAAGGTTGATTTCGGTATATACAGCCCGACCAAACTTTTAAAACGTTCTCATGTATTTTAAATTTCATTAACTGATATCATTACCTCCAGTACGTTTTCTGATGATTGGAACTCTGAAACTGTTAATATCATGTTGTCTGATTTAGAAAAAACTGAAGCATTTCCTAACACTGAAATGTTAGAAGGTACTTCAGACTATGACATTTTGTACTGTTACCAACATTATGGTCATCATGTCTTGCACAAATCTATAACACCTAGAACCGTTTTTTTGAGTACCCCCAGTGGGAACATTGCCCAACACCACCAAAAAGTAGTTTGCACCCATTTGCACAGAATTTTTCATATTTTTCAGGGTTTAACACCACTGACCCAACGCCACTTTATTATAAAGTTACACCAACATCGGCACTGAAAATTATGTTGACCACTACCAGACAGTTTTACTCTGCTTCCTTTATTGCCCAATTGTTGGTACAGGGTTTTGACCTATGGATGGACACAATAGACTTAAAATCAGTCTGGGGTTCTAGGGACTGACATGTCCAGGGAACAGACAAGTTATTTAGAGCATGCCTCATTCTTCAGCAGATGCTATTTCTAAATTGCACTGTGCGACAGACATCCTGTCTTGAACTAGCCAAGAACAAGGACCTTAACATTCTCGGTTTCCAGCACCATCACAGATGCAGGGGTGGCAAAATTCAACATCACAGGAAGGGGCAACAGTAGATGACATTTCGCAGTACAATAGATCAGACCCCAATTGGAAAAAATGGTTGGTTTGGCCCTTAGACAAGAACAGACGTCATAAAAGATTTGTGGGTTAAGTATCCATAGGCCAGACCATACCATGTACAAAAAGAACACCCAGGGGTAATGACATCCTATAGTGTTGGGAAGTTGTGCCTTGATTGGCTAGAAACCTCAACACTCACAGAAGTGAAAGAACACTTATCTTTACTCACACAGAACATGGATCTTAGGGAGTTTTTACTAGGTCCCAGGAAACACCGTCAGAAACGTTTCATATATGCTGGCATATACCCTGCCTACAATTAAATTTGGAAAATATCCCAACAAGAGGCTGCAGAGAGAATACGTGAAATAGACCGTATTAACTTAGAAAAAGCGTTAACTGTGTTAGACAATGGGTTAAGATCTTTAACTTCCAGGATATATTCTTTAGGCAACATTGTGTCTTGTTCGATAGACATACTAGAACAAGATTTGTCCATATTACAACATGGGCCATCTCAGTTATGTTCTATTATGTTATTAAGCTGGACGCTGCAATCTTTGTGTGCAGGCTATGTGTCTTGGCGTTTTATCGACAGTACGTCTCTATTTTCTGAATATAATCTGACAGATAAACAGGTTGAAATGGCACAAAAGGGAGCTAAATATACAATGCTGAGTATTAAAAAACTGGATAGATTACCATTTCAGTGGCAGAATCACCATCAACAGAATGGCTTATCCATTGCCACATAACTCTACCGGTCACGACTTTTCAGTTTCAATATGTCCTCGAGCAAAGGCAGGCAGGCAAATATAAAAAAATGGGTAAGCAATACATTAGGGAATCCTGGGAATTACCATACAGATTTTGATGCTGGAGTGGGGATCGAGAAGTGTTTCTAAGTGGTACAAACTGCAAGAACGCTTCAAGTGCTTCTCCCATGTGCCAGGACATTTCGCTGCAAGGAGCATGTAATGTTTCGATAACGAATTTGTCTTGCCTCATGAAAGGGACTCTAGCAGCCGTGTTTACTCTGGTATTCGAGCTGGTCTTGAATGGGAGTTACTTGATGCGCAACAGTCAAGGTTGTTGTGGGATGCTTCTGGGTATTGCCTATCTGGTCACTGTGAACTCCAGGGTTACTTGTTGTATGTAAGTATTGTTTCCCCCAATGAATACAATCAAGGGGGCACCATTATGGCCTTTGTTAAATGTTTCCTTTATACAGTTTGATACTTAAGACAGACTGAAAGCCATGCTTTTAACAGCAATTAACCATTAACCTCCGCCCGGGAGACATTTGATCTTCAAATTGCAAGTACCTTGAATGAGATACAGGCACTTATACATACAACTGCCCCTTTTATTTCGCAGAAATGGTGGGTCGTATCTTTAACATGTCTGATACGAGTGGAATTGTACACGTATTTAAGACCATATGGTCAGGATTTCTAAGCACCATTCAGACGATCCTCAGAGTTATTCCAAATGTTATACACTCCATATTTGGAAGCAATTTTGGAGGTCTACCTCTGATCTTGCTCTCAATAGCTGGAATGCTGATTGTCATATGTCTGCTACGTAATGGAAGGCCCAATCACCAACAAGATGGAAAAAGCGCTTCTGGAGCAGAAATAAAGTGAGCAGGTGGTACAACATCTGGGCACACCTTGCCTACGGGAACTGAGCGCCTCTTGGTTCCTATTGTTTAGACCGGTCTGGATGGACTTCTTCTTACCTGCTCTTCGATGCTTGTTTTGCAGAGAAGATTTTGGGTTAGATCTTTGCCTGACACTTGCATCGGACACGCCTGCAAACTTCAATACCAGGCTGGAACCCTTATGATCACATGCTCGGCACTGTCCCTAGGGTATTCCTATCTTGATAACTGGATTGAGCATCACCTCTTCCACTAGCACCACTAGCACCCATGTATCGACTATAGCACCAGCTGCCTCTGCACCAGTTTTTGGCAGTTCTCAGTATCATCTATGCTCCATTGACGCACTCTGCAAGGTGTTGCAGGGACCGTCCACGGAGGTAGCAAGCAACGACATTGTCGCGTCTCCCAGCCAGGACTCTTAATCTTTAATTGGCTCATCGTGTGCTGGGAAAGAATTCAGATTTTTCCTATTCATTTCAAAACTCAGCTAAATTTGGAACATTTCTTAAAATTGACATTCTCGCTAGAAAACCATGGCTTTCTTACACTTGTAGTGGTTCGACGTATATAAACAAACTCAACTAGGACTTTGGCTTAAGTGACAATTCCAATACTGACTTTCAAAAATATATATTTTTTTGTCCCCTCAAACTATTTTTTAAATGATTTAAAAGAAAATTTTTACGAGGCTCGCTGATCATTTTATGCGCTGCTACCTAGCAAAGTGAGTAATTCGCTAGTATTTTATTATTGTTGACTAGTCGGAACAGGAGTGGGCGTTATGTTCCAAATTGGTACCCTAATATAGGCCCTGGCAACATCATACACCTTCACCTACATTACCCCCCCTACACTACACAGTAACAAACCTTTTAGGATTGAACCTTTACCTAGTTCTAATCTGGCTGAAATGCCCGAAACCGGTCCTCGGAAGCTTGTTTCCGGTCCAGGGAAGGCATGGCTTGGCAGTTCGGGCTGGACTGTTCCCATGAGGCACAGAATCAGACGGATTTGCATATGGACATGTCTGAACTGGGGTGGCAGATGGCAGAGTTAAAAGCATTAATACTGGCACTGATGAATATGGATCATGAATTCCCCACACTAATTGTGTGTGATTCCTTTTACTGTGTACAGCCATACAATGAATATTTACATCATTGGGAACAAAACGGGTTCAAAGACGCAAATGATGGCACAATTAAGCACAACATGCTATGGGAACAGGTAGTTGAGTTGAAAAACTAACTACCAAATGCTCATGGGATTCATACACTGAGTAATCAATGTTATGGCGTTCAGGTTGTAGGGGATTCATTGGCTGATGAAGCTGCAAAGGGGGCTGTAAATACGGCTTCTGTAGCTGCAATCACTCATTCTAAAATTAGGATAGACGGTGATATTATGGTTCCTATCATTGCTCCTCGCAAAGGCAGCTCAGCATTACCAAAGAAATTTCCACTCAAGTACTCCTACAAATTAGATGCGAACAACATTCCATATGCTGAGTTTTCTGGAGTGGGGGAAAGAGTAATACCAAATATGGATCGTAGACAAGGTTCGATTGTTGCAGCACACAAGGGTTTGAGCTCTGCGCATACAGGGGTTACAGCAACTATTTCATTATTGAAACAGCGCTATTAGTGGCCAGGTCTAACAAAACATACTAAAGACTATGGGCCAGATGTAGGTAATTTCGATTTACCGACTTCTAAATACCAAATCATACCGATTAGGTATTTAAGAATAGGTAAATAGGAAGGGGGCAGATGTAGGTAATTCTTATTTTAGAATTACCGAATCTGTAAGATTCGGTATTTACCGATTCGGTAAATACCGAATCGGTATTTCCTATTGATTCCTATCGGCCTTGAAGCCCATAGGAATCAATGGGAAATACAGATTCGGTATTTACAGAATCGGTAAATAGCGAATCCTGGCAGGGGGAACGGGGTGTCACTTTGACACCCTGTAGCACCCCAATTGCAGGCTTGTGTGCCATGACATAGGTGTTCATGCACATATGTGCATGTACACAGGAATTCGGTATTTTACCACCCAATAGGATTGGGTGGTAAAATAAGAATTCCTAAGGGCCTGTGGCACTGCAAACTGTGCCACCTACATCTGGAATTACAGATTTGGTAAATATACCGAGTCTGTATTTTACCGATTCTGTAAATTTACCGATTCTGTAAATTTGCAGAATCGGTAAAATTGGGGCCCCCTACATCTCAAAAAACAATTACCGGTCGGTAACGGCTGAAATCGGCTGTTACCGACCGGTAATTTGTGACCTACATCTGGCCCTTAGTCTTGAAATGTGACAACTGCCAGCAGATGAAAGGTTCCACCATAACACGCCCGGCACAGACACCATTATTAAAATCAGACAAACCTCTTGCTTGTGTGTATCTGGACTACTGTGGCCCCTTACAATATGATGGGACTTACAAGTATATCTTGATGGCAGTGGATTCATGCTCAAGATTCCAATGGGTTTGGCCTCAGCGCTCGGCTGACACTTGAACTGTTATCAAAGATTTTCAAGTCTTTATGGGGACATACGCAGTCGGCACGTTACATTCTGACCATGGCCCGGCGTTTAGCTCTCGGGCTTACAAAGAGGCCATGGAAAGTATGGGCATAGCACTGCGGTACTCCTCTCTATACCATTCTGAGGGAAATTCAGTTGTGGAGAGGAAAAACGGGCCTTAAAGCAATCTTTAACAGCTAGGGTATTAGGCAAGGGCGGTAGTTGGGTCAATCACTTATATGGGGTATAGAGAGCCCTTACAACCAGCCAAGAAGTTCTCTAGTGGGTGGCACTACTTATGAGGTCCTATTTGTGAAAAGAATCTGGGTACCTGATATTGATTGTGACGACACAGTGGCGGATGAGAAACCATTTGATATCCATGACCATTTGACTATTTTACAGGATCTAAATGGTTCCTGGATGCAACAAAGTAACGTCCACATGAAACAGACCTCCACTGGGGAAGTCACGGCAGTCACGGCAAGACCTGTCTGGATCCCAAAAGTTGGTGATCTGGTCAGAGAGAAAATAGCGGACAAAAAAGAATTTGGACCATCATACAGAAAGCCTGTCCTAGCAATTCAAGCAACAAGAACTGTACTTTTGCTGCATCTTGCTGGGAAAAATGCGAAAAGATTTGTCTCGATTGACTTAATGAAACCACACTATGTGGCCGATACTAAGCAGTAGGCCATGTGGACTCCAAAGTAGCTGATGCCCTCCTCTCACTACCATTCAGGAAGTTCAAACAGAAAGACTCATCACGTTTGAAGAACCTCCTGTTCGGAATGAAGGACTATGCAACAATGCTATGGAACTCGTTCCTCTTGAACCTGAAGTTCAACTTCAAAATCAAGCTCAAAATAATTACCAGGTTGCAATTAGACCAAAATCAGACGTCTACGTCTACAAGCAAAATGCGATTTCAAAAAATCCCGATGCAATGCCAACAATTGATCAAACTGCTTCTGGCTCCTTCATGAACTTTGATATGTTTTCCTTGGATCCAAGAGAACCAAAAATGACACCAGCCCAACAAACACACAAGCAACAAGTCAAGAACTTTCTGCACTTTCTCAAAAAGACTTACCTGGTATCGCCTTGGGTAGAACTCTGGGTAATTACTGGGATACTTTATTTTCTGGCTAGGCTTAGTTATAACTTTTAGCATGCTTTATAATGGACGATATCTTCAACAAAGCTCTGCAGCCCAAAATGTTATTTGATTCTGAAGCCACATCAGTCCTCACACCGTGAACAAAGAGACTTGTCATCAGGGAACATTACAGCAGTCCTATACTGGACGTTATAGTTTGGGACAAGGTTGATTTCGGTATTTACAGCCCGACCAAACTTTTAAAACGTTCTCATGTATTTTAAATTTCATTAACTGATATCATTACCTCCAGTACGTTTTCTGATGATTGGGACTCTGAAACTGTTAATATCATGTTGTCTGATTTAGAAAAAACTGAAGCATTTCCGAACACTGAAATGTTAGAAGGTACTTCAGACTATGACATTTTGTACTGTTACCAACATTATGGTCATCATTTCTTGCACAAATCTATAACACCTAGAACCGTTTTTTTGAGTACCCCCAGTGGGAACATTGCCCAACACCACCAAAAAGTAGTTTGCACCCATTTGCACAGAATTTTTCATATTTTTCAGGGTTTAACACCACTGACCCAACGCCACTTTATTATAAAGTTACACCAACATCGGCACTGAAAATTATGTTGACCACTACCAGACAGTTTTACTCTGCTTCCTTTATTGCCCAATTGTTGGTACAGGGTTTTGACCTATGGATGGACACAATAGACTTAAAATCAGTCTGGGGTTCTAGGGACTGACATGTCCAGGGAACAGACAAGTTATTTAGAGCATGCCTCATTCTTCAGCAGATGCTATTTCTAAATTGCACTGTGCGACAGACATCCTGTCTTGAACTAGCCAAGAACAAGGACCTTAACATTCTCGGTTTCCAGCACCATCACAGATGCAGGGGTGGCAAAATTCAACATCACAGGAAGGGGCAACAGTAGATGACATTTCGCAGTACAATAGATCAGACCCCAATTGGAAAAAATGGTTGGTTTGGCCCTTAGACAAGAACAGACGTCATAAAGGATTTGTGGGTTAAGTATCCATAGGCCAGACCATACCATGTACAAAAAGAACACCCAGGGGTAATGACATCCTATAGTGTTGGGAAGTTGTGCCTTGATTGGCTAGAAACCTCAACACTCACAGAAGTGAAAGAACACTTATCTTTACTCACACAGAACATGGATCTTAGGGAGTTTTTACTAGGTCCCAGGAAACACCGTCAGAAACGTTTCATATATGCTGGCATATACCCTGCCTACAATTAAATTTGGAAAATATCCCAACAAGAGGCTGCAGAGAGAATACGTGAAATAGACCGTATTAACTTAGAAAAAGCGTTAACTGTGTTAGACAATGGGTTAAGATCTTTAACTTCCAGGATATATTCTTTAGGCAACATTGTGTCTTGTTCGATAGACATACTAGAACAAGATTTGTCCATATTACAACATGGGCCATCTCAGTTATGTTCTATTATGTTATTAAGCTGGACGCTGCAATCTTTGTGTGCAGGCTATGTGTCTTGGCGTTTTATCGACAGTACGTCTCTATTTTCTGAATATAATCTGACAGATAAACAGGTTGAAATGGCACAAAAGGGGGCTAAATATACAATGCTGAGTATTAAAAAACTGGATAGATTACCATTTCAGTGGCAGAATCACCATCAACAGAATGGCTTATCCATTGCCACATAACTCTACCGGTCAACACTTTTCAGTTTCAATATGTCCTCGAGCAAAGGCAGGCAGGCAAATATAAAAAAATGGGTAAGCAATACATTAGGGAATCCTGGGAATTACCATACAGATTTTGATGCTGGAGTGGGGATCGAGAAGTGTTTCTAAGTGGTACAAACTGCAAGAACGCTTCAAGTGCTTCTCCCATGTGCCAGGACATTTCGCTGCAAGGAGCATGTAATGTTTCAATAACGAATTTGTCTTGCCTCATGAAAGGGACTCTAGCAGCCGTGTTTACTCTGGTATTCGAGCTGGTCTTGAATGGGAGTTACTTGATGCGCAACAGTCAAGGTTGTTGTGGGATGCTTCTGGGTATTGCCTATCTGGTCACTGTGAACTCCAGGGTTACTTGTTGTATGTAAGTATTGTTTCCCCCAATGAATACAATCAAGGGGGCACCATTATGGCCTTTGTTAAATGTTTCCTTTATACAGTTTGATACTTAAGACAGACTGAAAGCCATGCTTTTAACAGCAATTAACCATTAACCTCCGCCCGGGAGACATTTGATCTTCAAATTGCAAGTACCTTGAATGAGATACAGGCACTTATACATACAACTGCCCCTTTTATTTGCCAGAAATGGTGGGTCGTATCTTTAACGTGTCTGATACGAGTGGAATTGTACACGTATTTAAGACCATATGGTCAGGATTTCTAAGCACCATTCAGACGATCCTCAGAGTTATTCCAAATGTTATACACTCCATATTTGGAAGCAATTTTGGAGGTCTACCTCTGATCTTGCTCTCAATAGCTGGAATGCTGATTGTCATATGTCTGCTACGTAATGGAAGGCCCAATCACCAACAAGATGGAAAAAGCGCTTCTGGAGCAGAAATAAAGTGAGCAGGTGGTACAACATCTGGGCACACCTTGCCTACGGGAACTGAGCGCCTCTTGGTTCCTATTGTTTAGACCGGTCTGGATGGACTTCTTCTTACCTGCTCTTCGATGCTTGTTTTGCAGAGAAGATTTTGGGTTAGATCTTTGCCTGACACTTGCATCGGACACGCCTGCAAACTTCAATACCAGGCTGGAACCCTTATGATCACATGCTCGGCACTGTCCCTAGGGTATTCCTATCTTGATAACTGGATTGAGCATCACCTCTTCCACTAGCACCACTAGCACCCATGTATCGACTATAGCACCAGCTGCCTCTGCACCAGTTTTTGGCAGTTCTCAGTATCATCTATGCTCCATTGACGCACTCTGCAAGGTGTTGCAGGGACCGTCCACGGAGGTAGCAAGCAACGACATTGTCGCGTCTCCCAGCCAGGACTCTTAATCTTTAATTGGCTCATCGTGTGCTGGGAAAGAATTCAGATTTTTCCTATTCATTTCAAAACTCAGCTAAATTTGGAACATTTCTTAAAATTGACATTCTCGCTAGAAAACCATGGCTTTCTTACACTTGTAGTGGTTCGACGTATATAAACAAACTCAACTAGGACTTTGGCTTAAGTGACAATTCCAATACTGACTTTCAAAAATATATATTTTTTTGTCCCCTCAAACTATTTTTTAAATGATTTAAAAGAAAATTTTTACGAGGCTCGCTGATCATTTTATGCGCTGCTACCTAGCAAAGTGAGTAATTCGCTAGTATTTTATTATTGTTGACTAGTCGGAACAGGAGTGGGCGTTATGTTCCAAATTGGTACCCTAATATAGGCCCTGGCAACATCATACACCTTCACCTACATTACCCCCCCTACACTACACAGTAACAAACCTTTTAGGATTGAACCTTTACCTAGTTCTAATCTGGCTGAAATGCCCGAAACCGGTCCTCGGAAGCTTGTTTCCGGTCCAGGGAAGGCATGGCTTGGCAGTTCGGGCTGGACTGTTCCCATGAGGCACAGAATCAGACGGATTTGCATATGGACATGTCTGAACTGGGGTGGCAGAGTGGGCTAAAGAACGGTGATGGATTAAACCCAGATCTGTTGACTGGGTGTGAGTGTTTGATTGGTTCAAATGCTCGTTCCATCACCACCCCCTTTTGTACCGCTTTGTTCACCATAAGTTGGCAGGGTATGCTCAGACGTGAGTCCCTTGCTCACTTGGCCACTGGATTCATGCAAGCCTGGCTGAAGACAGCTGAAATGCCAGAAACCGGTCCTAGGAAGCTTGTTTCCGGTCCAGGGAAGGCATGGCTTGGCAGTTCGGGCTGGACTGTTCCCATGAGGCACAGGGTCAGATTGATTTGCATGTGGCCATGTCTGAACTGGAGTGGCAGAGTGGGCTAAAGAATGGTGATGGATTAAACCCAGATCTGTTGACTGGGTGTGAGTGTTTGATTGGTTCAGATGCTCCGTCCATCACTACCTCCTTTTGTACCGCTTTCTTCGCCATAAGTTGGCAGGTTATGCTCAGACGTGAGTCCCTTGCTCACTTTGCCACTGGATTCATGCAAGCCTGGCTGAAGATGGCTGAAATGCCAGAAACCGGTCCTAGGAAGCTTGTTTCCGGTCCAGGGAAGGCATGGCTTGGCAGTTCGGGGTGGACTGTTCCCATGAGGCACAGGGTCAGACTGATTTGCATATCGCCATGTCTGACCATCCTAACTCGTCAGAGGCAGTCGCTCATTCTCACGATGCCTCCCCGACCTCACTGCGGTATTGTTCATTCATCTGCTGTGCTGTGCCCAATTTGATTGATTATTTAATCTTTCAGCTGCTTTGCTGCTTTGTGCTGCGCCCTCATCTACAGACCCCCAGTACCCGCACTCAATTCAGCGATGACATCACGGAATTCATCAGCCCACACGCCCTTGCCTCCGAGAAGTACATTCTTCTAGGAGACCTCAACTTCCACCTTGAAAACAAACATGACAGCAACACCACCACCCTTCTGGACAACCTGGCCAATCTCGGACTCAAACAACTTGTTGACACCCCCACCCATGTAGCCGGACACACGCTCGACCCTATCTTCACCTCCAGCAAGCACATCTCCTTCGATCGCACCACAGCTCTCCATTGTAAGGATCATAGCTGTGTTCACTTCAACTACA
The DNA here is from genome assembly GCF_964263255.1 of Lissotriton vulgaris. NCBI lineage: Eukaryota > Metazoa > Chordata > Amphibia > Caudata > Salamandridae > Lissotriton > Lissotriton vulgaris. The sequence goes on along the minus strand of NW_028254302.1, from coordinate 403,634 downwards.
AAACCACCCTGACCCACAACCGTCCACTACCTATTCCCCGGAGAAACTGGAACAAAATCACCACCGACCAACTTCTCACATCAGTCAACCAAAACCCTCCCACCCTCCCAATGGACCCAGACCAAGCAGCCACCAACCTCATGCAATGGATTACCCACAGTGCGGACGAATTAGCTCCCCTGAAAAAACATCAGATGAAATCAGCCAACAAAAAGGCTCCCTGGTTCAATGAGGAACTTAAAAAATCCAAGAAGCTATGCCGCACCATGGAGAAGAACTGGAGAAAAAACCCAACCTCAGACAACATGACCTCCCTCAAGTCAGTCACCCACAAACACCACCAGCTGATCCGATCCGCCAAGAAATCAGAATTCAAGGATCGTCTCGACAACAACACTCATAACAGCAAGGAACTCTTCAAAATCGTCAAAGAATTCACCAATCCCTCCACAGCATCTAACGACATCACTCCCTCCCAAGACCTCTGCGATGCGCTATCCTCCTTTTTCTACAACAAAGTCGCCGACATCCACAACAGCTTCCAGAATTCTCCCAGCGATCAACCCGCCCCACCTCCCTCAGATCCTACTCCTCCAACCAACTACCTTAACGCCTGGAAGCCAATCACCACTGAAGACACCATTCGCCTCATGAACTCAATCCACTCTGGCTCGCCTTCTGACCCCTGTCCCCACCACATCTTCAACAAAGCTGACTCCATCATCGCACCCCAACTCCGTGATGTCATCAACTGCTCTTTCAAATCTGCCACCTTTCCAGAAAGCTGGAAACACGCCGAACTCAGCGCCCTTCTGAAGAAACCCACAGCAGACCCCTCAGAACTGAAAAACTACCGACCCATATCCCGCCTTCCTTTCCCGGCCAAAGTCATCGAGAAAGCCGTCAACAGCCAGCTCACCGCCTTCCTTGAATCCAACAACTCCCTTGATCCATCTCAATCCGGGTTTCGAGCCAAACACAGCACCAAAACCGCCCTCATTGCTGTGACCGACGACATTCGAGCACTCCTGGACAACGGAGAAACAGCGGCCCTCATGCTTCAACGTCTACATGAGTCCTCTCGCCTCCATCACGCGTCAACACAACCTCAACATCATCTCTTACGCCGACGACACCCAGCGAATCCTTTCCCTCACCAAAGACCCCAACACCACCAAATCCAATCTTCACGAAGGCATGAAAGAAGTAGCCGAATGGATGAAACAAAGCCGCCTAAAACTCAACTCAGACAAAACGGAGTTGCTCATCCTAGGATCTTCCCCCTCAGCTTGGGACAACTCTTGGTGGCCCTCCGCTCTGGGCACAGCACCCACACCCACAGACCATGCACGCAACCTTGGCTTTATCCTAGACTCCTCTCTCTCGATGTCCAGACAAGTCAACGACGTCTCGTCCTCCTGCTTCAACATACTTTGTATTCTCAAAAAGATCTTCCGCTGGATCGCCCTCGAAACAAGAAAGACTGTCACCCACGCATTGGTCACGAGCCGAATGGATTATGGTAACACACTTTACACCGGAATCACAACAAAACTACAGAATAAACTCCAGCGCATCCAAAACGCGTCAGCGAGACTCATATTAGATATCCCGCTCCAAGATCACATCACCGGTCATCTAAAAGACCTCCACTGGCTTCCCATCAACAAAAGAATTACTTTCCGCCTTCTCACCCACGCACACAAGGCCCTCTACAATCTAGGACCCAAATGTCTCAACACTCGTCTGTCCTTCTACAAACCCACCCGTCAACTAAGATCATCCAATCAAGCAGTCCCGCGCATCCGGAAATCCACCATGGGTGGCAGATCCTTCTCCTTCCTGGCTGCCAAGACCTGGAACTCACTCCCCACCTACCTCCGCCTTACGCAGAAAAACATCTCCTTCAGAAAAGAACTCAAGACCTGGCTTTTCGACAATTAATGAACCCCACCCCCTAGCGCCTTGAGACCCTCTGGGTGAGTAGTGCGCTATACAAATGCTTGAACTTGAACTTGAACTGGGGTGGCAGAGTGGGCTAAAGAACGGTGATGGATTAAAAGCAGATCTTTTGACTGGGTGTGAGTGTTTGATTGGTTCAGATGCTCCGTCCATCACCACCCCCTTTTGTACCACTTTGTTCGCCATAAGTTTGCAGGTTATGCTCAGACGTGAGTCCCTTGCTCACTTTGCCACTGGATTCATGCAAGCCTGGCTGAAGACAGCTGAAATGCCAGAAACCGGTCCTAGGAAGCTTGTGTCCAGTCCAGGGAAGGCATGGCATGGCTTGGCAGTTCGGGCTGGACTGTTCCCATGAGGCACAGGGTCAAACTGATTTGCATGTGGCCATGTCTGAACTGGGCTGGCAGAGTGGGCTAAAGAACGGTGATGGATTAAACCCAGATCTGTTGACTGGGGGTGAGTGTTTGATTGGTTCAGATGCTCTGTCCATCACCACCCCATTTTGTACTGCTTAGTTCTAGTCCTGGGCGCAGAGGAGGGTTTTCCCTGACAATAGTGTCCTATAACTTCATCAATAGACTCACACAGTATGAATGAATATTCATACAGGTTCTTGGAAACCAGGTAGGGGCTAAAACCACCTGCTTAATATCTACGTACAAGGTTCCTCCCATAGGTCATCCTCATAACCAACAATTGCTAATACAAGAAACAAGAGGCAAATGAACCCTAGTTACTTTCTGTATAAGTACAGCATCTCTTGCTAGTGTTAGCTAGAGAGAACCTACACTTCCAGGCCGACACACTGACCAGAGACGCTAAGGCTCCTGTAAATGTAAATGTAAATTGATACTTGTATAGCGCACTACTCACCCGCAAGGGTCTCAAGGCCCTTGTACGAATACCGCTGTGGAACCCGTCCTGGCTTTCCCTGTGAGGCGTCCACTCCTGGGCACCCCCAGGGTGAAGGCCAGGCATCCTTAGCGTTGTTCGGGCCATAGTGGAGATTAATTTAGCTATTGCCCAGAGTTGCAGAGTGGGACTCGATGATTAGAATAGGCACCAAGGCGAGAATTATCAGGTCCGGGGAATTTTGAGCCCAAGACCCGCCAAGGTGGGGAATTGAACCCTGGTCCCGGGCTAGACCTCTGCATCAGGGTCTGCCGCTCTAACCATTGAGCCACACTTCTCCTCCATTGAGCCACACTTCTCCACTTCTCATGCAGACTCTCCAGCTGACAGTGGTCTGACACATCCCTTGCGGGGTGTCCAACTCGAGACCATGACTCTTATCATGCATTTTATATTCATGTGTGTATTCATGATTATTGCACGATGGTAGAACTATGCTATCCTTTTAAATTCACTGTACTGCTAATCATATATCTCTGCTACTGTCTAACGGTTGTCGCAGCACATCTATTTTACACTAGAAGAACAACTGTCCAATTAATTCTTATTGTAACAAGCCCGACTGTTTCTTCTTTGTAACTCTCTGAGACTGAATAAGTGAGCACGAGTGACTGAGCAAAAGGTAGTACATTGCTTCCACGATCCTGGGGCATCAGGTTAGTCATGTTCTACGGTTGCCAGAAACTATTCTCTCCCCGATAAGTGGAGAGTCTAGTGACGCTGTGAGCTAGCTAATGCAAACAGGCTAACATTCTCAGTGGGGGTGCCACCAAACCTCAGTTCATGTTATCCAAACGTGCAAATCCTGTATAGGAATATATAGGAACTACACAACAGCTCCTGCGCTGCGGAGCACACCACATCTACCTGATATAGGCCATGGGTGAGTTAAGCAAACAACTGCAGAACTTTTTAAAAGGTGACTGAGCCTGTAGGCCTCACTCCAGTGACGTAGGATCAAAAGGTCCTGTTCACTACTACTAAACACTACACTGTAGGCTGCCACCACCCCACTCGTGCTACCTAACTCCTGGTGAAGGCTGTAGCCTTCCATCTCTGTGAGGGTAGCAATTTGGGCGCCCCTCCTGGTCCAATAAGACCACCAGTCATGATACATGCCTATGTCATGGTATACACGCATGATCTCTGTTCACCGATTACAAGAATCAGCATTAGGGATCCATACAACAGTACAGTTGCGCACCTAGGACATGGGTACACCTCTTCATCATGCAGAGGACTTTTTCGTCTCAACAAGAGGCTTTGATATCTGAGAGGCTGGTTCTGCAGTAAGCAGAGTGAAGAGAAGGCAAGTGGTGAAATGTGCTGTTGCACAATGCTAGAGTATTATTGGGTAATTAGTGCCCGTTTCCTGTGGTGTCACTTCCTGCGATGTTACATAGTAGACGGGCTTCACATGCTCCTTCTCTGTCCAGGCCAAGGGCCCCACAAGTCCTAGAACCAGCCCTGGTGGGGCAGCAACGGAGGAGCGGGGGTAGAGGAGGGGAAGAACATAAAAATTCTAGAGTGCTGAGCAGAAAGAGGAGAGGCGGTAAAGCAATGGACGAGCACTGTGGAGGGGCATGGAGCATGAACACCGAGGGGCAGGAGGGTGGGAATGAGGGGGAAGGCAGCACATGGGAGAGAGAGCATTAGATGGACCCATATTACATTTTATTTAGAGCCTCTATTATGAAACATTTGAAAGCTGATGCAGTATGAGACCCCTACTCAGCGGGAATGTGATGTTACGTATGTACATATTTGTACATTAGCGATTATTGAAAGAAAACCAGTTTTCACCATTTGTATCCTATATAACTTTTACGATAAGGTCAGACATAACCCTTATAATACATGCTGCTCAGCGGAGGTGGACTAGCTCACCCGTAGCATGCGTCCTGCAAAATACACAGACTCTAGAGAAGTTGTGTCAGTTTATGATGGAATGACTGGCGACCTTTATATGGACGTCTCTTCTAAGGAGCTGAGATCTAGATTGGAAGTAAAACTGCACTGTATATTTACAAAGCATAATGAGGCGAGCAGAGACCATTCCCAAAGAATGCATCTTCAGGTAAAGTGGGAGAACAGTGACCCTTGATGCCACCACGGGGTAAAGAGATCCTTAAAGATGGCACCGTCTGTACTTACTCCATTAGGATCAAAGGCTGCTGAGCATATGTTACACAAGTAGTTATCACCTTCCTACACAGATGCAAGACTAAAAGTGACTACGCTTCATGAAATATAGCGACAGGCGTAATGTGTGTGCAGGAGCTGCCCATGATTGTAGCTGCAGCTATGTACATATCACCCACATACATGTGATTAACATTACTGATGAAATGTGATCACCTTTAATCTTTATTAGCCCCTCCCACCAAGGAAGATGTGCCGACTGATTTCCTGCTTCCATCCTTCACTCACAGCTCGCACAGATGGCAATCTTGGGCAGTCACAGTTTGTGGAATTTGAAACTACAATTGTGTTCACTCATAAACAGGACTTTACTGTGACGCATCAATATGCCCTCCCACACATGACGTGGACAGAGCTGGGCTCAGGGGTTGAGCCCATGGTTGACCTTGCGTTTCTAGCAGCGCCGTTAGCCATGTGCTGGTCGAAGCTCTGGGATAAGAAACCCTTTATTTATTGATTTGTGTCATGTGTCTTGTGGTTTGTTACGTTTACGTGTCCCTGGGTGGTCTGCACTCTCTGCGACCCTTTGTGTATACATCAATCACCCGTACTGTACCTGGGTGGGCCGCCCTCTGTGAGACCCAGTACTATAACACCAAGCATCTGTACTGTACCTGGGTGGGCTGCCCTCTGAGGCCCAGTACTATAACACCAAGCATCCATACTGTACCTGGGTGGGCTGCCCTCTGTGAGACCCAGTACTATAACACCAAGCATCCGTACTGTACCTGGGTGGGCTGCCCTCTGAGGCCCAGTACTATAACACCAAGCATCCATACTGTACCTGGGTGGGCTGCCCTCTGTGAGACCCAGTACTATAACACCAAGCATCTGTACTGTACCTGGGTGGGCTGCCCTCTGAGGCCCAGTACTATAACACCAAGCATTCATACTGTACCTGGGTGGGCCGCCCTCTGTGAGACCCTGCCCTATAACACCATGCATCCGTACTGTACCTGGGTGGGCTCCCCTCTGAGACCCAGTACTATAACACCAAGCATGCGTACTGTACCTGGGTGGAATGCCCTGTAAGACCCAGTACTATATCACCAAGCGTTCATACTGTATCTGGGTGGGCTGCCCTCTGAGACCCAGTACTATAACACCAAGCATCCGTACTGTACCTGGGTGGGCCACCCTACATGAGACCCAGTACTACAACAACAAGCATTAGTACTGCACCTGGGTGGGCTGCCCTCTGAGACCCAGTACTATAACACCAAGCATCCGTACTGTACCAGGGGGTGTTACAAGGAGGATGTCTTTGCAATGGACCTGATTCACCTTCTATTCTCTCTACTAGAGGAGAAAGTTTGTCAGCCCCTGACTGACCAGCCACGTGACAGTGGGAGGAGTTAAAGTGTTTCTTGTGCACCTCGGATCTGAGAGTACTGGGCCAGCACAGCTGCTGTTCTGGTTATTTCTATCTTGTTTTGAATACTTTGAGTAATAAATCCTTAGAATTGTTAATGTTTTAATCATCTCTCTTTCTCTTTCTCGCTCCTTCTTAGCCTCCATAACTGTAAGATAACCGGTGCTTCCGGTGCAGCTCTGGCCGCCGCCCTTCGCTCCAACCGCTCTTTGCTGAACCTGGACTTGAGTAGGAATGAACTGGGTGACGCTGGTGTATCCCTGATCCGTGACGCCCTGAAGCACAGAGACACCCGGCTGCAGAAGATCAAGTAAGAAACAGGGGGGAGGGGAGGGGGGATTTTCTTTACCATCTGCATTTTCTGTTTTCCTCTATATGTATCGACTACGAGCACAGCCTCTGCCCTCCCATGTTTGTCTTGCATTAGGATTTGTAGTACCAGCACCCCAAGAATTAAACAGACTAATGTCCCAATAGGATGCATGTCTGAGCCCTTCCTTGATGGTGCTTTGATCCTTGACAGGCACATCCTATCAGTGATTCCTTAGCGACCGGCTCTCTGCTCTTCAATGACGCCAAAGGGGTCCATCCTGTTACAGAGTGAGGGGTCACTGTGTTTGCCTAAATCGTCTTCTCAAGATTCCTTTTCGCTCTCGATCGCTGAACTTTCCCTTCTCATTCGGGTTTACTCTCAACCAGACCCTTCGCTTGAGGTCTCTACAAAGCCATTCTTTCATACTTGACCCCAGTTCTCTGTCAATACAGCTGTCTTCCATCACCCAACACTGTGTTCCTAGGAATCCCCTTTTCAATTAAAACGATTTCTCAGAAATGATTAGCGCACTTCCGAAGTCCCCTTCCCCACAGACATCCTCACAAAGTACTTTGTGTGATAGTTCACTAATATCATTGAATACTTTGCATGGAAAGAAAATGTCCGCAGGCCCTAAAAATGGTTGCTATTTCCCATACTTGACTGGGTATTGCCACGTGGTTCAGTAGTGGTTGTAGGACATCTTGTACACTTCAGTATTGGCAAGTGTGTAGCAATTGTCCACTTCCTCGTCCAGGTAAAATAAAGAGTACAAATCAAAACAAACCACTTTTTTGTAGTGTGGGGCCCATAACACTGCAAGTCATTCATACACACACAATTACCCTGCTCCCAGGATTAGTAAAGACTAGAGGAGAGCTGCTGGATTTTAGCGGAGTGTCTTATTTCATTCTAAAAGTTTATACACTATATACATCTGAAGTTTATCAATATTACCATGGTTTTATTCTTAAGAAACACTAAAACACCCCACCATTTGGTCAATGGATCCGCTAGTAAAAGTCAACTAATGAACAACAAGACCAGCTTAATTCTTCATTTATTCAATTTTTATTTAGAGACTAGTTCCCCTACCATGACCTTAATTTATTTAGCTTTTACCTCAATAATCAATAAAACATGTAATAACATGGAAAAGAAAGTTGAATTCAAATGGTCAAATTTATTAGCAGAATAGTTCAGGAAAAATAAGTTGAGACAATATTACCAAGATTTCGGTAAATGGACATCAGGGTTAAGACAGTGATGTTCCCAAAAACCACCTCTCTTTCTTGGTGTTCACCTCTCATCCGGACTCCGCACCCATCAAAAGTTAAAGTCAAGAAAAATGTCAAAGTCTTTGCATCGTAGGAAAGTTTGTCAGTCCGACACCATGTCGTGGTGCGAAGTAAGCTTTTTTCTTACATCCAAAGGTTGTCTTTTATACCCTTTTTCCCTAACTTATCTATCTAAGATTTGAAACGTTTAGGGTCTTCGCTTACTCCCATTGGTCCATGTAAGGGCGGATAAGCATAACCTCATCGCCTCATTGTCCATATTTCCGCCAAGTCATTGTTATAATCAAAAAATAAGATTTTGATTGTTCTTTAACAGTTTTTTCACTTGTGTCCTTTAAATTGTCACTTGGGGTATGGTTCCCATGCTCACGACGCAGTCATACAAATTTTTGGCACTCGTCAACATCCCGGTCCACACTGACATTGACCCACGCTGTACAGGCACAGACTGCTTGCACATCTCCCGAGCATAGTCGTGCATGCATAGATCATCACAGTTTGGAAGTCTCGCAAACTTCCTTTTTAAAACAGGCCTCATGGGCCATAATGGGAACTAATATTGAAACAAACACAATTAAACATTAATTTTCGAAGTATAGCCCTTCTATTTACCTCCCCCATTCTAAGGTAACCCTGTTAGTTATTATCTAGCAGTTTAGCCACAATTAAGCATGATTTACTTACCATTCTCCATCATTTCTGCCACAATAAGACATACAAAAAGCATATACACATAGATTTTCATTAGATTATGACTTTTGCGTACCAGATTAGTATAACAATTTCACTTAATTAGTAGGTTAAGATTCACAACATAAGCAAATTAGTATCCCACCTGTATTTGTGTGTGTGCATTCTATTCTATGTTGGTTATTTTCAAAACCACATGATTGATACATTTTACTGTTATGGGAAAGAGACTTTAAGAGGGATATACAAAAATGTTGTTTTCACCCTCGCTCCATCAACTCCCCCCTTTGGTGATTTATCACTAAATAACACCCCAAAATTTCGTAAATTTTATCATAACATATTTAAAATTCTTTTAATAAGTGTGAGTTATACTCTAGTTTCTTCCAGTTTCTTTCTATCTTGATAAAGTTTCTCCTTGAACTCTTCCATTTCAATGTCACCCTTTTTCACGTTCTCTTTGTTGTCTTTCTTCAAATTCCTTCTTCATAGACTTTTTAAGATTTCTTCTTTTTCAAAGTTTACAACCTAATCTTAAAATCAAAAATACTAATATTATTAGGGTAACTGGAATTAAAACCTTCCCTCCTACTGATCTACCAATTTCATAAAACCAATTTCTAACTGCTGAAATACTTCTACTAAGTTTCTCAAGAACACCATCAACCTCCAGTGGTTCAATCTCCTTATGCAACTCCGTAAGATTTGTAATATATTTTTTAATCTTTAGACTGTTATCAGGAATGTATGTACAACAATGTTGTGCCTTTAAAATTCCACAGACTCATCCTTCTTTTGCCAAAATTATATCAAGTGCAAGTCGATTTTGCATCACCATAGCTCTCATAGCAACCATTTCTGTATTTACCATTAAAAATCCTCCTGCCGTATTTGTTGACAAACGATCTACTATCGTTGAAAATTTTTGAATTCTGTTTGCATCAAAGGATATACCCACTGTGCTGGTATCAATGCTAAAAAAACATCACCTATTATTTCTATTACACTTTTTCTTTGACTTAAAGGTTTACCTATCTCATGAATTCCATTAGTTCCTCTATCTACATGGAAAATTTTAGGAAAGACCAGGCCTACATAACAGGACCCATACCAGTGATCAGGCAATTTATAATAAGCTTTGTTCCCACATAAGTAATAGATCCCAGGAAAAAACTGGATCATTACCTCCTTTAAATCCCCAACCCCCTTTTATAATGTATGTATCTTCACATTGAATTGCTCCCACAAAATAATTATTATACACAGTGTTATTTCTTCGAATACATAATTTCCCTAATAATGGTGTATCTATATTTATAGCCACATTCACATTATGTCCTTCTATTTTATCATCTTCAAATGTACACATTGTAGATGTAGATTGTTTTGCTTTTTCCCTCCTTTTGTACTGATTCCTTCTATCTTCTACCATATCCAAAAAGGCTTTTTCCTCATTTCTCATTTTACAAGTCAAATTACGTTTGAACGCATAATCATGGGTCAATTCTTGTGTTTCTAAAAAATATTTACCAAACACCTTTGCAGGTTTGATTTGATTCAATTCAGCTAAAATTTTCAATTTTGTAAAAACATCATCATATACTAATTTACCTGTTCTATAAAACAAACTAGCTAATACACTCATGTAACCCCATATGTTAATGTAAGGTGATGGTACATCACACCCTCTGATACAGATGCTGGTAGTTTCACACAGACATAACAATCATTCACATCCATCGTTCTCACATACTGAGACAATAACTTTGAAAACGTATTTTGAGAGAAGTCACTGATGGAGTTATCTTGTTGTACTTCAGGTCTATACACATGTAGCTTTTCACCCTTTGACTCATGGGTCTTTTCTTTCATACTCTCATTTGCCTCTGCTATTTCAAAATCTGGCCTGAAAGGAATTATAATAGCTAAAATCAACCAAACCAACATTAATAATCCTGTACATATTAACCACATTCTACACCATTTTCTAAATATTGTGCATTTCGGTTTTGTTACATCACTAGTAGCCATTTTTTTACACTGTACTTTCCACAATATTTTCTGTCCTTATATTGTCTCTTTTAAATCTCTCTTTGCACTTAAAGTGTTCTTACCACCAAAAATATTTTAACACTTCTTGTTCCTTCACCTTTTCTTCTTTTACAGTTTCCAAATTTAGGTACTTATTTTCTTTCTTTGAGTTACAGTTCACTCACTTTCTTTTTCCTTGCTTTGACAACTCAAATTTCTTGACTGCTATTCGCTTCACTTATTGGAGGCAAAATCATATAAGTCCACTCAGGTGACTTGTATTTCTGATTTGGTTTTTGCACAATTTCTATCTTTTTACCCAATGACTCCCTTTGACTGGTTATTTCATTTACTTGATCCTCTTGTATTTTTGCTTCATTAACCAGTTTAAATTTAAGTTCATCATTTTCTTTAGGCCAAGTATCTCCTTTAGGAGGTCTCTTGGTTTCAGGTCTGACGTGTTACGTTCCACTCTCCAAGCTCTTTCTCTTGAACTTCTCCTCAGTTGAGTTTCATCTTCACTGTCATCAGACTCAGTTTCAGATTTCTCATTAGTTTCATTTATGGTGAACTTTATAAAGTCTGTTTCTTTCACTGAGCTTGTTTTTTCTTTGGTCAGTTCTTTCACTCTGTTAGGAACTTCTCCATAGCTGGTACTTGGAAGCTCATCCTCATCGTGAGTTATTTCTTTTTCACCAGTTTCGAGATTACGGTTCCTACTTGCAGAGATTTCAGACTGTCCTTCAGTATTTTCCTAACTACCTGTTTTATCTTCACTTTGTTCAGTGTCCTTACTGATATCAGTTCTTTACCAAATCTCAACTTGCAGGTCTTCAGAATTTGATACTTCAACAACTTCACTTTCTCCTTCACATGCAGAATTGCATCTGATATTTCCAGATGTCGATGAACAGGTCGAGCTTCCGTATCTGGATCTTTCTCTTGTTCACCTTCAGCGCAAAAAAGGAAAACTAATAGTGACTTTAAAACTGCCTAGGAAGATGCAAAAAACTGTTTTTATTAGATTGCTCTCACTGGCAGAGTTAAAAAGCAGTGCAGAGAGTAGTATAGATTTAAAACTACTCTAAATTCAGGTCAACATGTTTCAACCTAGTGATCAATACTCTGTATCAGTAGCTTTCTTGAGGACCAAAAGAATGTTACTATTGCTGCTGCTAAAACAAGTTTTTTAGTGATAATGAATAAATATAAACGTTGACACAGGCCTGTCCATCAGTGCCGCCACTTGCTGGCCCAAGAGGCCCACAATTTGTCCCATGCAGATGTCATTGGACCTCGTCAGCAGGATGAGCCTGTGTAACAGTTCATCCGACCAGCCCGTTTGTCCATGGGCCTGTTAATGAGCCCCAAGGATTCTGGTGATGTGGTCCTGGGATGGAGTCCCAGGCTCTTGGTGTCTGTGGAAGTCCCTGCCCTCCCACCTGCCCTACTGCCACAGACTGCTTGACTCACCACTGTGGGCACCCACATCCTCTCGCTGCCCTCCTCTGTCGGTGGTGTGGGATGGTCAGCCTCTGGTACAGGGCGAGTGTTGCTGGCAGCGGTGGTGGTGGTGGAGGATGCACAGGCTGTGACAGCGGGGGTCTGCTGAGGTGTTTGTATAGCAGCAGATGTGGTGGGGCGGACAACAGTGTCTTGGGACCTGTTGCGCCCTGGCACACCAGACGGACCGACTTCGAGCTCATTGTCCAGTGACTCCTGGGAGTCGACATCCGAGAGTCCATGTACCGGGGTGGGAGACTGGCTGTGCAGGTTGCTTGTGTCGTCATCTGTAGTGAGTTTTTGGTCACCTGTGGGACAAATGGAAAATGGTCTTTGTAGTGCACCCCGCAAGCTTGGTGTTAGCTGTGTGTCATTCCATGTTTGTCACTACACAGTTGACTAAAAATCACATTGTTTTCAAGGTTCACTACTGTGCCTCCTTACATGATGCAGTGGTACATGTATTGCATCTCCATGGTGAGAGTTGTCAATACATGCCATGAGCCACATGAATTTTTTTTGTTTACAGGGACCTGTTGATATCTATGGACTGGCACAACCAGTTATCTCATTGCGGAGTATTCATTTGGAATGTCTGACCTAGCGGACGGCTACATGTGCATTGCAGTTTCACACTTTGGTAGCTATGAAAGTTTCCTTTGCTTACCTGTGTGCATACTGTGCATGGCAATGGTGTTGGTGTGCATTTTTGTGCAATGAGAGGGCTGGTGTTGTCATATGTCAACACTTCTTTAGGGCCGTATGGGTGGGTGCAAGTACTAGCTACTTATCTGGTGTGTGCTCAACTTTGGCTTTGTTATGTGACACTTCTGTGTGTGCTTGGTTTAGGATTACATCCTGCTCAGTGGGGTCACGGGACTGCATGATATGTCTACCTACCTGTTGGTTATTTTTGAGGTGGGCCACTAGATGCCACTTGCTCCTGGGTGGGAGGGTGTGCTCCATCCTGCTGAAGGGTGTAACAGGGGTGCCTGGTGAGAATAGTAGTACAGGCCTCCCCCCAGCCCTCCATATCCAGATGTCTACCTACCTGTTGGTTTGTTTGTAGTGATCTAATGGCTTCCGCATGCTTCTGGGTGGGAGGAAGTGCTCCATCCTGCTGTGGGGTGTGACATGGGGGCCTGGTGGGAGTTGTGGTGCTGGTTGCCTGGACACATGCCACCCTGTGAATGCTGTGTGGCTTTGGTGTGCATCAGATAGAGTGAACGTTACATCTGTGTGACCTGTGTTGGGTGTTGTGGTGCAGATGGATGGACTTGGGCATAGGAGGTATAGCTTTGTAGTTGTGCATGACAGTACATGGCAGTGTTTTTGAAGAAAGGGACAGTGCACCAAGTAACAAAATTCAGTGAGCTTCCAATTTTGCCAAAATTAAGTCCTTTATTCTTTTTAATCTTTAAAAAGCCTCAGCCAACGTATTTTGTTCCATTGGAACTTCGTCAGGGCTGAAAAGAGCACAAATATAAAAGACACACTAAGTATACAAACAGGCAACACAAATATATAATACATACTACATATAAAAATACAATATTAGAGAACAAACAAAAAAAGTCAGACAGAATAAAAGTATAAATATAGAGGAGGGGATTCGTACCAAGTATAAGAAACACAGTCCTAATCCACGAGACAAATATTACATCATATATACATATAAGTATATATATAACGTTAGTAGGTCTACTAGGACTGAAGAGCAATGACATAGAATGATTCTAAAATACCGTACATGTCCAATTAGATGGCATGTATATAAAAAAAGGAACAAACAGGACATATATATAAACACCACAAAACATTTGGACTACATTATACCAACAGAGTTACAACAAAGCAAAAGTCTGTGTTGCATACAAAAGTCAACACACTATAGTCTTTAAACATATTTATAAAGCACATAACAATAGTACAACAATGTGCGTCAGATCAATAACAAAGGATAAAAGGTGAAAGGTAGAGAGTGGTGAAGGGGAAGACGTAGAAAGAAGAAAGAGAAACTTAACAATCAGTAGCCTGGTAGAACCAGTAAATAGAAGCAAAGCTACAAGGCTTCTACATATAGGATATAGTGTATAGCATATAGTGCAGGGGAATCATCAAAGGGAGAGATATAGACTCTGTGGGATCGAGATAGTATCCACTGAACGGAAACAGGATAAAGAATATCTCTGTATATATAGAGGCCTTACGGCTGCAGGCAAACAATAGGCCCAAACCAACCATGGATCTCACCTCGGTAATCTCTTGTGGTTCTAGAAAAGAGGTCCTAAACCAGGTATTCCAACCGTTTTCAGGCCTCGTTCTAAACAAAGCAAGGATATCATATAGCCAATTAGAGAAAAGGGGGTCAAACTTCCAATGCTAACATGTGTTTCCAAGTAATCAGTAACAAAGTTGAAGTGCCATCAGGGGTACCTTCTAATCCTAACATGGTAGTAGAGTGGAGATCTTTATATGTTAGGTTCACATAGTATGACACAAAAAATGGGAGTGTTAATTATTACTTGCAAGAAGGGCTATCTATGTATTGGTTTACACCGAGTCCCAGAAGGGACCATACATCAGGTCCCCTCGAACGTAGAAGAGTTCCCAGGTAGGCAAGTCTCACCTCATAAATATTCTTTTATGGAAATAGGCGAGGAAGATTTATTCTCCAAAAATCAGAGGTGGTTCTAGCGGCCCAGAGTTCTGGCACACGTACCTAAATTGAGAATTTATAATCAGAAAGGTAAAATTCAACATATCAATGATTTATCCCATGTCAACACATAATATATGTGAGGTTCCCATAGAACGACACAACCATGGAAGTATTTAGTGTAACTCGCAGAGTAAACTGTCTATATAATGCAGTTCACCGTAGCCCAGGAAGTACCATAAATCAAATCCCCTTACGAGAAACCAAGTTCCGGGAGAAGTAAGTCTCACCTCTTGAACAGTCTTTCTATAAGTAAACAGGCACACTTATTTCTCAGAGATCCGAGGAGGTCCTGGTGGCCCATAGTCCTGGCACACGTACCTATACAAAGATATTACAATGAAAGGAAGAACAATTCAGCATGACAAGGGTTTTAACATTTAACACAATTGTAAGTAAAGCCCTCCTTCATTGGGTAGTATCAACAATTTCCTACCTCTCCGTTCAAAGATAAACTTAGCAGAGTAATTTGATTTGAGCTCGACCTCAGGTAATCTAAAACAACTAACAAGTATAGTTCAGCCCGTAGTCCTTGTATATAGAACACAGAAACAAGACCATTGAGCAATCACGATAATAGAGCCCAATGTATGAAATATCCATCAAGGCTAGCACACAGCACATATGCTTACCTTCATATTCGTAGGGCATATATAACCCTCTATCTAAAATAGAAATGACGGCAACCGATTTGACGGCCGTCCGTCCTGCAAAAGTAAAAACAGAAACAAAGACCTGGCATAAAGAATACGAAAGGGAAGAAATAGATCAGTCGTATGTAGAATGCCCATCTGCTTTCCTCAAAAGCAATGGGGCATGAATAACCCCCAGTAAAGACCGACCGGACAACCCACCTGTCTACATTCGTCTTTCCTAGAGAAGAAACCGGAAGAGGCAGGGAGCAGTAATAAGAGTTACCTTTGTTTATCATACATAATAAACACATTTAGAGTGAGTAACCTACCCTATTTCAACCCCCCATTGTAAAGTGGACCACGCGATGGGTGCACACATTGTCTTAATACATACTGCCACAGAGTTAAATACAAATACCCTCATAACATACACCAAAAATTTTAATTAAAATGTGTCCGACATAGAAGCGAATAACGTTGAAAAATTAGCGCAATCACCTGTCTATGCCGAGTGCGGATAAACATCAGAGAAGGAGATGTCCCCCCGTTACCTTATTGTTGATCCAACCGTCTATGCCTTGGAGAACTCGAAACACCCGCCATGTCGATCTCAGGAATCTAGTAGCTAGCATTGGTCCTGTCATGCACAGCCCCTGTCACGTGTGCGCTCCAAATTGTGTCAGGGTAAACCATACCCAAATGCGGCGCCATATTGTAGAGTTTCACATGTATATAAGAATCGTCTTCTGACCCTTGATATTATTGTAAATATACCTCAACAAAAAATACTAAAGACTTTAAATATCCAACAAATACAAACAAAAGAAATCCACAAATGATGAAACAATAAATGAAAAAATATAACAAAATCATAAAGAGGTGTAGATGTGCCGAATAATAACTGGGAATAAGGGGGAATGCACTGTGTGGCTGAAAGCTCCATTGTCGGTCCGTTTGTAAAGGGGCCTATTAATAGAAACATGCCGAACGACCCCATGTGAGTTAGGTTAGCTGCCATCACGATACTACTTATCAGGGCCCTGAGTCCGGGACCTTTTGATATATATTCCTCAGGCTCAGGCCAGATTGAATTGACCGTCCAGATAAAATGCAACCAATTAGGGGCACACACAAATGATGTTTTAGACGAACATAAGTGTTTACAAAACAACAGTACAATGAGGCAATCCTAAGTCTTAAATACCATTGTGGATCATAATAAATCGCTAATATAGTCGAACCAAAAGTTATAGAGACATCCGGCAGACAAATGCCCGTTGCGAAAAATATCATTTACGAGCCGTATGATACTCATAGTCACATGGCGGAATGCTCATTGCAAAGAGGAAGAGATATTGATAGTACTTTAGCTGGAAAAAAGAAAAGAAAAAAGGGTGGAAAGAACCCCCCCAAAAATAGGGTAAGAGAACATTTGAAAAGAAAAGAGTACATATGTAAATGTATAAATGTAGGTCAAGGGCACAATTAAGTGCATCACAAAAAGTTCCAATCACATCCGATGATCTTCACATACATTGATTAGTAATGCTGAGCCCAGCATACAAAAAAATGTCCTCCTGATTTAAATAATGCATTTCCCCATCCGTATTATGTCCCAAGCTTATCGCCCTCAAATGGCATATCCATCTTGACTCCTTCTGCCGTAACAGTAATTCCCTATTGGCACTTCTTATTGGCACCGGTGATAGAGCGCGCAGGTAGCCCGACTCTTTATTTCACCAGATTACACGCACTTGGGCCCATGACGTGTTTATGACTGTATTTTTGTGAATCGGGCGAGTTTACACATTACTATCAGAAATTTGAGTGTTTTCCTTACTACTATTTCCAGTGCACCTGACTTACCACCTTGTCACAGGTACCTATGTTCCTGACGAATCAGGAGCTAGCAGTGGGTAGGAGATAAGACTACCAAAAATTCCTCATACATTTGCATAACAATTTACGATGATAATAGCCACAGACACCTGAAGGGTTTACAAGACTTTATATGGTAAAAGTTTTAGCGTTCATATGCCATGAGAATAAAGTTAATACAGATTAGAATATCAATGACTAGAATCAGGACTAAAATGTAACTATGAATGAGAGTGAGCACCATTGAGTGCGAACAATCTACAGGAATAGGGTAACAGGGAACATACTATTCAGTCTTCAGACTTATACTAAGGTAGGTAAAATTGGACAACCATACTATTTGGTGGAGTGCTAGAATTTCTACAAGTGATGTAAAGCAGACCTTATTCTAACTACTATTTTAGGCATAGATTCTAAACACGAGTAAAAATAGATCACACTAAATAAGTAAACAGTTTCAATAATGTCCTACAGGTTAGGGGAAAATTGGAACATAACTAATAAACAGTGGCATGTAAAATCTTTGGAAAAGACAGAGAAAATAACATAGGCAAGGATGCTTTATTAAAAGGAGGAGAGAAAAAGAGAATAGATAGACGGACACCCACAATTATATTTACCTAGGACGGGAATGAGGACTAACCCTGGCCACGGGTCACTTTGGGAAAAGGCGAGGACAAGGATCCTCAAGGACTTAGAATGCCAGTAGGCGAGCAGGTACAGCTCATGGACAGTCAGGACAGGATACCCCTCAGGATTTGGATCAGGACTGGGCTCACCAAAGGGCACGACCAACACCTGCAGCTTCGGATGCAACGCCTGCGCTACTCCCTCTCTGCACGGAATCCGCCAATAACCCCGATTGGGTTCTCGAATCTCCCAGCAAAGTGCTTCGCCAGCACTTAAGACTATTCCACCCCTTGAAGTTTGTGGAAATTACAGACAGAGTGCTCCGCAGCTCTCTGTATCATTCACCTATAGAGTTCGTAGGGTCGGTGACGGGTCTGCTACTCGGACAAGTTGGACAATTTCTCTAGCTAAAACTAGACTAGTTATACTATTTTCGGGTCAGTGGACCACCCACAAATGTTGCAAACGACAGGATCCCCAACTTTGGATTGGACAAGAGAGGGGGTTAGGTCATTGTCACCACCTCGAATTTAGTGTTCCCACAATGAATATTTAATTTTTCGTACCCACCCCTTACATTCCAGTTCCCATGGCTTAATAGTGCTGAAACAATAGGGCACACAAACATTATCATATAAGTCGATACATTTCAGGTACAAGTTGAAGTGTTCTCCTAGGGCAGAGGGTAGGTTCCCAGGAGCATCTCAGCTGGCTGAGTTCCACTATTGCAAGACTTCATTTCTCTTGTCACGTGATGAGTCCCTCTTAGACTTTTAAGATGGAGAGGCTCCCCACTCCCAGGCCCACAGATACACTGTACATAAAAAGTAAGCGAAAACAAATTAGAAACACAGAAAAAAATGAATACACTGTTAATCAAGCTGCTTTACATTCCTTCGAGACTTAGCCTGAAGGCTGCTCTCCATAGCTACCACTAGGATAGCTTTCTATAAAGGTTGTCTAAGCCTACCATCAATAAGGGTCGTTTGGACGGGTGCAAGGTGCCCACTAGAATAGTGGACAGCATATGCCAGGCCAACTTCTCACAAGGTCTGTCTACGGGGATGCAGGAGAGGCAGAACCTGTCCAGGGAGTGCAGAGAAGGCCTGTCCAGAGGGCTGCAGAGGAGGTGAGGCCTGTCCAGGGGTGCAGAGGAGGTGAGGCCTGTCCAGTGGTGCAGAGGAGGTAAGGCCTGTCAAGGGGGGGGCTTCAGAGGAGGTGACGCCTGTCCAGGGGTGCAGAGGAGGTGAAGGCTGTTCAGGGGGCAGAGGAAGAGAGGCCTGTCCAGGGGTCAGAAGAGGAGAGGACTGTCCAGGGGTACAGGGGAAGTGAGGCCAGTCCAGGGGTGCGGAGGAGGTGAGGCCTGTCCAGGGTGCAGAGGAGGTGAGGGCTGTCTAGGGGTTGCAGAGGTTGTGAGGCCTGTCCTGTGCTGCACGTGTAGGAGAGAAGGCCACGCCAGGGGGTGCAGAGGAGATGAGACCTACCCTGTCTTGGTGTACAGATTAAGTGAGGCTGTCCAGGGGGTGCAGAGCAGGTGAGGCCTGTCCAGTCCTGGGGGTGCAGAAGAGGAGAGGCCTGTTCTTTACTGGGGGATGCAGATGATGTGGGGTCTGTCCAGAGGGGGTGTACAGGAGGTGAGACCTGTCCGGGAGAGGTGCTGAGGTGGTGTGGCCTGTCCAGTGGGTGCAGTGGAGGTGAGGCCTGTCCAGGGGAGTGCAGAGGAGGCCTGGTCTGTGCTGGTGTGCAGAGGTGGTGAGACCTGTCCTGTCCGGGTGCAAAGGAGGTGAGGCCTGTCTAGAGGAGTGCAGGGGAGGTGAGGCCTGTCCTGTGTTTGGGGGTGCAGATGATGTGTTGCCTGCCCAGGGGGGTGCAGCAGAAAGGAGGCCTCCCTGTCTAAAAAGTGAAGAAGAGGTGAGGCCTGTCCAGGTGGGAGCAGAGGAGACAAGGCCTGGTCCGGGGGGGGGGGGGGATAAGACCTGTCCAGCGGGTGCAGAGGAGGTTAGACCTGTCCAGGGGTGCAGAGGAGGTGAAGGCTGTTCAGGGGGCAGAGGAAGAGAGGCCTGTCCAGGGGTCAGAAGAGGAGAGGACTGTCCAGGGGTACAGGGGAGGTGAGTCCTGTCCAGGGGTGCAGAGGAGGTGATGCCTGTCCAGGGTGCAGAGGAGGTGATGCCTGTCCTGATCCGGGGAGTGCAAAGGAGGTGAGGACTGTCCTGGGGGTGCAGACGATGTGTGGCCTGCTCAGGTGTTGCAGAGGTGATAAGGCCTGTGCAGGGGAGTGCAGAGAAGGTGAGGCCTGCCCTGTCTAGTGAGTTTCAAAGGAGGTGAGGCCTGTCCTGTTCAGGGGTGCAGAGGAGGTGAGGCCTGTCCTGTGCTGGGGTGTGCAGGGGAGGTGAGGCCTCTCCAGGAGGTGCAGCGGGGCTGATGCCTGTCCAAGGGGGTGCAGTGGAGGCAAATCCTGTCCATGACTTTACAGGGGTGTTTAGGTCTGTCCGGGGGGGTGCAGAGGAAATAAGGCTTGTCCAGGGGTGCAGAGGGGGAAAGGTCTGTCTAGGGGGGTGCAGAGGAAGTTAGTTGTGTCCAAGGGGTGCAGAGAAGGTGAGGCCTGTCCTGCGGGATGCAGGGGAGGTGAGGCCTATCTGGAGGGGGAGGGGAGTGTGCTGGGGAGGTGAGGCCTGTCCCTAAGCCGTGGGGTGCACAGGAAGTGAGGCCTGCCCAGAGGGGTGCAGAGGAGGAGAGGCCTGTCCAGGGACAGAGGAGGTGAGATCTTTCCAGGGATGAAGAGGATCTGCTGCCTGTCCAGGGAGCTCAGAGGAGGTGAGTGAGGCCTGTCCAGGAGGGTGTAGAGGAGATGAGACCTGTCCTGTGCTTGGTTGGTTCAAAGGAGGTTGAGCCTCTCCAGGAGGGATGCAGTGGAGATGAGGCCTGTTCGTCCAGGCGGGGTGGTCGAGAGCTGAGTTTAAATTTGTTAATTGTTATCCCAAGAGTTTTGTGGAATGAGTGTAAGTTGCTGGTAAACTGGCCAATTAAAGAGCCAGAGGATGAAGCGCCTCAAAATATCATACTATATTACAAGACAATATTGCAAAGTCGAAGACCGGGTAAAAGAGGGAGCATCTTTTTGCATTGCATCCAGAGGTTAGTGCACGTATTCAGCAAAATGTGAGATGAGATTTTGTTGTAACCAAAGTATTCTAGTGACAATTTTGTTACTAAGCAGAAAAATATGAAAGAAAAAATAATGAGCGCTCAGACAAAAATGTTCCAGAAGGGTGACGAAATTGGTTCTCACGGATTGTATTCTCGTTTTGATTCTGGTTTTGTTGCTGGTGGGAATTTGGATATGCACGGCGTTGGGTGCAGAGTAATGATGTTCAGTATGTGCAAGGAGGAAATGTTGTTCCTCTGGGTCAGGGCCGGACTGAGAACCCAAACCTGGCCTGACAATTCTGATGGCCCAGATCCATGCCTCTTTTGTTGCTGGGGGGCGATATAGCAGCACCACAGCAAAACCAACCCCTAGTACTGAACAATCGTCCCCCACTCTTCCAGCCTCCCGGGGAAACACCCGAAGCCTGTTACGCCCAGTCCGGCCCAGCTCAGGGTATAGGTTTTACTAACAGTGGCAATTTAAATACCTCAAACACTAATAATGTGCAGAATAAGACATGATCTGTGCAATGTTTGCAGGAACCTGGGAAACTGGAACATGAATCAGATGGCACAGAATGGGATGTCACAGCCAATGGTCCCAGCCCAACTGGCCTCTGTGCTGAGCATGTAGAATCAAATGCAGATATATTGGAGCATGCCTTCAGTCCCGATGGCCCCACAGACCAGTGCAGAATAGAACGACAAATTCTCAACAAATTTAAGATTTCAACAAAATCCTTTTATGATTAATAATGATTTTCCACAACTTGCATCTCCACTAGGAGTTTCTACTGGACTGAACCAGACACAATGACGGTGCCTGAGACGGGAGAAGGATTGCATGCTTGGTGCAGTCCTAGAGGTCACCCAGAGTGGCCCTTTTGTAGAAGAAATAATTGGGAATCTGGCATCTCTTTTAATCAATAAAATTAAATTCTCTCTGTCTTAAAATTTATAAAAATGTACTGTTTTAGGATATTTGCTGGAATTGTTTTATTTTACACTTTTCCTAAAGGCAGACTACATGTCAGTCCTCTTACTGATTTTGTACTTAAGAACTTTTCCTTGATTTTTAATTAAGCAGGTTCTATGTCAGTTTGCTATTTGATATTGTAGAAAAACGTTTTCTTACTTCGTAGCACACATTTGTTGTAGTGGTCTGTCTATTGGCTTTACATTGAGAGTTATTTCTGATTCTGGCTTTTGATATACTTTAGAGGTTAACTTTATGTGATTCTCCTGCAAATATTATGATAATTATTTCTCTGACTGAGTAACCATGTTTATGCCTTCGGTAATTATTTAAAACCTTTAATATAGCTTTGAAGCTTGTTGCAGCTCCAAAGGCAAGGGCCTTTACCAAGGGAGCTGTCCTTTAATGGGCAGTATTGCCTACTACGGCTGACTATAAGGTCTTTACAATGTTTGCCCCATGAGGGCAGATTGTGTTAATTAATAAAACAACGGTGTCCCAGAGACCGAGGGGGTTGAAACACCTCCGGTACTCCAAAACTTTTGTTTCACAGCTGTTGCCTTGAATGTTCAACAGTTAACAGTCGCATGCAGGACCATGGCAGTTAATTGTTGAACATTCACAGCAACAGCTGTCAAAGGAGGCTGAAGTCGGGCTTGGTTCTCCCTGGGCTCGGCTAAACCGCTTTTCATCATTCAGGTGAGTCGGGGAGATGCAGGAGATGAGCAGAACCCCCTCTCCTTCTGAGACGCCAGTGACACTGCGAGCTACGGCAGTAGGAAGGGGGAGGCTCCTGTGTGCCCTGCTGCAGGCTCTATCTTCTGCCTTCTCCTGCCCAATACATATATTTTGATGAGGCAGGGGAAAGAGAGAGGCAGAGGCTGTGTATTAAGACATTGTAATGTTGAGAGCAGCGGGCCTATATCAGGTTATATAGACTGCTGCTGCTCCGTTGTCTTCAACAGATCTTAACATTCCAATTATTTAAACTTTGTGTTGTGAAGGTTCGATTCCGAATTCTAGTCCTTAAATCGCCGTCTATTCCCTTTCTTGATCTGTTTTTTTTTGTCTCTTCAACATCAACATCTGACTCCCTCTGTGCACTATTCTTGTTGTTATCAAACTGCTGATAATCCCTTGATGGAGCCACATTCCTCCTGGACATGTTGGGGGGTGTAGTGCTGGTCCAGTTCCTTTTTAGGTCAGTTTTGTCCAGCAGTTCCTTAACTATTATCACATTTGTCTTCTTCTCTGCAACACATGAGACTATCTTCACTCTGTCCGTTCTTTCAGCATCTTTCATCTCTGGATCTGACTTCCATCTCTTTGCGTCCTTCCATCCTGCCCTTTTCTGTCTTGTCTACTGCAAGCAAAAGACACAGTGCATGTGCGTGGACACACATGCACACAGGGTTTGCTTTAGGGTGGTGCGACCGGTGGAGCTGCACCTGGTGCTGACCTTGGGGGCACAGTGTTTAGAAGTAACTTATGGGTTCACAAGCATCTGCTGCAGAGTTTTCTGTGCTGGACCCCTGCGGTGAGAGTAGAAGATAGCCTTTTTTCTCTTTCCTCTGTTTTGTCTTTTTCTTTTCTTGACCCTTTTTGGTTTCCTTTACTGTTGTGCTGTTTTTTTCTCTTTTTCAGGTTTTACAGTGACTGGTTCAAGTTGGAAGAGTATGATGAGTCCTGAGCCACCATGTAAGTCCTTATTACGCTTTGTCTCCATTCCAAGCGGGGTTCGAAAATCTACCAGTACGGTGGACCAGGTCTTCCGTTTTACTTTATTGCAGTGGAGGACTGTGTTGCTGGGCAAGGGCAGCCTGTATGCGGCTTTAGTCGATTTGCGGGCTGCCTTTGACCTGGTCCCTAGGTCCAAGCTGTGGTTGGTATTGAGGAGCTTGGGCCTACCAGAAGAACTATTGACAATGTTAATGAGGCTACACGAAGAAAATTTTGCTAAGATCCAGTGGGGGGCAGGGAATGGTCACCGCAGACTTCCCGGTGGAGCGGGGAGTTCGGTAAGGGTGTTCGATGGTTCCCACGCTCTTCACTTTGTATATTAATGGTGTCATGGCTCGTATATTGCATGCAAATGTGGATGCTCCTTCATTAGCTGGTACTAAGATACCGATTTTAATGTTTGCAGACAACACTCTGTTTTTATCAAAGACTCCGAGTGGTCTACAGCGTGCACTATCTATTTTTGACCAATTCTGTGGGGAGCATGGCTTAGAAGTTAATGTGGCTAAAACTAAGCTCATGGTTTTTAATCCCCACCGAAGTTTTAGAACTAAACTAGTCATGAATGATCGCCCTCTAGAGGTAGTTAATGCCTTTACGTATCTGGGGATTCATGTATCAAATGATCTTAGATGGTCCCAGCATCTAGATATCGCAGTATTAAGGCACAGACAATTGGCTGGTGCTCTTGGTTCAGTGCATAGAAAATCTATGACCAAACCAATAAAACCAGCACTGCAGGTGTACGAGGCCAAAGCCCTCTGCTCTGCACTTTACGGTGCTGAGCTGTGGGGCTTTGAGAAGCTTCAGTCACTCCAAATATCGGAAAATAAGTTCTTCCGGACTATTACTGGCCTCTCTAAAAGTACTCCATTGCTGCCACTTGGGTACAATCTGGCAGGAAGGCTGTTGTAGATTTGGCCAGGCTTCGTCCAATTTTATATTGGTGGAGGCTCTGGACCACACCTGAGCTTTTACACTATGCTGAGGGGTTTCTAGATATTATTTTAAAAAATTGGCTGGTTGATGTACTTAGAGCAACGCTGGGTGATCTCGGTCTTCGAATTCTTTGGGAAAACCCAGTGGGAGCCTCATTCCCAACTAAAAAAGCCCTAAAAGATATCTCCTGGGAGAAGGTGGCCTCTCTGCACTGGAGTGGTACTAGTGCAGCATCTATGGCTGGAGGATGTATTTATTTATTTAATCGCTTGTATAGCGCAGGAATTCGACCCCCTGGAGGGGTATCTCCGCGCTTGTGTTCATTACCAAAGCTATATCCAAATAAAAGACAATCAGGGCCGGAAAAGCGCGTTTCTGGCTCCTAATGGCCCCACGCATCAATGCCTGATAGTCAAGTATTTAAAAAAACAGCTTACAGGTGAACAGCTGGTCGGGGAGACTCTGCCACCGTCCTCCCTACCGCCCTAGAAGCAAAGCTAAATCCCAGCCTAGAACTCTATTGGGACGCTATAACCACACCGAGGGACAGGAAGCTCCTTTTCCAAATTAGAGCAGGTGCCCTTCCCCTCAGATCTCTGACAGGCAGGTGGGGAGGTTCATCTATCAGCAACTATCCAGCTTGTGGAGCTCACAAGGAAACAATTGGCCATTTTCTATTTGCTTGCACGACCTATGCAGAACCCAGGCGCATCTGACTTACACCAATGTGCAAGAACTTAGGTACCACTAGCAGTGTTGTAGCTTTAAGAATCATACGCACTAGCACTTTACTGCCTTTAGTATTAGCTATCGCCAAATTCCTTGGATGGGCGTGGTCTATCAGACAGAGGTCTCTATGCAGCTGATTGTCTTTTTTATTGTATTATAAGTCTGTCTGCACTTTTATCTGTAAAATTGTTCTCTAAATTTTTATTCTGTAACGATATTTACATTTTTAAACTATTTGTTTGTTAATCAAGTCTTACTTCTAACTGAAATGCTTTTTAAAAATGTTTTTATATTGGAGATTGTATGTGCTTTTATGAGTGAACCTCGAATAAAGCAACCTTGACTTGACTTGACTTGTAAGTCCTTATCATCCGCACAATTTGAAATTGTGAATTCCACTGAGTGACCTGGACACAGCGTCCGTCTACGGTGGCCTTTAAAGCACTGAGTGCAACAAGGCCAATCCCTTTGTTCTATAAAATGTCCGTTCCTAGATCACTGGAAAAAGGAATAGATGAACAGTCTAGGTGGGCAGGGGAGTAAATAACATCCGATAATTCATTAAAAGTATTACAAATATCTCATTGTGATGCCACAGTTTGATACAGAAATTGTACATTTTTAGTGTCTGCTGCTTCTGAGAATCGGTGTCACAATATATGTGCAACTTGTGTTTCTTTCTTAAATATTAGTTACGTTTGCTCTCACATGGATATATGATGTTACAACGCGGACTTTTACTCCGCATACCGTTACAACGCGGTTTTTACAACGCGGATACTGTAACAACGCATGTATTTACAACGCATTTTTTTACAACGCAGGTACCTTTACAACGCAGACCATTACAACGTAAGTATTGGTAAGTATATGTTAATATTAATAATATAATAGTAACTTAATTTTAAAAATATAATTTAATGTATTTTTAAATAATTTAATTTCCGTTAATTATTTTAAATTTAAATTAATATTACTTTATTTTTACCATGTACCCCTGTACCCCAGAAAGTGAAAACTGACCCTAAACCCCAAAAATAAATTAAAGTAATTTTATGAAATATAATTTAAATTAATTATTGAAAATTAAAAAAATATAACTTTATTTTTACCCTGTACCCCTGTACCCCAAAAAACTCAAAACTGACCCTCAACCCCAAAAATAATGCAATGTAATTTAATTTAATTTATTTACTATTAAATAATTTAATTTAAAATTAAATTTAATTTATTTTTACCCTGTACCCCAAAAACTAAAAACTGACCCTGAACCCTAAAAATACCCCTTTACCCAAAAACTGAAAACTGACCCTGAACCCTAAAAATACCCCTTTACCCAAAAACTAAAAACTGACCCTGAACCCTAAAAATACCCCTTTACCCAAAAACTGAAAACTGACCCTGAACCCTAAAAATACCCCTTTACCCAAAAACTGAAAACTGACCCTGAACCCTAAAAATACCCCTTTACCCAAAAACTAAAAACTGACCCTGAACCCTAAAAATACCCCTATACCCAAAAACTGAAAACTGACCCTGAACCCTAAAAATACCCCTATACCCAAAAACTGAAAACTGACCCTGAACCCTAAAAATACCCCTTTACCCAAAAACTAAAAACTGACCCTGAACCCTAAAAATACCCCTTTACCCAAAAACTGAAAACTGACCCTGAACCCTAAAAATACCCCTTTACCCAAAAACTGAAAACTGACCCTGAACCCTAAAAATACCCCTTTACCCAAAAACTGAAAACTGACCCTGAACCCTAAAAATACCCCTTTACCCAAAAACTGAAAACTGACCCTGAACCCTAAAAATACCCCTTTACCCAAAAACTAAAAACTGACCCTGAACCCTAAAAATACCCCTTTACCCAAAAACCCAAAACTGACCCTAACCCCTAAAAATACCCCTTTACCCTAAAACCCAAAACTGACCCTAACCCCTAAAAATACCCAACATATAACATTTTAAAATAATTATATACTTACCAATACTTACGTTGTAATGGTATGCGTTGTAAAGGTACCTGCGTTGTAAAAAAATGCGTTGTAAAAACATGAGTTGTAACAGTACCTGCGTTGTAATGGATGCGTTGTAACGGTAGTGCGTTGTAAAAAATGCGTTGTAACAGGTGCACACCCTCTCACATCCATGAGCTCCAGTGATCCAAAGCTCCCGATCTTCACTGTTTCACCACGATCAGAAATGCAACTCAACTGATTTCCAATCTTGTTTTTGTCAATACTTTTTTGTGCAAAGTATAAGGTCCTAAATAGTTTTTCTGTGTGTTCATTTACAATCTCTGACTCCATTTCTACAGGTGACTGAAGCATGAACAGAAACAAGAAGGTTTAAAATGTGTGAAACACAACAAAAAGGATTATTTCAATGAAAGTTAAAACATTCTCGAGCTCTAGAGAAGAAACACATTCTATGTGCCTGGAATGGTGAGGATCAGGAGAAACTGGTGAATGTGAAAGTTTTCAAATCTCTAAAAGAAAAGGAGCATAAATGTTTACCAAGTGTCAGTAACTGAGATTGAGGAGAACATTGGCCACAATTGATTCCCACGCAGTGCACTTGAGAAAACTCAGTGCTGTAAATTCTGTTTGATGGTTTATGAGAAATGCTTTGGAGACCCAAACCCTGCCCAACAGATCAGCATCCCTAGACATGTTGTGATGTGACAGAACCGTCAAAAAGACTAATATTCCCGGTTTACAAGCGTAAGCTTTTGTTTCCATCTCCTGTGATTCAGAGGAGAGAAAAGATTGTTTAAAAGAAAGTCATTGTAAATACTTTGTTTCACATGTCGTTACAGCAAAGATGCTGGATTATTGTTTCCAATATAGGAAGATTTTCCCCCACCAACTCTGTCTCTTGGGTTGATCCGAGTGGTTTCAAAGGGTCCTGTAACTCCAAAGTGGATCATGTACCTGTCTTAGCCTCTGATCAAAAAAGCATATACTGGCTCAGAAAGTATAAAAGGGGCCAGAGTTACGCTATTGATAATTCATAAACCACCCTGGCATGCCCTAATCATCTGTCATTACTTGTATGAGCGAACATACCTTACAGGCTAACACTAAACCCCAAAGGCCTTATCAGTGCTTTTAAAACTCCTAAATCAAATATGAAGAAACTAGAATCACTAAATGAGACTAATTAAACTGGAGAGAATTCACCCGGGGAATAACCAGGAGAAAAGGAATCCATGAGAGGCCTCTTAATCAATACAAGCGGCTCCTCAGTGAAAGTTTATAAGACAAGTTAGATCGGTGCCTTTAAAGGAAAATGATCTCCAGGTAAAAACCATAATTAGTTAAATACATATGTTAAGAAGAGCACCTGCAGCGTAGTTTAGAAGTTAATGTTGAGTGTAACACAAACAAGAACAGACTCTGGAATCAGATTCAGTCTTAAAATGACTTGTATCCAGGAACAAACCCAACTTGGAGAAACAAACAACTCGAATAAGCGCAATGAATGTGAGAACAGCTTTAGTTATCAATCCACCTCACTAAACATGAGAAAACTAGCGCTGGACGAAAACCCTATCAGTGTCCAGAATGCCAGAAAGGCTTCAGTCGCAAATCCAGCCTTACTGTGCATGAAAGAACCCACACTGGGTATAAACCGCATCAGTGCTCTGAATGCCAGGAAAGCTTCTGACTGAAAAAGAATCTCACTAGACATGAAAGAACTCACACTGGGGAAAGACCTTATTAGCTCTCTGAATGCTGGATAAGTTTCGGTCGGTAATCTGGTCTCACTCAATTTGGGAGAACTTACCTGGAACAAATCTTGTCTTCGTTCTAGATGCCAGGGAAGCGTCTACTGGAGATTCAGTTTCATCAACAAGAGAGAACCCACAATGAGAAAGAAAATGACCCGTGCTCTCAATGTGACAAAAACTTCAGTTGTAAATGTAACCTTTCCACATAGGAGAGACAATATACACTGTGCCAACTGGCACGGGCAATATTCACAGGGGATTATTTACACAGGACAGGGCCGCGTGGGCCCCTGCCAGAATTAGCACGTAGTAAAGCGTAATAAAAAGAAGAACACATCATACTCTCATAACACAACCAATAATCACTGGCAGACTAAATACTCAGCGCCAACCTGTAACATAGATCCTAACAGGCACTGTATCACATGAGGTGAGAACTCTATTCTGCGCCAACCTGTAACATAGATCCCAACAGGCACAGTATCACATGAGGTGAGAACTCTATTCTGCGCCAACCTGTAACATAGATCCCAACAGGCACAGTATCACATGAGGTGAGAACTCTATTCTGCGCCAACCTGTAACATAGATCCTAACAGGCACAGTATCACATGAGGTGAGAACTCTATTCTGCGCCAACCTCCTAAGCCTAACTCTAGTAGACCACAACTCCTAAACATACCTTGCATCAGAAAACAAACTTAATAACATAACCTAAAATAGGAAATAAAGCAAACCTAGACCACAGTAGAGAATAACTATAAAAGGTAAGACAGTAGGTAAAACCTAGTAATCATACAAGTACATCTATGAACATAAATCAAGGTGCATAAATCATACTACCAACATTACATTTCCTAGCACCTATAAAGAGTACCCTACGGCCTTGCACCCTACAAACCTAATAGTTCCCTGGGCCACCAGGCCATCTATAAAGGGTTCAGATGCCCTCTGTCCAAAGTCAGGGCTGCTGCCAATGCAGCGACAGTCAAGGGGCGCCCTTGGGGCAAACCTAAACGTGGCAGCTGCCCACTACATGCTGGGCAGCTGGGAGTCTCAATGAAGGCCTAAACGTTGCAGCTGGCACTAAGTGCTGCGCAGCTGTGCAGCCAGAAATGGGGCAACAGAGTGCGTCCCACTCCTGGATTAGGAAGCATGTCCCCTAGAAGAAAGAACCTAAACGGTACAGCTGCCCCCTACTTGCTGGGAAACTGTGAAGTCAGAACTGTGGCATGGGCTCTCCGTAGCACTAAAACAAAGATGCGCCAAACGTTTGGAGCCATCTAGGCTCTGAAACCAAACATGGGCCAAGTATGGGAGCCACACAGGGCACAGAAAATAATTACCAACCACTGGAGCATCTGGCTCTTGAAAGTAACTAATGGGAAGAGTTAGAGCCATCCAGGCTCTAGGAATAAGGGGAAGCCGTGGAGCCACCTAGGCTCTTGGAATAAATACTGCGCGCATCAGAACTCTCTAGGCTCTGGCAACAAATATGCGGAACGTTGGAGCTGCCCGCTGCCATCCGGGGCCGCTCGGGAAACTGACACCACTATGGTGCCGGGATAAGTAGCGGGGCATGGGTCCTTTAAAGAATATGCCCCTACCATGGGGGCAGTCCTCTGTTAAGCGGGGCTGCCCTGAAGAGGAGTACCGGCTATGTCTCCCGCCCCCGCCCTCACTCACCGGCTCGGGCAGGCTCTGGGGCAGCTTCGTGCAGCACGACGCGGGGCTTTCTCCTCCATCACAGGAGCCCTGCGCTGCTATTGGCATCCTCGGCCGCTGCTTCCCCACTTTGCCCAGGCCCCCTCCTGGGACCCGGGGCTCTTTCCTCTCCACCAGCCACCGAGGGGCTCTCTCCTCTGCTTGGGAGCCCCGTGACGTCACACAGTTGCGTCACTTCCTTTTCCGTCGGGCGGTCCCACCCACAACCAGGAGGGCCGAGGACGGCAATGTCGGCAGTGAAAAAGGAGGGGTAGGCTTCCTCGTGAATAAAAATAAAGTTAGTATGCGGGGTGGGCACCCGCTAGGACACTTATAAGCGGAGTGGGCACCCATAGTCATTACCACAGTAAAACGAAGATGCAGGGTTGGCACCTGCGCACTAAACACCAGCCAGCGGACATCAAGCAGGGTGGGCACCTGCAACGAAATATCCCAATATGCAGGGTAGGCACCCGCAAGGTCGGTGCCACGGGGGAATCCCCACGCTGGGGGTTCCCTCCTAAAGGGGTCAATAAGGAGAAGGAGCACAGTGCTCACAGGGCACAAAAGGGGCTCCCAAAGTCTCTGCAAGGTCCAGAAAATAGCAAGAAAGTTCAAAGGGTCCCAGAAGAAGAAGTCATCCAGGCATCCAGGGGCTGGGCAGGGCCCAGGGAGGCAAGCCTTCGTCTGAGCCCCAGCAGCAGCATGCCCCGTTAGATTCAAGTCCACAAACAAGAAAATTTTACAGGAGGTCGCAGCCTCTTTTTATACACAGAAATCCTTTGCTGTAGCAGTGCAGGCAAGGGGAAGACCAGATGCAACTGGTTCTGGAGCACTTTGTTTTGCTCAGTCCCTCTCCCTATTCACAGGACAGGCCAGGGACATCAGACGCACCACAGGAGGTGGAGCCAGCATTGTGGAGGGAAGGCACAGCCCTATTCAGGTCCCAGGCGCACTCCTCCCTCCCATCAACATGCAGATCTCCCCATTCACCACCGGGCAGATCCATCCTGACTCCTGGAGCCAGGCACACCAGCCAGCTCCAGCCAATCACAAGCCAGACAGTCAATTCACATTCATTGCACAGACAGGCCAACTTCTAAAAGTGGCACTTCTACACTAGACACAATAAATCTGCACACATCATTGCACAGCATTCAATCTCACGAGTCCGCACATACCAAACTCGCCCCTGTACTCCCCACACATCAGGAACTACCATGGACACACATATCTCCCATGCATTCCTATGGGAGGGCAGGCCATCTCACTACATGCACTCAGAGAGCGCACGCACTTTACACTGCGCCACAGTGCTAAAGAGCGCAGAGGCCTAAAATCACTACCACCATGCCAGAGGCTAAAGGCAAACAGTCTAGGGGTGAACCTGCCAAAAAGGCCCAAGTCCAACAGGAGAGATTTAGAGAACGACAGGCACTCACTAAGGAGTATGCCCATTTCGATTTACGATCCACACTTATAAAGTCACTAAGCCATAATGTACCTAAAAGAGTCGTAACTGTCCTCTTCCTCAGAGCCGGAGTAAGTTCAACATCACACATGCCCATCCACTAAAAAATAAAAAATAAAACATTCAATGGTAAAAAATATCTCAAAAGAAAACTCGATTATTTTAATAAAGCATTTTTTTTTATTTAAACACTTATATAACATTCATTTTTAGTAAGGTATAATTACATTTGTTACAATTATTTCTATACCTCACAATGACTAATTATGAATACATAATAAAAATGTTACTTAACTTTTAATTTAGGCTTTAGAAAAAAATAAAATGTTATATATATTCAACTTGGGTTAACTAGGGAACATTTTACAAGTTTATCAAATTTGAAAAAAATGAAATATGTGTATGTTAAATATGAATGTAAATTGTGATTCTCCTATTAACATGACCAGAGAATCTGGATATCATTAAAGACACGGAGGCTACCATTATGCATACAACTTTTAATGCAGTCCAAGCATAGCCGCACACATCACAAAGAAATAGTTCCAACTTAGAATACTATGAACCAAACAATAGTAACAAGCACTAGGCAATCAGCCTCTTTTAAATGTGGTAACAGGAAGAAAGGAAATGTCCAATAAACTTCAGTGAAACATCAAGCTTGTAGAGGGATGGAGAAGACCATTCTACCAAGTCAGGAGTCAGGAAGATGAAATCAAGAGTGATTATCTGAAAAGGAAAGAGTTGGTAATAACTCCATAATATAAACAATAAGTCCTGAAAAGGAGCAAAATGTAAATTAAATATTCAGATAAACAACAGTCCTGAAAAAGAGTAGAATATAAGTTAAAAATTCAGGTAAACATATTATAACATAAAATCAACCACCCAGGGAAAGGGTGGGAGGGATAATGAAAGCCTCCGTGTCTTTAATGAAATCCAGATTCTCTGGTCATGTTAATAGGAGAATTGCAATTTCATTACAAGACCGGAGGCTACCATTATGCATGTTGGTAGCCATGTAAAACAGCATCTGACATATGAGACACAGGTTTGCATTAATGATGAACAAAAGTTCTAGCATTAGACCAATCAGAAGCCTTGAGAATATCATCCAACTTACCACCTGACCAGAATGACTTACTGCCCATTGCGCCTCTGATAGAATGCGGTTTAAAGAGAGACAGATAAATTCCAGCAAGGTTCATAACAGTTCTAATCCATCTTGCGATTGAAGCAGAAGAAATACCTTTGTGTGGTTTAACAAATGAGATAAGTAACTGAGTGACACCAAAAGGACGAAGAGAGTTCATTCTCAGATCATATTCTTTCATACAATGAACGATACAAATTTAGTGCAAGTATCAAAGCGTGGATAAAAAATAGAATCAGACATAGTTTTGTTTCTTTTATGCAATTCAAAATTAACTCCAAACATATCATAAGATCTATACGAAATATCTAGAGCTTTAACATCGGAGACCCTACGACAGGAAATCAAGCAAAGGAGTGTAGCTAGTTTGATATCTAGGTTTAGGCGGTCTTCTAAGTCTGATACTCTTAATAATTCTACAAATAATAGGATTTATACCTACTGTTTTACCGTTAATCAGTGAATGGCCAGCGGAAATAGCAGATCTATAACAATTGAGAGACCTGTAACTTAGACCTCTATCGAATTGTTGTCCCAGAAAATTAACTATATCAACAATAGGAGCCTCCACGGGATTCAGGTTCCTTTCCAGGCACCAACGTAACCAGACTTTCCAAATGTTGTTGTACCGGTAATGTGTCCCAGGGGCCCAGGTCTCTCCAAGGAGAGTTGAAGCTGTCGACGAAAGTCTTACGAGATCGTTAGATCTCCTGACACCTTCCAAGCAAGAAGGTTCAAATTCACTGTCTGAACAAGAGGGTGAATTTGACCCTCTGCGTCTGTGAGAAGATCTTTCAGAGGAGGAATTAGGAAGGGAAAATCGTAGGTTAGTTCCAGAGCTGTTGGGAACCATGCTTGGGATGGCCAAAACGGAGTTACTACGACAATTTAGGAGTGTTCTTGTCTCACTTTCTGAAGGTGTCTCTGGATCATTGCGAATGGAGGGAAGGCATAAGCGTTGATCCCTTCCCAAGATTGGAGAAAGGCATTCACTGCTAGAGCACCAGGATCGGGCATCCAGCTGAAATAGGATACCAATTGGGTAGTCAATCTGCTCGCAAATAGGTCTATTTGGAATGGGCCACAGAAATGATTCAGGGAGTTGAAAACAGAAGTGTAAAGTTTCCAGTCGCTGTAGTCCAAGATAAACCTCGAGTTCCAATCTGCGCAAAGGTTGGACTTCCCGGGAAGATGTTCTGCTCTGAGAGAAATTTTGTGTTCTAGGCAGAAAATCCAAAGCTTCTTTGCTAGGTTGGAGAGGTCTTCTGTCTTTGTGCCGTCTAAACGGTTTATGTAAGCGACAGCAGACATGTTGTCCATTTTCAAGATAACTGATCTGCCATAAAGAAAGCGTTTGAAGCTCATCAGAGCATAAAGGCCTGCAGTTATTTCTAGGTAATTGATGTAGCGCAGAGACTCTTCCTGGGACCAAATCCCTCCAGTATTTTCATTCTGGAGACGAGCACCCCAGCCATGAAGGCTGCCATCCGATTCCAGAATAAAATCTGGTGTTGAACCAAAGATTGCTCTTCCATTCCATGCATCCAGATTGTCTAACCACCAGATTAGTTCTGAGATGGCTTCTTGGTTTAACGCAATGCGATCTCCGTACCACAGACCTGATCGCAGAGCTCTTGCTTTTATTCTTTGAATGGCCCGATAATTCAGTGGTCCCGGAAAAATAGCCTGAATGGAAGAAGAGAGAAGGCCCAATAGTCTGGCTAGTTCTCTTAGGGAGAGATTTTGCTGTTTCAGGACATGTTTTATCTCCTTTCTGATTTTGGAAATCTTCTTGGGAGGGAGAAGGAGAAGACAGTTTGTTGTGTCTTTCGTGAAACTCAGAAAATCCATAGTCTTTGAGGGGAATAGAATGGATTTTTCCCTGTTTATGATAAAACCCAGACTTTCTAAAAGGTCTATAACTGTCTTAGATCCTGGATGATTTGACCATAATCTTGAGAAAGGATAAGGATGGCGTCTAGATAAATGATGAGACGAATACCCTTTTCTCTTAGAGATGATATGACTGCTCTGATTACCTTGGTGAAACACTAGGGGGCAGAGGAGAGGCCGAAGGGGAGGGCCTGAAATTGAAAGAGACGGTTCTTCCAAAGGAACTGAAGGAAGGCTTGATCTCCCTTTGCCATAGGAATGGTAAAGTAAGCGTCCTTCAGATCCAATTTGACTAGCCAGTCTCCCTCTAATAAGAGGTCTCTCAGAAGATGGATGCCCTCCATCTTGAAATGTTGGTAAACAAGGTATTTGTTGAGTTCTCTGAGATTTATGACGGGTCTCCAGCCTTTGTCTTTTTTCTCCACAAGGAAGAGCATGATTATAAATCTCATAAGCTCCATTGGGACCTCTATGATTGCGCATTTCATGAGCATTGAGGACATTTCTTCTTCTATTATTTTTTCCTGGTCTTGGGTAAGGGGAATCGGCCTGGGAAGAGAATTCTGAACTGGAGTTGGGATGAAAACTATCGAAAAACCGACTACGGT
This sequence comes from Lissotriton vulgaris, assembly GCF_964263255.1. Classification (NCBI taxonomy): domain Eukaryota; kingdom Metazoa; phylum Chordata; class Amphibia; order Caudata; family Salamandridae; genus Lissotriton; species Lissotriton vulgaris. The sequence continues at coordinate 367,387 of NW_028254302.1, read as the reverse complement.
GTTTAGAACCCATGGATCTTGGGTGATCATTTTCCAGTTGTGGTAAAAGAATTTCAGTCTCCCTCCCACGTTTGGATTTGAAGAAAGGGAAAGGGAAGGAATACTCACTTTGAGTGGTGGAGTCAGCAGAAGCTTCTCTCGCTCTGAATCCTCTCGAGCGGAAACCTCTTCCTCTCGGTGGGTAGAACTGAGGTTGGCTGGGTGGCTGGTATCCTTCACCACCATAACCTCTAGACCTTGAAAAGGGCTGTCGGTTGAACCGGCCGGAAGACTGGCCCCTTCTCCCGGCCCTTCCAAAAAGATTGTTGTTGAAGTTGAAAACTTTCTTCATGTTCTGGTGTGCTTTATCTAAAGCGGTGAAGGTAGAGACATATTTTCCCAGGTTCTTAATTAGGTCATCTCCAAAGAGTAAACCTTTAGGATTAAGTGAAGTTTCTTTGTCAGCCAGGTCGCCTACGCTTAGGGCTAATTTTTGTTAAGACCACTCTTCTTTTCTTCTTTTAGAATTAAGTCCTGCATTAGCATTGCCTAAAAGGACAAGGGCCCTTTGGCTCCAGCTCCGAATTGAATTTGTATCGAGAGGGCAGCCAGTAAGGTAACTCTCCTCTGCTGCGTCGATAATCTTGGTTAGGGGACCCAGAATGTCAAGAACTTTATCTTGGCAGATCTTAAGAGATCTTTCCAACCCTTTACGAGGGTCTCTGCTGAGATTAAAAAGGTAAGTAATGAGTTCGGGATCAAGATTTGGAGTCTGGAAAACTCTAACCTCGATGGAAGGTCTGGAGCACTCGGCTCTTAAGAGGCTGCAAGTCTCCCTCTCCAAAGGATTTCTAAGCCATTTAGTAATGAACCTACATACATGCTCATGTGGGGTCCACTCAGAAATCCTAGGGTGTTTAATGTTGAAAGGGGAGAACATCTCCTCACCCAAGGGATCCAAAATACTATCATTAGATGAGCATGGGACATTATTACCACTCAAGAGAAGGGAGTTAATATCCTGATCATCCTCATCGAGATCCAGCATTGTATTCGTCCGGGAATTCAGAGCCATTGTCATTATCATTAGAGAGAAAATTGAGATCATTATCTTGAGCACTTTGATGTATTGTGCCGCGGGGGACACCTAAAAATGTTGTGCCGCTAAGGACACCTTTCGATTTTGTGCCGCAAGGGACACCTGAGGCAAATGAGGTGCGAGGACCTCCTGTAAATCTTGAGGTGCTTGGACCTCCCATGATCTCTGGGGTAAAATCAATATTCTTGGTTTTCTTATGCCTCTTACCCCTTGTTTCAGTGAGTCCATTCTCGTCCATTATGTCTAAATCGGAAAAATCATCCTCTTCATGTAGGAAAGACCTTTTTGAAGACATAACCTGGGAGAGTGTAGAAAACATACACAATCTCATCTCTGTATGTATAAGGTTTTTGATGGCTTCATTAGGGAAATCAGATTCGGCTGCATTAGCTTGGTCAGAATCTGAGTCAGACATGGTAAGTAAAAGAATGTCTGGTCCTTTGATGTAATAAATAGTTAAATGTATATATATATATTTCTTTTTAAACAGATAAACAATATTCCCTTCCCCTTTTTAAAAAAAATATTTTTTATATATTCAATAAGAGGGGGGTAGGCTAGAAACTGAGTGAGAAATAAGTGAGGGGGGAGATAATTCCAATTTTAAAGAGTTAGAACGATCTAAAAACGGTGTTTTAAGGAGCCAAATCGATCTTAAGAGATGCTCAGCAATTACTAGCTGATCCGACGCTCAAGCGCAATTAATATCCGTTGCTTGCGTTTTGAATCAGCTGTTTTCCTTGAGGAAAAGTGAAGAGGAAACCCCCTTGGCAACGCGCGTACATGATGCAGGCGTTGCCAAGGTGCACTCCTCAAACGCGCTTCGCATTACTCAAATGCGCTTTGCCAAACGCGCTTCGTATTTCTAAAATTTGCTTTGCCCGTGACTCTGGACATCGGGGAGCCCCAGAGGGTAAAGGAGTCCAGTCGGAACACACAAGGCATACGGGGGAGAGGTGCCTAAAGCGGCGGACCTCTCCCCCGACTTCCCGAATCAAGTACGAATTTTTTGATAAAAATACCATAAAATATAAACTAAATTAGGAAATTAGCACGAAAGCCGACCTCCGTAAATTGGAGGTCAGAAATCCGAGCGTGAGGTAGGGTAGGCGGGGTTTTAACCGACAATAGAAAAGGCTCGACAGAAATCAAGGAAAAAAGCGTTAAACGCGCTGTAGGGAAAAAAGAGGGTCACAACATATGTATTATCACTAAAGATACAGAAGATAATAATATTATACAGAAAGTAACATATAGGCAAGAAATATAAAACGTTTAGGAGGAAGTAAAAAACTTGACTTATCTGCTTGGAGCCGCATTTAAAAGAGGCTGATTGCCTAGTGCTTGTTACTATTGTTTGGTTCATAGTGTTCTAAGTTGGAACTATTGCTTTGTGATGTGTGCGGCTATGCTTGGACTGCATTAAAAAATGTATGCATAATAGTAGCCTCCGGTCTTACACCTTGTCTTTTTGTTCTTGATATCAAATAAAATTTTCTTGAACTTAATAGTAGCCTCCGGTCTTGTGATGAAATTTACTTTATAACAAATAAAAATGATTCAACACTATTACCTTGAAATTGAATCCATTTTAAACATGTTTTTCAAAGGTTTGCATGAAAAATCACACCTAAAGTAAAATCATTTTTTTTTATGTACTCATAATTACTAAATTTCCTTTCGCAACTCTGTTCAGAGGCGGAACTGCCTTACAAAAATGTATGGATAGAATTAATTGAAATTATGTATTTAATAATTTTTTTAAAAGTATTCATTTTTGAAATTCCAGCAAAGTGGAACGGGAGGGGGAGACCTTCGGGAGGTCTAGCAATCTGGGTTGCAAGTCACATTGGGTGTCAGGCGGAAAAGATGGTCACATTTTCACAGGACATCCAATGTGTGCTGCTTAGATGGCCTGGCAGAATAACATGGGCCATTGTTAATGTTTACTCGCGACCAGTTGCTGCGGCCAATGAATTCTCCACCCTAGATGAATTGTCTTCCTTCCTAGGCCAACTGCCATGTGACCTCAAAATAGGGATGGGAGGGGACTTCAACTGCCACTAGGAACCCTTAGAAGGTCTTAAGGATGGTGCTCTCACTGCTGAGGATGACTACTGGGGAGTCCCATCTTCGTCCTCACCCCACCCCAAAGCTTGGTCCCCGCTGGCAGTACAACTTACGTCCCTCACCCTGAACTTTGCACTGAGGGCGTGCAATGGGCGTACCCCATCTGACACTCCCTCACTGTGCACATTCAATAGAAAGGACCACAAGTCAAGGCTGGACTAAATATTAATAGACATCACTATGTGGCCTAAAGTTCACGATTTCAGGGTGCTTCCGAAGACAGATAGTGACCACAACTCTCTTTTACTGGAGATCCAGCATCCAGTCCCCGCAGCAGGGTCGCTATCCACTCCCTGTGGTGATGATCGGGGGGACATGCTCCTCACCACAAATAGGCGCCGGGTTAAATGGGGGAAGCTGATTGACAAAGAAGATGCTATAAACAAATTATATAGCTTAGCACTCCCCAGGTTTAAGGATGTGGATACTCTCATAAATCTACCGAAACCCCTTGATTTTAATGAGAGACTAGCTAGCATTCATCAGGAATTAGTGAGGGACCTTGCAGAGGTCTTACACCCGGTGGTGCAATCAAGAAGGAAAAAGTCTCGTACCCCCACTTGGTACACCACCTCCTGTAGGAAAATTAAATCTGAGCTAATCTCCGCCATTAAAGAGGGCGATGACAAGACGAAGGTGGTAGTCCTCAGGAGGGAGTACAAACCAGCATTGGCCAATGCAAAGGTAGAGTGGGATTGGAACCACTGGCATGAGCTGTCTGAAGCCCTGAAAACCAAAGACTCTAGGAAATTCTGGGCCCTGGTAAACAACGGGACGGGGGAACTCAAAACCGCAGTAGAACCTAACATCGCCCCCTCTGTTTGGGAGGCTCACTTCGAAGCACTTTATCAAGAAACCACTCTATGGCCCGAAGGTACGGCGGTGGAGTCCCCCTGCACCCCGGATATGGTCCTGGAATTTTCCCTAGGTGAGGTGGTGAATATACTGGAGCGCCTTGCGCTGGGAAAGGCACCGGGGTTGGACAAGCTACCCGGGGATCTTTTTAGACACCACCCTGACATCTGGGGTCCCTACCTTCTCATTCTTTTTAACGCTATACTAGGAGGTATGGCGGTCCCCTGTTCCTGGCTTGGGGCTGAAATTGTGCCAATTTATAAGAAAGGGTCCCCTCTGCTCCCGGCCAATTACAGGCCGATTAGCCTTATAGATGTTCCCCAAAAGCTCTTTGCGCGCCTTATTCTGAACCATCTCCTAGACTGGGTAGAGGACAATGATATCATGAGTCCCCTGTAGGCTGGCTTTAGGAAAAACACGTCGACCATGGATCAGATCTTCCGCCTCGTCCTCCTCTACTGGAAGACGGTGAGGTTAGAGGGGGGAAGACTGTACATGGTCTTCGTGGATGTGAAGTCAGCCTTTGACCTAGTCCCGCGCAGGAAACTTTGGGAGGTGTTGGAAAAGCTAGGAGTACCCCCCCCCCCCCCAGTTACTTAACATCATAACAAGGCTACACGAGAACAACTATGCCCAGGTCAGGTGTGGGAGGGATGGCAATCTTTCGTCCAGGTTCCCTGTTCGTCGAGGGGTGAGGCAGGGTTGTGTCCTGGCACCGACCCTGTTTTGTCTCTTCATCAATAATGTCATTTCACATCTGGATAATGTTAAGGACAATGACGCTCCATATTTGGCAGGCAGGAGGGTTCCGGCAATCATGTTTGCCGATGATACCCTCCTGCTTTCCAAATCCCCCATGGGGATTCAGAGGATCCTGGATGGATTTGGTCTCTTCTGTCGTCAACACGGCTTGGAGGTGAACACAGAGAAGACCAAGTTCATGATCTTTAACCCACCAAACAAAACCAGGCCCAATCCCACCCTGGGTACTGTCAGCCTTGAGAGGGTGTCTACTTTTATATATTTGGGGGTAACACTGCAGGAAAATTTATCATGGGACCGGCAGATAGCTAGATCAAGGGCCAAATTGTCCCAGTTGTCGGGCGCAATTCTGAAGGTGGCCAACACCTCCACCTTCAAGCCCATAAGCCCGGCCCTTGAAACTTACAGGACTCAAGCCAAGGCAGCGGCTATGTATGGTAGTGAGCTTTGGGGGTACAAAGCAGGTAAAGACCTACCGATAGTGGAAAACAGTTTTCTAAGGCGCCTACTAGTTCTTCCACGAGCCACGCCACTCCTGCCATTGAGAATGGACATGGGTCTTCCCCCTATTGCAGAGGAGCTTGTGTCGAAGCCAGTGAAGTTCTGGCACAGGCTTTGGTCCACAAATGAACTCCATCACTACAGGGAGGATCTAACCCATGTCTTGAGCCTGAACTGTAATAGTAAAATCCCCTGGCTTGCCTTTGTGAAAAATGAGCTGCTCACCATGAACCTCTCTGAGCTATGGGAGGATCCTGCGCGAGGTTGTCAAAGGATCTCACGGAAAGCCTTGACCCAAATCTTTAAAGACAGGTCCCTTGCACATTTGATGGATGCTCAAAACAGCGGCACCCTTACAGCCCGATTCTTGGAATCCAAAAATTCTTATGTTTTTGAACCTTTTATGGATTTTATTTTTCCTATCCTGGCGAGGAAACTGTTTGTTCAATGGAGGCTAGGCACACTCCCCATTAAAACATTTACCCACAAGTGGACCAATGGGGATGACAAAATATGTCCTTGTTGTAACACCCATGAGGAAGATGACCTCGACATCTTGTTTGTGTGCCCCGCCTACCAAAGGCCCAGAAAATATTGGATAGCGCCGCTTTGTAGAAACCTGGGGTTTAGAAAGTATACCCAGGCTTTCAGAATCATGAAAACCAGCACCTCGGGTCACATTGTGTTTGCTTTATCTAAATTTTTAATGGCAGTATGGCTGATCAGAGAGAAAAAAGCCCCCTGAACCATTTTACTGTTATAGCTTCTTTCCTCGCTGGATGACTGAGAATTTTATATATGTACTTTTTTTTATTTATTTATTTATTTTTTTAAATGTATTTTAATTGTATGTAATGTCTTGTACTGCATCTTTTATGGTCTATATGGCCGAAATAAAGAATTTTTGGATTGGATTGGATTGGAAATTATGTATTTAATAATTTTTTTAAAAGTATTAATTAAAAGGTTAACATATTTTTTCATGCAATAATTATTTTTAAAATATAGGTAATTTTGTAACATTCTTTTGAATGTATATGCAGTTTTAGAAGGCATTACCAGTGGTCGGTTATGCTGCACTTTCTAATGCTCCATTTATGCTTCAGTAAGTTACATTTGTACATTTTGCTCCACATCTATTTAAGCGTGTGCAGATGTGCAAGTCCACACTTTTGAGTAACGTTATCGTAATGGTGAATAGCTAAAAGTAGCAAAGTTACTCTACGAGCATCCTTGCAGATATAGATTACTGACAGGTATAAGGTACCTTTGAGGTGTCCAACTCGGCCTGGGTGTCTGTTTGGCTGGGGAGCGGCAACAAATATCTTAAAGTAATTTTCCTGGATTCGCTACATCATTCTCCCTCCTGAGGGCCTCCTGTAGCAGTGATTTATCATTACCGTTGTAGGATCAGGTAATTTCTCCGTGTTGTTAGCCATGTTATCATGATTTGCTTTTGTTTTTCCTTCTCTTCTTCCTTTTACCTGATTTTGTTGGTTTTACCACCACATCAGCACAGAAATGTACTTTGCTGTTAATTGGTTCTGAGGTCTTGTGTACATTTTTATACGATGAACAGTTTTCACCCTCGCTGTACGGCCACAGTGTAAGAACCGAGAGCCCAAATCCTGAGATTCCTGCACCTTGATCTTCCTTTATTGGTATTCTATCTTTCCACTTGGATAAGTGAGATATGGGTTTGAATCGCTGAACAACCTTTGAACCTGCTGTGATACACCTTGTGTATTCATGTTTGAACCGCCAGCGTGAACTCCAGTACGCTGCTTGTCTCACAGCACGCTCCATGCTTTGGCTCGTATCATCAACCTTGAACGGTCTCCATTACTTGGAAGATCTGAAGACTTCGCAGCTGTTGTAACTGCCTGAAGTTTCATAGATTTTAATTGCTGTGAATTCAGGTTCAACTTGATGACCCAACTCTACTCTGTGGGGATTTTGCACTTCATGACACTTCGGTGCAGCTCGTCACCTTCTGAGACTGATTCAGCCAAAAACCTTGCATCAAATTCAAGGCTTGATCATCACCAGGGACTAAACTTACCTTTGTCCGCTCGAGCATAGCTAGCGAAGTCAGCTACAATTTTGTATGTGACTTCCTGATTGACTCAGTGGATCAGCTTGTTTTAAAATTCATGTACCTTTTTGTTTGGTTTTGACAGTTATTTTTGCTAATTAATAATCCTTAATTCATTGCCCTCCTTTAGATCTTGCTTCTGAATCATTATTAAATATTATTTTTTATCTAAAGTTGGTTTGAATCTTAGAGTTCCTCGTCTATTTTTAATAAACTGTATTGAAATTTGCGACTTTCAATGTTTCGCTTTACCTTCGAGCGCGCCTTAGGCCATACTGCTCAGGCCATGTTACCAAAAGCGTTTACCTTTGCTGACCAAAGATTGGAAAAATCAAAGCAGGCTGACTTCAGGAAACACACTGGAAAGGTTTCTCTCTTAGGTGGCATCTGCACCAACGGTAGATGCAAAAAGCAAAGATTATGAGGGAAGCTGTTGGTATCTGCGCCCTAAGAATTTGAGACGGCCGCCCTCTCTCAAACAGTTGAAAGAGCTGAAGATGCACCCTTCAGATATTCATGTCTCAGAAACTAAGACTGCTCGCTCCTGTCACACTCACACTGTTACCTGAATCCCCCTCCCTGTGCAATGTACAATCTTTTACATAAACAAGTTGTGTTGTGCGTTGTGATCAGGCTTTCACCCCCCTTTTTATGTAAATGAGTTTCTGTGATCAGACGCCCCCCCGGCTCCCATTTCTTCTAGTGCGGGTGATAATGTGAGATCTGTAACAAGATCACAAACAAGGGCTGTATTGAGAAATAATCGTCTTCCAAGTCACACAGGAGTTTGTAGTTCTTTATTAGTCTTTTAAATGTACATCCCCCATCCCGTTCCAAGGTAGAGTATAGTTTGCGAAGCACAACTCTCTGGTGGCCGCTCCCCTGATTAACTCCATAAGAACAGAAACGGAGTCCAATTTCCTGAAGAAGGGGCGGGCGGGTAACCTGGGGGGGTCAGGAAGCAGTATAAATGTATTGACAGTGTTTTTGCAACTGCCACTCTACCCATGGGTCGATAGTGGCAGCGAGCCCCAAAACGACAGGGAGCTGCAAACATTGGACATCACCTAAGTTGCCCTTTAAAAGTACTTCGTCGGTGTGGTAAGTTCACCCCTACACACCTGAAGATGTCCTGGTGCCACCCCAGTGCTAATTGGGGCAGCACTTCCTGTTCTAAGCTGTGAGTTTGCGCATGGGATATAAGCTGGATTTGGTCCAATTTAGCCTCAGTTCCGAAGCCCTACCAAAATCGCCTAGAACCTCCATCACCTGCGGTAGATACCATGCACTTTCCTGAGGTACACAAATGCATCATCAGTTCACAGTGATATGGCCTCCCAATTTGGCTCACTCTGTATACCGACTGCTGGGTCCTGTGAACGAAACAGGCCATGGCTAGGGCAAAAGTAATCAACAGCGGGCATCTCTGCTGCATGCTTCAAAAGAAACTGAGATCTCTGCCTGTCCAGATGCGGGCAAGCAGGTTGGTGTAGAGGAGATGTATCCAGTGCAGTATTCCTGCTCCTAGTTTCATGCACATCAGCACTTTCATTAAGTAAAACTACCCCAGGGTGTCGAAGGCCTTCTCTATATCTCGTGAGAGTGTAGTGTATGGAGGCAATACATGAAGATTCTCCTCCATCAGCCGCAGAGGCGTCATAGGTTTAGCCATGTATTTCTCCCAGGTACCTTCCTACGAATCTTGTGGTCTGTGTACAGTGGCCAGTAGGAGCGTAGCTCCAGGGGTCCCTGTTGGGCTTAGGCAGGACCAATCTCATAGCCTCCCATAGGGATCCCGGCAATGTGCCCTCCTGCCGGGCCTGTTGGTACATTTGGAGTAACTTTGGAGAGAGGGTTGCTCTGTAGGTGAAGTAAAAGTCCACCGGGAACCCGTCCATCCCAGGAGTTTTGTTGCACGCGATCCAGTCAATCATGAAACCAATTTCCTCAGTGGTCAGGGTTTCATCTGGTGTATGTCCCTGAAGGGGGTTAAGTCTTGGGGGTCGACAGTCTATTCAAATACTCATCTAATTGGGGAGCTTGCACTCCCAACACAGCCTGGTATACAGACGTCTGGTACTGCAGGAAAGCCTGGTTTATATCTGCTTGCATAATCAATATCACTCCCACCGGTGATCTGCTGGCTTTTCTGGGTGTCTTTGGGGTCAACGGCCTTAGGAGCCATGCTAGTATCTGATAGTTTAGTGTTCCTAGTCTGACCACCGCCTCTATTTACTCCTTTCAGAGAGGGTTGATTGTGTTCTAGTTTCATACAGCTACCCCAGATATATTTCCGTTGTTTGTATCGTTCGTTCAAGGGAGAGGTTCTGGGCTTGCAAGGCATGTTTTACACTGTGCTACATCTTGATGCACAGGCCTTATGTGACACCCTTAAAGGTATCCCACTCTATCACAGTCATAGAGGCCGTCCCTTCATTCTCCTCAAAGATGGCGATATGTGTACCTTCAGTATCACAGAAGACTCTGTCCTGTAGGGCCGGGGCATACAGCCTTGTAGTAGGTACTGGTGCATGTCGTCTGCCCCACTGAATATTCAGTTGGAGGTGGTTGTCGTTCGAAAGTGTGTGGCCTAGACATTCAGGTCACAAGACCAAGGAAGCCACAGAGGGATTGCATAGGAGCAAGCCGATTCTGGGGTGCAGTTAGTGTGCTGATGAGAACAACGAGTATTCTCGTGTACGAGGATTTATCTGTTGCCTTGGCCTCCCTTTCACATCTGGGTAAGCATAAACCAGTCCACAATGCATGGGTCATTCTGATTGCATTCCCGGCTTGTGGTGGGGGAAGGATCTATCTAGAGAGGTGTCATGGGCAGAATTAAAGTCCCCACCTCATATACTTGGCATTGCCAGGGCTTGTATCAAGGGCTTGGATAAGGTACAACTGTCGCAAACTCAACATAGACAAGATAAAAGTCCTTATTTTTGGGAACAACACCTCACCATGGAATGACACATGGTGTCCCATGGAGCACGGCATACCCCCCGCTTCAACATACCATGCCCGCAACCTCTGCATCATTCTGGATTGCAAGCTATCTGTGGTAAATTTAAATTACCTGTACTTAATTTATGCGGTAAAGTTCAATAAGAATAACTCAGTCAAAAAGAAGAGGCAAAATCCGTGATATTTGAGGTTTTTAAAGGGGTTTTATTCCTTAAAAAGGAATTGGTATTGGTTCGAACCAGGTTGCTCACCATTCCGTCACCACGAAGGTTCGGGAAGGGACAGACAGACAATACTTTATTGACAGTTAATCATATATATAGTCAATGCATTACAGTAAAGGCAGATGCAGAAGGCGTAACAGCTGAGAGGAGAGATAAGAGTACACATACGTAATGGAAAGGCGTTATAATAGGCGTGAACTAGAAACGTCATTAAGAAGATGTCACAAGTGGGTGGATCCATAAGAGAATCCTGCAGTGTCAGCAGAAATACATGGCAGAGATGCGCACGCAGGCAGCATGACGTGTGATTGACGTGTAACTGGAGGGTGAAGGGGACTTGACATTTAGCCCTACATGAGGAGACAGAAGTCTGGGGTGTCAGATCAACCTAATCCCAAATCGTATCTAATATCTCGTGTTTAAGGAACTGTATTATCTGGAAGGAAAGGTCTCTCGGGCAGAGGCTATTCTATACTGACTGCTAGTGCGTGTATAAGCGTCTACGTGTCTGCATGAGATGCGAGGGGGCATGGGCCTACCATGGTAACAGGAGCTATGAATTAATTGCACGGAGACAGTGAGGCCGGGCCCTTTGCTCTGCAGCTGGAAGGATGTTTACTTAAACTACTAGACAGGAATGTATTTTTCGAGGAGCGGAGCAGATAACTTGAAGGCTGAATACAGTCTTGGCAGGCAACAGGCCGAGCCAAGCACCGTTAGCCGCGCAGGGAGTAAGACAAAGGTCACGGATACAGATGCAGGCCCAGGCTGAAGCATTCAGAGGCAGAAGGCAGGAAAAGGCTCGATGGCAGAATTCAGGGCCTACTTCGCCAGAGCTGAAAAACGTGTAAAGTACACCACATAAAGACGTTGGCAAGGCATACTTAGGAACGGAATATTCGACCCATTCATGGTGGATCTGAAAGAGGACATGTTAACGTTGGACGCAAATGTATTTGCGTCTTCATAGCTGGAAGTGGAGGGAACATACATGTACTTGTAGCGCGTACACGGAGTCGTTGGGGTCTAAGATAGGGGACACAATTGATCATAAAAATTCATATTTCCTCATTCCCTCCTTGTCCCCTACGGACCCTTCATGATATATCGATCCTCATGAATCGATCAATCTGTTCACGTAACATCATTTGCTCTTCTTTCTTCTTATGGCGTTTTGAATGGGAACTCGAATGAGGAATACATGATGTGGCACACAAGCCGCAAATCGCTGGCCCACATTGTAGACACAGGCAACAACTGAATACTATGAGAAGGGCAATGCCTAGGAAGGATAGGACCTTCCATCCCCAGGCGGTCAACGTGGTCCAGAACCAACCGGACCAAGTCCAGGTGCCTGGATTCTGATGTATCAAACTTGCAATCTTATCAAGACGGGTTATGGCTTTATATACTGATGGCGCGTTTTCTGGAATGAAAACACAGCAGCTCGATCCGATGACTCTACAGGCTCCGCCCCTATCGGCTAGGATGACGTCAAGGACAAGACGATTTTGAAGAACAACAATCCGCATAGCAGACTGCTCCTCTGTTAAGTTGCCTAGAGCGGAAGTAGTTTCATTCACTACTGCTTCGAGGGTTCTAGTTAATTTGCGTGTCAGTTTACTATTAAAGACAGCACCTATGAAGGGAAAGAAACCTTTATTGAAGTCTGTGTATTGTTCCCATGCCGTTTCAGTGTAATCGACAATCGGGAGATCTCTTCGGAGTTTATGGTTTACTAGATGGGTATTTCTATGATAATCAGGAGGGGCTAGGAAAACAGGTGGCAGAAGGAATGCAATGTAACAGGTACCATCCCAATCTAGAGGTAAGCGTATATATGCGGTATGACCACAAATGAAATAGGAATGACGGGTAGCTCTAAATGTAGACTTGCCTTGATCACTGAATTCGACCACAGTAGTACATTTACTATGACCTAAGTGTACTGAACCATTCTTTCTAACACATAATTCACCTGTGACTGGTAATACTGACATAGCAGGCAAGACTGGTGCAGCTTCGGATTCAACATTCAAAATCATGAGGTTCATTGTAAAGTTACCTAATCCATATACTTCATTTTCTAGATCAGTTCCTGTCCTTGTGGGAAGTCCCTCCTTGTTAGGGTAGCAGGCTCTAAGCAAAATTAAGTTCAGGTTTCCCCAAACCCAATTTCCTTCGTAAACAACAGTATCTGAGTCCAAAGAATTAATCAATCTAAACCATGCACCACATGAACCATTGTGTGTGAACGGGTACGGAAAGAGGGGCAGAACTCCCTTGTATTTCTGGTAGGGAGGGAGTCGGCCACATATCCAACAATTTGTAGCGTAGTTGGTCAGATGGGAGTGATGTAACATACTAATGAATGTGTTGTTGCGCAGCGCAAGTCTGTAAGACAATTCATGCGAAGGTAATTCGCTAAAAGAATGTTCGGCAGTGACGTTGAAAGCAGAATGTGCACGCTTGAAAATAGGGTAATAGATATGCAGTAATATACTTGCAGCAATAATCAGAAGACTTAGAAAAAACATAATCAATAATGTCACTATACAGTGACTACGAAGTGATTTACAATATGCACGTTTCTTGAGCTGTCTCTGTCTATCTCTCTCTCTATCTCGGTCTAGGGGATACATGTCAGAAACTAATTTAACCGATTCACCTAGGGGAGGACTTAAACAATTAAACTGTCTGACTTGCTAGACCGTAGTTTCAATCTATATTCTTGAGATGCGGTTTTCTCAACCAGGGGGAGTTTTGAGTCAGTCTGTGGAGGAGGGCAGGGATGAGAGTTCAAGTCCGAAGGAAGTCCATGAAACTTTTTAACGTGGCTCGAGTGCAGCCACCCTTTCCTGCCCTCAACCTTCACGGCAGTCCTCGTCGTCAGAAGAACCAATTTCGGGGTTTGCCAGCGGGGCTCCAGCGGACTTCTTCGGTCAAAATTGCGCACAAAAACAAAGTCCCCAGGGACCACTTCATGGGGCTTCACCTCGGTGTTGTCGGGAAAGGCTGCAGCTACCTGTGAACGACAAGATTGTAGTGCAGACATCAAGGAAGCAAGGTAATCTGTCAGCATAATGCAGTCAACATCTGTTATTTTACGAGGTATGGGCGTCCCCCACATATTTGGTGGCCTACCGAAGACCACCTCATACGGGGATAGCCCTGTTCGAGAATGCGCTATCATTCTCATATAGAAGAGCGCAACTGGCAAAGCTACTATCCAGTCAACGCCTTTCTCTCTACAGATTTTTGAAAGTCGGATTTTCAGAGTCTGATTATGGCGCTCCACGAGACCTGCTGCCTCGGGATGCCGGACACAGTGGAATTTCCATTGATAGCCTAACAGGAGTGTAATGTGTTTCACAAGCTCGGATGAGAATGGCTGACCGTTATCTGAGTACACGATACGGGGCAAACCATACCGTGGGAAGAATTCGCGAACCAGCTGCTTGGCAGTGGTCGGAGCAGTGTAATCTGGGACTGGATATGCTTCTGTCCATCGGGAAAGTGCACATACGACTACGAGGACATATTTGAATCCTCGACAACGTTCCATCTGGATATAATCCATCTGGAGGACTTCAAAAGGGTGATCGGGAGGTTGAAATCCACCTTGCTCTACGGGAATGCTTTTACCTGGATTGAACTGACAACAAATCATGCAAGTACGCACTTTCTGTTTGGCTGCTGCTCGTAAGTTTTTATTGAACCATATGTGTTGAATACTGTCTAGCATGGCTTTTTCTCCTAGGTGTGCTGGACTATGTATCGTGTTAATAATGACTTGAACCATAGAGTCGGGGAGAAACCATGTAGATTTTCCCTTCGTCATCCATCCCTGATCTGTTTGGATCCCTCCTAGTTCAGTCCATTTCTTGATTTCATCTGGTGTAGCATGTGTCTGTATGTCAATTACATCATGTGCGGGATCCCTGACTGTCATGCAATGTGTCGATGTCGGAACTATTGTCTTTGTCACGTCAGTTACATGAGTTCGATTCTGGGCAGTTTGCTTAGCTGTTCGGTCTGCCAGGTCGTTACCCTGGGAGATGGTATCGGTGACTTTTGTATGTGCCTTACACTTCATGATAGATATCGCAGTAGGCAGATGTATTGCATCTAACAGAGCTTGAATGAGGGGACCGTGTTGGATGTTGGCACCGTGAGAAGTTAAGTAACCTCTCTCTCGCCAGAGGACTCCGAAGTCGTGAACAACTCCGAATGCATAACGTGAATCAGTGTATATGTTAACTTTCTTATTTTTAGCTTGAATACAGGCTTGTGTCAGAGCGATGAGCTCTGCTGCTTGAGCTGACAGGGTGTCGATACAATTTGTTTCAATAACTTCGGTGTCTGTCGTGACTGCGTAGGCGGCCACTAATTCACCTGTACTTGTTCTCATACATGAACCATCCACATAAAGTGTCAGATCTGGATCTGTTAATGGGACGTCTGTCAAGTCTTGTCTGGGTTTCGTCGTAATAGTAATGACTTCAATACAATCATGTGCCAATGGGTCTGGTCCACTTAATGGCAAAAGTGTGGCAGGATTTAATGTACTACAGCGTCTGATTTCTATGTGTGGCTGAAACAATGTCAATTCATAACCTGTCAGTCTTGCTATGGTCAAGTGTTGGGTCTGTGTACGGTTTAAAAGAACTTCCACGGAATGTGGAACTTGCACTGTCAATTGATGTCCTAATACTATGAAATCGCTTTGTCTGATTGCTAAAGCTGTCGCTGCAACTGATTTCAAGCACGCAGGCAGAGCCTGGGCTACTGGATCTAATGTGCTCGAAAAGTAAGCACACGGTTTGTGTGAACCTGCTTGTTCCTGAGTGAGTACTGACAAGGCAGTACCTTCACGTTCTGTGACAAAAAGTGTAAAAGGCTTACTGTAACATGGTGTTGCTAAAACAGGTGCTTGACATAAGGCTTTCTTTAAGTCTTCAAAAGCTTGTGTATGTTCTTGAGTCCAAGGGAGGACAGTCGATGTCGCTGCCTCCTGGGTTGTCAACTGAATGAGTGGCTTTGCTAGAAATGCATATTGGGGAATCCATTGTCTACAGTACAAAGTGAGGCCTATAAAGGCCCGCACCTCCTTTTGTGTCTTGGGTGGTGACATGTTTACAATTAACTGGATGCGATCAGGTGTGAGCTGTCTCCCCCCTTTGGACAGCAAGTGACCAAGGTACACAACTTGCTGAACACAGAATTGCAGCTTCGAAGGGGATACCTTATGCCCCTTGTCAGCCAGAAAATTTAAAACCGTCAGTGATGCTTTTTCACATTCGGGTTCGCTTCGAGCGGTGATCAGCAGATCATCGACATACTGAAGCAGGGCGGTGTTAACAGGCATGTGGATACTGTCGAGTTGTCTTTTCAGTGCTTGGCTATAGATGCTGGGGCTTTCTGTGAATCCTTGAGGTGCGTGTGCAAATTTGAAACTTCGTCCATTTAAACAGAATCCGAACAAGTATTGGCTTTCCGGATCGATTGGGACGCTAAAGAAGGCGTTCTTGAGATCAATTACAGTAAAGAACGTTGCTTCTGAATCAATAGCTGTCAGTAATGAAGAGATATCGGGAACCACGGGATACTGTAGTACAATGCATGTATTCAATTCGCGCAGATCAATAACTAATCGATAAACTGGTGGTGCATTTGGATCAGTACGTTTAAGAACTGGAATAATAGGAGAATTACATACATGGAGCCGGTTTCCACGACCACTCCTTGTGCAATGAGCTCGTCAATGATTTGCAGTAAAGCCACTACAGCATCTGGAGGTAACTTGTATTGTCTAATTCGTGGTAATACCACTCCTGCCTTGAGTGTGACTCGATATGGTGTAATGTGCATACAACCTACATCAGTGGGGCCTTGTGCCCACAAATGTGCAGGGACATTCTGTAACCGGTGATCCATGTCTCTCAATACATAGTGACCTTTAAAATCTCGCAAGAATAATCGTACTCCTTCCGGAGAACAGCATATTATAGCTCCTAGAGCTTTCAGTGTCTTTATACCTAACAAGTTTTCTGGACATGATTTTGTAAGCAATAAATCTGTAGTCCGTGTCAAAGGACCAACTGCAAGAGGAAGGGGTTGCGATACTTCGTTAATAATAGGCTTTCCTGAAAATCCAAGGGAAACATTCTGTGAGCCTGAGAGGGGTGCCCCTGGAACCTCATCGTGACTAATCGTTGTTCTGCTTGCCCCTGTATCAATTAGAAACTTTCTGTCTTTCCCTAATACTTGACTGTGTACATAAGGACCCTCTTGATCTACAGGAACCTCAATAAGAGGCAAGCCAACCTCCCTCTCTAGGCTGTTTCATGTGTATCGCTGATAATCGGGGTAGTCATTTTGTGCATACTGGTACATCTGTTGTGTCGTGTTTTGTGTTGCGGCAATAGGCTGTGGCTGTGGTACTGCTACGGTCTGTTGTGAAGCTGGCATAGGCGGTATATTCTGTATATTCTGGGGTACTTGTTGTTGGGCCTGATCTTGTCTAGGTGGACGTGGTCTCTCCTTGGTTTTACCCGTGGAGATATTGTGTTTCAGAACTGCACAATCGTTTATATAATGACCTGGCTGTTTACAATAGTTACATACCCCTTTAACAGGAGCCGTCGAATTACTGGGCTGGGTCGCACCCTTTTTATGACCGTCAGCTGGAACTGACTGAGCAACTAACATTTTCATTTTCGTGTCTTTCATACGTCTTTGTTCGTGTTCTTGTTCTTCTCTAATTCTATTCTGGTGGTACTGTAACATTTGTAACATTTGTGAAGGGGTATTAGCTTGCCAAGTGCTTTCGACTTTCAGTACTGTGTTCTTAACCTGGGGCAGGGAATTCTCGACTAATTTTGTTACAAAAAGATGTGGATATGATTCGCTACTTGCTTTCAGGCCGCTGTTAATACCATAACATTTTTCAAATCGGGAATAAAAATCACTAGTGTCTTCATCGGGTTTCTGTTTGCAGGCTGAGATTGCACCCCAGTCTTCCTTTTTCGTGGCTAATAAACGTGGCAATACTTGTACTAACAATCCTGGTAACGCTTTAACTTTGTCTCCAAGCCCTAGGCCTGGAATTCGGGTATTTTCTTCGTTTTCTAATGCAGCCCAATCAATCTTTGCATCTCCCACTTCCCATTCTTTTTCTTTGAGTTTCTCGTAAATACCGGCAGGCAGTAATACTTTCAATATTTTCATAAGGTCAGGATAGGTGTAATCACCCATGAGTAACATGTCTTTTATTTCACGATGAAAACCTGCTGGATCTTTGTCATGGCTGGGTACTAATTTTTTCATTTCCAATAATTCTATTTTAGTTATGGGCGTGTACACAAACACGCGTCTAAGCGTATTATCATCATTCTTAACTGGGTGCACTTCTCGTAACGGATTCTGTCTGTCTATGTAATACATTTTTCTTTCCATGGAGTGTGCTGAATCAGGCTGTGGACACAGGAAGGCACTATATCTGTGCCGGTGCTCTAGAATTACTTTAATCTGATCGGTACCTAGACCTCTCCATTTATTCATGAGTAGTTCTACTAGTATATCAGGCAGGGGACCTGGATCGGAGTGTTGGCTTCTATACAATATGAGTAGGTGTTGTATCATGTACATACCAGCTAAACGCTGTTCCCTTGGTGACATATTCAAAAATGTGTGTGCTAACGCATCATCACTATATTTCTCAGGACTGTCAGCCCATTGTACTGCTGACCTAGCTAATTCTTGTTCGTCCATAGAATCGAGTACATGGTACCCCATTGGTTCTCGAAGTCTGTTGTCAGTGGCTTGGAATAAGTGTTCAGGCGTTCTCGGATTAGACATGGCTTCCTGAAAAATTCTTTTACTTTCTGGACGTACTGGACGCATTGAATTATTAAAGGATCTTCCTTTACCTACATAAGCTATCATTTCTCTAACTGGTAATTGTGCTTGTCCTGCTGCCGTTTCTGGTGCGTCCTCCTCCCCAGAGGATTCAACTTTGTCTGAATCTATTTCTGGTTCTGGCTGTCTTCTTTCATGTATCTTTATTACTGCCTTTCTGATCCTTCGGTACATGTTTTCTATACAACCCTGTTTATCATGATTCCCGTCTGCTATATTCTGACCCCATCTATGAAGTGCTTTTATTTCTTCCGGGTCTGCACCCGGCCTATCCATTTCTCTTATTAGGCAGTTTATAAAAAACCGTAATATCTTGCCTTGAGTATCAACTTTTTGGTAAGCCATGGCCTCGCCAATACTTTCAGGGCCTTCCCCTGTTTGAACAAAATGATATATTCTATCTAGATGGTCGATCATTCCAGGTAGTGTCAATAAAAAGTTTGTAACTCGTCGCAATCGTATTGATGCGAGCATCATTCTGTCGTCATTCTTTTTACCAGGTACTGGATCATATCTACAGTCTGCGAGACGTTCTTTATATATATATCAAAATCGGCTGATTGAGGTGTATGTTGCTGCGCTAAATCCCTATAAGTCCATCGATGTGCTTGTGGTGGGGTTTGGAAACCTGTCGCCCCTCCAGACGCGCCTCCTGAGGCGCCGGATCCGAAAGGATTCGTTGGGTGTAAAGTAGGAGGAATAGGTGCAGGAAGAGGTGGAAGAATGGGCGGAAGGGTTGGAACGGGAGGAGGGGTAGCTTGCCGCGGAGGTGAGGGTTGACTATCTCGGGGTCGAGCGCCGCCAGTAGGGGGTGTGCGTGGCGGTGCGGCATTAACATATTCGGGGGCTACATCGTCTAGATAGGAAGAAAGGAAAATGTCCTTTGCGGTTTTGTGATGCATTTTAGTCGGGAGTAATGGAGGTGGCAGATCTTTTGGTATTTCCGGGGTGGCCTTAGGTAAACCCTCGGCCAGAAGAGGATACATACCATTCATAAGGGTGTTTCGTTGTCTATCTACTTGTTCTGTTTTTACTCGGATACCTTCCTCAACTAATACGTTTTCTCGGGCCTTGTCTGAATCCTCTCTACTTTTCTCTTCTTTTCTGAGTGCCTTTTCTGTACGTCTATGCGATTCTTTACGCCATAATTCAATGGCATCTTTCTGTGACTGTCTGGCTTTCTTTTTCCATAATGCTTCTTCTACTCTCATGATGCAATCTGCATCCCATGTCCCAGCAGCGGGCCATCTCTGATTCTCTGCTAGATCCTTGGTGTAGCCCACCCATAAATCAAGATATAAAACGGCATCTAGGCCATGTTTGTGGTACATAAAGTACCCTGGAGTGTCCCTAGGTGGAATGGGAACGGCTTCCTCGAGTATCCCTTTTCTAGTTTTTATCTGTCTTAATTTGGAGAATAACGGCATCTTAAAAATCAGGCTACTTGATTCTTACTTAGATATGAACACAATTAATGCAATAACCACAATAATGAAAATCGAACAATCACTCATACCACGACATTTTGAAAACACATTAAAACATTTTAAAACGAACAACAATGATTAGGATAAAACTAGCTAACTACATGATACTGGATGTACTGCTAAACAGTACAGATACACCGCTAAAAACAGTGCAGACAGGATATACTGCTAAACAGTACAGATACACTGCTAAACAGTGCAGACCAGGTCTGTGTACCCAAACCCGTCTTGACCGGCACAAATTAATGCGCACGTCTAAATGCGTCCCCAGCAATGGTACTCACCGGGAAGCACGGAACGGAAGGCCTCGGAAACTCTGTACTGGACTGGACTCGTGACGTAGATACTTCGGAACTTCGGAACCTGGTGGGCCTCTGTATACCTCGGATCTTGCTCTCTCAGCTAGGCTCTGGTCGGGATCCTCCGCACTCCTCACTGCCTCGTCTGGGTGTTGATCGCAGCCTCAGTCACCTCCGTTGGCCTGAGGGAGATACAGGAAATCCTGCGGGTACGCGTAGTTGTCCGTCCGGCTGTGGCAGGGGGCTAGGCCTGCAACGCACCTCCGGCGCGTGGGGTGGGGGAGGGGGCCCTGTTCGGGCGCCAATTATGTGGTAAATTTAAATTACCTATACTTAATTTATGCGGTAAAGTTCAATAAGAATAACTCAGTCAAAAAGAAGAGGCAAAATCCGTGATATTTGAGGTTTTTAAAGGGGTTTTATTCCTTAAAAAGGAATTGGTATTGGTTCGAACCAGGTTGCTCACCATTCCGTCACCACGAAGGTTCGGGAAGGGACAGACAGACAATACTTTATTGACAGTTAATCATATATATAGTCAATGCATTACAGTAAAGGCAGATGCAGAAGGCGTAACAGCTGAGAGGAGAGATAAGAGTACACATACGTAATGGAAAGGCGTTATAATAGGCGTGCACTAGAAACGTCATTAAGAAGATGTCACAAGTGGGTGGATCCATAAGAGAATTCTGCAGTGTCAGCAGAAATACATGGCAGAGATGCGCGCGCAGGCAGCATGACGTGTGATTGACGTGTAACTGGAGGGTGAAGGGGACTTGACATTTAGCCCTACATGAGGAGACAGAAGTCTGGGGTGTCAGATCAACCTAATCCCAAATCGTATCTAATATCTCATGTTTAAGGAACTGTATTATCTGGAAGGAAAGGTCTCTCGGGCAGAGGCTATTCTATACTGACTCCTAGTGCGTGTATAAGCGTCTACGTGTCTGCATGAGATGCGAGGGGGCATGGGCCTACCATTGTAACAGGAGCTATGAATTAATTGCACGGAGACAGTGAGGCCGGGCCCTTTGCTCTGCAGCTGGAAGGATGTTTACTTAAACTACTAGACAGGAATGTATTTTTCGAGGAGCGGAGCAGATAACTTGAAGGCTGAATACAGTCTTGGGAGGCAACAGGCCGAGCCAAGCACCGTTAGCCGCGCAGGGAGTAAGACAAAGGTCACGGATACAGATGCAGGCCCAGGCTGAAGCATTCAGAGGCAGAAGGCAGGAAAAGGCTCGATGGCAGAATTCAGGGCCTACTTCGCCAGAGCTGAAAAACGTGTAAAGTACACCACATAAAGACGTTGGCAAGGCATACTTAGGAACGGAATATTCGACCCATTCATGGTGGATCTGAAAGAGGACATGTTAACGTTGGACGCAAATGTATTTGCGTCTGCATAGCTGGAAGTGGAGGGAACATACATGTACTTGTAGCGCGTACACGGAGTCGTTGGGGTCTAAGATAGGGGACACAATTGATCATAAAAATTCATATTTCCTCATATCCATGAAGAAACAAGTTAATGGAGTCTCATCCACCTGCTTCCACACCCTTTGCAGGCTCCACAAGAGCTTCAGGTGGCTCCCGGCAAACACCAGAAGGACCATCATGCAAGCCCTCATCACTAGCAGACTGGGCACTGGAAACACAATGCACGTAAGAATCACTGCACACCTCCAGATGAGACTCCAGACAATACAGAACTCAGCAGCAAGACTCATACTCAACCTCACAAAAGGACCCACGTCACACCCCATCTCAAGAAACTACACTGGCTCCCGATTCAGAAGAGATGCCAGTTCAAGATGATGAGTCATGCCTACATGGCCTTGCACAACGAAGGACCAGCATACATCAACAAACGCCTGACCTTCCACCAACCGACCAGACAGCTTTGATCAGCTTCCCTCTCCCTCGCAGACACCCCACAGATCTGCTGAGCCAACAGGAGAGGACGCCATTGGAATCACTACAGCTCAAAAATTTCCCAGCACAAGCTCCTCTCATCCTCTGTGGACGGCAGCCTTGATGACAACACAGACACTGGCTTTTTAGGGCATTAGTGCTATCGAAGTTCAAGCCATCATGTAACCCCATTTCTCACCCTCCCTTATGCACATCAAGAGCACCTTTGCTTTCCTTCACTATTTTCAGTCTAAGGCTGTCAACGCAGGGACCTAGTGGTGTTTCTGGGGTCATATCACCTTGTTCTCTGTCATCAGGGCAAGAGCAGGGCCCGTTCACAGCTCTGCAGGAATGTTCTCCAAGGCGAAGACCAACTCTCCGTGCAGCAAGGCTCCCCCTCCTGAAGATTCCAGTTCCACCGTGACCCTGGCTTGTTTGTGTGCTGCTTGCCCATTTGCAGGCTTGCTATAGGAAGACCTATGCAGCCCTCTCTTCTAACAGGGGTTTTGCCACTCTTGTCGTGGGAGGGTACAGCTTGGGTCCTGGGGCACCCCTTTCGTCTTCAGCCTTTCCCAGGCCTCCACGGTGTTTCGAAGATTAGTGCAGCATCTACTACTTGCAGTTTGTCTGGGAAAATTGGCGAGTATGTTAGCCCCAGTTGAATCAGCTTCTGCTTGCGTGACATGACGGAAACCCAGAAGCATTCTACTGCAGCCGTATAGTCCGGATATATATTCCCAGTGCTATTATCAATTTCCCATTAGCAATTGGTACTCGCCACTTTTAGGATGTGGTTGCAATCCCGGTAGTTGAAGAGTTGTGCCACTACTGGCTGCGGCAGGGAGTCTGGGGACTACGCTCTATCTTGGACCCTATGCAACCTTTCTTTTGAGTGGAAGGTCGATCTCTTACTGCCAAGTACTGTGTCAAGGAGCCATTGTTCTAAAAAGAGCTCCATGTTAGGCCACTCGGCCCCTTCTGGGAGTCCCACTAATCTTATGTTGCTTCTGCGTGACTCTCCGCATCTCCCACCCTGTCTCACAGCTTTGCGACCTTCACCTGCAGGGCATTGAAGTGTGACTGCATCTCGGTCAGTGTGGGATGCATTACTACCAAGGCAAACTCATGCGTCTCCAGCCTGATTGTAAGGTTGACCTGGTCAGCCCGAGGCAGTGAAGTACCGGGTTTTTAAGAACCCAGCGGTGCCAGGGAGAACACCCAAAGACTTCAAGTTCTTCCTGTTTCAGACTACAGAAACACAGAGTCTTCTTGGTGAAGTCAAGGATCGTATTTATTGGCTGCAGCCAGTAACAGGTATCCTAGAAGTACAACAGCATGTATGTTCTCAGGAGACTGCTCCCCTACAAAAAGCCCACTTCTTCTTTTATACACAATATTTAGCTTTAGGCAAACATTCCTTATTTTACAGTTGACCATACACATTTTTTCAACACAAGGAAAAGCAGAGTCATGATGACAAGCCCATATTTTAGTTCGTCCAGCCCGTAATAAAATACCCGGCAAGGCCCAGTATTCTCATCAGATATCGACGGACCCCCAATAAAATCGGGCACCTCCTCCTCGTAAAGTAAGTCATAAAGCAAGAAACAGGGACAGGTGTGTGTAAGATTAGGCATGGTTTGTGTGCGATGAAAGGCTAATGGTATGTTGTGCCTTGATACTAATCTCGCTCGGCCACTGGGAAAGGAACTGCCCGAACAGGTTCGGCTTCAGGCAGTGGAGTCAGCTTGCCCAGGTCACAGAGGAGACAGCAAAGGCCTACGTGTCCTTTAGGTTGGTTTTTGGACTTAGTCATTGCCTTATGTGAGGGCAATCACAAAATGGATGCCGTCCACAAAATGGATCCCGAGGGTTCGTGACGGAAATGCCAATTTCAGGGTGATTCCGTCACCCTATCATGACGCAAATGCTTGTGCATACCGTACTCGCCATTTGCGGTTCGCTGACACCAAATTCGTCATGAATCGACGATGTTTATAACTCGGGTCCATAATTTTCAGTACCACTGACCCTCCTTTTGCCCTTACATAGGCAATAACCTGTACTCAATTTAATCTGAGTCCAGGTCTATATTCATAAAGTCATTGAGATGTTGCTGTAGCATCATCCTATTACTTAGCTCGTTTCTGGATACAGGTTTCCTTACACACGATGTAGCACAGAGGCCACATATTGCAGGAGCACACTGTACACACAGACAGCACATGAAAAGAATGGCTAAGACCATCCCAATGACTATCAGAATCTTCCATCCCCAGGCGGATATCAGTCCCCAGAACCACACCACCAATGACCAATCTCCTTTATCCACATGGATAGATTCAGAGATTCTATGTAGTTTGGAAATGGCCTCGTAGACTGTCGGGGCGTTATCTGGGATGAAGATGCAGCAACTTGACATAGGCCCCCAAAATGGCAGAAAACCTCTTACGAAATCTCCAAATTCTTGTCCGGCAGTGTCATCTTAACTCATGACACCTCTAACTATCCTTGTCTTATGGCAATCTGCCGCGGCCGTGTAGGTGGGAGGCAACAGGAACAAAACAAAACATGTGCCTGAGAAATCAGGGGGCAACCATGTATAGGCCCTATCATGGCAGATGAAATAGGTACCCTTAGCTGCCAGGAACGAAGGGGAAGTCTGAGCTCTTGGATTTTTGCCATTACCTTGCAGGCACAGGTGACCCTGGTGGGGTACGATCCAAATCGGGGAGGATTTCTTTGCTCGCGGGGTCTTACTCAGAGTGACTCCATACCCTGTTATGTTCCATCTATCATAAGCCTGCAACTCATCTCTGGAAATCGTTCTATACGAGTCAATGTCTCTGCTCATATTCGTTATTCCCACTACCAATGCTTTGTTGCTCGAGTTGCTCCTTGTGGAACGTGGGGGATATGGTTTGATGGCGTATATGAACATTGTTTGAAATGCCCACAAAGAACCATTGTAGCTAAACGGTAAGACCAGGTACGGGATACCCTTATCAGTCGTATGTGGCATAAGACCACACACCCAACAATTAGTCGTTTTGACTACTAGCTGGTGTTGGTGTAGCAGCTGAACAAAGGAATTATTGACAAATTCGGATCTTCTAGCGGACTCGTATTCAGGCAGAGGGTGGAAAGAATGTGAGGAGGCAGTAAAAGGAGGTGTAGGTTGCACAGTAGGCATAAACGTTACTTGAGAAGAGAATGTCACATAACCAATTAAAAACATAATTAAGCTCAATAGCAAAAACAAGCATAATATTAAAAAACGTTTTGTTGTAGTCAATTTACATAATTCCTGTCTGAAAGTTATTGTCCGTGCAGGTCTCTCCAACTCAAGGAAATCCATCCTAGACTAGATCTGCTGCTCGCGATGGTAGGTTGATTCTGCTAAGGAATGCTTCTGTCAACCCAGGGCAACTCCCTTAGGCCAACCAGAACCTTCGACCTTGTGTCTCAGGCTTGCACTCCAAAGACTTTAAGCAACCGCGACACTACAGCTGAACCCGGATGGCGGTTCGAAAAAACAAAAATTAGTAGATCCCTGGTGGAGAGTTAACCTGCAAACAGAAAAATCATAAAAACTTTATTTCTTTATTTGTCCATGGCTCTCGGCCTCAAATCATAGCGGTTTCTTCCAGGGAGTTCTTGATTTCTGAATAATAGTTCAGGCTCAGTAGTGTTCAATCGAATTGACGGTGCACAGCTTCTTGCAACACATTATTGCTTTCCAGTTCAGAAGTTGTTCCTTTTACACGTGCGTCGCTGAAGGGTAGAAAGCGTGGCACAGTCTCCGTTTCAGAGTCAGCAATCCCCTCCTGGACCCACCGGTCATACGGTAGGGGCAACCGAACCCGTTTACAATGGTTGCCGTGTACCCAGTTCTTTTTCCTGTGGACACGTATTGCAGAGCGGGTGGCCAGCAACACTTGGAAGGGTCCAGACCAGTGAGGCTGCTCGTTCTTGGTTCGCTGGAAGTTGCACACCAGGACCCTGGTGCCAGGTTCAATAGCGTGGCCTGGATCGTCAGAAGCTGGCGGTAAGGAACTGTGAACCTGTTGGTGTAAGACACGCAGTTTAGCCGTCAATTCGTACAAATAATCAAGCAGTACAGGGTGTTCTACCTCGCTAAATTTGGTGTGCCTTGGCACTCCCCAAATGTTGGCCGGACGGCTGAACACTATTTTGTATGGACTAAGTCCCATTCGCGAGTGGGCAGTCATTCTATTTGATAGGAGTGCTAGGGCAGGGCGTCAGGCCATTTAAGACCAGAGCTCGCTTGAATCTTGGCCAGTTTAAGTTTTAATGTGCCATTATAGCACTCTACTAATCCAGCTGATTGGGGGTGATTTGCAGCGTGGAACTTTTGCTGAATGCCTAGCCCTTCACATACTTTTTTCATCACTTGACCCACAAATTCACTTCCTTTATCACTCCAAACTATTCTCGGCATTCCAAATCTAGGGAAGAATTCTTTGACAAGGGCTTTAGCTGTAGACAAGGCAGTATTGTCCTTTAAGGGATATGCTTCCACCCATCTTGAAAAGGCATAAGCAACAACGAGTACGTATTTCAAATTGTTGCACCTTTCCATGTGGATGAAATCTAGCTGCAAAACCTCGAACGGATACGTTGGAGGCGCACAATGACCAGCTGGAGTTGGGGTTCCCCTACCAGGATTGTGTTTCAAACACACCATGCAATTCTTGACCACATTTTCCGCACATTTAGGTATGCCAGCATTTTGCCATACTGGAGCCAACAACTTACAAATCCCTCTCACACTGATATGAGCCATACCATGGGCCATTGTCACTACTGCAAGCACGTACGCATCGGGTAACAACCATCGCTGATGTTCTGACAATTCGACCCAACAACCATTCGAGTCCAATCTACCTTTACTTTCTCTCCATTCATTCAACTCTTTCTCTGAAGCTTCAGCTTGAATGGACTTCACGCTCTCAATCGTATCTTCACACATACTTCTATCTGGGACCCATCTCGCCAGACCTGCAACATACATTCGGCTCATCACATCTCTCGCAGTTTCTTTCGCGACTTCGTCCGCAAACGCATTACCACGACCAACATCATCCGTAACCTTTTTGTGTGCACTGCATTTCACAATCGCAACTTGTAACGGCAAGGTCAGTGACTCAAGAAGCTCATTCACCAACTGACCATGCTGAATCTTAGCACCATGTGAAGTCAGGAAACCACGCTCACGCCACAAACGTCCAAAACTATGAGCCACACCAAACTCATACTGACTGTCAGTGTACACATTCACTCGTTTTCCTTTCGCCAACATGCACGCTCTCGTGAGTGCAATCAACTCTGCAGCTTGCGCTGAGTTATGTGGGATTCGTGCAGCTTCGACAATGGTGTGCAAAGTCGTAACAGCATATGCTGCAGTCGTATCACCATTCGGCAACTTGAAACACGAACCATCAACCCACAAAGTACCATCACATTCAGTAAGAGGAGTGTCCCTAAGATCTACTCTCCCTTTCGTTTCTTCTTCTGTCCTAAAGAAACAGTTGTGCTGCTTTTCAGCATTCTCTGTCTCAACTGGAATCGGCAACAACGTGGCTGGGTTTAATGCGTTGCATCTTTTAATGTGGACATGACTCGCTAACAAGGTTAACTCATAACCTGTCAATCGAGCACTAGTTAAGTGCTGTGTCTTGGTACGATTCAACAAGGTATCCACTGCATGTGGGACCATGACAATTAGTGTATTATTCATCACCAAACCAGCAGACTGTCGAATAGAAACAGCTGCTGCCGCTGTAGCTCTTAAACAACTCGGCAATGCTCTAGCTACCGGATCCAAAGTCGACGAAAAATATGCACCTGGACGTTGCTTGTCCCCAAAAGACTGTGTCAATACTGACAATGCGCATCCTTCTTTCTCGTGGACATACAGTGTAAAGGGCTTACCGTGGTCGGGGGTACCCAACACAGGAGCCGAACACAACGCATCACGTAACTCGAAAAACTTTTCTGACACTCTTCAGACCACGGAATGGGATTTGGTGTATCCTTACAAGTTAATGCCACCAAAGGTTTGGCCAACTGGGAAAAATTTGGTATCCAATGCCTACAATATGATGTAATGCCCAAGAAAGCAATGTAATGTAATGTAATGTATAGGCATTTATATAGCGCACTACTTACCCGGAGGGTCCCAAGGCGCTTTGACCGCTGCGAAACCCTTCCTGGCTTCCCTGATAGATGGTCCCTTAATGGGTATCTCCAGGGTGAGACCAGGCATCCCCGGCGGTCTGGTGGGGCCGTTAGTGAAGATGAGGCAAGCTAGTGCCCAGAGTTGCCGAGTGTGATCACTGATCAGAGTGGGCACCGAGGCGAGAGAATTATCGAGTCCGCTGACCCTGGTCCAGAAACCTGCTGCGCCGGGAATCGAACCCTGGTCCCGGGCCGTCCTCTGCTCTCGGGTCTGCCGCCTCTAACCAGTGAGCCACACTACTTCACTTCTCTCGCACTTCTCTTTGTGTCCTAGGCACACTCAATCTTGCAATTGCCTGCATTCTTTCTGGGGTCAGTTTCCTTCCCTCCTTCGATAAGAGATGACCTAAGTAGGTCACTTCTTGTCGACAATATTGTAATTTTGAGAGAGACACTTTGTGATGCAAATCAGACAAATGACGTAATAACGACAATGTGGCTTCTTTACAAATTTCCTCAGTATCTGCAGCGATTAGCAAATCGTCAACGTACTGAATAAGGGTAGCGCCATCATGTAAAACAATCGTATCAAGCTGTGTTTTCAAAGCCTGACTATATATTGATGGACTTTCACAGTAGCCTTGAGGAGCACGCTTAAAGCGGAAGCTTCGACCTCCTAAACTGAAGCCAAAAATATCCCTGCTCTCCTAGGCAATCGGGATGCTGAAGAAAGCATTCTTCAAGTCAATCACTGAAAACCAAGTGGCGGAAGCTGGAATCATAGTCAATAGGGCAGTGATATCAGGGACAACTGGAAACTGTGGCACAACTACTTTATTGACCTCTTTAAGATCAATCACAAACCTGTAAACAGGTGGCTGGGAAGGATCGGTACGCTTCAAAACAGGCAGAACAGGACTATTACAAACACTGCCTCTAGTCTCTTCAATCACATCTTTTTCAATCAGATCATATATGATTGCTAACAACACCTTTTCACCTTCGCTAGAGATCTTGTATTGGGGAATGCGCGGCAATTTAACAATGGCTTTCAATGTCACAACATATGGCGGTATTTCCAAAACACCCACATCATTAGGACCATTAGCCCAAAGAATATGCGGGAGAGAATATAATTCTGTCGGAAGTGTATCCTTCGACAAATACATCGGAGAAACCACTCTCTTACCCAGTGTAAGTTGTACTCCCGAAGGAGAACAGTACAAAGTCGCATACAATCTTTTCAACAGATCCAATCCTAACAAGTTCTCGCCACAACCTGTTGTAAGAATAAGGGGTGCTTCGAATTCACAAGGCCCAACAGAAACAGACATAGGACTAGAAATCGGGTTCCTAACCGGGGTGCCAGAAAAACCTACCGAAACATTCATTTCGCCAGACAAAGGTGCGCCAGGGAGTTTTGAGTGCATTGTAGCACCAGTATCCAACAGAAAATGCTCTGACACACCTGATGTAATCACCTCAACATAGGGTCCACTCTGACCTACTGGAACTGAAACAACTCCCTCTCTTTGTCCATGGCTGTCCTAGCAATCATTATTATTCATATCCTCTTCTTCTGCATAGTAGTCATCAGCATAGTACTGAGCCGTCCTACCAGACGCATTATTCTGTTGATCAAAACTATTCATCGAATTTTGAGGCGGAATGGAACGCATATTCTGGGGGAAATTTCCGCCCCCCCCCTACCTCTAGACGTTTGTTGAACACCTCGACCTCTTGCACCAGAAATACCGCTGTAACAAAACCGGACAACTACCTTTAAAATGACCCTCTTCTTTGCAATACGCACACTGATTGGGTCCATACTGTGAACGTTGTTGAGGAAACTCGTTTCTTTGCGAGTTCCTCGAATATTGCTGAGGCTGTTGATAATCACGCTTACTACTAGTATGTGGTGGATAAGCTTGCTGCAAAAGAACCGTAGTCTTTAATTCTTTCGTCTTTTTATCAGCCTTCTCCAACTCATCTTTGCGCCTATTTTCATAGTACTGGGCCGTAGCTAAAATCTGTGCTGACGTGGAAACAGCCCAAGCACTCTCAGAATCCTTCAACTTATTGCACAGTTCAGGAAGTAGATTATGCACAAATTTGTCGACGAACAATCTCTGGCCACCTTCGGTAGCCATGTCCTGACCACTATGATCTGCGAATGTTTCTTCAAACCGCGTGAAAAAGTCAGACACAGTCTCATCTTTCTTCTGTTTACATGCAGACAACTTGTCCCAATTAACACGTAATTCGGGCATCAAAGTTTTCATATAAGCAATATTTCTACCAGGGAGTTCAGCGATTAAAGGCTCGGGTTTAGCACCACCAACTTGTCTGTTATCTACAGCAGCAATATTAACCCATGTATCACCTAACTCCTGATCATGATCCGTATGACAAATCTTTCCTCATAAAGGCTGTGGAACAACATTTCCAAACAACATGTCTATATCAGCCAAATTCATAATGCATGAACCTGCAGTCTGTGATAATTCCTTGTAATATCCTGCAGTATTTTTACGGGGATCAGGCAATGTCTGCTTAAGGGCCAAGACTTCAGCTCGTTTCCAAGGAACATGTACCCACACACGCTGAAATAGAGGCGGAATAGCGGGATTAGCATTCGCACCCCCCTCCCTCCAAACTGGTGGAACCTCGCGCATCGGATACTGTTGCGCCTTTTTCCTACCGTCACGCCCACGTAGTGACCGAGAAGTGCCCTTCTCACTCCGATACGACAACAATGTCGCAACCGCCCTCTCAACGTCGGGGCCTACGATCATGCCCTCTGAAAACTCGAACCGCACACGGCACAATTTAGGCAGATCGTATTCCAGATCATTCTCCTTCAAATCCTCACAGAGAAAAACACACATTTGTTCAAAAACATATCTCTGCTTTGATGCTTCCCATTGACGGAAGACTTCCATGATAGACTGTACATCATGTCCCATAGGATTGGTAACCCATTTATGCGCTAAACAATTCAGTAATTCCCTCTCTTGATAGTCAGGCAGTTGACTCCGCAACTGCCTTCGTTCTGCGTTAGGGGTCATATTAGGCGACCCAAAGAAAGGTGAGAAAATACCAGTAACAGTGTTGGCCATTCTCTGTCGAACAGAAGGAGAAACTGACGGAAGGACAGGAGGAAAGACAGGGTGAGGTAAGGCAGAGGTGGTGGCAGTAGCAGAGGGAGTATTAGGAGAAGTAGTCGGTACATTAGGTGAAGTCGTGGAGAGCACGGGTGGAGCAGGTGTGATTGGTGGCCCTTGAGGAGGCGGCACCAGAAGATTAGGAGCCACTGCAAGAGGAGCTGGTGGCTGTGGCAGAACTAGGGGTTGTACGGCTGGGTGTTGTATAACAAAAGGTTGCGGAGGTGCTGTAGCAATCCGTGCATAGGGGGTGGCGAGTTTAATACGTGTGACATCAAAGGATCCCTCTCGGAATCTCGCGAATCTGGGTGGAGAGGTGGCAAGACTGGATAACATTTATCTATCGCTAATTTCTTAATCCTATGCATTTGTTCGTTGTCCTGCTCTTCTTCATTATCCCTAAATGCAACAGCAGCTTGTACCATTGACATACCTCGTTTATTTTTCTTCACTAATTTTATTTCCTTCTGTTTGGCTTCCTTGCGCCATAGGCAAAAAGAGTCAAACATTGCCGGCCGGGCTTTCTTCTTAAAAAGTTTAACCTCGAGATTATCTAAAATCTCTGTGTCAAAACTACCATATTGGGGCCATTTTAAAAACCATCCTTTCTGGTGTAACGGATCCATATTTCATTATATGCGATGGGGCCTACGTCGTGTTTCACATATAATTCGTAAGTTGGAGTTCCGATCGGAGGAACCGGACACGAGTCCTCCAATCGGGAATCCCTACTACAACCAAGACAAAACAAATGTCCAAGTCTGCTAAGACCAGGCGTCTTCGCTCTCTAGTGTAGCTTCAAACTTCAAAGGATTATCGAATACGATAGTCTCGTGAATACACGAGTCCTTCGGTTTTGGCACTTGCAAGTTCCAAACAAAAACCCAAAAACTAAGAATCAAACTAAGGACTGGCAGACGCTCCACTTATACTTAACTGAGGTATCGTTGACGTCACCAGAAGACTCGTCTATCGTTTTGCTCTACCGAGGATCAAGGGTCCAAAACAGGGCGATAGTCAGGGCAGCAGTCCTTCGTAGCCGTCGGGATGCGGGGAACCTCGCAGCAAAGACTTTTGGACCACGTCAACATACAGGGGTCTGTTAGACGGGAAACCTGAGGGTTGGCCGAGCACGGGGGAGAGGCCTCCTGGCGAGGGCCCTCTCCTCTGATCGTACGGTTGAGCAACCACCCCCCCTACAGATAGACGCCACACAAGGATAGGTTCTTAATACATTTATCGGTATTCTTAGGCAGGTTATTGCAGCAGTACAAATGGAACGGGACACTGGGATCCATCTTAGGCTTAGTCTCTGCGGGAAGGGGGTAGTGGAACAGTCTTAGTACCGGTCTGGTACAGGGATGCTTGACGCACAGCTCTCAATCCTCGAGCTGGAGGGTTCTCTGGTATGGGCTGCGGCAGCGCCAGCAGGGCTCCAAGGATGGTTCATGAAGATGAGCCGCGGCAGCGCCAGCAGGACTCCAAGGATGGTTCACGAAGATGAGCCGTGGCAGCGCCAGCAGGACTCCAAAGATGGTTCACGAAGATGGGCCGCGGCAGCGCCAGCAGGACTCCAGGATGCAACTCTCTTCCTGCTCTGGAGCTGCCCCAGTTATAGGGCTGGTCCCCCTTGATGTCCGGACCCTCGCACTTGGAGGTCGGAGGGTCCGGGATGTGCGAGTCCAGACACCCAGCAGGGGGGTGGAGCCAGCGCCCAGGGAGGCTGGGGGCGATCAAGACCAGGCTGATGGGGGTCCATCGAAACTTCTCCCCCCACTAACTCGTCAAGTGGTCTCTTTACCCCCTGGTTGGCTTGTGGTGCCTCGATGTCGGGGCTTTGCTGGGCCGGAGGCTGGGGTCGGGCTGAGGCCACGAGGCCTGGTCGTGGAGGGTCCAAGATGGTGGCTGGGCCGGAGACGAGGATCCGGGACAGGGTCCGGACCAGCCGAGAGGGTTGAGGAGAGGAGGTCGAGTTCCGTCGGGGGAGAGCTGGGGGCGGCCCGGAGGGGCGGCCCTCATGGCAGGTGGAAGGTGTCGCTCTTGGCCGGGGAACAGGGGTCGGGGTAGTCCGGGATCCGCCATGCGGGAGGAGTGGGACCACGCCACGAGGCCAGGTCCAACAGGGTCGATGAAGTGGCGGCCTTCCTCCAGAATTTTCACACAAAGCTCCTCACGAACCTCTGGCTTGGACTGGTACTGCTGATACCGCCCCACATTGGGTGCCAACTGAAGTACCGGGTTTTTAAGAACCCAGCGGTGCCAGGGAGAACACCCAAAGACTTTGAGTTCTTCCTGTTTCAGACTACAGAAACACAGAGTCTTCTTGGTGAAGTCAAGGATCGTATTTATTGGCTGCAGCCACTAACAGGTATCCTAGTAGTACAACAGCATGTATGTTCTCGGGAAACTGCTCCCCTACAAAAAGCCCACTTCTTCTTTTATACACAATATTTAGCTTTAGGCAAACATTCCTTATTTTACAGTTGACCATACACATTTTTTCAACACAAGGAAAAGCAGGGTCATGATGACAAGCCCATATTTCAGTTCGTCCAGCCCGTAATAAAATTCCCAGCAAGGCCCAGTAGTCTCATCAGATATCGACGGACCCCCAATAAAATCGGGCACCTCCTCCTCGTAAAGTAAGTCATAAAGCAAGAAACAGGGACAGGTGTGTGTAAGATTAGGCATGGTTTGTGTGCGATGAAAGGCTTATGGTATGTTGTGCCTTGATACTAATCTCGCTCGGCCACTGGGAAAGGAACTGCCCGAACAGGTTTGGCTTCAGGCAGTGGAGTCAGCTTGCCCAGGTCACAAAGGAGACAGCAAAGGCGTACGTGTCCTTTAGGTTGGTTTTTGGCCTTAGTCATTGCCTTATGTGAGGGCAATCACAAAATGGATGCCGTCCACAAAATGGAACCCGAGGGTTCGTGACGGAAATGCCAATTTCAGGGTGATTCCGTCACCCTATCATGACACAAATGCTTGTGTCATGATATTCGCTGACACCAAATTCATCATGAATCGACGATGTTTATAACTCGGGTCCATAATTATCAGTACCACAGCAGCACCACCTCCATTGCCAGAGCGTCCAGTTTAGGTCTGAGTGTGGCCTTCACATCTTTGATTGCTCGCAAATGTTTGTCAAAGTGCACTCCCTGGGCCTGTGAACTCTGTGGGGCAGTGGTCCGTAGTGCCTCTTGATGGATGAGAGGATGGCGAGGTTCCTTTCCCCCTCTGTCCCTGTCTCCCTAGTGCTGCCGTTTCTTGACCATCTTTGTGCCAGAGTGAGTCGAGAGGGGTCCGATACGGAAGTGCGGCGAGGGCTTAGTGCACAACCCTCTATTCAATAGGAAGTGTCCGCCCCAGCAATCACTGCTGCCAGGTAGGTGTAAGGAATCTCCCCTCTGGTGCCCATTCTTCAACCCTATGATCAATAGGACGTGTCCGCCCACCAATCACTGCTTCCAGGTAGGTGTAAGGAATCGCCCCTCTGGTTCCCGCTCTTCAATTCTCTAATAATTAGGACACGTCTGCCCCAGCAATCACTGCTGCCAGGTAGGTGCAAGGAATCTCCCCTCTGGTGCCCGCTCTTCACCCCTCTAATCAATAGGACAAGTCTATCCCACCAATCACTGCTGCCAGGTAGGTGTAAGGAATCGCCCCTCTGGTGACCGCTCTTCAACCCTATGATCAATAGGACGTGTCCGCCCACCAATCACTGCTTCCAGGTAGGTGTAAGGAATCGCCTGTCTGGTGCCCGCTCTTCACTTCTCTAATCAATAGGACACGTCCGCCCCAGCAATCACTGCTGCCAGGTAGGTGTAAGGAATATCCCTTCTGGCACCCGCTCTTCACCCCTCTAATCAATAGGACACGTCCGCCCCACCAATCACTGCTGCCAGGTAGGAGTAAGGAATCTCCCCTCTGGTGCCCGCTCTTCACCCCTCTAATCAAGAGGACACATCCACCCCACCAGTCACTGCTGCCCAATAGGAGTAAGGAATCTCCCCTCTGGTGCCCGCTCTTCACCCCTCTAATCATTAGGACACATCCACCCCACCAGTCACTGCTGCCAGGAAGGTGTGAGGAATCTTCCCTCTGGTGCCCCGCTCTTTGTTCCTCACCAGTGCGATGAAGTGTCCAATGTTGATGTGCCCAGCTAGGGCACTGTCTATGTGCTGGGGTGGTGATTGGTTCCCTGCCCTCTAGTAAGGGGGAAAGGTCAGCGCATGTGGGTCCCTTCACGTCGGTCTGAATGCTCCATATCCTTCTCGGTACCGCCGGATTAGGGCATCAGGCTCGCTTAAGGTGTTCTCAGCGCATCCCAAGGTGTTAGTCTGCAGTGAGAAGGAGAGCAACAATTTTGTTCAACAATTATGCGGTGGGGGAGCATCATGCCCAGCCTTCTGTGCCTGTCCCAATGATCAGGGTTCTCTGTTTCGCATAGTAGTCCCTGAGGGCAAAGGGAGGGTGCTCCACCCTGTTGTGGTGGCTGGGGAGGTGCTGTTTGGCATGTATCCCAGGCCCGCAGCCTGCAGATCAATCAGAGGGCTAGCGCCTCTTGCCCATGCCTGTCTCTTAGTGGGCATCTCCTTCTGGGGTACCTGACTAGCCCTCTGATAGACGCAGCAGCCCTCTAGGCCCTTCTCTGCAATATCTCCCCCTCTACCACTGCCGACTGAACCTGGCCTCACATGGCCAGAGCAATCCATGGGAGACCACTGCTCCGGATGCATGCAGGCCACCACTCTCTGATGGCCAGAGCAATCCATGGGAGGCCACGGCTCCAGATGCATGCGGGCAGAGGCTGTGTGATGGCCAAAGCAATCCATGGGAGACCACGGCTCCAGGTACATTGAGGCTGCAGCTCTCTGATGGTCAGAGCAATCCATGGGAGACCACGGCTGCAGATGCATTGAGGCTGCGGCTCTCTGATGGCCAGAGCAATCCATGGGAGACCACGGCTCCAGATGCATTGAGGCTGCGGCTCTCTGATGGCCAGAGCAATCCATGAGAGACCACATCTCCCGATGCATTGAGGCTGCGGCTCTCTGATGGCCAGAGCAATCCATGGGAGACCACGGCTCCAGATGCATGCGGGCCGTAGCTCTATGATGGCCAGAGGAATCC
This sequence comes from Lissotriton vulgaris, assembly GCF_964263255.1. NCBI lineage: Eukaryota > Metazoa > Chordata > Amphibia > Caudata > Salamandridae > Lissotriton > Lissotriton vulgaris. The sequence goes on along the minus strand of NW_028254302.1, from coordinate 330,654 downwards.
ATGGGAGATCACGGCTCCAGATGCATTGAGGCTGCGGCTCTCTGATGGCCAGAGCAATCCATGGAGACCACGGCTCCAGATGCATTGAGGCTGCGGCGCTCTGATGGCCAGAGCAATCCATGGGAGACCACGGCTCCTGATGCATGCAGGCCGCGGCTCTGTAATGGCCAGAGCAATCCATGAGAGACCACATATCCCGATGCATTGAGGCTGCGGCTCTCTGATGGCCAGAGCAATCCATGGGAGACCACGGCTCCAGATGCATGCGGGCCGTAGCTCTATGATGGCCAGAGGAATCCATGGGAGATCACGGCTCCAGATGCATTGAGGCTGCGGCTCTCTGATGGCCAGAGCAATCCATGGGAGACCACGGCTCCAGAAGCATGCAGGCTGCGGCTCTCTGATGGCCAGAGCAATCCATGGGAGACCACGGCTCCAGATGCATGCAGGCCACGGCTCTCTGATGGCCAGAGCAATCTATGGGAGACCTCGGCTCCAGATGCATGCAGGCCGCGGCTCTCTGATGGCCAGAGCAATCCATGGGAGACCACGCCCCCAGATGCATTGAGGCTGCGGCTCTCTGATGGCCAGAGCAATCTATGGGAGACCTCGGCTCCAGATGCATGCAGGCCGCGGCTCTCTGATGGCCAGAGCAATCCATGGGAGACCACTGCTCCAGATGCATTGAGGCTGTGGCTCTCTGATGGCCAGAGCAATCCATGGGAGACCACGGCTGCAGATGCATTGAGGCTGCGGCTCTCTGATGGCCAGAGCAATCCATGGGAGACCACGGCTCCAGATGCATTGAGGCTGCGGCTCTCTGATGGCCAGAGCAATCCATGAGAGACCACATCTCCCGATGTATTGAGGCTGCGGCTCTCTGATGGCCAGAGCAAATCATGGGAGACCACGGCTCCAGATGCGTGCGGGCAGAGGCTGTGTGATGGCCAGAGGGATCCATGGGAGACCACGGCTGCAGATGCATTGAGGCTGCAGCTCTCTGATGGCCAGAGCAATCCATGGGAGACCACGGCTCCAGATGCATGCGGGCCGTAGCTCTATGATGGCCAGAGCAATCCATGGAGACCACGGCTCCAGATGCATTGAGGCTGCGGCGCTCTGATGGCCAGAGCAATCCATGAGAGACCACATCTCCCGATGCATTGAGGCTGCGGCTCTCTGATGGCCAGAGCAATCCATGGGAGACCACAGCTCCAGATGCACGCAGGCTGCGGCTCTCTGATGGCCAGAGCAATCCATGGGAGACCACGGCTCCAGAAGCATGCAGGCTGCGGCTCTCTGATGGCCAGAGCAATCCATGGGAGACCACGGCTCCAGATGCATGCAGGCCACGGCTCTCTGATGCCCAGAGCAATCTATGGGAGACCTCGGCTCCAGATGCATGCAGGCCGCGGCTCTCTGATGGCCAGAGCAATCCATGGGAGACCACTGCTCCAGATGCATTGAGGCTGTGGCTCTCTGATGGCCAGAGCAATCCATGGGAGACCACGGCTGCAGATGCATTGAGTCTGCAGCTCTCTGATGGCCAGAGCAATCCATGGGAGACCACGGCTCCAGATGCATTGAGGCTGCGGCTCTCTGATGGCCAGAGCAATCCATGAGAGACCACATCTCCCGATGCATTGAGGCTGCGGCTCTCTGATGGCCAGAGCAAATCATGGGAGACCACGGCTCCAGATGCATGCAGGCCGTGGCTCTCTGATGGCCAGAGGGATCCATGGGAGACCACGGCTCCAGATGCATTGAGGCTGCGGCTCTCTGATGGCCAGAGCAATCCATGGGAGACCACGGCTCCAGATGCATGCAGGCCGCGGCTCTCTGATGGTCAGAGCAATCCATGGGAGATCACGGCTCCAGATGCATGCAGGATGTGGCTCTCTGATGGCCAGAGCAATCCATGGGAGACCACGGCTCCAGATGCATTGAGGCTGCGGCTCTCTGATGGCCAGAGCAATCCATGAGAGACCACATCTCCCGATGCATTGAGGCTGCGGCTCTCTGATGGCCAGAGCAATCCATGGGAGACCACGGCTCCAGATGCATGCAGGCCGAGGCTCTCGGATGGCCAGAGCAATCCATGGGAGACCACGGCTCCAGATGCATGCGGGCCGTAGCTCTATGATGGCCAGAGGAATCCATGGGAGATCACGGCTCCAGATGCATTGAGGCTGCGGCTCTCTGATGGCCAGAGCAATCCATGGGAGACCACGGCTCCAGAAGCATGCAGGCTGCGGCTCTCTGATGGCCAGAGCAATCCATGGGAGACCACGGCTGCAGATGCATTGAGGCTGCGGCTCTCTGATGGCCAGAGCAATCTATGGGAGACCACGCCCCCAGATGCATTGAGGCTGCGGCTCTCTGATGGCCAGAGCAATCTATGGGAGACCTCGGCTCCAGATGCATGCAGGCCGCGGCTCTCTGATGGCCAGAGCAATCCATGGGAGACCACTGCTCCAGATGCATTGAGGCTGTGGCTCTCTGATGGCCAGAGCAATCCATGGGAGACCACGGCTGCAGATGCATTGAGGCTGCAGCTCTCTGATGGCCAGAGCAATCCATGGGAGACCACGGCTCCAGATGCATTGAGGCTGCGGCTCTCTGATGGCCAGAGCAATCCATGAGAGACCACATCTCCCGATGCATTGAGGCTGCGGCTCTCTGATGGCCAGAGCAAATCATGGGAGACCACGGCTCCAGATGCATGCAGGCCGTGGCTCTCTGATGGCCAGAGGGATCCATGGGAGACCACGGCTCCAGATGCATTGAGGCTGCGGCTCTCTGATGGCCAGAGCAATCCATGGGAGACCACGGCTCCAGATGCATGCAGGCCGCGGCTCTCTGATGGTCAGAGCAATCCATGGGAGACCACGGCTCCAGATGCATTGAGGCTGCGGCTCTCTGATGGCCAGAGCAATCCATGAGAGACCACATCTCCCGATGCATTGAGGCTGCGGCTCTCTGATGGCCAGAGCAATCCATGGGAGACCACGGCTCCAGATGCATGCAGGCCGCGGCTCTCTGATGGTCAGAGCAATCAATGGGAGACCACGGCTCCAGATGCATGCAGGATGTGGCTCTCTGATGGCCAGAGCAATCCTTGGGAGACCACGGCTCCAGATGCATGCAGGCTGCGGCTCTCTGATGGCCAGAGCAATCCATGGGAGACCACGGCTCCTGATGCATGCAGGCCGCGGCTCTGTAATGGCCAGAGCAATCCATGAAAGACCACGGCTCCAGATGCATGCAGGCTGAGGCTCTCTGATGGCCAGAGCAATCCAAGGGAGACCACGGCTCCAGATGCATGCAGGCTGTGGCTCTCTGATGGCCAGAGCAATCCATGTGAGACCACGGCTCCAGATGCATGCAGGCCGTGACTCTCTGATGGCCAGAGCAATCCATGGGAGACCACGGCTCCAGATGCATGCAGGCTGCGGCTCTCTGATGGCCAGAGCAATCCATGGGAGACCACGGCTCCAGATGCATGCAGGCCAAAGCTCTCGGATGGCCAGAGCAATCCATGGGAGACCACGGCTCCAGATGCATTGAGGCTGCGGCTCTCTGATGGCCAGAGCAATCCATGGGAGACCACGGCTCCAGATGCATGCAGGCTGCGGCTCTCTGATGGCCAGAGCAAGCCATGGAAGGCCACAGCTCCAGATGCATGCAGGCCGTGACTCTCTGATGGCCAGAGCAATCCATGGGAGACCACGGCTCCAGATACCTTGAGGCTGCGGCTCTCTGATGGCCAGAGCAATCCATGGGAGACCACGGCTCCAGATGCATGCAGGCCGAGGCTCTCGGATGGACAGAGCAATCCATGGGAGACCACTGCTCCAGATGCATTGAGGCTGCGGCTTTCTGATGGCCAGAGCAATCCATGGGAGACCATGGCTCCAGATGCATGCGGGCCGCGGCTCTCTGATGGCCAGGGAAATACATGGGCAACCACGGCTCCAGATGCATGCAGACTGTGGCTCTCTGATGGCCAGAGCAATCCATGGGAGACCACGGCTCCAGATACATGCAAGCCGCGGCTCTCTGATGGCCAGAGGAATCCATGGGAGACCACGGCTCCAGATGCATGCAGGTTGCGGCTCTCTGATGGCCAGAGCAATCCATGGGAGACCACGGCTCCAGATGCATTGAGGCTGCGGCTCTCTGATGACCAGAGTAATCCATAAGAGACCACGGCTCCAGATGCATTGAGGCTGCGGCTCTCTGATGGCCAGAGCAATCCATGGGAGACCACGGCTCCAGATGCGTGCAGGCTGCGGCTCTCTGATGGCCAGAGCAATCCATGGGAGACCACGGCTCCAGATGCATGCAGGCCGAGGCTCTCGGATGGCCAGAGCAATCCATGGGAGACCACGGCTCCAGATGCATTGAGGCTGCGGCTCTCTGATGGCCAGAGCAATCCATGGGAGACCACGGCTCCAGATGCATGCAGGCTGCGGCTCTCTGATGGCCAGAGCAAGCCATGGAAGGCCCTCTGCGATTCCCTAGCCTCTTTTTTCCACAACAAGATTGCTGACATCCACAACAGCTTTGACAACCAACCCGGTGACCAACCCACCCAAAACCAACCCGGAGACCAACCCACCCAACCATTTGCTGAACATTCTCCCCCCGTGAACACCCTCAACGACTGGAACCCAATCTCCACTGAGGACACCATCCGCCTGATGAATTCCATCCACTCTGGATCCCCCACAGACCCATGCCCTCACCACATTTTCAACAAAGCTGACTCTGTCATAGCTCCGCACCTCCGAGACGTCATCAACTGCTCCTTCGACTCCGCTACCTTCCCAGAAGACTGGAAACACGCTGAACTCACCGCCCTTCTGAAAAAACCAACAGCAGACCCCACAGAACTCAAAAACTACCGCCCCATCTCGCTTCTTCCATTCCCGGCCAAAGTCATCGAGAAAGCTGTCAACAACCAGCTCGCCGCCTTCCTCGAAGCCAACAAATCACTCGACCCCTCACAATCTGGCTTCCGAGCCAAACACAGCACTGAGACCGCCCTCATCGCAGCCACAGACGACATTCGAACTCTACTGGACAACGGAGACACAGTCGCCCTCATCCTCCTCGACCTCTCTGCAGCCTTCGACACAGTCTGCCACAGCACCCTTTTACAACGCCTCAGAAACATCGGAATCCAAGGAAAGGCACTGGAATGGATCACCTCGTTCCTCACCGGAAGAACCCAGAGAGTCCGCCTCCCACCATTCAAGTCCGAGGCCTCTGAAATCATCTGAGGCGTACCACAAGGATCCTCACTTAGTCCCACCCTCTTCAACGTATACATGAGCCCCCTTGCGGCCATCGCCCGCCAACACAACCTCAACATCATCTCTTACGCGGATGACACTCAACTGATCCTATCTCTCACCAAAGACCCCAGCACCGCCAAAACTAACCTACACGAAGGAATGAAAGAAGTCGCCGAATGGATGAAACAAAGCCGTCTGAAACTGAACTCAGACAAAACAGAAGTCCTCATCTTAGGTAAATCCCCCTCTGCATGGGACGACTCCTGGTGGCCGGAAGCCCTCGGAAATGCACCCATCCCGACAGACCACGCACGGAACCTAGGCGTCATCCTGGATTCTTCTCTCTCAATGAACAGACAAGTCAGCGCCGTATCCTCTTCCTGCTTTAACATTCTTCGCATGCTCAGAAAAACATTTCGCTGGATCCCCTCCGAAACAAGGAAAACAGTCACCCACGCTCTAGTCACGAGCCGACTGGACTACGGAAACTCCCTCTACGCAGGTACCACCGCTAAACTCCAGAAGAAACTACAACGAATCCAAAACGCCTCAGCCAGGCTCATATTAGACATCCCACGCAACGAACACATCTCTGGTCACCTTAAAGACCTCCACTGGCTACCCGTCAATAAGAGGATTACTTTCCGACTGCTTACCCATGCACACAAATCACTCTACGACATCGGCCCAGATTGCCTCAACTCTCGACTGTCCTTCTACACCCCCTCCCGCCAACTTCGCTCTTCCAGCCAAGCCCTCGCCACTGTACCTCGCATCAACAAGACCACCATGGGAGGCAGATCCTTCTCTTACCTGGCTGCCAAAACATGGAACTCACTCCCCGCTTACCTTCGCCTCACCCAGAATCACCTAGCGTTCAGAAAGCAGCTTAAAACGTGGATATTTGACAAATAATCCTCCTCCCCTCCTAAGCGCCTTGAAACCCTCTGGGTATGTAGTGCGCTATATAAATGTTATGACTTGACTTGACAGCTCCAGATGCATACAGGCCATGGCTCTCTGATTGCCAGAGCAATCCATGGGAGACCACAGCTCCAAATGCATGCAGGCCTCTGCTTTCTCATGGCCAGAGCAATCCATGGGAGACCACGGCTCCAGATACCTTGAGGCTGCGGCTCTCTGATGGCCAGAGCAATCCATGGGAGACCACGGCTCCAGATGCATGCAGGCCGAGGCTCTCGGATGGCCAGAGCAATCCATGGGAGACCACTGCTCCAGATGCATTGAGGCTGCGGCTTTCTGATGGCCAGAGCAATCCATGGGAGACCATGGCTCCAGATGCATGCGGGCCGCGGCTCTCTGATGGCCAGGGAAATACATGGGCGACCACGGCTCCAGATGCATGCAGACTGTGGCTCTCTGATGGCCAGAGCAATCCATGGGAGACCACGGCTCCAGATACATGCAAGCCGCGGCTCTCTGATGGCCAGAGGAATCCATGGGAGATCACGGCTCCAGATGCATGCGGGCCGCGGCTCTCTGATGGCCAGGGAAATACATGGGCGACCACGGCTCCAGATGCATGCAGACTGTGGCTCTCTGATGGCCAGAGCAATCCATGGGAGACCACGGCTCCAGATGCATGCAGGCCGTAGCTCTTTGATGGCCAGAGCAGTCCATGGGAGACCACGGCTCCAGATGCATGCAGGTTGCGGCTCTCTGATGGCCAGAGCAATCCATGGGAGACCACGGCTCCAGATGCATGCATGCCGCGGCTCTCTGATGGCCAGAGTGATCCATGGGAGGCCACAGCTCCAGATGCATTGAGGCTGCGGCTCTCTGATGACCAGAGTAATCCATAAGAGACCACGGCTCCAGATGCATTGAGGCTGCGGCTCTCTGATGGCCAGAGCAATCCATGGGAGACCACGGCTCCAGATACCTTGAGGCTGCGGCTCTCTGATGGCCAGAGCAATCCATGAGAGACCACATCTCCCGATGCATTGAGGCTGTGGCTCTCTGATGGCCGTAGCAATCCATGGGAGACCACGGCTCCAGATGCATTGAGGCTGCGGCTCTCTGATGGCCAGAGCAATCCATGAGAGACCACATCTCCCGATGCATTGAGGCTGCAGCTCTCTGATGGCCAGAGCAATCCATGGGAGACCACGGCTCCAGATGCATTGAGGCTGCGGCTCTCTGATGGCCAGAGCAATCCATGAGAGACCACATCACCCGATGCATTGAGGCTGCGGCTCTCTGATGGCCAGAGCAATCCATGGGAGACCACGGCTCCAGATGCATTGAGGCTGCGGCTCTCAGATGGCCAGAGCAATCCATGGGAGACCAGGGCTCCAGATGCATGCAGGATGTGGCTCTCTGATGGTCAGAGCAATCCATGGGAGACCACGGCTCCAGATGCATGCAGGCCACGGCTCTCTGATGGCCAGAGCAATCTATGGGAGACCTCGGCTCCAGATGCATGCAGGCCGCGGCTCTCTGATGGCCAGAGCAATCCATGGGAGACCACGGCTCCAGATGCATTGAGGCTGCGGCGCTCTGATGGCCAGAGCAATCCTTGGGAGAACACGGCTCCAGGTGCATGCAGGCCGTAGCTCTCTGATGGCCAGAGCAATCCAAGGGAGACCACGGATACAGATGCATTGAGGCTGCGGCTCTCTGATGACCAGAGTAATCCATAAGAGACCACGGCTCCAGATGCATGCAGGCCGCGGCTCTCTGATGGCCAGAGCAATCCATGGGAGTCCACGGCTCTAGATGCATGCAGGCCGTAGCTCTCTGATGGCCAGAGCAATCCATGGGAGACCATGGCTCCAGATGCATTGAGGCTGTGGCTCTCTGATGGCCTGAGCAATCCATGGGAGACCACGGCTGCAGATGCATTGAGGCTGTGGCTCTCTGATGGCCAGAGCAATCCATGGGAGACCACGGCTGCAGATGCATTGAGGCTGCGGCTCTCTGATGGCCAGAGCAATCCATGGGAGACCACTGCTGCAGATGCATTGAGGCCACGGCTCTCTGATGGCCAGAGCAATCCATGGGAGACCACGGCTCCAGATGCATGCAGGCCGCGGCTCTCTGATGGCCAGAGCAATCCATGGGAGACCACGGCTCCTGATGCATGCAGGCCGCGGCTCTGTAATGGCCAGAGCAATCCATGAGAGACCACATCTCCCGATGCATTGAGGCTGCGGCTCTCTGATGGCCAGAGCAATCCATGGGAGACCACATCTCCCGATGCATTGAGGCTGCGGCTCTCTGATGGCCAGAGCAATCCATCTGAGACCTCGGCTCCAGATGCATGCAGGCCGTGGCTCTCTGATGGCCAGAGGGATCCATGGGAGACCACGGCTCCAGATGCATGCAGGCCGCGGCTCTCTGATGGCCAGAGCAATCCATGGGAGACCACGGCTCCAGATGCATTGAGGCTGCACCTCTCTGATGGCCAGAGCAATCCATGAGAGACCACATCTCCCGATGCATTGAGGCTGCGGCTCTCTGATGGCCAGAGCAATCCATGGGAGACCACGGCTCCAGATGCATGCAGGCCGCGGCTCTCTGATGGTCAGAGCAATCCATGGGAGACCACGGCTCCAGATGCATGCAGGATGTGGCTCTCTGATGGCCAGAGCAATCCATGGGAGACCATGGCTCCAGATACATGCGGGCCGCGGCTCTCTGATGGCCAGGGAAATACATGGGCGACCACGGCTCCAGATGCATGCAGACTGTGGCTCTCTGATGGCCAGAGCAATCCATGGGAGACCACGGCTCCAGATGCATGCGGGCCGCGGCTCTCTGATGGCCAGGGAAATACATGGGCGACCACGGCTCCAGATGCATGCAGACTGTGGCTCTCTGATGGCCAGAGGGATCCATGGGAGACCACGGCTCCAGATGCATGCAGGCTGCGGCTCTCTGATGGCCAGAGCAATCCATGGAGACCACGGCTCCAGATGCATGCAGGCCGCGGCTCTCTGGGTGGGTCATGGCACACTGGAGAGTCTTTCAATAGTGGGGACACTCAGCTGCACCTCCGCAGCATTAATGTGGTCCCTGATGTTCGTCGGTGCCTTTTATGTGTGTAGGGAGGTGTCAGGATGATGTCAGATGGGCTCGCCTCAAGTAGCTTCTTCAATCCACGTCGTGCTCAGTCACCATCTAAGCCAAATCAGAGCTCTGTGTTAAGGTCATGGAACGCAGAGGTGACTTGAAATATACTTTGAATGCAGAGCAGAGGGGATTTTTTAACTTAAGACTCATTGGCTGGACAGACCAATGCGCCCTTTAGCGTGAGTGGGAAAGCGTAGTCGAGTGATGCTTTGAACGTTCATCCTTCCAAGAAGGAAAGTGTCACAGTCTTGCCTCTACCCTCCAATGACTCGCAAGGGTTGAATTTCAAACCCCCTGGTGCACAGACTCAGTTCAGTGCACCACTACGAACTGGAAACCACATTGAACTGTGTCCATACACTGCCGTCTGCGCAGTGCTGTGCAGGGAGTGTTTTCTGGTCGTTATCATTCCCACTAGGTGATTCACGGACTAAGCGAAACTCGGAACCCTCTTTCATAAGTGAATAACGCACTCAAAATTGCATTAAGAAGCCGGGGATATGCCTTATAAAGCCCAAGGGTAGTGCATAAAATAGGGACGGTAACCACACAGAATGCAAAACTAAATGCAGTAGTTCATGACATGGTCAGGGAAAATGACATGAACATTTCTAATATGGTAGGAAAGTTGTATCATCCTACCACCCCAGATCTTCTTCCAAGCTCTATGCTAAAACATTGCACAAGCAGTACATAGAAACCCTGTGAATCGACTTTCTTAGGATGGATCGCACGGCGTACCTTCTCTCGGTGTTTAGCTATTCTCTATCCCAGCTTTGCCAAGGTATGATATCAATCAATCAATCAATCAATCAATCAATCAATCAATCAATCAATCAGTAATCTTATAAAGCGTTACTACTCACCTGTGAGGGTCTCAAGGTGCTGAGTGTGGGGGTGGGGGTTGGGTCTGTGGTTCAGTCGAAGAGCCAGGTCTTGAGGTCCTTCGTGAATTGTGTCAGCGATGGCGATTGCCTGAGGTGCAGAGGCAGAGAGCTCCAGGTCTTCGCAGCGAGGTAGGAGAAGGATCTTCCTCCAGCCGTGGTTGAGGTGTGCAGGTCTGGTGTTCTAGAGGGCTTTCTAGGCATGAGTGAGGAGCTTGAAGGGGATCCTTTTATTGAGAGGTAGAGGTTTAGGAGGATGAGGGTAGCAGTCTCGCCTCAGTCGAAGAGGGAGTGGATGTCGTCTGTAGCGGCGAGGAGAGTGGTCTTGGTGCAGTGGTGGCTTCTGAAGCCAGATTGGGTGAGTTCCAGGATGTTGTTCATTTTGATAAACTCTGAGAGTTGGGCATTGATGGTTTCTCAATGACTTTGGCTGGGAAGGGGAGCAGAGAGTTGAGTATGTAGTTCTTGAAGTCCGTCGGGTCGGCAGTGGTTATCTTCAGCAGGGGGTTGATATCTGCGTGTTTCCAGTCTTCAGGGAAGGTGGCGGACTCGATGGAGGCGTTGATGGTGCTGCAGAGTTTGTGTGCGATGGAAGTGCAGTCTCTGTTGAAGATGTGTTGAGGGCAGGGATCCGAGGGGGCTCTGGAGTACATACTTTTCATGATCCTGAGGGTGTCGTCAAGAGGTGATGACTCCGGGTGGTCAAAGTCTGCCGGGGGCTGGAGCAATTGGGTGCGGTGGTTGCGGGTGAGTCTTGGACTTGGTAGCGTTTTGCATATGAGGATTGCGCCTGATTGCTGCCCTGTTTATATGTAAGGCTCCCTGTTTTCCGATTTTATGGATTTCTATAGATACACGCAGACAGAAAACAATGTGTTTTCTGTCTGCATTTATTTTTAAAAGTGGATAAATACAGAAAATTGTGCTGCTTTTAATTGACTCTCTGTGCTGTCTTTCATTAATTATAGCCCAACAGCTGAGCAGATGCACTGCATGGGAAATAAAAAAAACAGGATGAAATTTCCTTAAATAATGGAATGTGTCAAAAATATACATTTGTTGTATAATGCTTGTATTTACCAGTGGATGTATTGCTATGTAATATTTGCCAGCTTAAAATCCTCCTCTCCGTTGGATCCACTACCTCTTAAAAAGATGAAAGAGTGTAGGAGCAGCCTTCTTCCCTCGCTGCTGGAGGTGATGAATAAGGCGATTGCTCAAGGTTCTTCTCCATCGGTATGGAAGAAGGCTATTGTGAAGCCGCTTCTCAAGCAGCCTTCACTTGACCCCGGCCTCCTTAAAAATTTTAGGCCCATTTCCCTGCTTCCTGCACCTGCGAAAATTCTAGAAGCACATCTGAATCGCCACCTATCTTCCTTTCTTGAGACCTCTGATTACCTTGACATCACCCAACATGGATTTCGAAAACATCATAGCACTGAATCTGCTCTCTCCTTCGTAGTCGATAACATCCGACGCAAAGTTGATGCTGGACAAACTACTGCTCTAGTGCTATTGGATCTCACGGCCGCATTCGACACCTTGTCTCCTGGCATTTTAACATCTCGGCTTAGGGAGGCAGGTGTCACCGGGTCGGCCCTGAGCCTCCTCAACTCCTTTCTCCTCGATAGGGAACAGAGAGTGATGCTTGGAAACCACCTCTCCCCAGCTAAGTCTCTGCAATGTGGGGTGCCACAGGGGTCAGCATTAAGTCCGACCCTGTTTAACTTCTACGTGGCCCCCCTTGCCAGGCTTGTAAGATCGCAGGGGATGGAGGTGGTATCATACGCCGATGACACCCAGATTATGGTGCCATTCACCCAGTCCTCTGTCATAACATCTGCCTCTAGCTTCAGGTCCTGTATGCAACATGTTGCAGACTGGATGGTCATCAACTCCCTGAAGCTAAATGGCGATAAGACTGAGGTGCTGGTTTTTGGGAAGCACCAAGATGTTTGGTCGAGTGAGTGGTGGCCTCCCTCTCTTGGTGCGTGCCCCACCCCCTCTCAATCTGCCAGAAATCTGGGTGTGGTGTTTGATACGTCACTCTCGATGTCCCTTCAGGTGAATCGGACGGTTGCAACCTGTTGGGGAGTAATCAGAACGTTCAATAGAATTCGCAGCTATCTGTCCCTTCAAGCACGTAAGCAGATTGCAGTCGCCCTTGTTGGTTCCAGGTTAGATTACTGCAACTCTCTCTACATGGAGTCTAACAAGGGCCTCATACATCGGCTGCAAATCGTGCAGAATGCTGCTGCACGTTTCGTCCTAGATCTTCCTAGGGCATCTTCTGCTACAACCGCGAGGAGAGACCTCCACTGGCTGCCTATCCAGCACAGAATTTACTTTAAAATTCTGTGCCTGACCTATAGAGCCCTTGAGGATGGACCTAAAGGCGCCATCAGCTCCCTGCTTACTCGCTACCATCCCACAAGGTGTCTCCGATCTTCGGGGCTTTTTCAGCTTGTTGTCCCTCGTTTCAAGCTCACCAGATGGGGAGCTAGGGCCTTCTCTGTCGCTGCCACCCTGCTCTGGAACATCGTGCCCATGGAGATCAAAACTCTACCTTCCCTGGATCTTTTCAAAAAGGCCTTAAAAACATGGTGCTTTTCTAGAGCCTACATAGGTTGAACTGCAGGTTTTTGTTATGAGCTGTTTTTTTTGGATTTAGGCGCCTTGACGCCCATTGGGCTAAGTTTGCGCACGACAAGATTCCTTTATTATTAAATAGGTAAAATACGATAGACATCAAAGTATGATTGCGTGTCTATCAGTTAAATAAATATGGAAATGTACAGTATTACAACTTCATTTATACGCAAAACACAAAATAAATATGGATAAATAGATAAAATGGCCCACAAATAAGTATGGGTAAATACATACGGAAATGTTAAAAACATAAATACCATAAAAGCAGAGCCCTATTTATATGCCTGCATATATACACTGTTTTAGCACCATGGTAGAGCTGTGCCTAATATTTACGACTTTGGTAAAGGCAGCAATAAATAGAATGACACCTTATGTTACGTTCCTGGGTTCAGCCCATGTAGCGAAGCTGCTCATTTCTTACTTTGTGGTATTTTTCATAATAACATTTCTATCATGAACTTTTGCAAATATTTGCATACACAACAATGTTGGATTATTTTCTCTGAAACTATTTTTTTTTACACATCTTGCTTTGCACAACATTATCCCGATGCCTTGTACATCATGTACAAGGCCTCTTTACACAGTATGTACCAATGTCGTTCTATCTTCATCAACAGGGAGACAGAGCTATCTACATATACATAACATTGCTAATCTACAGCATACATCGCAAGGTTGATTTCTATTATAAATACTTAGCATCCCGATAGATTAGCAGGGGAGGCACTTCAGCTGACACAGAGGGCCCCTTCATGCTGAGACTTCACCATGCAGCGGCCTGATATCTCGTAAGGGGTGTCCAGTTCATGACCAAGATGGGGTCCTTCATTCTCTCCCGATAGGTAATGGGGTTGGATCGTTCCTTGGGAAGATTCTTGGCTCTACACCTACAAACACTACACTTAGAGTAGGGTTTTGCAAACAAGGATTGTGCCTGATTGCTGCCTTGTTTATATGCCTGAATATGTACACTGTTTGAGCACCATGGTAGGAGACAGCAAGGAATATTTTCCATATGAGGACATATAAATTCTGTTAACTTTGCAAGAACATATAAATTGGTTTAAAGGCCCCCTCCCCCATGCCGTAGAAAATGTGAGACTCGGTCGAGTGACTTGCCCGGTCCTAGCTGCTCATACACCACATCCTACTCTTGTTAATTTCGAAATACCAACATAAATTCATTTTTAACATCTGTATAATAATTCCCTGAATTGCTCTTTAGGACTCTAAAAGTTATTTTTTTCAGCTGTTTTAAATTCCATTGTTCACATACATTTTTTACCTTAAATTTGTAATTTTATTTTTTGAATCTTCTGCGGTGTGCTCCTCTGTGAAAGACTCCAGTTTACTGGAAAGCGAGTCTGTTGTGAAGGTGAGCATATACTGTGGAGGTAATTGGAAGAGTTTCCTTCCCTCCATAAAAAGTGAACTGCCTTTTACGTTTTCATGAGGTTTTAGGTCACTCAAGTGGACATTTTTAAATTCCCAAATCAAGCCAGATCCTGGTTTTCTTATTACAATGCATCTATGTTTGGTCACAATATTGTAAACAAACCAGTATCCTACCATATCATTGAGTGTAGGAGAAGTATCAAACTCTGGTTGTGGCATGATGATTAGTTGTTTATAGCCTCAAATGTTTAGTTTTCTATGACCAGTCCCCATACACCCCCTTTATCAAGAATTGTCACCACAAAATCCAGGCACACTGAGAAACGGTGCTGAAGCGAATGGCCCCTAGGGAACATCATCTTTCTAGTTGTAATATTTCACGCACATGATACCTTTCATGTCATAATTAAAAGGCAAAGTTGCTCTAAATGTGTCTGTGACAGTTGAAGACTAACGTTGGGGCACCATTCACAAGTATCGTTCTTTGATAAGCTTAAAGCGCCAAGAAACCGTTTCGGTGTACGTGCGCAGTATAAGAATTTTTAACATAACATAACATTAATGTAGTTGTTTATTTTTCTGTGCAGGGATGAGGGGGCAAAGGGGACACAGCCGAATTGGCAGTGTAGACATGCTTGCTCCTGTCTTGAGCTGGCATGCATGGTGCCATCTGTTGTCATTCTGTTTTTTATTTCGTAGTGTCCCAGGTTGTGGCATTCCCTTTGACCTAAAACTAGGCAACATACAGGATAGGTGCAATTGTGCTTAAAACCCCTTTTCCCACTTTCTTTCCAATTTGTGGCATTCCCTCTGCCCTAGATTTCTGACTGCTGTTAGCTGAGATGACTGCTTGAAGTCGCCTGTGGTGGGTGTCTGATGGTAGCCCCAGGTTGCTGCGGTTTGCTTGGAGCGGTGATAAACCAGCAGTGGTAATACGTTTACTGAAAAAGCCAAATGCAGAGCCCTCTCATTTACACAACAGCAAGCAAATGTGTCTTCTTCCTTTCCCCAATATATTTCTTGAGAAATACCTACATTTCAAGTTCTCCAGTTTTCGTGAAGGTAATGGCATTTTTGGTCCTGCCCAGGCAGGTCTCCACATACGCCCTCTGATTGAATCTCTCTCTTGTAAGGGCAGACGTAGACCGCCTTATACAGCTAAGTGCCCATATGCTTTTAGATCTGTCTGCTGCCTTTGAAATTATCATTGCTTCTTGAATGCCTTTTACTGTGCAGGGATGAGAGGCAGTGCATTTGGCTGGTTCATTTATTCCATTGTGCTACCCCTTTTAAGTTCTACCCACAAATGCCACTGTGGGTTCCCACACAGATTACCATCCATTGTGGGATATAACATCCTTACCTGGGGTGTCTACACCTTCTTTGTGCCACCCTCCTGTGGAAGGGTGCAAAGACCTAGCCCTGATTGGTGGTTTCTCCCCATCTTCAAGATGCCAGGCACTGAAATATGCGCTTCACCTCGCCTCTCCCACATTAGGGATAGAGTTGGCACTCCTCCTATTCTCCAAAGCCGGGGTGTGAACCAGGGGCTGCCATCTGCTGCCAGCAGCAAAGGCTGTGGCTCGTATTACAAAGGGGTAAGGCCTTGGACGCTTCCCCTTTCGAGCACTGGCCCATCCCAGGTGTGAATCCTCTGCCCAGAATGTGCATTGTTTCTGGTCCTAGAGAGCAGGATCATGATAATATGTAGGTTGATATTGTATACAAATATGTTCAGGTGCTCACATAAGTGACATAGGTGTGTAATGTGACTTAGTGGTAGTGACAGTATACGAAATATCACACACATCAACAAAGAAATCCAAGTCAAATGGGGACGCTTGCACAGTACTACACATCGAGTTTAGCAGTAGTGGGAAAGTGCGTATCGTAAGTGAAAGTAGACATAGTACCGAGGTGTGATTATTAAAGGCAAAAATTAGGAGTATGACACATGCAGCTGTACGCCGATCTTGGTTTGGGAAGGCTGTGAACTGCCGGAGTGCTGAAGCCACTATTTACTTATTGGTGGAATCAGGGGAGAAATTGTGATATAATGTCATATTATCATGATTAATGAAGATATGTAGCCCTATGAAACCTGCTCCCGTAGCGATTCTTTCAGTAGACCAAATCATACGAAACCTTGTTTTACTGGACCAGATCAGGCCTCCCTTGAACCTTTGTACTTATTAGGATTAGGCCGCACCTGTAAAGACTTGTGGGGGTTGTTCATCACCCGGACATTCAAAATAATGAGGGTACATGCCATACCACTATTTTTATCTTTTATTTATAGCCATATGCATGGCTAGGATTCAACCCGTGAAGGATACATAAGTTTGCCAGTTTTATGTCTTGTGCCAACTAGAGGTTGTTGTGAGAAAGTGGCTCTATATGTATCGGACCAAAGTAAGGTACAGGGTGTATAGAGGCCACCAACTCCAGAGGTATAACAGAGGTTAAAGTCAGGGCTGACCTTACTCTCAAAAGTTGGAGTACCAGGTTTTTATGGACCCGGCGGTGCCAGGGGACACACCTGAAAACTCCGAGTCCTTCCTGTTTTAGACCACAGAAACACAGAGTCTTCTTGGTGAAGTCAAAGATCGTATTTATTGGCTGCAGCCAGTAACAGGTATCCTAGAAGTACAACAGAGTGTAAGTTCTCAGGAGACTGCTCAAAATTACAAAGCCAGTCTTCTTCTTTTATACAAAATAATAAGCTTCGGGCAAACATTCCTTATTTTATGGTTGACCATACACATATTTTTACTACAAAGAAAAAGCAGAGTCATGATGTCAAACACATATTTCAGTTTGACCAGCCCATAATTAATTACCCAGTAAGACCCAGTATTTCCATCAGATATCGACGGACCCCCAATAAAATCGGGCTCCTCCTCCTCGTAAAGCGAGTCATAAAGCAAGAAACAGGGACAGGTGTGTGTAAGATAGGACAAGGTTTGCGTGCGATGAAAGGCTTATGGTATGTTGTGCCTTGATACTAATCTCACTCGGCCACTGGGATGGGACCTTGCTGAACAGGTTTGGCTGCAGGCAGTGGAGCCAGCTTGCCCAGGTCACAGCGGAGTCAGCAAAGGTGTACGTGTCCTTCGGACTCGTTTTTGGCCTCAGTCATTTGGCTATGTGAGGGCAATCACAAAATGGATGCCGTTCGCAAAATGGAACCCACGGGTTCATGACGGAAATGCTGATTTCAGGGTGATTTCGTTACTTGTTTATGACGGAAATGCTTGTGTATACCGCACTCGCCATTTGCGGTTCGCTGATACTAACATCGTCATGAATCGACGATGTTTATAACACGGGTCCAGAATTCTCAGTACCACAAAGTGGTAGCTTGGTCGAGCAGTAAGGCAGTACCAGAGGACAGTGTAAAGCATTTGTTGTACACACTCAGTCAGCAAAAGGTTTCACACACTCAAGGACTGAACTCCAGGCCAATTGTTTTTATATCAAAATATATAGTTTTATTTTTAGAACCAACGGGTATCAAAATATACTTTTCTCAGTGATGGGTAATCTCAGGTTATTGCTTGGCAGAAATGCAATGGCTTTGTAAACACAATAGGTACAGGGGTTGCAATAGGCAACACAGTTCTACACACAATTTAGCATTGAGCTCAATGGGGTTTTCTACACAATTACAGTTGATTACTTTTGTAAGTCCAAGACTGGATCCTAGATTCAGTCCTGGGGTCTAAGCTGGAAAGTTTAGTAAAAACGTTTTGGTTATTGCAATGATTTTTAAGGAATAAAAAGGTATTTCAAAACTTCACACTTCGAAACTTTTCAGTGAAAATCTGGCAATATTATCCAATGGGAGAGAATTCAGGTTACAGGTAAAGTATGTTCTCGTTACTTTTGTAATCCAGTCCTGGGCTCCTAGGTCCAGCACCAGGATCTCTACCTAAGACAGGTGAGTAATTACGTTTCAGTAGTATGTGCGAATTTTAAAGAATATTTCAAGTTTTCAAAAGTAGAAGAAATTTCATAGAAAAGCAGACAATGGATTCCTATGGAGAAAATACAGGTTAATGGTAAACCCGGTTCGGATTACTTTTGTGGTTCAATACTGGGCTACAAGGTACAGTACCGGCCTCTCTCCTGATCACAGGTGAGTACTTCGAGATTCATTACTCGGCTGATTTTATAGGAATATTTAAAGTTTTCAAAACTTCACACTTCGAAGATTTTTCGAGTCAAACCAGTCAATGTTACCCAATGGCCGGTAAGTGAGTTACCGGTTTCAAGGTGAGTACTCGGCTGGTGAAGTTAAGGTTCTGGACATAGTCTCAGGGGTCCCCCAGGGTCAGGTAGGTACAGTTGGTTCACCTCAGCGGCACAGGGGCAGCCTGGTGCAGAGGTAGTTAGGCCCAATGTTAGCCAATGGGGGGCAGGGGGCCTTCGGTTGGTGGTTTCTGGCTAGCAGGCCACGTGGCTGTGGGAGCTGGGCTCCTGGTCACTTGCTCAGGGCAAATGGGGAAGTAGGATAGGGCAACAGTTGCACTGTCAGAGGCACTCGGGTGGCTGGGTGCCTGGTGCTTTTGAGCCGTCGGGCGCTCAATGTTATTCAATAGGAAAGGTAAAAAGGGAACTGTTAGACGGACCGGGAAGGTCGGCCGAGATTACGGGGAGAGGTCTCCGGGGAGAGCCGCCTCCAACGACTGTACAGACAAGTAACTTCCCCCCCACAGACGGACACCACACAAGACTGAAGGTTAACGAGACTTTATATGCAATTCTTAGGTTACGATGGTAGGATACAAGGAGGTCTGGACTCAGGGGTCCCCTCGATTCAAGTCTTTGGCTGAGGAAAGGGGTAGCGGGACAGTCTTAATTACCAATGAGTACGAAGTAGCTCTCAATCCTCGAGCTCGGCGTTGAGATGATCGGGCCGTGGAGGAGCCAAGCAGGTCCCGAGATGGATGAAGGAAAGATGACGGTTACAACGGTCCGCGGCCACGCCAGCAGGTCCCGACGACGATGAAGACTGTAGGTTACGACGGCTGTGGCAGCGCCAACAGGCAGGATGATGGTACACAGGACAGAGCTACGGCAGCGCCAGTAGTCCGTCCAGGATGAGTTCCTCTTTACGTCTCTCGACTCCAAGATACAACTGCCTTCCTGCTCTGGAGCTGCCCCAGTTATAGGGCTGGCGTGCTTTGATGTCCGGACCCTCGCACTTGGAGGTCGGGAGGTCCGGGATGAGGGAGTCCAGACACCCAGCAGGGGGGTGGAGCCAGCGCCCGGGGAGGTGATGGGCGAGCGGCACTTGGCGGGGGAGAGCCATCGGCACCTCTTTCTCCCATTGATTTGCCAAGTAGCCCGCTCGCCTCCTGGGTGGAGGGTGGTGCCGGAATGTCTGAGGCCGGGCTAGGCCCAGGGTTGAGGTCGATCGGGGGCCAGGCGGCCTCGTGATGAAGTGTCCAAGATGGCGGCCCAGGCTGGCGCGTGGGCTGGCAGTGGATCGGGCCCATGAGGTCGATATGTTTGAAGGCAGGGGTCCCTGAGGGGACGGAGGACGTGAAATGGTGGTGTGTGGTACTTGTGTGACCGGGCTCTGGCCTGGTCGAGCCGGGGGAGAGCGGCCCTTCACATGGCCTGTCCAACATGCGTCCCCCCCAGCTGAAGGCGGGGAGAGTTACCCATCCTCTTGGGGACTCTCCTCGTCGAGGCGGAAAGACCGGGACAGGCCATCCGCGTTGGCGTGATCTGACCCGGGCCGGTGTTCGACTGTGAAGTCCATACCTTGTAGGGAGATGGACCAGCGTAGCAACTTTGGGTTTTCCCCCCGCATATGCATCAGCCACTGCAGGGGTCGGTGGTCGGTCTGCACCCGAAAGTGGGTGCCAAAAAGGTAGGGCCGGAGCTTCTTGAGGGCCCATACCACCGCGAAGGCTTCCCTCTCTATGGTGCTCCAGCGTTGCTCCCGTGGTAGGAGTCTCCGGCTGATGAAGGCCACCGGTTGATCGAGGCCTTCGGTGTTCATTTGAGACAGGACCGCCCCAATGCCCTGGTCGGAAGCGTCTGTCTGGACGATGAACTCCCGGCTGTAGTCGGGGGCCTGGAGCACAGGGGCGGAACACATGGCGGCCTTCAACTGTTCGAATGCCGTTTGACACTCTGAGGTCCAGTTCACTTTCTTGGGCTGATTCTTTGACGTGAGTTCTGTGAGAGGCCCCACTATGGTACCATAGTCTTTCACGAACCTTCGGTAATAGCCCGTGAGGCCCAGGAAGGCTCGTACCTCGGTTTGGGTGATAGGGGGCTGCCAGTTCTGGATGACGGCAATTTTCAGCTGTAGAGGGGCCACTAGGCCGCTTCCCACCTGGTGTCCGAGGTAGGTCACAGACCCTTGTCCAATTTGGCACTTGCTGGCCTTGATCGTGAGGCCAGCTCGCTGAAGGGCTTGCAGCACTGCTCGGAGGTGGTGAAGGTGCTCGGTCCAATGGTGGCTGTACACAGCGATGTCGTCGAGGTAGGCGGCGCTGAACCCTTCGAGCCCCGCCAGGACCTGATTGACGAGCCGTTGGAAAGTCGCTGGGGCATTCTTCATGCCGAAGGGCATGACCGTAAAATGGTAGTGGCCATCGGGGGTGGAGAAGGCAGAACGTTCTTGTGCTCGGGGGGTGAGGCCGATCTGCCAATAACCTGCTGTCAGGTCGAAGATGCTGAGGAAGCGGGCAGCTCCCATTCGGTCGACCAGTTCATCTGCCCGGGGGATGGGGTGTGCGTCTGTTTTGGTGACTTCATTCAGGCCCCGGTAGTCGACGCAGAACCGGAGTTCTGGTGTGGCTCCGGGGGCGGCTGCTTTGGGGACCAGTACGACCGGGCTGGCCCATGGACTGTCGGAGGGCTCGATGACCCCGAGCGTGAGCATTTTGGCCACTTCCGCCTGGATGCAGGCCCGTACCCGATCAGGTACGCGGTAGGCCCGGTGGCGGATAGGAGGGCTGTCGCCGGTGTCCACATCGTGCACACACCAGGAAGTGACCCCTGGGGTGAGGGAGAACAGACTGGCGAACTGTGACAGGAGGGCTTGGCACTCTTGGCGTTGTTCTCTGGTGAGGGTCTCCGAGAGTCGGACCCCATTCACGGAGCCGTCCTGCTCCTGGGTCCGCAGGAGGTCGGGGAGAGGCTCGGAGTCGTCTTCAACCCCATTGGCTGTGGCCATCAGTAGGCTGAGTTCTGTTCGTGCAAAGTGGGGTTTCAGTCTGTTGGTGTGGAGAACTCGGAGTGGGTTCCGGGAGGACTCCATATCGATCAGATAGGTGGCAGGGCCCTTGCGCTCGATTACCTTGAAGGGCCCCGTCCATTTGTCTTGGAGAGCGCATGGCTCCGTGGGGGACATTACCCATACCTGTTGTCCCGGTTCGAATTCAATGGATGAGGCGTTCTGGTCATACCATTTTTTCATGTCCTCTTGACTGGCCTCTAGGTTGGCTTTTGCTAGGTCTCTGAACCGCCGGGACTGGTTGCGGAGGGTGAGGAGGTACCGGAAGACATCTGGAGGGTTCTTGGCCGGAGGCATCTCCCAGCCTTCCTTGATCAGGCTGAGCGGCCCCCGTACTGGGTGCCCGTATAGCAGTTCAAATGGGCTGAAGCCTAGGGATTTCTGTGGGACCTCTCGGTAGGCGA
This sequence comes from Lissotriton vulgaris, assembly GCF_964263255.1. Lineage (NCBI taxonomy): Eukaryota > Metazoa > Chordata > Amphibia > Caudata > Salamandridae > Lissotriton > Lissotriton vulgaris. The sequence goes on along the minus strand of NW_028254302.1, from coordinate 308,660 downwards.
AGAGGAGGCACGGTAGCAGCACATCCCACTGGCGACGGAGGGGCTCTTCCAATCCCCCGATCATCCCTTTTAGCGTGCGGTTGAACCGCTCAACAAGTCCGTTCCCTTGGGGGTGATAGGGGGTCGTGAATCGGTAGGTGACCCCACACTGTTGCCAGAGGGATTTCATGTATTTAGAGATAAAGTTTGTGCCTCTGTCGCTGACGACTTCTCGGGGGAACCCTACACGGGAGAAGATCCCCATCAGGGCCCGGCCGACCACTGGGGCTGTCACGGTCCGGAGAGGAACAGCCTCGGGGTAGCGGGTGGCGTGGTCCACTAGCACCAGGATGAAGCGATGGCCTTGTTTTGTACGCGGGTCCAGGGGTCCCACAATGTCTATTCCGACCCTCTCAAATGGGGTCGTGACTACTGGAAAGGGTTGCAAGGGGGCCTTTAGTTTGCGGCCGCTCTTCCCACTGGCTTGGCACGTGGGGCAAGATCGGCAATGCTGGTGCACATCGTTTCTCATTTTTGGCCAGAAGAAGTGGGTCACTAGGCGACTGTAGGTCTTATCTTGTCCCAGGTGCCCTGCCAGGGGGACATCGTGGGCCAGGTTTAGCAGAAAGTTTCTAAAGCGGAGGGGCACTACTAGTACTCGGTTGGCCCCCAGCTCGGCGATTCTTTGCTCGCTGTACAACAGATCACTGTCCCAGTAGACCCAATGAGTTCCGGAGGTATCCCCTGCGCTTTGGGCGAGCGCTTGTTGGCGAAGTCCCTCTAGGGAGGGACAGGTCTTCTGTTCCTGGCGGAATTGTTCTTGGGTGGGCCCCCCCTCTTGGGCCCACTGGTCAAGGTTAGCGAGGTCGGAGGGTTGAGCAGGTTCGAGGGGGGTGTCATGGTCGGAGGTCTCGGCTGGGGCGACCGGAGGCGGTGGCGCCGGCCATTCTGGTTCTTCCGGGGGATGGTTGGCACGGGCGGCCATGGACCGGGTGGTGACGCACGCCCAGTCCGGGACGCCTAACATCCCCAAGTGTTCTTTTCGCTCCACGGCTGCCCACGGGGAGCTCTCTAGGTCATTTCCGAGGAGGCAGTCCACGGGGGCGTCGTCTCGGACCGTCACCTTCAACATGCCGGAGACCCCTCCCCACTCAAAGGGGACGCAGGCCATCCGACACAGACTTTCCGAGTTGTCGGCTGATCGCACAGGGCAGAGAATGTTCGGTAGATATTGTTCTGGGGTCACCAGGTGACAGCGGACGGCTGTCACACTGGCCCCGGTGTCCCGAAGGGCTTCGGCCCGTTGTCCATTGATGCTCACCCATTGGCTGTACTTCCGGGTGTTAGCGGGTAGGGGGACCCGCGGGACCATGTCTCTTCCCCCTAAGCACGCGAGAGTCATGGCGGCTGGCTCCCACTCCTGATACTCTTGCTCGCCTGTTTCTTGTTCCTCGGAGATCTGTTCTTCCCCTAGTGCCGCGGCGGCCACTTGGCGGGGTTTTGGACTCTGATACTGTGGGCAGCTTGGGTCGTTTGCATAGTGGCCGACTCGTTGGCATCGGTGGCACGTGACATTGGCTCGGTACCCCGGTCGCGCCGGGGTGCTGCCCCGGTTGGCCGGGGGGGTGGTGCTGGTAGCGGGGGCAGCCGGAGTGTTGTCTCTTCCTCGTCCTTGGCCCCCTCCTCCTCCTCTGGGTCGGTAGTGACCATTGTTGTTCCTGCTCTGCTCGTAGGACCCATTCCGGCCCACTCTGGTGATCTCCCACCGGTCCGCTTCGGCTGCGAGCTGCCGGGGATCGGTTAACTTGCTGTCGAGGAGGTGTTGGCGTAGTTCAATGAAGCAATTGTTGGACAGATGCTCCCATACCATCAGATTGAACAGCTGCTCGTAGGTCGTGACGTTGTTTCCTTTGATCCAGCCTTCGAAAGCTCGGCTAAAGTACGTGACATAGTCTACCCAAGTGGTACCCGGGATGCGTGTGCAGTCTCGGAACCTCTGACGGTACATCTCGGGCGTGAGGCCATAGCGGGTGAGGAGGGCCGCTTTCATATGGTCGTAGGAGGACATCTGGTGGTCTGGGAGTTGTAACAGGGTATCGCGGCCCTCATTGAGGAATCTGCCCCATAGGCCGGCTCCCCAATCGTTTCTATCGATCCGGTGTGCAGTCATAGCGATTTCATAGGCCTTAAACCATTGCTGGATGTCGTCTTCTCGAAAATATTCTCGGACCACATCCTTGGGGATGTGTACCTTTTTTTCCGTGGTCCCTGGGGGGTGCGGTCTCTCGGGCACCCCTAACTCTTTATTCTGTTTGCGCAGGTTGATCTCGGCTAGGTTCCGTTCGTGCTCGTACGCCAGTTTCTTTTCCTCGAGCTCTCTTTGTCTCTGTTTCTCCTCTCTTTCTTCTCGGAGACGTAGGTGCTCTAAGTTGATTTTTTGTTCGGCCAATTTGAGTTCTACGTCCATCTTGAGTCGGGCCATTTCTAGCTCGTGTAGTCGGGTTCTTTCTCTTTCTTGGATTTCGTCTTGCGAGAGACCGGTTCTTTGCCCTTCAGGGGCCGTGCTGGTTTTGTTCGCGGTGCTTTGCTCAGGGGCTTCGGCATCCCTGGTCTCTGCCCAAGATTCTAGGGCATGCTTAAAATCGTCCTTGGTGCTTAGTCCGGTGGTAGCGATACCTAGTTCGATGCAGAACTGCTTTAGTTCACGATGACTGTATTCCTCTAGTTTTTCCCTTTGGAACTTCTCAGTTGATCCGCTTTCTTTAGTTGTCATTGTGGTTCGTTGTGGGGTGAGCTACTCTCTGTACGTTATGCGGTGATTCGGATCCCGTCGCTGGCCACCAATGTTAGACGGACCGGGAAGGTCGGCCGAGATTACGGGGAGAGGTCTCCGGGGAGAGCCGCCTCCAACGACTGTACAGACAAGTAACTTCCCCCCCACAGACGGACACCACACAAGACTGAAGGTTAACGAGACTTTATATGCAATTCTTAGGTTACGATGGTAGGATACAAGGAGGTCTGGACTCAGGGGTCCCCTCGATTCAAGTCTTTGGCTGAGGAAAGGGGTAGCGGGACAGTCTTAATTACCAATGAGTACGAAGTAGCTCTCAATCCTCGAGCTCGGCGTTGAGATGATCGGGCCGTGGAGGAGCCAAGCAGGTCCCGAGATGGATGAAGGAAAGATGACGGTTACAACGGTCCGCGGCCACGCCAGCAGGTCCCGACGACGATGAAGACTGTAGGTTACGACGGCTGTGGCAGCGCCAACAGGCAGGATGATGGTACACAGGACAGAGCTACGGCAGCGCCAGTAGTCCGTCCAGGATGAGTTCCTCTTTACGTCTCTCGACTCCAAGATACAACTGCCTTCCTGCTCTGGAGCTGCCCCAGTTATAGGGCTGGCGTGCTTTGATGTCCGGACCCTCGCACTTGGAGGTCGGGAGGTCCGGGATGAGGGAGTCCAGACACCCAGCAGGGGGGTGGAGCCAGCGCCCGGGGAGGTGATGGGCGAGCGGCACTTGGCGGGGGAGAGCCATCGGCACCTCTTTCTCCCATTGATTTGCCAAGTAGCCCGCTCGCCTCCTGGGTGGAGGGTGGTGCCGGAATGTCTGAGGCCGGGCTAGGCCCAGGGTTGAGGTCGATCGGGGGCCAGGCGGCCTCGTGATGAAGTGTCCAAGATGGCGGCCCAGGCTGGCGCGTGGGCTGGCAGTGGATCGGGCCCATGAGGTCGATATGTTTGAAGGCAGGGGTCCCTGAGGGGACGGAGGACGTGAAATGGTGGTGTGTGGTACTTGTGTGACCGGGCTCTGGCCTGGTCGAGCCGGGGGAGAGCGGCCCTTCACATGGCCTGTCCAACAGGAACAAAGGCTGCAGACTCTGGGACGGTGATTCTTCAGGTGCGACCACCACTTCGAGAGGTAAGTTGGGATTCTGGAGAAGAGGGCGGTACCCCAAAGGGAGGCACAGGGAGCCGCAGGGTGCCGAGTGCAGGGGTGTCTTTGGGTGTCGGGAAATCTTACCCTCGGCAGGTCGCGGTTGGAGGGGTCCCTGGTTCTGAGGCTGCATGCTTCATCTGGTTCGTCGAGGAGCGTCTTTTGGCACTGGACTTTGGGTCCCAGTTGCTGGGGGGACGTCCTTGTGGTCTTGGATTACTCGGGCACTGGCCGGGCTCGGCGGATGCAGAGTGGACAGGTCTTGAGCTTCCTGGCACCACAGGTTGGTTGTTGAAGCAGAGCCTCTGCTTATGGGAGTCCCAGTCTTTAGGAGGGTCAAGGCAGGCAGGTCCTCCGGGTGTTCCAAGGTTGCTGTCCGTAGGAGTCGCCGGGATTAAGCAGGAGCAAGTTCCAGGATCGACAGGTCAGTAACGCTGAGGCCAAGTCAGTGGGTATCCTGTTGTGAGCAGCTGCACGGCAGGTCTTCTTATTCTTATTAATCTTCTTTCTTCTTTCTTATCGGGATCTGAGGAAGAAAGGTTCAGGGAGCCCCTAAATAATGAATTCAGGGGCGTTGCACGTAGGGCAAGGGCAGGGACCAATAGGTCCCTGTCCTGGGGTGGGTACACCCCCTAGCTTGCTCCTCTCCTGTGGGAGGGGGGCAGGAACCTAGCTGTGATTGGGCAGGGCTCCCCATTTTCAAGCTGGCCGGAGCCCGGGGTTGTGCTTCACCTCTCCTCCCCCACCTGAGGGGTGGGGTTGGCACAGGCTGGCACCCCCCGTCCTGACGTAGGGTTTCCCGCCAGTCTTCCCGCCAGAGTGGGGGTCAGAACTGGTGGGGGCCAGTTGCTGAGTACAGCAAATGGTCTGGAGAAGCTCACAGAGGCGGCATGCCTTTGAAGCTTCCTCCTGCCCATCCCGTGGGAGGAGACCTAGCACCTCGCCCAAGATGTGCATTGTTGCAGGCCAGGGAGAGTGAGGTGCTCTCCACCCAGGGATCCAGCAACATGTCTGCTGTGTGGCAGCCTGGGCAGCCACTCAGCCCAGACGTGGATTGTAGGTTAGGTTTCAGGGGGCATCTCTAAGATGCCTTCTGGTGCATTTTACATTAAACCTCACACTGGCATCAGTGCGGGTTTAATGTGCTGAGCAGTTTGATTTTAACCCCTTTGATGCTGATGACGAGCTCAGCTCGTCTTCACCCACGGGTGGCGTGTGCTGATGACGAGCTGAGCTCGTCATGTATCGCGGTAATTTTAAAATTGCCGCACAGCGCAAAAATCGCCGCAGCAGCGATGCGGTTAAACTCCTCAGTCTTCAGTGAAGCCATCATGATGCTGTGGAGTTCGTAATGACAACCTCCCAGCACCATATACTCTTAAATGGCAGCACTGCACTTACAGTGCCCAGGAATGGCCATGGGTACTGTAGGGGCACAGGGCTCATGCACCTGTGCCCAAACCACTGGCATAGGGCCCCCAGCTAGAGGGGTGACTGATGTATGCCAGGGCAGTGGGGTTTGTGGGCATGGTTCACAGGGATGTGCACCGTGTCGACTCTGTGTTTAGTTCTGTACTTAGACACTCAGCCTGCAAAGGCAGTGTGTGGGTGTCGGGTACAGGGCCCCTAAGGGTGCTACAATAAGTGCTGAAGCCCTTAAGGGTCTTCTCTGGTCACCATGCCCTGAGTACCTAGGGTACCCTTTACTAGGGGCTGATAGGTGGCCAGAGGTGCCAATTGGGCTTTGTTTCAACACAGCTTTAGGGAAGAAACACAGGCCCTGGGTACCTGGTTGGCAGGAGCCCTGGACACACCCAATCAAAGCACATCAGCAGTTCAGCAAAAAGTGGGGGCATACCAATGCAAGAAAGATGGCACTTTCTCACAGCTGCCCATGGTAATCATTTGCATCTTAACAATGGTACTATATCCATCATCTTACTCGCCTTCCCATTGGTTTCCCCAACTCACCAATTAATGGAGATTCCCTTGACTACCCAATTAACTCTATCAGCAACAGCGCTAGACGAGTGAACTCAATCTCCATTGAGTTGAGCCAAATGGAGCAGGAGTGAAAAACTATCTGTGTGAAGCCATCAGCTCCTGGGGAGGGCCTGAAATATGATTTTGAGATCTGCGTTTCATGATGGTTCTAATGTGTAAAGTGGCAATCTGTAGTTCCTTTCAGTCAAATGAACATGTGAATAACAAATTGTATATTCAGTCCAGTTGGCCAGCTCCACCTCGGGTGCACCACAAGTTCTGATTCAGTGCCAGCTTTTCATAATGTATATATTCATCTTTCCTTGTCTTGGCAACTATCCTCACCTGATGAAGGCCCATAAAGCCTGTGTACCGTCTTATTGCAGTTGTTACTGAGTGAGGTGTCGCATCTGCTGCCTCATCCCTCGGTGTCTTCAATTTAATTGAGAAAAGGTAGAAATAGTCTTTTTGCTGCGATGAGTGGTCCGCAGCCTTGCCATGTACAGCATCGCATAAGATATCATATTTTGCTATTTTCTTATTCTTCACTGCTTTGTAGGCGCGTCTCTCCTATTTAACTGCCAGTGTCGAGTCAGGGTGCAGCAATATTCTGTTGCTTTTGTAGTGCAGATCCTTCAGTTGCTGATCATCGGCTACAGGAAAAAAAAGTTCCTGCTGCATTAAAATGAACTTGATTGATTTTTTGTTTTAAAAAAACCTATTTTATTGAGATTTTACAGTACCAATCTGGTTTATGCCCGGCATAATCCGCTTGGCAACAACATTTCAAAGAGATAGCGAAATTAGAAATATCAATGGGTACTGTCTGTATACTCCACATAAGAAAACAAACCAAGAACTGCACACAGACACCTCCACACCCCGCACAAAGGTAAGCAAAATTCAAGAAGCACATATGGCCAAGATCGGGAAACAGCAAATCGTACCTGTGGGCCCACACATTTGACATGAGACCATTCCTATGGAAGAGGAGGGAGATCAATGCCGCGATAGGTAGCCCACTGGGGCAGATCTTTCTATGTTTGCGGGGCAGCCCCTCGCCTGAAATACAGCCACCTCTGCACCCATATAGTTATCCAACTCTTTTCGCCACTTCCCTATCGTTGGTGGCGAGGTACCTGCCATAACTGGGCTAAGTCCCTCTCAGCGACCGTAAGGGCTGGGAACAGTAGGTGTTGCTTATGATTCCCTGCGATGCAGCAGGAACAATCGGGGGTCAAAGGGCAGGTCCCTGTTCAGCACCTCACTAAGGTAAGACGACAGAACTTGATGGATTTCACTTTTTAAATCCAGGCTCAATTGTGAAGTCTGGTATTGACGAATATGACATGTTTCCCACAAAAGACATCTATTAACCTAGGTCTAGCCAATCCTCGTGCAACTTAAGAGTGACACCAGAGATCCTGAAGTCTCCCAAATAAACTTGACCGTCATTTCGGAGAACAAGGATGCCAGCCTGCGATTCCCAAAATTAAGGACCAGACTCTGGTTTGAGTCTATTTGACGAAGAAGAAGTGTGGCTCAGGGGTTAGAGCAGGCAGACCCTGAAGCAGAGGTCAGACCCGGGACCAGGGTCTTGAGCTCAAATGTCCACGGACTCGATAATTCTCGCTTCGGTGCCTGACCTAATCATGGGTTCACACTCTGCAACTCTGGGCTTTAAGCTTGCTTAATCTCCACAACGGCCCCCCGCGGCGGGATGCCTGGCTTTCACCTTGGGGATGCCCTGTAGGGGCTATCTCACAGGGAAAAGCCAGGACGGGTTCCCAAGGCAAGCGCCGGAGATACCCCTTCGGGGGTCGATTCAGGCGCTATATAAGAAACATAATAATAATAATAATAATAATGATAAATGTTGTTGCTTCTAAGAGAGGGCTGGCTCAGTAGCTGCTCACCATAGTGCTGAATTATCATCAATGTGCACCACTCTCTATTTGGTCCATGGCTGCCTAAGATTGAACCTTCACCCCAAAAATCTTTCAAATTCACTAGCGGTTCTAGGGTGTTACGGGCTCCAAGCGAGTAACATTAGACTCTAAACATAGTTCAAACCCCATTCATTGCTTATTTGTTTCCAATGGTATCTTACCAGCTTCCTTCAGCATGGCATACACTTTGCTTCATTAGAACTGGGACTGCTGTAGGGGACATGACCTTAGCACTTGCAGGAAGCACGGTGGGTTGGTGAGAGACACTCCCTCGACAGGGCTTTTGGGATAGTTGCTTCGTCTAGTGCTTTTCGCCATATCTACCTCTGTTCCATTTGTGGGTCTTTTCTAAGGCAGCGACCAAGGGTACATTTAGAAGAGGGTGACAGTCTTACATTGTGCCGAATACTTGACTTGCTGTCTATGCCCACAACCTTTTACTGTGTAATATTAACCTGCTTACCAAGGAATGAAATACGAAGCACAGTGAGGGGTAGACATTGGAGTTTGAAGACTTGCAGTGCACGTGTGGCTTTCATCTAAATGCATTTTGCTAATTTTTGCTACCAGATACAGGTTGTGGCCACAAGTTTCTATGGATAGAATTTTCATAATAATGAGTACAGAAGATACTTTTCAGATAAACTCTTTTCAGCCTGCTTTTTGTATCTTTACCATTGGGGTTGTGACTGGGCTGTAGCAGGCAATAGTCTTAATTCAGATTGCTCAGTTCATCTGAATATGTTTACAAATGAACAGCCTCATCTCTGAACCACGAAACTTGACCATTTCTGTCTTATTTCATAGTTAAAATGTATCACCAAATTATTTTTATTAAATGATGTATCACTACATTTTTACTTGTAAATTATTTATATGTTGTGGGCCACATATAGAAATCAGTAACTGTTCAGCAATGATTTTGTGAAACATCTTGGTGCCCTGTTAAGTAAAAATGTAGTTTACAAATGTTTGTGCCGTTGTATAATTATCTATATTTTCTCTGAAGGATTCACAAGAGAAACCTGCAACAGCAAGCTCCACCTACGCCCCTGCTACCTCGTCCCAAAGGGGGACTCGCAGTGACAACGGTAGGTGTTCACCTCAAATTGTTTTCAGCAGCTTTGTAATGATAGTGGAGACATTGATGGAACCTATTTTTTGTTGTTGTTGAAATTAGCTAGCAGTGGCAGCTTGCAGAAGTGGGTAGAGGTGCTTTGCCCTCCTTTTTCTACAGAGGTTGGCCCATGGTACCCCTGCTGGCAGGGCGCAATGTGGGGCATGCCCAGCCCGGATTTTGCTGAGCATTACTCTGAAGCTGCTGGGCCTCATGGCTTCCTGCATTCTGCTAGTGGATCATGCCAGATGGCATATACGGGCTCTGCAGTGGGACCTGAAGTTCCAGTGAGCGCAGCATCAGGGGAATCTTTCTGATGTTGTCCATGGGACTGCACGTCTGTTGCAGTGGTAGCTCACAAACCTTGATTGGGTCAACAGCAGATCCCTCTCCCTTCCCCAACCACAGTTCACAGTGGTTACAGATGCCTCACTCCTGACATGGGGCATCAACATGGGGGAGGTGGAGATTAGAGACCTCTAGTCTACGGTGTAGTCCGTACCCCACATCAATCTTCTGGAGCTCTGGGTGATTCGTCTAGCATTGAAGGGATTCCTTCCTCTGTCAAAGGAAGAGTTTTGCAGGAGTTCACAGACGACACCTCCGCCATGTGTTACTGCAACAAACCGGGCGGGGTCATGGACCCTATGTCAATAGGCCCTTCGCTTCTGGACATGGCTGGAACATCTGGTTATATTTCTGGTGGTTCAACACCTGACAGGTCCCCTGAACGCCAGGATCGACGAACTCAGCTGCCGGTGCATGTTTGATCACAAATGACGTCTTCACTTGGAGGTGATGCAATGTTTCTTACATCAGTGGGGAGGGCCTTGGATAGAGCTATTCGCCACCCGAGAGAACGCGCAATGTCAGCAGTTCTGCGCATTGGAGTTTCCAATGCAGCACTTGCTCGGCAACTCCTTTCGTCGTGAGTGGAATTGCGGCCTTATTTATTTTATTTCAGGGATTTGTAGAGCCCATAGCTGCCCTAGGGCTTCCCAGCTCTAAAGGAGAATTCTGTCAGTGAAATGCTGAGTCACCGCATAATTAGCGGGGAAATGGCCAGGTTTTCAGTTTTTTTCTGACAGAGGTTTTGTTAGTTTCTGCTCCGATTTCCAGTGTACCCCTTCCTGCCTGTACCACTTCTACCCAGAGTGCTGATGATCAAGCGCAATTGGGCCCAAGTCATTCTTGTGGCCCTGGACAGGGCATGAAGAGACTGGTACCCAGAGCTCTTGAGCATGGCCATCGATCCTCTGTTCAGACTGTTTCTTGGGGAGAGACTTCCTGGTCTGAACTTAGTTCGCAGACCCCCCTCTGGGGTTGGCATTGCTGGGGTATTAATTCTAAGGTAAGGAATCTATAACTACAGTCTCTTTCAGATGAACAATTTACTTACCTTCAGTAACAGTGTAACTGTAAGAGACATATAGTTATAGATTTCTTATAGCCCCACCCATCCTCGCCGTGCTGTGAACTGATTTTTAGGGGAAGTTTTGTGCACTAGTGGTCCTTGTCTTGCATGGCTCTGCGCTTCTAACGTGGAAAGTTGTTTCAGAACTTATGTCAGCGCAAAGGGGCTTTGTCTACGTACACACCGTGGAATCGACTAACGCCACCTACTGACACGCAGGGGTACTGCTAAGAAAGAATTTCTCCAGCGTCAATCTTACGCCTGGGGGTAATTTCAAGGTGAGGAATCTAGAACTACATATGTCTCTTACAGATACATTGTTACCAAAGGTGAGTAACTTGTAGATGTTCGAGGCATGTGGGCTGCTGAATTCATATCTGTGCGTAGATCGCCGCCTAGTGTTGGGTCCGGATGATTGCACATTGTTGTCCTGGAAGAGTCTTCGAAGTATCACGAGATAGGTGGCTCCTCCCTTGGACTACAGTGCGCATGGGCATCCTCTCCATCCTCAGATTGTTTTTTTCCGCCATTGGGTTCGGATGTACTTTCCAGCACTCCAAGTTCGGATTCAAAATAAACTTTTCGAAAAGGCCAAAAGGCCTTCGGATTCGTCGGTATTGTTTTCGATCGGCACCAATAAACTTTCTTCACCATTTGCTTGCACTCCAGTCGTCGAATCGGGCCGTTAGGCCTTCTCGACGCAACGTGGACCGACGGTCGCTGGAACGAAGTCCATTCAAATACTGCCCGCAGTGCAACTCAAAGTTCCCGCACACAGATAAGCATCCCGTGTACAACAAATGTTTATCTTCAGATCATAATGAAGATAATTGCCTAGCTTGTGCCCAGTTCCGGTCCCAAAAGATGATCCGGAATCGGCGGGCGGCAAGGCAATAAATGCAGAGGTCGGCACCGGAGCCCAAGATTGTACTAAGTTGTTTATCTCCCGCTTGTTCCCTTACCCTGTGTTTACTGTAAAGCGCTCTGATATCTGCAAAGATCTTGTCCGCGCTGTATAAAACTTTGAAAGAAGAAAGAAAGAATATCTTCGACGATGGGGAAGAACTAGTTGACGCTGAAGACTCGGATCAAGAGGAAGATCAATACTCCGAGCATGACTCTGAATATTATATCGACGAGGAAGAACAAATCGTTGATATCGAAAAATACGATCAAGACATCGTAGCTGTCGAAGACTACTCCGATGACAACAGGCGGTGAACCCGTGAGTACACCGCCCCATACAGACACTACACCTATATCAGAGACTCGGGTCGAGGCATCGCCAACAGGCCTTAGCCAAGATCAAAAAACTGGTTCTATAGCCCCGCCATACCGCCCGACTAAGAACATACAAAAAGAGCCTTCTGAGACTCGTAATCCAAAGCCGGTTCCATCGAAACCGAAACTTATCGACACGACAGTCTTCGGACCGAACGTCGTCGAACCGAAGTTGACAAACCCAAAGGGCACCGAGCCGAAGGCCAGCGTTCCATATGAACCTTCGAAGCCTAAGGCCGTCGAATCGACCACATCGAGTTCGACTGCCGAAAAAGGAAAGAAGCCTGTCGACGAAGGCAAAAAGGCTACGCCCTAGGCGGTCGTCGAACCGAAAGCGAAACCCAAAGGAGACCAACTGAAAGCGGTCGAGCCGAAGCCCATCGATCCGAAGAAGGGCATCGAGCCAAAGCCGTAGGACACCTCTACAACCTAAAAAAGTTACCAAACCGCTCGGTCCGAAAAAATTGGTGAAACATGTAAAAGACATCGGACCGACAAAACCTGTTGGTAAGCCTCAAAAACCGATCCAGGCACCAAAAGCGGTCGAACCGATTAAAGGCATCGAACCAAAGAAAGTCAAGCCTAAAACTACAGCGCCAAGGCAAAAGACTTTGGAAGAGGAGATCATCCATCCAGACCCCTCCACAAAAGATCATTCCAAGCTCTATATTGACCCAAATACTGGGAAAGCGACTGTTTATACAAAAAAGAAAAGACCAGTGCCTGCTGAAGACTTTTCTAGAATTCCACTCAAAAAGAAGAGAGACTGTGCAACCTCTTCTATTCTTTTCCAACCTATCTCTCTAGCTATGCCTACTACTCCATATGCCCCATACTCACCTGCACGTTCTGAATACAACCCAGATGAAGATCAGGATAGTTCAAGTTCAAGTTCAAGAATTTATATAGCGCGCTACTCACCCAGAGGGTCTCAAGGCGCTTGAGGGAGGGAGGGTGCATTACTTATCTAAAAGCCAGGTTTTTAGCTGCTTTCTGAAGGAGAGGTGGTTCTGTGTAAGGAGGAGGTGAGTGGGGAGAGAATTCCAGGTTTTGGCCGCTAGGTAGGAGAAGGATCTTCCTCCTATGGTGGATCTCTGGATGCCTGGAATTGCGGCGAGGGCTTGATTGGATGATCGTAGTTGGCGGGTGGGTGTGTAGAAGGACAGTCTTGTGTTGAGGCATTCGGGTCCTAGGTCGTAGGGGGCCTTGTGTGCGTGGGTGAGGAGACGGAACGTTATTCTTTTGTTGACGGGGAGCCAGTGGAGGTTTTTCAGGTGACTGGAAATGTGAGCTTGACGAGGGATGTCCAGTATGAGTCTGGCTGAAGCGTTCTGGATGTGTTGGAGTTTTTTCTGTAGTTTGGCAGTGGTTCCGGCGTAAAGGGTATTTCCATAATCCAGTCGGCTGGTGACCAGTGCATGTGTGACTGTCTTTCTTGTTTCGGCGGGGATCCAACGGAAGATCTTCTTGAGCATGCGCAGGATGTTGAAGCATGAAGATGAGACGCGTTGACTTGTCTGTTCATCGAGAGGGAGGAGTCCAGGATGAAGCCCAGGTTACGTGCGTGATCTGTAGGTATGGGTGCTGTACCCAGGGCCGGTGGCCACCATGAGTCGTCCCAGAATGAGGGGGATGATCCTAAGATGAGGACTTCAGTTTTTTCTGAGTTTAGTCTTAAACGGCTGTTCTTCATCCATTCGGCTACTTCTTTCATTCCATCGTGTAGATTGGTTTTGGCGATGTGTGGGTCTTTGGTGAGGGAGAGGATCAACTGGGTGTCGTCTGCGTAGGAGATGATGTTGAGGTTGTGCTGTCGTGCGATGGATGCGAGTGGACTCATGTAAACGTTGAAGAGGGTGGGACTGAGTGATGATCCTTGTGGTACACCGCAGATGACTTCGGTGACCTTTGATTTGAATGGGGGGAGGCGGACTCTCTGGGTTCTTCCGGCGAGGAACGAGATGATCCAGTCCAAAGCTTTTCCTTGTATTCCGACGTTGCTGAGGCATTGTATGAGGGTGCTATGACAGACTGTGTCGAAGGCGGTGGAGAGGTCGAGTAGGATGAGGGCGACTGTTTCTTCGTTGTCCAGTAGCGTTCGGAGGTCGTCTGTAGCTGCGATGAGGGCAGTTTCGCTGCTGTGTTTGGCTCGGAAGCCGGACTGTGATGGGTCGAGGGAATTGTTGGATTCAAGGAAGGCGGCGAGCTGACTATTGACGGCTTTCTCAATGACTTTGGCAGGGAATGGGAGGAGTGAGATGGGGCGGTAGTTCTTAAGTTCAGAGGGGTCTGCTGTGGGTGTCTTCAGAAGGGCGCTGAGTTCGGCATGTTTCCAGCTTTCCGGGAAGGTGGCGGAGTTGAAGGAACAGTTGATGACATCGCGGAGATGGGGTGAGATGATGGAGTCTGCTTTGTTGAAAATGTGGTGGGAACATGGGTCGGTTGGTGAACCTGAGTGGATGGAGTTCATCAGGCGGATGGTGTCTTCAGTCGTGATTGGGTTCCAGGCACAAAGGTTGTGAGAGAGCTGTTTTGGTTCGGGGGTGGGTGGAGTGGACTGTTCTTCGGATTGGTTTTCAAAGCTGTTATGTATGTCGGCTATTTTGTTGTGGAATAAAGAGGATAAAGAGTCGCAGAGGTCTTGAGAGGGAGTGATGTCGTTGGTGCCGGCTGTGGGGTTGGTAAATTCTTTGACGATGTTGAATAGTTCCTTGCTGTTGTGGGCGTTGTTGTCAAGTCGATCCTTGAATGCTGATTTCTTGGTGGATCGGATTAATTGGTGGTATTTGCGGGTGGCGTCCTTGAAGGTGGTCAGGTTGTCGGTGGTTGGGTTTTTTCTCCACGTTTTCTCGAGAGTACGACATAACTTCTTGGATTTCTTAAGGTCATCGTTGAACCAGGGGGCCTTTTTGTTACCTAATTTGATCTGGTGGTTTTTCAAGGGTGCTAATTCGTCAGCGCTGTGGGTGATCCATTGTGTGAGTTTGGTGGCAGCATGGTTTGGGTTCGATGATATGGCAGGAGTGTTTTGGTTAAGCGATTTGATGAGTTGGTCGGTGGTGATTTTGTTCCAGTTTCTTCGTGGAATAGGTTGTGGGGGGTTGTGGGTCGTGGTCTTTTTGTAGCTGAAGTGAACGCAGCTGCGGTCTGTCCAATGGGGAGCTGTGGTGTGATCGAAGGAGATGTGTTTGCTGGAGGAGAAGATAGGGTTGAGCGTGTGTCCGGCAAGGTGGGTGGGGGTGTCAACAAGTTGTTTGAGTCCGAGATTGGCCAGGTTGTCCAGAAGGGTGGTGGTGTTGCTGTCGTTTTTCTTTTCCAGGTGGAAGTTGAGGTCTCCCAGTAGAATGTAGTTCTCGGAGGAGAGGGCATGTGGGCTGATGAAGTCAGTGATGTCTTCGTTGAATTGTGTGCGGGTTCTTGGTGGTCTGTAGATGAGGGTGCCTCTCAGTGTGGTCCTGGGGTCGGTGTGGATCTGGAAGTGAAGGTGTTCGGTGGTCGCAAGGTTATTGTCGGAGCTGGTCGTGATTCAGATGGTGTTCTTATGGACGATGGCGATGCCTCCTCCTGTTTGGTTGGTGCGGTCTTTTCGGATGATCTTGTAAGCGTCCGGGATGGCTATGGCGATGTCGGGGGCTGATGATGCGTTCATCCAGGTTTCTGTATGGAATGCGACGTCCGGCGATGCAGTGTCGAGTAGGTCCCAGAGTTCAGTGGCGTGTCTGTGGACCGAGCGGGTATTCAGCAGGATGCATTTCAGGTGGTTAGAGTGGGAGCTGTGGTTGGAGGTCGTGGATTTGGTGTGGGTCCTGATGCAGGCGAATTTGCAGGATTGGCAGGCGAAGGGTCGATGGGTGTGTCCTGGGGCGGCTTCGCAGCATTGTGGTGTGCGTCCAGGGTTAAGGGCAAAGAGGGTAGCTAGGTCATACGAAATGCGGGTGGAGTGGGTTTTGCGAGGACCAGGAGGTCCGGCGCTGGGCTCGGTCCAGGCGCAGACGGGCGTAGACGGGCTTACCTTTGGGGCACCTTTGGCGCGCATAGGGCGCGACCGCTGTGCGTGAACGCTGCACAGAATGACATCAGTCATATGTGGGTAGTGGAAGGGGAGGGGCGAGGGATGAGCAGCTGGGAGGCGGGATCTGGGAGGATATCCAGTCAGGGAGTCAACAACAACAACAACAAAATGTCTGCAAGGCAAAGCGAAACCGGATTGGGGGCACAATCAGCGTAAAAGCGATATAAATGGCAGTGCACAAATCACAATTACCAAACAACTTCACAGGTAGCGTAGCGCAAATGAAAATATGGTCAAATCAATAATCTGTCAGGCAATATAGCGCTACGATACAGTTGCGATAATTACTCAGGCAATAGATAATTACTCAGGCAATAGCAGAAGTGGGAGCGAGGCAGGAATAACAGTGTGTCGGTCTAGCGCTACGATACCAGAAGGCGGGTAGAGCGGGGAGCCGTGTGAGGAGCGGCCGCTTCTGTTAGAAACAGGACGGTCACAGATGTGGGTTTCGGATATCCACAAAACCCATATGTAGACCCCAATTCACAGCCATGGGGTGGGGGGGTGATCCAGACACTGAGGAGGCTCTACCCATTACAGACCCTACTGTATACCCAGATAAGCCATCACCCACAGAAGACACAGTGGCTTTTAACTCTTTAATAGATAGAGCAGCAAGCTACCATAATGTAGACATGCATTCAGATACTATTGAAGAAGATGTTCTATTTGATATGCTAGCAACATCAGAAAGCGTGCTGATTCACAAACTACTGGAGAGGCTCCTCCTCCTGACAAAGAGTCAAAGATTTTAGAAGCATCAGGCAAGAGGGTAACAGCTCAAGCAGCAAACTCATGGAGAATAGCCAATACTCAGGCTTTGCTGGCCAGATATGACAGGGCGCACTATGATACTTTAGAGGGACTTCTCCAACACTTACCTGAGCCTTACAAGGAGCAGGCAGATGAACTTATACAGGAGGGAAAGCTCATCACCAATGCCTCCCTTAAATGTGCTCTAGACGCGGCAGATACAGCTGCCAGATCTATCAACACAAGCGTGCTGCTTAGGTGGCACGCATGGCTTCGCATATCTGGATTTAAGAGTGAAGTACAGGCCACAATTCTTAACCAGCCAATAAATCCAGATTTTTTCTTTTGGTCCAGCAGTTGACTCAATTCTGGACAAAATGAAAAAGGACAGGGAGACTGCAAAGTCCATGGGAGCTCTTCAGTCCCAACAACACATAGGCTCCTTTTGTCGCTCCAACTATAGAGGAGGAGCGCCAGGTAACACATTGCAGCAATCCTCCACATACAAAACTAATACGCAATCCACATACAATAAAAACACAAACAGGGGTGGATACAGAGGAAATAATACAAAGGGCAGGGGTCGTGGAGGCAATGCCAATAGATCCTCCACTAACACCAAACAGTGACTCCTTGGCACTACCCGCCTTGAAAATCCATCTAGTATCGGAAAATATTTTAAGAGCCAAATACAACACAAAACAACAGCATTATTCGACCGAGACAAACATACATATTATTACGAGGTAAGGAAACAATCTACTTGAAGGCGATGCACCCTTAATGGGGAACAGCTACTTAGCATAGCGCAAAGATAAATCCCAATCCTTTTTGCCTCATGGCACTGCCCTAGTTCCATATCTCCCGCACCTCAATCAATATAAACTGTTTCACTGAGAGTACAAGTGTCAGCTACTGCTGCTTGCGAGAAGAATGCACACAAAACAATTCCTCACTGCACCCTTAATGAAAAGATGCATAGAACAATCAAATTTACTTTTTCCTATGAGGACAGTACCTACCCTTCAGTGGAACCTTAGTTTGGTGTTAGCATGGTTCATGAAGGCCCTTTTTGAGCCCATGCACAAAACCACACTAAAAAACCTCACTTTAATAAGCCTTGGCAAAGCCCAATAGCTCTTGCCTATGCGAGAGCTATTGGCTTTTACAATTTTTTCTAGCTAATGTGAACACCAGCATGACTGCTGTTCAACACGGTAGATTGGGTTAGTGAGCAAAGATTGGGGTAGTGGAGTCTATGGTAGTGCAGTGGGGTAAATTGGAGTGAGTGGCATATATTGGAGTGGCAGTGATGGAGCAAGGATTCGCACGTAAAGCGACTTGCTCACACTCATGAACCTCGCTTAACGTATAATCATATTAATCCAACTGTTCATCTTATATTTAGCATTTTCCCCAACACGCGGGCGTTCCCGAGAGGCTTGCCTGTGTGTCTTTTCATCCTCACAATGCTTGCACTAAGGAAATGGCTGCTTCGCTGAAATTCAGTCTGCGCATGCGTCGGTCATACCCATGTGATGTGACGCACTCGCATTCTGGAGGGAATCTGTTGCTCATGCGCACTGTTGCAAACATGGCCGCTTGTCTCTCACCACGCTCTATGCTTGCAACTGCTGCTTTAGCCTATCTGTCTTTTCGCACTAAACTTTAATACTATTGCTGTTATAAAATAAGGGGTGTGTTTAGATCTGTCACGGTATACAATGTGATCATTTTTTTGTATGATTCTAATTTGTTCTCACTTACTTTTCATGTATCGCGTCTCTGGGGGGCCGGTATAACATGAGCAACGCCATTACGAAGCTCCTCTGAGTATTGCCATGTGACCTGGAAGAAACTCTACTGCGCAGAAGCTGAGACAAGCCAGCTGGCTCCTGAAGCCCAATGCGCCTGAGAACCCAGCACAAGACGACGAAATTCCACCTTGAAACACAGAGACAATGTTGCTATACCCTGTACACTCGTATTTTCTGCTGTATTCCTATGGATGGGAACGTGAACCCAAGGGGCGGATAAGCAAAATTTAAATATTTATGATGGGAACGTTGAATTCTAGGAGGTGACAGTATAATTGCCCTAGTGTAGCTTAGGAAAATTGTCCGACTTGTCCGAGTAGCAGACCTGTCACTGACCCTACGAACTCTATAGGTGCTCAATCTAGAGTGCTGCGGAGCACTCTGTCCATACTTTCCACAAACTCCTAGGGGTGGAAATAGTCTTAAGTGCTGGTGAAGCACTTTGCTGGGGAAATTCGAAAACCCAATCGGGGTTACTGGCGGATTACTTGCAGAGAGGGGTAACGCAGGCGTTGCTTCCGAAGCTGTGGGTGTTGGTCGTACCTTGGTGAGCCCAGTCCTGACCCAAATCCTGAGGGGTATCCTGTCCTGACTGCCCGTGAGCTGTACCTGCTCGCATTCTGGCATTCCTTTTCTGAGGGTCCTTGTCCCCGTCCTTTCAAACTGACCCGTGGCCAGGGTTGGTCCTCATTCCTAATTAGGTAAATATTACTTTGTGGGTTTGCGTCTTTCTCTCACTTTCTCTCCTTTTCCTTAATAAAGCACTTTTGCCTATGATAATTGCCCTATCACCTTGAAATGCAAATTATATGCAATTGTTATTAGAATTGTTCCACTTCTCTCCCCACCTGTAGGAGATTCTCAAACTGTCATATTTTACTAGTGTGTTCCCGTTTTTTCCCTTTCCCTTAGCATGGTTGCAGTGAACTTAGTAAGAATAGCATAAGTAGCTTAGTCTAAATATACATTTTAGGTCCCTCGTTTAGTTTAAACTTGTGTTGAATATCGTGTTCACTAAATGTTCATATCCTATAGTGTTCCCAAATATTCTACTGGTACTTGCCCTAATCTATAGCTATATTGTGGCTTTGGTTTTACTGATAGATGTGTTACTGTGTATTTGGCTTGTTATTTTTACATATCCATTCTAAAATCTTTTTATAAAGCCTTGAAAACTCACCAGGTGTCTGTGGTCCTTTTACAGTACATAAAGTGGATAAATGTATTTTGGTTTATAGAATATATTTTTTCCCCTAGGAAACCTGTCACCTGTCCACTGCTAGCTTCTGATCCATCAGGAGTAATGTGCCTGTGGTAAGTCAGGTACATGAATAGTAAGTGGTGTAAGAGTCATCCCCCCGAATTACTCATAGTGGCGTGCTAGAAATCACCCGGTTCACGCAAAACTCAGTCTTGGTCACTCGCGTCAGGGCCCAGTGCGCGGGGTGAAAATTGGTAAACTTGTGACCCGGGTGACCTGCGCGCTCTATCAGTAATTTTCTGGTAGCAGAGGTAATGGTTAGGACTAGTTAAGATAGGTAGACAGGATAATTGATAAACAAACCGTGTAAAATAAAATGTGCTGCTGATTTTCTACTGTATTGGTTCAAATGTTTTGTAATGTTTTAAGGATTTATAGGTAAATGTATATGATTTTTGCATTGCTGCTATAAGTGTTACATGTCGTATTAACAAAGAACTGTTTGTAAGCGTTCAGTGTAGTCCGAATCCCCGGGGAGGTATATAGCTAACGGTGAGTAGAATCCGGTTAGCTGGAAAAGTCACTTGTTTAGAGTCATTAGTGTAGGGTTAAGAATACCTGGAAGCACTAATTAGGATCTTTTTTCAACTGTATAACTGATAGCCACGAGTCCTTTGTATAAAACTTCCCTTGTGATATCACCTAGAAAGGGTCACATGTGGGAGGAGTAATAGGGTCTCCGAGGTTTGACTGGTAAGTAAGATAGTCCGCTGGTGAAATCCTGGCTCAATGTATATCCCAGACTAAAGTGGATGAGTCAGAAGAATAACGGGTTCTATATTACTAGTGTGAGAGGTTAGGCAAAGAAGTCTATCCAGGGTGAATGAAAAGTAGACAGAAGTGGTTTACTTGCAGTGAGAGGAAATTTTTCTACCTATTTAGAACACTCAGACATAGTGACAGACTTTGTGTGTTAGTAACTAAGTTTTGCACACGCACTTTAGGAAAAGTTAAAAGTTTCCGTTACCTTGTGAAGGAGGGAGTTGGGCGGAAAGCTGCTCTGACGTCACTCCATGCCGCGCTGGTATTGGTCAGAACAGCGGGTGTGTAGTGAAGCCGAATTTGTAAGGGAGGGGTGAGTGCCGGAGCGTGAGACTTGATCTCGCAAAAGGCCGCGCACCCATTGGATAAGGATTTTTGTATTCACAGTGTTGATTGGTCTCTACAAAATAAGAGTCGCGCTAGCATTGGAAGTACCCAAGTAAACAAAATTAATCAGGCCGAGTTAGAAGCGAGCCTGGAAAGGCATATGTGGTATCCTGAGTTCTTACCCAACCCACAGAACTCAGGCTTCTATAAGGAACAGATTATACGAGGTAGACCGCACATGATGTATGGAATAAAGAGAAAAATGTCATTTGCCGACAAGGTAAAGAATTTCTTTAAAACAGATAAGCCCATTAGAACGAGAGAGGGTGTGATCATTCCTCCACCAAATACTCCTGCTTCCTTCATGATGTTTGAAAAGGGGTATCATACCTGTGTGTGGCTAGAGAATTGGGCAAAGTATACTGCAGATGACGGAGTCCTAGCATTTCCTATTGATGGTACCTTTAATGGTAGGATCCTGTTTAACTTAAGGACCCGCATGAATGAATTGCATCCCAGACCCAGATTGACTCAGTACGAAGCCTTAGAAGAGTGGGAAATTGAGGCTTTGGAGAGAGATAGACCCCGGATGGACAAGGGAGTGAGTAAATGGTATCCGAGGGTCCATAGAGAAACCAAAGAGCAGAAAATGAAACAGTGGAGACAAAGCATGATGACAGAGGGATTGTTTCCAATGATGGGGGTATTAGAACAAGGAAAAGGAAAAAGCACAGAAAAGACCCATCACATAATGCCCGTAGGGGACTCAGAAGATGAGCACCTAGAAGATTTATTGATGAAAACCCCCCCTCCCTATGCAGCCGAGTCAGAGCCTTTGAGTTCACCAAACCCGTTTGCCAAATATCCCAGATGTCGGAGGGATAGCGAGACAGATGGAACAGGTAAAGACAGTAAAACCAGTGAAGGGGATGGGTTTTGCAGACCGAAATCCACGGTCCCGAATTATCAGCCGTTTGGAGAAAGACCACCACGATTGGTTACTCCAACTGCCCCGAGTATTTACCCTCCCTTGGTACCTCAAGTATTGCATGATAATTCCGCAGGGAAGGTTTTACGAGAACAAGAAAAGGAAGCCCTGGCCAGGCAGCGAGATGATTTAGTCCGGACCATAGCCCAGATACATTCCCATCCAGATTCCCTGACTATCCCAGTAACCATTGGACCCGCTATTCCTCTTTATAGGGATAACGTGGCTAGTCCTCGTCCTCCTGTTATCTCCCCAATAATGCCTACTCCTAGCATTCCACCCCCGAGAAAGGAAGTATTCATAGATGACGATCAAGAGAGTGAATGTGAATCAGTGGTTCTGATGGATTTGCCCATTAGAGAACCTAGGACTAGCATATCGGGGGCAAGAAGTCAGAGTAGGCCAAAAGAGGTTTTGATTGAAGGTGCGTCTGGGGTTAGGAGTGCCACAGTAGTGTCACCAGAAGAATTAGACAGATGGACCAAAGAGTTGGAGAAAGAGACCACTCCCCAATCCAGACCATTAGAGATCTATAAACTAAGGATAGAAATAGAAGAAATGATGGCTGGAAACGTAGGATTAGAGCGCTTAAACTCCTACAGTGAAGAAGAGTTACTGTTTATCAGTAAAAATCTTACCCGAAATGCTAGATTGCTCCATGAAAGATTAATGGACACAGCCACAGAAATGGGAATCGATGTCAGTCGCTCCAAAATCCTTCAGAAACCCTACAGAGTAGATTTTTCGGACAAAGACTTAGAGAGCTTGAATGTGGCAGGAAAACAGATCCAGATAAAGGAATTATTGAAACTCTTGCAGAAATGGGGAGATGTGGGGAAATGGAGAACTCAGTGGGCAAAGAAAAAGGAAGACAGCAGGGCTAAGTCTCAGACTTCAGAATACGTGTTAAAAGAAGTAACCCCGACAGAAAAATTGTGTCCCATGAGAGAGGTCCCGGGAGGAAAATATGTCCATGTCCCTTGGTCCCGACAGGATATTGTGTCATTTACAAATGACTTCCCGAAATTACGGGAAAAGCCTGTTGATTGGTACCGGCAGGTTGAACGCTTCATAAAGGTTCAGAAATGTCTTCTGAAAGACCTGGATGGGTTTTTCGACATTGTGGTGCCCGTAGATCTGTGGACCGAGTGTAAAATAGAAATTGATTGGCCCAGTGAAGAATATGCAAGAGATGAGAAAACAGGAGCTCCCTCACCTGATGTAATGAGGAAGTATGAGCAAGTCATACAATACCTCAAGAAAAAGGTGCCCGCAAAGGAGACAGATTGGACCAGAATAGATAGAACCACCCAAGAACGTGATGAAACTGTTCATTCCTTTTATGAAAGGTTACTGCAAGTATTCAAGACTTACAGTGGTATCCATAATGTGGACATGAAAGACATGACCCATTTCAGTTACAGATTTGTGCTAGGATTAAGGCCTGAAATATCTCAATGGATTCGAGATAATAAAATAAGTTGGCAGGGAAAACCCATAGATGATGTCCTGAAATACGCAAAATACTGCAAAGATGAAATCGAAAATAAAAAGAAAGCCCTAAAGGAAAAGGTAATGTGGGCACAAGTGAAATTGGCTGAACAGCAAGAAAAACAGTTAAGTAAATTGAATTCCAATAATAATGCTCAGAATGCCACTGCTGGGGGAGGAGGGAAGCCCCGGGCAAAATTGAGTCGGGAAGAGGCTATGAAGAAGTTCCCCTGCCACGGGTGCGGCCATTGGAGAGACGAGTGTCCACACCTGCAGGCCGGTAATGCCCCTATAAATGGTTTAAATCCACAGGTGCAGAAAGAGGGGACAAGAAAGAACCAGCAACAGGTAAAGCTACCTCCAGTACCTCGCGCTCCTAGACAGAATTATAAGAACCAGGGCCAGCAGAATGAAAGGGCGGAAATATGGGAGGGAGAGAATGGAAGCAATGCAGCGATACCACAGTACCTGTTAAATGATTCTTTCCTCTGTGATGAACAAGATTGACGGGGCCTGAGAGGGGAGGACAAGGAGTGCGTACTTGGCGCCTCCTTACCGGTAGACCAGACTGGACCATACATTGAAGGGAAGGTTGAAGGAAAAGACATCACCTTTCTGTTGGACACTGGTGCTACCCGGTCCACTGTGAGAACAGTGGATGTTCCTAACCTACCCCTCTCGGGAGAAGCTATCCAAGTAGTGGGTGTCTCAAATCAGATAATAAGTACTCCAGTAACTGAGCCTATGGAAATCTCCATAGGAAACTTTAAAGAAATGCACAGATTTGTGGTCTGTGATTCCAGTCCTGTGAACCTGTTAGGACGCGATTTGTTGTGCAAAATGAACTGCACCATCTTTTGCTCACCAAAGGGCGTCGATGTTCAGACCCCCGATGAAGATGGTTTGTTCAAACTAATGTTAGTAAGACCTGATGCTGACATTAAAACGTTGTCAATTGAAGACTTGCCTGAAGAGCTTCAGTTAAGAGTGGTACCAGAAGTGTGGGATTTCTCGGGAAAAGATGTAGGCTTAATGGCAAACGTGGACTCAGTTAAAATAGCAATTAAGACAAATGCAGTATATCCCAAAACAAGACAGTACAAAATGAGTGCAGAAGTAAAGGCAGGAGTCGCAACTGAAATTACCCGATTGCTCGAAGCAGAAATCATAGAAGAAGTAATGAGCAGTCCCTGCAATTCGCCTATCATTGGGATTAAAAAGCCTAGTGGGAAATACCGAGTAGTGCAGGACCTGCGCAAGGTAAACCAAATTGTTGTACCTTGCTGTCCCATCGTGCCGAACCCTGCAGTAATCTTGTACCAGATTCCTTGGAATGCGGAATGGTTCACTGTCATTGACCTGTGCCATGCATTCTTTTCCATCCCATTGCATCCAGAAAGCAAGTTCCTTTTTAGTTTTGAATTTGACAGCCATATCTATGTCTGGAATCGTGTCCCTCAGGGGTACACTGAAAGTCCTTCGATTTTCAACCAGATTTTAAAGAAATGTCTTGAGACCCTGATACTGCCCGGAGAGTCCGTTTTGGTACAGTACATAGATGACCTTCTAGTGGCATCTAAAACTCAAAATGACTGTGTCACCGACACCATCGCCTTGCTGAATCACCTAGGAAAGGGAGGACATAAAGTATCTCCTGACAAATTGCAGTTCTGTAAAAACTCAGTAAAATATCTGGGGCACCAGATAGAGAAAGGGATCCGAAAGGTCACCACAGAAAGGATCAAGATAATTAAAGCAATGGACCTACCCCGAACTCAGAAAGAGGTGAGGATGTTTCTAGGAGTTGTGGGGTACTGCAGACAGTGGATTGTGGGATTCGCAAATCTAGCCAAACCTTTGATAAAAATGACCAAGAAAGGAGTGGAAGACCCAGTCAGTTGGGACAGCGAAAGCATGTCCGCATGGGTAACATTGCGAAATTGTCTATGTACCGCACCTGCATTAGGTATGCCAGACTATTCCAAGCGTTTTGAGTTATTCTGTGACACCAGAGAAAATTGTGCGCTCTCAGTCCTGACCCAGGAGCATGGGCTGGTCAGGCGTCCTGTAGCCTATTTCTCAGCCACTCTAGATCTGGTGGCTGCTGGATTGCCCGGATGCCTGAAAGCAGTAGCTGCTACTTGCGTCAGTCTGGAACAGAGTGAGAATATTGTCATGGGACATCCTGTCACCGTATATGTTCCACATTCTGTTGTAATTCTACTGACAAGAACCAAGACCCAGTATCTCACACCTAGTCGGCTGACTAAGTATGAGAGAATTTTGATTGGTGCTGAGAATGTAACAATCTCTCGGTGCAATGTCCTAAACCCTGCAACTCTGTTACCTGTTCCCCTGGACGTAGACGACGAGGGTGAAATGGAACATAACTGCATTGACCTAACAGAATTCAGCACTAAGCCCCGCCCTGACATCCGAGAAGTAGCATTACTTGATGGGGAACTTACAATGTTCGTGGACGGCTCATGTTTAAGACATGAGAGTGGTGGTCTGTGTGCTGCCTATGCTGTAGTCACATTGACAAACACCATAGAAGGCTCTTACCTAAGTGAAGTGAAATCTGCACAAGTAGCAGAGCTCATAGCCATGACAAGAGCCTGCAGGAGGGGTAAAAACAAAAGAATAACTGTTTATACCGACAGTCAGTACTGTTACGGGGTTGTTCATGACTTCGGCCAACTATGGTTACAAAGAGAATTCATGACTTCCTCAGGTACACCTATCAGAAACGGAAAGGTGGTACAAGAATTATTGGAAGCTATTCAATTGCCCAAAGAATTGGCTGTGGTCAAGTGTGCGGCTCACAGATCAGGAGATGATGATGTGACAGCCGGGAACAGATACGCTGACCAAATCGCACAATTTTGTGCCCGACACCAAATGTCCCTCCAAATTGGGTTGTGGGGAGGACACAGCTGCCAACTGATGTTGTTTGATAGTGTGTCAACGTGGGATGAATTAAAAGACTTACAACAGTCAACAGGCAGGGAAGAAAAAGCTAGATGGAGTGAAAATGAATGCAGAATGAGGAATGACGGTGTGGTGGTAGACAAAAGTGGAGTGCCCGTGCTGCCCGACAGTCTGATGGATCCCATGGTCCGAATGATACATGAACCAACACATATGGGAAGGGATGCCATGTGTCGTGTGTTTGACAAGGTGTTCTACAATTCAAAGTTCAGGAACCAGGCGGAAAGGCTTTGCCAGAGGTGCCTAGTGTGTCAGCAATTCAATGCAGGAAAGAGGACTGTAGTGGAGCAGAGTACCATCGGAAAGGCAGTAGGTCCCTTTGTCAGAATGCAGGCAGACTTTATAAAAATGCCCAAATGCAAGGGATATAGATATATCCTGGTCATAGTTTGTCTGTTCTCCCTGTGGGTGGAGGCCTACCCAGCTAAGAAAAATGATGCCCTAACTACAGCCAAGCTATTGCTCAGGGAGTTGATACCTAGGTTTGGGATCCCTGAGACGATTGAAACGGACCAAGGTGGGCATTTTGCCAACGACGTCCTAGAAGAGCTCTGTAAGGCCTTTAAAATGAAGCAAAGACTGCACTGTGCCTACCATCCCGAGGCATCTGGGGTGGTTGAGCAGATAAATGGCACGATAAAGTCCAGGCTGGCGAAGATGTGTGATTCCACCAAAATGAACTGGACAGACGCTTTGCCCCTTGTGCTGATGAGTCTGAGAAGTATTCCAAATCGAAAAACAGGCTTGAGCCCCCATGAGGTACTAATGGGGAGAGTGATGCGACAAGCATGGGTACCTGGACACAAACTGCTAAGCATTACTGATGATTTGGTGCTAGAATACTGCAAGCAGCTGGGTGACCAAGTGCGTTCTATCTCCCACCAGATTGGAGAGACAGAAGACGAATGGCCCAAGACTCCAGCACATAAGCTACGACCAGGCGATTGGGTGGTGTTAAAGAAACACACCCGGAAGAGTTGCCTTGGACCAAAGTGGGGAAAGCCAAGACAAGTGATCCTTGTCACCACTACTGCTGTAAAGTGTGCTGGTGTGCCGAAGTGGATCCATGCCAGCCACACAAAGCGGGTAACCGGAGAAAACGCGACTGAAGCTGAAGGCAGCGCCGCTGAGGAGACTCCCGAGGAGAGTCCGGATCTCGCTGACATCGAACTGCCGAGCACAAGTCGAGATGTTGAGTGGTACCCTGCAGACGACCAGGTTCATGATCCAATACGAACCATGAAATATTCCTACCTAGACAGTGAGTGGGATAGTCCAGGTGAGACAGAACTAGAGGACGAAGGTCAGGTCAACGAGACTCACATCTCACCTGATCAGGAAAGGGGCCAAGTAGGGACAGATCAAGACGTCGCTACTCCACCTGAAACTCCGTAGTCTGGAAAGGGACAGAAAGTGGTAAAAGCTGAAGTTCATGCGGAAGAAAGTGAAGAGAACGAAGTGCATGAACCAGAGCAGATAGAAATAGATGAACGTGTTCAGGAATCAGAATCCAGTTCACCTGAAAGCAAAGAAAACCTACAAGGCGAACCTGAACAGGACCAGTTTGAGGACCAGGCAAAAGAAATAGATGAAAGACCTGGAACTAGTCAGACAGGGAGGGAAATAGACTCTGTCAAGCACAAGGAAAAAATTAAAAGAGTGCACGAGGAAGGCCAAGTGTCCTCGACCACTGAAAGTCACGGAAGCAAAAGTACACCCAGGTACGTCAAAAGGCTAAGACTCCGAATAAAAACAGTCGAGGAGAAACTGAAAGACCGTAAGAGGGCTGAAAGTGAAAGAAAAGCAGCCCGAGGCAAGTCTCTGAGAAAGAGCGACAGAGTGATGAAACAGAATAGACTGTATCGGAGCCCCGAATGGACATACTTGGTGCTGGAAGAAATTGATGATCCCAATCAAAAGTGGCGAGGAGTCCATCACTGATCGGAGTTCGGACGAAGACCCTCCTTGAGACAAAACAGAACGAAGCCTTGGTGTAAAGAAATGAAGAGGGGTTGCAAAAGCCACCTGTAAGCTAAAATGTCTGATTCAAGCGTAGCTGGGAGATCCAGATTTGGGTGTTGTAAAACTTTCTGTAAAATATGCTTATGTAGTATAGCTATGCTAATAGTGATGTGGATAGGATTAACCGTCTTTATACCTTTTATGATAAGTAAAAATCCTAACCTGTCCCCTACTGAACCTGAAATATTAGACACAGACGTTGCACAGACTGCAGAAACACCACGAAGCTTAGAACGACATGACAATCCAGTTAGGCAAAGACACACACGACAGAAATTAGAAGCATCAGATGAGGGTGAACTGCACTTTCACAAAATGAAAAACAGGACGCATTTAAATGTTTTCGCTAACCTGTTAGTGCATTATGTAGAAGCTATGGAAATAGAAGACTGTTATGTCTGCATGAAGCTACCCACATCTGTAGCTGAAGGTGTGACCTATCACCACTTACCCCTAACCTACGGAATTTCTTGCAGTATATTAGCTAGCTTGTTTTATAGAAGCACTTTGCAGTACTACTATTCAAATGCTGACGTAGTATTTTCTGAACTTCCTATTAGAGGACATCTGAACCTTGTCCATGTTAAAAGCGAGGTAACCCGTTATATGGGTGAATATTTCCTGACTATAGGTGACATAGACTTAGATGAAGCACGACAAGAGAATCTGACATGTTCCTTGCAAGAGCAGGAAAAGATGTTTATAAAAATGGCAGACCGAAGGAGGGTAAAGTTTCAGAAAAAGGCAAATGATGAAAAGGATAGAGTCCCTAGGTGGGCCGAGCACATGGATAACACCTCACAAGGCGAAGTTAATCCTGCTTTGTTGCTGGATTTTGAACGGAAAGGAAAACTTTGTCTCCATAGAGAAAGGACAGAATATTATAACAATGTATTCATTGGTTCCAGCGAGTGTGAACATAATTATAAGGTAATTGGAGGTTGGGGTTTCAAAAATGGGTCAGAACCTGTGTTTCCCGGAATATATTATATATGTGGGAACAAGGCTTATTTCAAATTGCCGGATCACTGGTATGGAAGCTGCTACTTTGGCATTGTTTTCCCGAAAATATACCATGTGAATAATGCTGCTGGAAGCAATGATGAAGATACTAATGGCTTAGTGCGTAGTAAACGTGAAAGTGTAGGAGAAATCATAGGTGATATTTTTAGTGCACTGATACCTGGAATGGGGGTAGTTCTGAACACACTCAGAATTTGCAAATTATCTACAGTAGTGGATCGGTTATCTACTGACACTGCTGCTGGATTCCTGCTGGTCAATACTGAAATGGTTGCGATCAGATCAATGGTTTTGCAGAATCGCCTTGCTCTTGACACCTTATTGGCAAAAGAGGGCGGAGTCTGTAGAATGCTGAAGGCGCAACATTGTTGCACCTACATACCTGATAAAAGTATCGAACTTAAAAAATATGTAAGAAATATAACTAATTTGGAAAAAGAGCTCAAACCATTAGAGGTTGACAGTGCCTGGACGAGACTGACTGGAGGTCTCTTCTCAATAGGTAGTTGGTTTTCTAACTTAGGTAGAAATCTTCTGTGGAAAATACTGATGCCAATATTCGGAATAGGTGTGGTTGTTCTGATCATATTCATCTGCTGTAAATGTCAAAAATGCAAAAGGAGGTCCACTGCAAATAAGAGAGGGGTGAAAAGAAACATTGATGAATTAGAATTGGAAGAATTGAGGAATGAAATATACAAAAAGGTAAAGAATCACCACTCTCATAGAGAAGCCGAAAGAAAAATCAACAATAAGTTCGTTGAGATAGAAATGCATGATATGGAAGAATGAAAGTTGGCATCTGTTTCCGTTATTTAGTGATGATAGTAAATATCACCAAAGAGGGGATTGATGGAGCAAGGATTCGCACGTAAAGCGACTTGCTCACACTCATGAACCTCGCTTAACGTATAATCATATTAATCCAACTGTTCGTCTTATATTTAGCATTTTCCCCAACACGCGGGCGTTCCCGAGAGGCTTGCCTGTGTGTCTTTTCATCCTCACAATGCTTGCACTAAGGAAATGGCTGCTTCGCTGAAATTCAGTCTGCGCATGCGTCGGTCATACCCATGTGATGTGACGCACTCGCATTCTGGAGGGAATGTGTTGCTCATGCGCACTGTTGCAAACATGGCCGCTTGTCTCTCACCACGCTCTATGCTTGCAACTGCTGCTTTAGCCTATCTGTCTTTTCGCACTAAACTTTAATACTATTGCTGTTATAAAATAAGGGGTGTGTTTAGATCTGTCACGGTATACAATGTGATCATTTTTTTGTATGATTCTAATTTGTTCTCGCTTACTTTTCATGTATCGCGTCTCTGGGGGGCTGGTATAACATGAGCAACGCCATTACGAAGCTCCTCTGAGTATTGCCATGTGACCTGGGAGAAACTCTACTGCGCAGAAGCTGAGACAAGCCAGCTGGCTCCTGAAGCCCAATGCGCCTGAGAACCCAGCACAAGACGACGAAATTCCACCTTGAAACACAGAGACAATGTTGCTATACCCTGTACACTCGTATTTTCTGCTGTATTCCTATGGATGGGAACGTGAACCCAAGGGGCGGATAAGCAAAATTTAAATATTTATGATGGGAATGTTGAATTCTAGGAGGTGACAATGTCCGAGCCACCTCTCCTGACCAATCCTAATGTGAGAAACTGTCACTTGCAACATTGATGGGTGGTCTAAGGGTCCCCAAACAGTATAATTGCCCTAGTGTAGCTTAGGAAAATTGTCCGACTTGTCCGAGTAGCAGACCTGTCACTGACCCTACGAACTCTATAGGTGCTCAATCTAGAGTGCTGCGGAGCACTCTGTCCATACTTTCCACAAACTCCTAGGGGTGGAAATAGTCTTAAGTGCTGGCGAAGCACTTTGCTGGGGAAATTCGAAAACCCAATCGGGGTTACTGGCGGATTACTTGCAGAGAGGGGTAACGCAGGCGTTGCTTCCGAAGCTGTGGGTGTTGGTCGTACCTTGGTGAGCCCAGTCCTGACCCAAATCCTGAGGGGTATCCTGTCCTGACTGCCCGTGAGCTGTACCTGCTCGCATTCTGGCATTCCTTTTCTGAGGGTCCTTGTCCCCGTCCTTTCAAACTGACCCGTGGCCAGGGTTGGTCCTCATTCCTAATTAGGTAAATATTACTTTGTGGGTTTGCGTCTTTCTCTCACTTTCTCTCCTTTTCCTTAATAAAGCACTTTTGCCTATGATAATTGCCCTATCACCTTTAAATGCAAATGATATGCAATTGTTATTAGAATTGTTCCACTTCTCTCCCCACCTGTAGGAGATTCTCAAACTGTCATATTTTACTAGTGTGTTCCCGTTTTTTCCCTTTCCCTTAGCATGGTTGCAGTGAACTTAGTAAGAATAGCATAAGTAGCTTAGTCTAAATATACATTTTAGGTCCCTCGTTTAGTTTAAACTTGTGTTGAATATCGTGTTCACTAAATGTTCATATCCTATAGTGTTCCCAAATATTCTACTGGTACTTGCCCTAATCTATAGTTATTTTGTGGCTTTGGTTTTACTGATAGATGTGTTACTGTGTATTTGGCTTGTTATTTTTACATATCCATTCTAAAATCTTTTTATAAAGCCTTGAAAACTCACCAGGTGTCTGTGGTCCTTTTACAGTACATAAAGTGGATAAATGTATTTTGGTTTATAGAATATATTTTTTCCCCTAGGAAACCTGTCACCTGTCCACTGCTAGCTCCTGATCCGTCAGGAGTAATGTGCCTGTGGTAAGTCAGGTACATGAATAGTAAGTGGTGTAAGAGTCATCCCCCCGAATTACTCATAGTGGCGTGCTAGAAATCACCCGGTTCACGCAAAACTCAGTCTTGGTCACTCGCGTCAGGGCCCAGTGCGCGGGGTGAAAATTGGTAAACTTGTGACCCGGGTGACCTGCGCGCTCTATCAGCAGCAGCGTCGAAGCGTGTGCTGGGGTGTTGTAGAACGGAGTGGCAAGGCATAGAGCGGAAGGACATGGATTGAGTGGCATAGTGTGTTGTTTGCACAATGTGGTAGTGCACGGCCATTACAGGCAACAAAGCACGTTTTCAATGACCATTACATTTGCACCGAAATACGGTTTAACTGCACACAATGTGTGCAAACGTCATATCTTAGTGTATTGATGTGTTTTGATCATATTCAAATGTTCCCCTCACACTTCAGAATTAGAAAACAAACCTGCTTCATTTGTATTAACCCCTTAAGTGCGGGGAACGTTCAGCGGTCGTCGCGTGCACTACCTCGGTAGTGCTGCGCACGTCCGCTGAACGTTCCAATCTCATTCGCTCAATGGAACGTTCCGCACTAGCGCGGAATATTTTCAGCGCTGGCAACAGGTTAATTCTGGTGCATCAGCAAAATTCGTTTGTTTTTGTGTGCTTGGAAAAAAAGCATCCTACACACTCTCCTCCTACAATGTGAAGTCAGAGAAAGAAAAGTAAACGGCAAGCCCCCATGGAGGAGGGAGATTGACCTTTGACCTCTGCCTTTGAAATGCACAGCAAATGTGACCAGATAAGAGCAAGATTTACAGACCTGATTACAGAAAGTGAGTTTGTGGAAAAATATAGTAAAGAAGGTTTGGTTTAGGCAGCGGGGGGACAAGCTCAAGATGGACAGCCTAAAGCAAATGAAGCCAGCAAATAAAAAGCAAGAAACGTGAGCTACAAACCACAAAGTCAATGGTAAGCAACCGGTGAAATGCATTCCGTGGTCAGCTTTCTGAATGTCCCCAAGATGTCTTTAGCAAACGAGACAGCTGTGCTGATACCTAAAAACAGTCCATTTAGTGACCGATACCTCATTAAGAAGAGTGAGTTTTGTTAGTCTTATCTGTACATGGACAAGGTAGTAGTGAGAACTCGCCCAAAATTCCTACCAAGATCATATCTCCTTTCCTCATGAATCCTACTACTTCACTACCTGGTGTTTTTTTTTTCTCCAGAAGCCATCAAACTGCGGTTGGCCGTGGCTCCCTTGACCGGGTTGGCGGTTGGCAGTGGCTCCCTTGACCAGGTTGGCGGTTGCCCATGGCTCCCTTGACCAGGTTGGCGGTTGCCCGTGGCTCCCTTGACCAGGTTGGCGGTTGCCCGTGGCTCCCTTGACCAGGTTGGCGGTTGCCCGTGGCTCCCTTGACCGGGTTGGCGGTTGCTTGTGGCTCCCTTGACCGGGTTGGCGGTTGGCCGTGGCTCCCTTGACCAGGTTGGCGGTTGCCCGTGGCTCCCTTGACCGGATTGGCGGTTGCTTGTGGCTCCCTTGACCGGGTTGGCGGTTGGCCGTGGCTCCCCACCATTTTTCTGCCAATGGGTCAGGCAGTGCACTGTGCTAGGCACGGATTTTTGGCTTGAGTGTTTTAGGCCACGCCCTTTGTAGCATCGGTCACGCCCCTTTCTTTATCCAACTTGGGGCCCTGCATTTGAATGGGTGTAGGATGCTTCACCCGT
The DNA here is from genome assembly GCF_964263255.1 of Lissotriton vulgaris. Classification (NCBI taxonomy): domain Eukaryota; kingdom Metazoa; phylum Chordata; class Amphibia; order Caudata; family Salamandridae; genus Lissotriton; species Lissotriton vulgaris. The sequence continues at coordinate 275,023 of NW_028254302.1, read as the reverse complement.
CCTGCCGCCAGCTGGATGGGTTTTTCCTCCAGTCCTCAAAGATCCTCCCGAATGCACAGGGCACATGGGGGGCAAACTCCAAAGCTGAGAGGGAGGAGTGAGGAAGGAGTTCCAAGCCCTGCATAATGAGTAAGCAAGTCCTGCAACACTATATTAACAGGAATAAAACTTAAACTGCTTGATATGCTTACAAACAACTTTTAGGTTTAATCAAATGCAGAACTAGAAAGTGAAACTATGTCTCTGACACATGCTGAGTCGTTCCATACGACCGGTCTGTCCGCAGCCAGGCCCATACCCAGTCCCTGGCTCCTCTGTGTGTGTGACTTTGGTAGCTTGCCCACCCCTGGATCGGCTGCCTGCAGTGACTTCCAGTGCCTCTGCTGTAGTGACCGGTTCTGTGGGTCCATTGCCAGGGATGCCGTTGACAGGCTGCAGGTGTTGTGTTCTCTTTCAGCCTGGCCCCCCTTTTCTCGCAGCCTGGAGCAGCCCACGAGCCCAGCCGCCACTGCTCCTGCAGTCAGCGGGTGTCTGGGGAACGCTGCTCTCCTCTGGTCCTAGCCCGGCAGGCAGGTAAAACTAGCCGCGGAGCTGGGCCGGCCTTAGGCATGTGCAAGCTGTGCGCCTGCACAGGGCCGCCAAACCGCAGGGGGCCGCCACGCCAATATATATCCTTAGATACATACTTGCGTGGCGGCCCCTGGCAGGGATTTGGCAGCCTCAGGCCCCCTATCTACGCTCCCTGCCCAGGGCCGCCATGAGGCTAGAGCCACCCCTGCTCCGAGCCCCCCAAACAAGAATCTCAGCTTTTAAAATGTTTTGGGTTTCCGTGTGTAACTCATATATCTCCTTGGATCATACAGGCGACGTGACTGACTGGCCTCGTTTCAGGAAAGTGCAAGTGCTGGGAAGAGTGTGTGGCGGGGATGAGCTTGTCGCAGCCTGTGATTGCAGGAATGGGGGCGGGAGGTGGAGAGAGGGCGCTCTGCGCCAATGTCTCAAAGCACGTGCGATGCGTGTTGAAGTGGCATTTCTTTGAAACCCCCCCACATCCTGCGTGGCGCCGCGGCGCCCCTGACTTCTCATCACGGTGCACCAGGGTGCTGCGGCGCACACTTTAGGAACCACTGCCCTAGCCTTTCCACAGGGCCCCCTGCACACATGTGTGCCCCGAAGGCTGCTTTGCGACTCCAACACATTGCAGTTTGCTCATTGGTCTGCTGTTTATCGGGCTCTGCCATTGGTGAGGTGCTCAGCATGAAGATTTACGCAGGGCTAGTGCATAGCACGACCAGTGGCTCTATTCGTGCAATGTGTGTGCTGGTGCTTGTTATCTCCGTGCATAGCACGACCAGTGGCTCTATTCGTGCAATGTGTGTGCTGGTGCTTGTTATCTCAGTGCATTGCACAGTGCGATGAAAGTGGTGCCACCCCAAGTCTTTACCCTACCCAGTGTTTTGGATCCACCTCTCCGCGCTTCCACACCTCACAGAGCCATAGAACACCCCTACAGAGCCACTCCCCTTCCCCCATTTTCTGCTGCCCATATATCTGTACCGCACACTAACGCGCAGCTTCCATTGTTGCAGCATGTGAAAGCGTTTCACCTTAGTGCAGCCGATAATATCAATGTATTGAGAGGTGTTTATTTGAAGCGATAGTTTTAAAACTTGAACTTAGAAACATTTATGCGTTTCTCCACCCTCATGAGGATGCCATTAGTAAACTAAGAGGCAAGTCAGCTGTCATGTGCATAGATTCTTATTGCGTTTGGAGAAACATTAATATTCGATTAAATCATGCACGCAAGAGGTATTTGTACAGAGCACATTCTGAACTCAAGTATTTCAAGGTGCTATCCTATGCAATAATAAAGAACAAGCATTGAAAATGCAATAGGTCTCGCCTTTGAGTTAAAGCCATTTGCTTTGCCAATGGTATTCTAAAGCAAAGCAAATGGCTTTAATTTAATCAAAGGCGAGACTTATTGCATTTTTACTGCTTGTTTTAGGTATCGCCTGGCGTTAGCAGCGCTCATGCGCTGATCTAGCTATGCGAGGGCCTCTTGGAATCAATACGGATTTGTGTCTCGTGTCTCTGATCTACCTGCACTTTTGAGCGTCGTTTCTCGTCGCTGTTTGTTAAACCCAGTTTGTTGATTGCACCATAGTGTCTTTGGCCTCTCCTGGTTGCTATCCTGTTGACTTTAGGCCACGCCAACCTAGACTGGATGTTTTACTTGCGGAGCGATACTCTCTCCTTACTTAGTGGGAGAGAACTTTTTTTTGGTCATTCCGGCTATGAAGTGTGATGTTTTAAGTTGTATGTTGACACCGCGCTTCATTTGTTTAGTTATTGTTTTGCTTTCATTCAGAGCGCGGTGCCCGAATTAAGGGTAAGCACTTTTTTGGTTGTTATTATTCACCTAACTCCTCATGGGGTGCGTTTTATTTGCATTTAGTAACCGCAACGCAGTGATATACACACCTCACTTTCACTGCTGTAAACGTTTGCAAACATTACATCTTACTTTTCAGCAGCACACACCTGCAATTTCACTGCTGTGACGTTTGCGCTGTTGAAAAGTAAGAATTAATGTTTGAAAACGGCACAGCAGTGAAAGTGCGGTGTGTGCGCTGTTAAAAAGTAAGACACACACAGCGCTTTCACTTTATTAAAGAGCTGGAGGGGTGAGATGCATGGGGCAAGGCGGACTGGTTCTTGTCTCTGCTACGCGTTGTTTGGTAGCTGGCAGCTCTGTGTTGTGGGTGTGACTTGTTGGGGTGTATGTATGTGTGTGTGTAGTTGTCCCTGCCACTTGCAGAAGCGCACATTGTCAGTGCAGCTCCTGTTTGTGTATGTTGTATGCTGGTTGGTTGTAGGAAGATCGGGGTCGGTGACTGCACACAACGGATGTATGGTGTCTCCCAGCGCCGGCGCAAACAGAATTCTCTCCTTTGTTCCCTTCCTGCTTGTGTTGTTCAACTTGCAGTATGACGGTAAGAATGCTGGGGGAGCAAGAGGTTAAAGCAATTTGCTTTGCATTACAATACCATTAGCAAAGCAAATGGCTTTAACTTAATCAAAGGCGAGACCTATTGCATTTTCAATGCTTGTTTTTTGGGTGAATCTAAGCTTCCTCAGTGTTGAAAATATTCTGGTATTTTTGTTCACTTTTGCAGCCTGCTAATAATAGTTTATAATTATTTGTTTGCTATACACTCGAGTAGTGTATAATAAACCTCTTTAAGGTATATCATCTTTTGAGTTCCCATTTACTGACTTTTTCTGAAGGATAGACCAGTTCCTGTTAGCTTTAAAGATTGGGATCTATGGGGGCATGGCTTCGACGGCAATGTGGATGGTCGTCTGAGTCCACTCGTCCGCCCCTTTGAGGCTAACTACGGCCATAACTACCCGCCATACCAGTTCGATCAGATCAAAAGAATAAGTTTCAAGCATGGGAAGAGCAAGGCTACAAGCAGAACAGAGAATTGCATGACAGGAACAGTGCAAAACCGAGATATACGACCTCGAAGATCCCGAGACCCAGTGGAGGAGCGGACCGCAAAATGGCGCCCAGCAAGTATGGAGAAGAAAACCCACGGCGGACCCTGATCAGAACGAAGCAGAGAGAAGAAGGAGTGGAGGCGAGCCAGGCACCGACACCCCCTACCTCCCAGCGGGCTCTTTAAATACATCAGTCGGGCAGCACAGGAGCGGGAGATGGGAGGTGAGCGGAGAGTGCGGCGGATAACGGAGGTGCATCGAGGCAGGTGAACGAGTGGAGAACCCACAAGAAGGCTTTGCAGAGAGGGTCACCAAGCGGTGCGAGAGCTCAAGGCGAGCAGTTTGGTCCCTAACTAAAGACACAATCGGAACAAACGACGATCGAAAGCGAAACCAACTTCATGCACGGGGCCGCCATCACCGGAAACAGAGGTGAATGTAAACGACAAGCGCCGGAAGCGGAGAACGCCCAAGAGGATAAGGAAGCGCGGAGGAGAGCTTTAAGCACTGCCTCCACTCTCGGCAGCCCAGCGCTAGGGGGGGCGGTGAGACGGTAGGAAGAGCGGAACCTACCGCGACACCGAAACAAATGACCCAGTGAAGAAAGAAGAGAAGGGGCGAGGCGCGCGCTCGCATTAATATCCCCACCATCACCCGGACCTCCCCCCCTTTGACCAGCTAAACACGAGAACAGAGATGAGCTGAGGGGCGAGAGGAGCAGAGAACAAGGTGCATTGAGGGCGGGGAAGCAGAGCGCGCCCCTGGCAGGTTCGGAGGAGGGAGCCTCCAAAGCAGGGGGAACGCACAACAGGCTCCTATCACCGCTTACGGAAGGCCACCGGCGCCAACGAGCAGAGGCGGCGAAAGTGAAACTGACGGCACTCGTGGGCGCAGCCATTAGAGGAAGCCGCCAGAAGAACAAACAGAAAAGGAAGACGCCCAAGCAGAAAGACCAATGAAGTAAAACAACCAACACGGGCGGTCTCTCTTGGCAACTTACACTCACCAGTAGAGAGGTCTCTCGGCGGTGAGGTGTCGGAAAGGCACGAAGGGAACGGCGGAGACGGGGGCGACATGCACTGCCACGGCACAGGAGGCAACGCGCGAACGGGGGACAATCTAGTGTTTGAGTGCACATCAAAAGTGCGGATAAGGACCAGAGAGGTACGCTAGCGAGATCCACTGCCGGCGAGCAGCAGAGTGCTCGGAGGTGGGTGATAACAAGACAACCCTTGGAAGTGGGCGGTACACCTAAGAGTAACACAAGCCCGCACAGCCACTCGCAAAGTAGACGGCCTCAAAGCCGCGAACGAGACAAAGCACACGCTGGCAGGCCCAAAGGCCAAGACCAGAACAAGACACATCAGGGAGCCAAGCAGATACAGAACTTAGGCATCTGCCCAGACCTCAAAAGCAACTCTAGCCGGTACACCAACAGCAGCCCAAAAAGGGGGGCGCCTAGGTAGCATTCTGTCGAGGAGAGGCATTGGAACAATGGCAAACAATGAGGGGAAAATTGCGGGAGACCAAAAGAAGCCTAAAATAGACACTCAAGGCTCCCCGCTGAAGTCTAAAAGCGAAACAGCCACCCTAGAGACTATCCTCAGGAAGATCAATGAAGGGAACGCGGTGGCGAAAGAAACAAAGCTAAAGATTGAAAACATGCAACTAGAATTGGCGGCAATAAGAGCCGATCTGCACAACACCAACATCCGAATGGAGGCATCAGAAGGCCGAATAAGCTCGGTGGAGGATGCAACCGCAGAGAACACCAAAGCCATAGCAGAATGTCAGAAAGCCACGAAGGCCATACAAAGACAGCTAGCTGAGCAAGACGACAGGGCCAGGAGAGGCAATGTGAGGATCCTTGGAGTGCCTGAGGGAACAGAGGATAAGGCAGGCTCATGTGCAGCCATGCTTGAAGAAATGATCCCAAAGCTCACAGGCATCAACTTCGAAAGGTGGTTCGAAGTACAAAAAGCGTATAGAGTGCCGGCGGGGAAACCAATGATGGGTAAGGGACCCAGACCAATAATATGCAACCCGCTAAGAATGAGCCATACTGACGCCATTTTCGCATTCGCAGGAAGAACCAGAACCTCACCTGGGAAAGCAGTAAGATCGTACTGACCCAAGACTACTCAAAACCAACGGTGGAGACCAGGAGAGGCTTCCTGGCCCTCAGGGAGACCCTGCGCAAAAGAGGTGTCAGTTTCAGCTTCGCTGGCCCGGCCCGTTTCAAGATCACGGACAAATGGAGAACAATGGTGTTCGAGAACCCAGAAGACCTGAGACGGTACATGCAGGAACCGCGGGCAGAGGAGATGGAAACAAAAAGTCCCGGAGCAGCGAAAAGAAGTGCGTCTCTAGCACACTCGGAGTAAGGAACAACACAAGCAACAGGACAACACGTCTACCTCAACAAGCAACCTATCCCAAGGGTCAAATGGACAGATGATCACAAAGAAAATGGGCAAGCCCTACTCGCCCGGAACAAGCTACCTCAGCGCAGACAGGTCCGTGCAAGGGAGACCAAACAAGCAGGGAGGCGGAGTTTTCCCTTCGTCCCCATGTCGCCAACGGAGCTATGGATCATTGAAAGTCACTTTTTTTGTATATGCTCTTTCAACTACCTCAACACTGTGAAGGACCAGACTGGAACGGAAACGAACACTCATCGAAAGTACACGAACTCTACCTCAGGGACGATGCGGAGCAAAGGAACTTTGTCGTCGCACACCCACTCAGCAAGTAAGGGGGGGAGGGAGGCAAGGGAAGTTGGGGGGAGGGGAGGAGGGGGGAGCACATACATGGGGTCCCTACTTTTCACTATCTCTACTACTCTTTCTTCAAGTCTTCTACACTTCCTTCCAGGAGCAGCAAAAGCATGCGTAAGCACAGGCAGGCAAAAGCAAGCCAGGGGCCAGGGAGAGGCAACCATAGCAAATCGTACAGAGTACAGCCACACAGACCGCCAGAGGCACTCCACCACAAATGACACATAACAGCCATACTAACCTCTCAACCGATATTAGGATAGTATCCCTTAACGTAAAAGGTCTCAACAGCCGGGTGAAAAGAAGAAAAGTACTACAACACCTGAGGAAACTCAAGAGCGATATCTATGTACTGCAAGAAACAATATTAGAAGCTGAGGAAATAGAGCGCCTTAGAGCCAGCTGGATAGGTGAAGTGAGAGGGTCAGCAGCACAGAACAAAAAAAATGGGACGGTGACACTAACTAGCAAGAGATCCAAGCTAACAGTGGTGGACTCGCAGGCAGACAGTGAGGGTAGAACTCTCATGACCAGCCTAAGGAGAGCCGGGGAAACAATACATGTGGCCAACATATACGGCCCAAACACTGACGACAGGCCCTTCTGGGACAAGGTAGGAGCACAACTACACACTCTGCCGCTAGACGACCTACTTATCGTAGCTGGAGATATGAATCAGGTTCTAGATCCGGCCATCTACAAGCACCCACACAGACCGAGCCAAGCAACACACAAGGGAAACATCCTAAAAAACCTATGCTCCAAACTTAGCCTCAAGGACCCATGGCGCCTCCAAAACCCGGACGCCAGAGAGTATACCTTTTACTCCAACCCCACAACTCCTACAGCAGAATAGATTACATCCTCATATCAGAAACACACACGCACCTCAGAGACCACACGGAAATTGGGCCCCGGACCATCTCAGATCACTCGCACATAAGCCTAACCCTATCAGGGAAGCACAATGAGAAGCCAACTCGCAGATGGCGCTTTGACGACAATATTCTCACCAACAACTCAGCGAAAGCAGAGATCGAAGCAGCAATAAAAGAGTACATGTCAATTAACAACACCCCAGAGATAGACAGAGAGCTGCTATGGGACGCTTTAAAAGCCACCATCAAAGGGACCGTTATGACAATCAAGGGCAGGCTGAACAAAGAAAGAAACAAAAAGATTGCAGACCTAGAAAAAGAAATCATGAACCTAGAGAAAGGCCACATAGCCAACTTAGGAGATAGGAACACCCTCACCAGCCTGACTAAACGGAAGTATGAACTTAACAAATTACTGAGCGAAAGAGCAGGGACATGGATAAATAAATACAAGGCTATCAACCTATGCACCGCAAACAAAGCAGGGAAAAACCTGGCATCCTACCTTAAGAGAAAACAGAAACAGCACTCTATAGAAGCCATCAAAGACAGACATAACAAGTCCCAGACTGCAAACAAAGAAATACTGGAGGTATTCAGAGATTTCTACGAGAAATTCTACACGAGGGACGAAACACTAAAAGAGGATGGGGCAAAGAACTACCAGATCGCATATCCACACCAACGCTATCAGATAAGGAGCGAGACATCCTCGACCTAAACATAACAGAGGATGAAATAGGAAGAGCCACAGCAAAACTCAAAGACAACAGGGCACCAGGGCCAGACGGCTTCACGGCCGGTTTTTACAAGCAGTACCTGCACATTCTTAGACCCACAATGACAGAAGTATTCACGAAGTGTGTCCAGAATGGACGCATGACACCGTCAATGGCGGAAGCAAACATAATAGTTATACCAAAGGAAAGCAAGGACACAAACCAGGCAAAGAACTTTAGAGCAATATCACTCATAAATGTAGACTGCAAAATCTCTTCCAAAATACTAGCAACCAGACTCAACGCATACCTGCCTAAGCTCATACACTGCTCCCAGGTAGGCTACCTGAAGAACCCTATGTCGCACAACAACACGAGGCTGCTATGCCACATAATAAACCACTCCTCCAAGAGCAGCAAGGCAGCGGTCATGATAGCCTTGGACGCTGAGAAAGCGTTTGACAGGGTGTCCTGGCCATTTCTAGACCAGTGCATGGTAAAATTCGGGCTAGGACCCAACTATAGGAAGATGGTACTGGCCCTCTACAACGACCCCAACGCACGGGTGGTAGTAAACGGAGGTACATCGGAACTACTTCACCTAGGATGGGGGACCAGACAAGGATGCCCGCTCTCGCCAGCCCTGTTCCTGCTAGCGATAGAACCACTCCTAAACATGATCAGAACCAACACAGACATAGTAGGGATACCAGTAGAGGGAGAAACCTTTAAGCTAGCGGCATACGCAGACGACGTGATAATAATAACCGAGAACCCAGAGAGATCAATCAAAGCGCTGATGGAAACAATAGAACAATATACCCAGGTCTCTGGTTACAAATTAAACAGGGACAAACCCGAGTGCAAACCGCTGAACGTTCATACAACAAAAACGGTGTTGGGATCCTCCGGCCTCACATGGCAACAAAAACCTATCAAATACTTGGGCCTCCTCTTCGAGAGAGATCTAAGAGCCACACTAGAACACAATGAGCAAGCCATCATACAGAAAATAAAAGAAAGAGTAGAAGGATGGCCCCCCAAGTTCACCACGTGGTGGGGGAGAGCAGAAGTGATCAAAATGATGCTCACACCAATGGTAAATTACATGCTGTACATGCTGCCACTGATAAACACAGAGGACTTCCATAAAAGAATAGACAAAAGCTGAATAACTTCCTGTGGAGGGGGAAAAAGCCCAGAATAAGCCTACACAAGCTCAGACTGTCAAAAGACCTAGGCGGTCTTAATATAACCAACTTCAAGACTTTCCAAAAAGCGTGCATAGCCAGACAGGAGCTCCACTGGCTCAACCCGAGACCGGAATATACCCCGGCGTGGCTGACACTCGAGTGGGGACTACTAAAAGGGATGAATCCAGTTGCCCTTCTCACAGCTACCCGACATCCAGCTATCAAAGACAACCCCGTCCTAAGGAACACAAAAACAGCACTCCTAAGTGTTGACAAACTAATGGGAACAAGCATTAAAAAAAAAAAAAACTTGAGTCCATCTGGAACAACCCCACAATAAAATACAGGGATAAGACTCTGAACATGCATTCATGGTACAGACACGGCATCTCCACTGCCAGCGACCTACAGAAACAGGGCACGAACCTAACATTTGACACCCTAAAGGAAGAGTACAACCTAGAGAGCATAGAGCTGTACAACTTTCTGAAGATCAAGGTAGCTGTAAGAAAGGCCAACCTCAACGGTCTAACACCATCACTCATACAATACACCACCAACCTCAACATACTAGGACACCAAGTAGCTCACCTCTATAAGGTATTAAGCCTCAAAAACACCAAACTAAACGACAAAGTCACATCTTTTTGGGGCACACTAGCGGGCGGGGTGCTAAGTGAGGACGAGAGATCAGAGCTATGGAGATCCACGTCCAGGAAAAAGGTTACAGCAGCTCTAAACCAGACCAAATTCTGGCTCATACATAAGGCATACTGGACACCCGCCCGCCTAGCGTCCATGGGAATTCGCGATAGTGACTCCTGCTGGAATTGCAACAAGGGTAAGGGAGACCTTGCACACCTACTCTTCCACTGCTCCAAGGTTAGGAAATTCTGGAACACAATCGAGACACTAATAAACGATATCACAGGAGCCACCATGAAGCTAGACTTCCACAGCCTGGCACTGGGTTTCACATCCCCCTCGATCGCTACTACAGAGGACCGCGATCTCGTTGAGGTACCAGGTTTTTAGGGACCCGGCGGTGCCAGGGGGGAACACCCAAAGACCTCTTGAGTCCTTCCTGTTTTGGACCACAGAAACACAGAGTCTTCTAGGTGATGTCAAGGATCGAGTTTTATTGGCTGCAACCAAGTACCAAGCGTCCTAGAAGTACAACAGTACGGTGTGTATATTCTCAGGAGACTGTTCGTTTTTACAGAACCAGCCTTCTCTTTTTATACACAAATATCAGCTTCGGGCAAGAATTCCTAGTTTTACAGTTTGGCCATATACATATTTTCACAATAAAGAAAAAGCAGAGTCATGATGACAAGCCCATATCTTCATTTGTCCAGTTCGTGATGGATTACCCAGCAAGGCCCAGAACTTCCATCAGATATCGATGAACCCCCAATAAAATCGCGCACCTCCTCCTTGTAAAACTAGTCATAAAGAAGAAACAGGGACAGGTGTGTGTGTGATTAGCCATAGCTTGTATGCGATGAACGGTTTATGACATGTTGTGCTTTGATGCTAATCTCGTTCGCCCATTGGGATGGGGACTGCCCGAACAGGTTTGGCTGGAGACAGTGGAGTCAGCTCGCCCAGGTCACAGAGGAGTCAGCAAAGGTGTACGTGTCCTTTCGGATCGAATTCGGCCTTGGTCAATTGACTATGTAAGGGCAATCCCAAAATGGATGCGGCTCACAAAATGGAACCCGAGGGTTCAAGACATAAACTATGATTTAAAGGTGATTTCATCACTCAATCATGACGCAAATGCATAGGTATAATGTCCCAATCGTTACCGGTCTGCCGATACCAAATTCGTCATGGTACGATGATATTTTCTGACACGAGTGTAGAGCTTCGGTACCATACAATAGCAGGGTCCAGAATTTTCAGTACCACATCGTCGACCTACTACTTACAGCGGCAGTCAAAACACTTATGAACAACTGGAAGGACAAAGGGAAAGCCACGCCAAAAGCATGGCTCAACTGGGTCACTTTCCTAAGAGGGGCTGACAATATCACAGCGACACACTCACCCAAAACACACAGGCAGTCAAATATGTGGGGCTCCCTAGACAATTACCTAGCGTCGCACAAACCCCCATAGGGGATGCAACAAGACACAATGCCTACAGAGGCAGTGCACCCCGCCTGTATCTGTGCTCACACTAGGGATGAAACCGGCAACGCTCCTCTTTCTTCTTTTCTCCCTCTCTCTATCTCCCGGGGCGTGGGACCAAGGACGTCCACCAAGGACAAGTAGAACTTGAAAGACTGGCAATCGGACTAACTCCAATAAGACTGGAAGCTGGAAGCGAATCCTCCCCCCCCCCCCCTAGGCGCTTTTTCTTATCTTTTTCTCTTTCACCCCTTTTCTCTTTTTTCCTCCTCATGTGTATGTTATGCTCCATGTAAATATATATTTTTCTACAATAAAAAATTACGGAAATAAAAAAAAAAAAGATTGGGATCTATAGTTCCGAAACAATTCCAATAATTTTTCAGGATTTCTGAACAGATGGCATTCTTGTTTTTTTCAGTTGGAAGGAGAATGTCTTTCAAACCTTATGTAAGAAAGCAATCTACTGAAGTTCAAATTAAAATAATTAAGCGGTTCGATATGTAGGAACGGGAATATCTGCTTCTTCATAAGATTTCATCCAAACCAATCAAATGTAATCACATGAGCCATAATTCCAAATTAAATTTTATAAGTTTATTCAAAATTAAGATCGGATGCAAAACTTGGTTAGTTAATAAATATAAATAACGGTTTCAATAGTATCTTTTTAATTAATTTTAGACAGAAAAGTAGCACACATTCAGTAGAGTGCAATGTATCTTTCCAGTACACCAATGAATATTGAAAGAGAGAACCTGCCTATTATTATTATTATTATTATTACATTTCTTATATAGCGCCAGAATCGACCCCCGAAGGGGTATCTCCGCGCTTGCCTTGGGAACCTGTCCTGGTTTTTCCCTGTGAGATAGCCCCTACAGGGCATCCCCAAGGTGAAAGCCTGGCATCCCGCCGCGGGTGGGCCGTTGTGGCGATTAGGCAAGCTTAATGCCCAGAGTTGCAGAGTGTGAACCCATGATTAGGTCAGGCACCGAAGCGAGAATTATCGAGTCCGTGGACATTTGAGCTCAACACCCTGCCGCGTCGGGATTCGAACACTGGTACCAGGTCTGACCTCTGCTTCAGGGTCTGCCTGCTCTAACCAGTGAGCCACACTTCTCCAGGGAGCAAGAATGAACAAAACAAATGCAAAGGCTTACACCACACAAAAAAGGATACAAGCTATCCACCACGAAACATCCCTTTACACCGGGATCAGTCTCTGACAGTGAGGAAGGTGATGAAACCAATGGGCACGATGGCATCATTGTTCCCACTTATCCCTCACGCTCGCCTACACATGCGCCCATTCCTAGAATGGCTCAATCCACAGGAGGTTGGGAGGATCTAGTGGTTGTTGCACAAAGGGTGCAAGCACAGATACAATGGTGGGAATCCAACAACAGAGCACAGGGGAGACCTTTCGGGAACGCAACTTCATCTGTGACAATCACCACGGATGCATCAGTCACCGGTTGGGGGGCACACTTCAACCAGCTAAAAGTTTGTGGTCAATGGAGCGAACAGGAACTTTTACACATCCCTGAACGCTAAAAATATTTTACGACTCCATCCTTTGCTTACTTGCGATGCAAATACCAAAACAACCCTGTTTCGAACTTAAACTGTGTAGTAAAGGCATGTGTGGTAACGTTCCTCGGGGATAGTCACCATATCTATGTAACCTCTAAAGGAGTGCGTTAGGCCCATGATTTGCAAGGCTTCATATATGGCCTAGGACGAGGAAATTGGGTGTTGTTACATGACAATCTATTAACATACATTGCCAACCTGGTCTAATCCAGCACCAATGTAGACGAAATACTGTCTTGGGAAATGTGCAGGACTCAGCGTAAACTGCTCAAAGTTTGGGTTTGTTCCCATGCAGAGGCTAGCCAAGTTGGTAGAATAGGAAGGAGCCTCGGGTTTACTGGTGGCGATAGTCTGGTCTTTGAATCAATACCTTGGTATCTGGATCTCCCAAATTTCGAGATTCAAGCAGGATTTCTCTGCTACATGATCAACTGAAAAGCGATTTGCAACTTTGGCCCTCCTTACTCCTATCTTTCATTGTCTGACTGGCTTTAATAAAAATAGTAATACGCCTGAAGGTCTTCTACAAAATGTAGAACTTCCCTTACAGGCTGAATCCACACTGTTTTTGCTATGTGGCATCTGAGTGATCTGCTCAGAATTCACAGCATATGAGTGTTGTTCTGCACCTTTAGTAGTGGGAAGTGTCACTTTCACCCGCTGCCTAGTCTTCTATCTACATCCATGTGATGGATGGATGCCAGACATATGTTGCAATTATCTGTGCAGGTAATTATTTATAAGTCCATCAGTTATCATGCTAAAGGTACAACAAATATTGATACATTTGTTGTGCCTCTCAGCTCCATTGTACAGTATTTTGAGCGGTTTCATTGACCACCCTAGTCCATTGTTACTTTCTATAAATGTTGTTTTTAGCACAATGACCATGCACGCAAATTATGTGATCAAGACCACATTGTTTTAGACAAACAAACTCCCTACTTACTGCATTTACCGAAAATAGTAAATAACCAACAGTATATCTGGCCAAATGTTGCAAGTCAGCCTTCAATGGTGGTCTGGGTGTGGCAGATATTGAGACATGTTACCTGGCCTTTCTTCACAGTTTGATAAACAACTGGCTGTTTGATCTGAATCTTGACCCAGCATACTGCAACACATTATAGATGCTAGGGCAGTGATCTGCTTCACTTAGTATGAAAAGACAGACAGCTGTCTGAACGCCCCCATGCGTCAAAGATAGCGCTGGATGCTTTGACGGATACATTGGGCACTATGGAAAAGATTGGGAGATTGACTTCTTTACCGGTGGGTGAAGTTCTCCCACAGGTGACATCCCAGGCTCGATTTGACGTATGGGACAATCTAAGGATTTCCTCAACTGAACGGATGTTGAGATTATCGGAATCTTTGCAGATATACAAGCAGACGTTGGGCACTAGCCTTCCCAGTTCATCCGCTATTAGCAACTGGGTCATCCATTGCAGCCATATCTCAGCACTTCAAGACTCAAACTAGACTTTAACCTTTTCCATGCTCATGACGAGCTGAGCTCGTCATGAGGCCCGGTGTTCATAACGAGCTCAGCTCGTCATGAGCCGTGGAACGCTCGCATGCGGGGATAATTCCTCTGCTGTGCTGAGCGTTCCACGGGAGCCGGTGCACCTGTGACGAGCTCAGCTCGTCATGAGCACAGGAGCGCCGTGCCTCATGACGAGCTGAGCTGAGGAATTACCCCCGCAGCGAAGGGGCTAACCCTTTGGAGGCCAAATGCACACTTAAACAACTTTAGATAAGATGATCTCTAGGGTATAAAAATCGTGGCAATACGCACCCCTGAGACAGTTCCAGCAGTAAAGGCGGCATGGAAGACAGACGTTGGTTTATTTGACAACACTGACTGGACTAGGCGTCCCCTACAATCAGCCGCAGGGTCAATTATCCGATCTTGTGCCCTTTACTGTGTATTGTGTACTCATGCTTTGTTTGATGTTTTGTTTTATTATGCAAAATTAAAATAATGAATAAAAAAAATATCCTATCTAGTGTTGGTAGCCGGCCGCACCCATCGCTCTCTGCAGTGGTGGAACCCAGAAATGTATCAAAAGGACGGAATTTCATCAAACCTATTCCACAGGTCGCGCTCACAGCAGACGCGTCTCTGACCGGATGGGGTGCCCATCTCCAAGATTACACAATACAAGGCCTGTGGAGCAACAAGCACACTAGCCTCCACATCAACTATCTAGTGCTTCTAACAGTCTTTCTAGTTCTCAAAGCTTTTCAGACTCATCTCATAGGTAAAGCGGTCCTTGTCTGGATGGACAACATGACAGCAATGTACTGTGTACAAAAACGGGGGCGGGGACACACTCTCCAACTGTCACACCTCTCGTGTGCCATTTGGAATTGGGCAATCCATCACAAAATGTATCTTCTGGCAGAACACCTTCCACAGTATATCAAAGCTTGCAAATCTCTTATATGCAGCATATCTTTGCGCGCTCAAAAGTGCCTCGGTTTGTAACTATGGGAACTTTTTTTAGCTCTCTGAATTCTCTAATGGGGGCACTTTTATTTCAATGCCACAGACAATTTTCTGTCTCAGTCTAACCCTGCAGGTGCCTTTATCTTCACCCTAGCCCAGTGGTTCCCAAACTTTTGTGGCCCGTGGCTCCCTTGGCCGGGTTGGCGGTTGGCCGTGGCTCCCCTTGCCGGTGGGTCAGGCAGTGCACTGTGCTAGGCACGGATTTTTGACTTGAGTGAATTGCCACCAGGAGAGACCTACCGCTGTGCTGACGCCTCATCCGGGAGAAGAACACCGTGTCCCTGCATACCCTGCCCGCCTCCCGCCGCTCGCTGACCAGGCAGAGCCGCCGAGTGGAGCGCGGGTCAGGGGACTACAAGCCCCATCAGCCCAAGCGGGCTGCAACGCCAAAAGCCGCGCCAGGAGGCGCTTAAAGCCGAGGTCAGTTCTGACAACAGCGGAATTGCCACCAGGAGAGACCTACCGCTGTGCTGACGCCTCATCCGGGAGAAGAACACCGTGTCCCTGCATACCCTGCCCGCCTCCCGCCGCTCGCTGACCAGGCAGAGCCGCCGAGTGGAGTGCGGGTCAGGGGACTACAAGCCCCATCAGCCCAAGCGGGCTGCAACGCCAAAAGCCGCGCCAGGAGGCGCTTAAAGCCGAGGTCAGTTCTGACAACAGCGGAATTGCCACCAGGAGAGACCTACCGCTGTGCTGACGCCTCATCCAGGAGAAGAACACCGTGTCCCTGCATACCCTGCCCGCCTCCCGCCGCTCGCTGACCAGGCAGAGCCGCCGAGTGGAGCACGGGTCAGGGGACTACAAGCCCCATCAGCCCAAACGGGCTGCAACGCCAAAAGCCGCGCCAGGAGGCGCTTAAAGCCGAGGTCAGTTCTGACAACAGCGGAATTGCCACCAGGAGAGACCTACCGCTGTGCTGACGCCTCATCCGGGAGAGGAACACCGTGTCCCTGCATACCCTGCCCGCCTCCCGCCGCTCGCTGACCAGGCAGAGCCGCCGAGTGGAGCGCGGGTCAGGGGACTACAAGCCCCATCAGCCCAAGCGGGCTGCAACGCCAAAAGCCGCGCCAGGAGGCGCTTAAAGCCGAGGTCAGTTCTGACAACAGCGGAATTGCCACCAGGAGAGACCTACCGCTGTGCTGACGCCTCATCCGGGAGAAGAACACCGTGTCCCTGCATACCCTGCCCGCCTCCCGCCGCTCGCTGACCAGGCTGAGCCGCCGAGTGGAGCGCGGGTCAGGGGACTACAAGCCCCATCAGCCCAAGCGGGCTGCAACGCCAAAAGCCGCGCCAGGAGGCGCTTAAAGCCGAGGTCAGTTCTGACAACAGTGGAATTGCCACCAGGAGAGACCTACCGCTGTGCTGACGCCTCATCCGGGAGAAGAACACCGTGTCCCTGCATACCCTGCCCGCCTCCCGCCGCTCGCTGACCAGGCAGAGCCGCCGAGTGGAGCGCGGGTCAGGGGACTACAAGCCCCATCAGCCCAAGCGGGCTGCAACGCCAAAAGCCGCGCCAGGAGGCGCTTAAAGCCGAGGTCAGTTCTGACAACAGCGGAATTGCCACCAGGAGAGACCTACCGCTGTGCTGACGCCTCATCCGGGAGAAGAACACCGTGTCCCTGCATACCCTGCCCGCCTCCCGCCGCTCGCTGACCAGGCAGAGCCGCCGAGTGGAGCGCGGGTCAGGGGACTACAAGCCCCATCAGCCCAAGCGGGCTGCAACGCCAAAAGCCGCGCCAACAGGCGCTTAAAGCCGAGGTCAGTTCTGACAACAGCGGAATTGCCACCAGGAGAGACCTACCGCTGTGCTGACGCCTCATCCGGGAGAAGAACACCGTGTCCCTGCATACCCTGCCCGCCTCCCGCTGCTCGCTGACCAGGCAGAGCCGCCGAGTGGAGCGCGGGTCAGGGGACTACAAGCCCCATCAGCCCAAGCGGGCTGCAACGCCAAAAGCCGCGCCAGGAGGCGCTTAAAGCCAAGGTCAGCCCCGCCTCGCGGGACGCGAGCGGGACGCCGGGCGAAGCCCGGGCCAAGGGCGGGCCCGTTTCAGCCCGTTCCAGACTGAACCAGGCTGGGCTGGGCCCCCTCTCCTTGGTTTGGTTTGCAATCGCTTGATGACCCTCTCTTCAGTCAAAGGTACTCTTTAGATCTGTGTTTTTGATTCTTTTGGACTACCGTCTCTGTGCCTGCATACCCTTATCATGTCAGTAACAAGGGGATCCAGGAGTAAGACCGCACTTAGAACTGCGCAGTTTATAGGTCCCATCGATAAATTTATCTCTACTACTACTGAGGCTATCAATTTAAACATTTCCCTTTTAGAGCGCAGGGTATCACAGGACCTTGCGTTTGCTAAGAGATCCTCCTTGGGTCTCATAGCTACAGCTTTAACTCCAGTCCCAGCAGTTACATCTATTCCCAGCCTTTCTCAACCTGGAAATGTTATAGCACAATTACATTCCATTCCCAATGCTGTAGACCTATCGGCCACAAACCTGTCATTGGAATTGGACTCTACCGAGAACCTTGAGATCACCCCGGATTTGGAGCGGATTGTAGTTGATGACCAAACTCAAGGTATCCGTTCCATGGGGGTGAAAGAAGGCGCCATTCCTAAGCAGTCGATACCCACAAATAAAGGGAATAAGGCTAATCAACATCCCAAAAATAAGAAAAAGAAAGGGACTACTACAGCACCAGTCACGAATATACCTACCTGTACTAACTCTGTAACATCTGCTTCGCCTAACCTACATTGTACTTCCAAGGGTATTGTTCAGGGGGGGGCACCTTGTCCGTCTGACTTTGATAATACCGAGTTGTTTGAAAGACTCAGGGATTTCTTTAAACAACAACTCCAGCCCCTGGAACGGAGCATTATGGCCATTGAGAAACAGCTTGCCATACTTATTGCTAAATCTCCCAACCATCCAAGGGAAGGTATAGTTAAACCTGGGGGGGGTTTATCTGTGGTTTCACCTGCAGTGTCCTGTCCGGGGGTCCCTCCAGCTAAGACTAACATAGACAAACCATCTGTCAATACAGTTATGTTTAATACCAAACCTAAAACAAAGGATCCCACAATTTCAACACCGTCTACTGCTAACACCTGTACTAATTGTTGTAAATCTAAGCTGAAAGATAAACCATTACCCCAGACACCGTCATCTACTCAGCAAATTCTTGCTGTTCAGACCTCACAAGTTACTTCCAATGATGCCAATCGTACCCTGACCAATGAGCCTCTGCAGCAATCTACTAGCAAAAATAAGGTCCCCAAAGCTAATTCCCATGCAGACAAAAAGAGGCCCAGACCTAAACGCCCTTTTCAATTGGCTCCAGAGGTATCTCCATTTACGGCAATTCTAACAGGAGTACCGGAACTTCCAGAGGGAACTGATGAACCTCACTGGTCCCTCCGGAATAAAATTCTGCAGTGGCTTAGTATTCACAGGCCCCTGAAGCCCCCGTTCACCTGTAGAATATCTTCGGTACGTAGGGTATCTTGGGTGGGTAAGATCCCCAAGAGTATTCAAGGGGATTGTGTCATTGTTACATGTGAGGATGCCTCTACTGTGAACCACATCTGTTCTTGGCCCGATCTAGAGAAGAAAGGTGGAATTGATACCCACCGACTCTCCTTTTTCTATCCACCTTCTTCTAATTACCACTACCCAATTCCACCGCCAAATTGGGCAATGAACCAAGAACACCAATGGGACTATGGCGACCCTTGGCAAATACAACAGTTCAGAGGTAGGGATTGGGTACCCCGTCCCTGGTATCCTAATAACAACCGTTTTGCAGATGGCGGGTGGCAGGGCATCCAAACCTCTAACAGATTTGACAGCCTGGAGATGGTTGATTGACTTTATGTCCCTTTACCATCGATTCCAACTGTCAACAGGCGGTCGGCATCTGGGGTGGTTGTGCGATCTAACCCTGCCAGCCCTAGTCCTAACTCTGCTCTTACAGTGGCACCTGTGTCTTCTAGTGGTCATATGGTTCTAGATAAGACTCCCGCACCCGAAATTTCCTTTACCCAACCCCCTTCATCTTGTCATCACCCTTTTAACACTCAATCCCCTACCTGCAGGTCAGTAATCGGACCCTCAAAGATACCAGCTCAGGTAACTAAGCCGGGTGACCTTATATTGATATCCTGGAATATCGCTGGTATCGCAGGGAAGTTAAATACCCCTTTTTGGTCCAGATTTATAGGAGAAGGGTTCGATATAGTCCTCCTCCAGGAGACCTGGAGTCAGGAGGATATCAATGTAGAAGGTTATTCTTCTTATTGCCTGAATGCCACCAAATCTAACTCTGGTAGGGCAAAGGGGGGTCTCCTGATTCTCCTTTCCAACAGATTGGATACCTACAAAGTTAGAAGTAGCTCAAATGTGGGAGCTCACAGCCAGGTACTAAGGATTGCATGTGCTAAGGGTAAGGACCTAGTTCTTGTCAACTATTATAATAATATTTTTGATGCCTCCAGAGGGAATATCCTGTACCCCCTGGAAAAAGAAATAGCTAAGGCTATAGGCATTTCAAAGAAACAGTTAGACATTCTATGGGCTGGGGACTTTAATCTGCAGCCATGTCAGCTATCTAAGGGCAACCCATGCGGCTTTGGGGTGGAGCCGGATAATTCTAACGGGGGTGCGGGAAGAAGTGAGGATTTTCCCCACTTCCCACATTGCCATTACGGCTCCACCTTAAACAAACTGCTATCTAAACTAGATTTATCCCTATTAAACTGTAATAAAAATAAGCAGAATGCCACATGTCCCACCTTTACAGGGAGGGAAGCTGGGACTTTCATCGATCACATTTTGTTCTCAAGTAACGGGGATTATTTAAGCTTGTACGTGAGAGAGGAAAGTCTCTGCGATCACAACAGTATTTGTGTCACCCTTCCTTCAAGGGGTGTTACACATAGAACTGGGGAAACCTGCACCACCGATATAGTGTCCCAACGACCCAATGGTCCGAGAATCAAATGGACGGGGGTCAATTCTGCGGCCAAACAGAGGGAGGTAATAATCAGTTGTAAAATTGAGATTAGTTATTGCCTTAAAGATGTTTTTAATCACGATCTTCTGATATCCCAATTTATTAATATCAATACCATCATTGAGGGTATCTTCACCAAGAAACCCTCAGCTAATAAAACGATTAAATTGGGATGGTTTGACAAGCCCTGTACCGTAGCCCTACGGGAACTAAAACGTGTTTTAGGGCTCAAACCCCGCGATGGCATTAGCATCAAAGAAGCAAGGGTTAATTACAAACTGGCTATCTCTAACAGGAAAAAGGTACTACAGAGAGAAGCCTGGGATAAATGGAATGAAGCAGTTGAGACAAAAATAGTAAACTTTACTGGGAAATAGTCAACAGTCCATTTTTAAACACAGAAGGTGTCCCAGAAATCACTTCTTATGTTGCCTGCGAGGACTGGGTCTCTCACTTCACTAACATTTTTAATCCAGAAAGGGTATCATTAACCCTACCTCTTGCCGATTCGCCAATGTGGTTACCTATACCGTTAGAGATCACGCTGCAAGAGGGACTAGAAGGTCTTGCTAATAGCAAGGGGGGGAAGGCCCCGGGACCTGATGGGGTGCCCATAGATTTATTAAAAACAGAACCTAATCTGTGGGCCCCCAGTTTGGTTAGGACCTTTAACTGTGCAGCGGAAGGCAATTTCCCCCCCTCTTGGGGTCAATCGGTTATCATCCCCTTATATAAAAAAGGCAGCAAATCCGAGGCCTCCAACTATCGGCCAATCTCTTTATTGGATGCCTCAGTAAAGGTTATGAGTAGAATTCTGCTCAAAAGACTAGAAACTTGGGCAGAAGATATGAACATTTTAACTAAAGTGCAATACGGCTTCAGGAAGGGGATGGGTACCCTGGAGCAATGCGTGAATTTGGATCTTTTAATTAATAAATATACAGTGGCTAAAAAGGGCAATTTATTTTTATGTTTTGCTGATCTGAGCAGCGCATTTGATTTAGTTGATCACAGCATTCTTTGGCAGGTTTTATTGGAGTTAGGAGCACCGAAAGAAATAGTACACTTTCTGGCTAGGCTTTACCAGAAACTTTCCTGTAAAGTCCGATATGGTACCCATGGTGAATGTACACCATTTTTTAAGGTATCTAGGGGCATCCGCCAAGGATGCGTACTAGCTCCCCTTTTATTTTCTCTTTTTATTAACTGTGTTGACCGTACCTTGGCTACCATACCTGCAGACGCCCCGCAGATTGGAGGCAATTCTGTCTCAATCTTACTTTATGCGGACGACGCGGTACTTTTATCACGCACTCAGTTAGGCTTACAGCATCTCATTGATGGTTTTATGTTGTTTATACAAAACAGGAGACTCTGTGTAAATAAATCTAAGACCTATGTTATGCTGTGTGGCGAGTCAGCCAATAAACAAAAGTCCAATTTCTATCTAGACAGCGATAAAATGTTACAAGTTAAAACATTTTGTTATTTAGGAATCACCTATGCTAACGATGGGTCCTGGAAATCAGAGCTTGAAAATGCCAGGTTGAAAATGACTCGCTGTACTAGCAGCGTTTTTCGATTTTCTTCTAAGCTCGGTTCGAGAAGCATCCGTGATATGATCAACATTTATAATATTCGCTGTGTTCCCTCGGCATTGTATGGGGCTGGGGTGTGGGGCCACACAGACGGCACCTCTCTCCAAAAAGAGGAGAACAAGTTCCTAAGAAAAGTGCTTTGTGTTCCCCACTCCGCTTCCATTCAATTAATCCACGACGAGGTTGGGGTTGAGTTTATCTCGGACTTAGCAGCCGTTCGTCCACTCTTATTGTGGCGTTCTATTTGGGCTAAGCCAGAAACTCGATTCACTCAAGAAATTATTCTTGACTGTATAGGCCTGGATTTTTCTTTACGTATTCTTTGGCTGAAATATATTAGTTTCTGGTTTAAGACTTTGTTTGATATTGATGTTCTTACTGACCCCGAACTCGCGGTAGCAATACCCAAAAAAGAGATCAAACAAACTTTTCTGATGTACAAAAAGAAAGGGCGAGATGAGGTATATGGTAAGCTAACTACCGTGAAGTTCTATAGAGAACTTAACTTACCATCGGGGTTCCAAGTCTATCTCCTATATGTCTGCCGCCCATCTCATCAATATGTTTTAACCCGCGTCAGGTTGGGTATCGTACACCATTTAGTTGCGTTTCCAGTACAGAAACAGAAATCTGAAACTCCCTGCCCTTGCGACAATGTTTCACGCCAGAGTTGCTGCCATTTCTTACTTTTTTGTAAATTTTATCACTTTTTAAGATTAAGGTATTTAAAACCTATATTTATTAAATATAATATACGGTCTTTTAAGAAAGCCCTTGCGTTACTATCAGCTTTAGAAAATGCGGACATATGTTTTTTTGTTGCCACTTTTATTTTGAAATGTACAGCTGCCAGGAAAAGTATTGTATTGCTAGGATTTCTATACTCCTGTCTGTACCTTCCCAAAATGTACAGTTGCCAGGGGGAGCACTTGTTTAGCAGTGTTCAAACTCATTTTCAATCATGTCTGTATATGCTTTTTTCCTTTCGATTTTTTTTTTTTTTTTATACTTTATCATACAGCTGCCAGGAAACGTTTAGTGCTGCTATATTTCTATACTTTCCTGTCTGTATCCAAATTTTAAATCAAAATTTTCTTGTCCCATGATTTAGGCAGGGGCTTGTTATTCAACGTACAGCTGCCAGGATAAGCATTTTGTGCCAATCTATTTATTCCTGTCTGTACGATTTTAACTTCTATACCTTTTTGTCATCTTCATGTTTTTTTAATTGAGATCCAATGTTTAAACGCTTGTTAATATGTGTCCTATCCCCATATGAATTATTTTGGATTCCCCTGTATAAATTTTGTAACAATTTTCTAATGCAATGGATTGATTTCATGTTTTGCTTGTATGATTTGTTTGCAAATCGAATAAAAGCTTTGAAATTGAATTGACTTGAGTGTTTTAGGCCACGCCCTTTGTTGCATCGGTCACGCCCCTTTCTTTATCCATCTTGGGGCCCTGCATTTGAATGGGTGTCGGAGCGCTTCACCCGTCCTGCCACCAGCTGCATGGGTGTTTCCTCCAGGCCTCAAAGATCCACCCAAATGCACAGGGCACATGGGGAGCAACCTCAAAAGCTGAGAGGGAGGAGTGGGGA
The DNA here is from genome assembly GCF_964263255.1 of Lissotriton vulgaris. NCBI lineage: Eukaryota > Metazoa > Chordata > Amphibia > Caudata > Salamandridae > Lissotriton > Lissotriton vulgaris. Next base: position 251,487 of record NW_028254302.1, on the reverse strand, counting down.
AGGAGTTCCAAGCCCTGCATAATGAGTAAGCAAGTCCTGCAACACTATATTAACAGGAATAAAACTTAAACTGCTTGATCTGCTTACAAACAACGTTTAGGTTTAATCAAATGGAGAGCTAGAAAGTGAAACTATGTCTCTGACACATGATGAGTCGTTCCATACGACCGGTCTTTCCGCAGCCAGGCCCAGACCCAGACCCTGGCTCCTCTGTGTCTGTGACTTTGGCAGCTTGCCCACCCCAGGATCGGCTGCCTGCAGCAACTTCCAGTGCCTCTGCTGTAGTGACCAGTTCTGTGGGTCCATTGCCAGGGACGCCGTTGACCAACTGCAGATGTTGTGTTCTCTTTCAGCCTGGCCCCCCTTCTCTCCGAGCCCAGCCGCCTCTGCTCCTGCAGTCAGCGGGTGTCTGGGGAATGCTGCTCTCCTCTGGTCCTAGCCCGGCAGGCAGGTAAAACTAGCCTTCGAGCAGGGCCAGCCTTAGGCATGCGCAAGCTGTGCACCTGCACAGGGCCGCCAAACTGCAGGGGGCCGCCACACCAATATATATCCTTAGATACATACTTGCGTGGCGGCCCCCTACCTACGCTGCCTGCCCAGGGCCGCCATGAGCCTATAGCCGCCCCTGCGGAGTCCGAGCCCCCCAAACAAGAATCTCAGCTTTTAAAATGTTTTGGGTTTCCGTGTGTAACTCATGTATCTCCTTGGATCATACAGGCGACGTGACTGACTGGCCTCGTTTCAGGAAAGTGCAAGTGCTGGGAAGAGTGTGTGGCGGGGATGAGCTTGTCGCAGCCTGTGATTGCAGGAATGGGGGCGGGAGGTGGAGAGAGGGCGCTCTGCGCCAATGTCTCAAAGCACGTGCGATGCGTGTTGAAGTGGCATTTCTTTGAAACCCCCCCCCCACATCCTGCGTGGCGCCGCGGCGCCCCTGACTTCTCATCACGGTGCACCAGGGTGCTGCGGCGCACACTTTAGGAACCACTGCCCTAGCCTTTCCACAGGGCCCCCTGCACACATGTGTGCCCCGAAGGCTGCTTTGCGACTCCAACACATTGCAGTTTGCTCATTGGTCTGCTGTTTATCGGGCTCTGCCATTGGTGAGGTGCTCAGCGTGAAGATTTACGCAGGGCTAGTGCATAGCACGACCAGTGGCTCTATTCGTGCAATGTGTGTGCTGGTGCTTGTTATCTCAGTGCATTGCACAGTGCGATGAAAGTGGTGCCACCCCAAGTCTTTACCCTACCCAGTGTTTTGGATCCACCTCTCCGCGCTTCCACACCTCACAGAACCATAGAACACCCCTACAGAGCCGCGCCCCTTCTCCCATGTTCCGCTGCCCATATATCTGTACCGCACACTAACGCTGGGGCGCAACTTCCATTGTTGCAGCATGTGAAAGCGTTTCACCTTAGTGCATCCGATAATATCAATGTATTGAGAGGTATTTATTTGAAGCGATAGTTTTAAAACTTGAACTTAGAAACATTATGCGTTTCTCCACCCTCATGAGGATGCCGTTAGTAAACTAAGAGGCAAGTCAGTTGTCATGTGCATAGATTCTTATTGCGTTTGGAGAAACATTCATATTCTATTAAATCATGCACGCAAGAGGTATTTGTACAGAGCACATTCTGAACTCATGTATTTCAAGGTGCTATCCTATGCAATAATAAAGAACAAGCATTGAAAATGCAATAGGTTTTGCCTTTGAGTTAAAGCCATTTGCTTTGCTAATGGTATTCTAAAGCAAAGCAAATGGCTTTAATTTAATCAAAGGCAAGACTGAAGCATTTTTACTGCTTGTTTTAGGTATCGCCTGGCGTTAGCAGCGCTCATGCGCTGATCTAGCTATGCGAGGGCCTCTTGGAATCAATACGGATTTGTGTCTCGTGTCTCTGATCTACCTGTACTTTTGATTGGCGAGCGTCGTTTCTCGTCACTGTTTGTTAAACCCAGTTTGTTGATTGCACCATAGTGTCTTTGGCCTCTCCTGGTTGCTATCCTTTTGACTTGAGGCCACGCCAACCTAGACTGGATGTTTTACTTGCGGAGTGATACTCTCTCCTTACTTAGTGGGAGAGAACTTTTTTTCGGTCATTCCGGCTATGAAGTGTGATGTTTTAAGTTGTATGTTGACACCGCGCTTCATTTATTTAGTTATTGTTTTGCTTTCATTCAGAGCGCGGTGCCCGAATTAAGGGTAAGCACTTTTTTGGTTGTTATTATTCAATTAATAATAAAGAGGGTCAATGGGGAATATTTAGTGACCATACAATGGTATCATCCCCTGAATTATGATTACTACCAAAAGATACCAGTAGGTCAAACAGAAGTAAAACTGTCTCAAAAACGTGTTGGTTAGGGAACAGTCACCAAGTCTATATTTCAATAGTACGTGGTTGTCACCAAATGATTCCCATCAGATACCCGTCCTGTGCCGCCCTACATCATTTGGGATCCTTCACCCAAAGGAATTGATGAAAAACCACTTAAGATTAGGTGAACTGTAACCTAATCAAGTGGAAAAAAGCTCAAATGTGATGGGTTGGTCTGTGTGGCATAAGTAGAAGTGGAAAGAACTATTTTAATGGTATCCTATCTACACCCAACAATAAAAACAGTGCATGAGTGTATTAAACTTATATATACTCAGATGTATTGAAGGTCAACATGTTTCTGCGGTAGTTGGAGTCATAGGATCTACCACAACACGAAAATATTAGTCTCGCTAATCTGTACGTACATCACTTCGAGCAAGAACATGTGTTCGCAGACACAAATCTCCATCTTAGTTGTCTGCGTACCTGGAAACGTTACATTGACGATATTTTCGTGGTGTGGCGTGGAAGTGAGACAGAGTTAAAGGAGTTCCATACTTGGCTCAATCTAAGGAACTCGTTCTTGAAATTTACAATGGAATATGACACTCAGCAATTGGCCTTCCTAGATTTACTTATCTGGAGTACACCTACTGGCCTTGCCTCGGAACTTTACCGAAAACCAATGGCGCGCAATTCTCTACTCAACTACAACAGCTGCCATCCGAAGGCCCTGCGGGACAATTTACCTTATGGGCAATTTTTGCGTATACAAAGAAATTGGTCAAACAGAACGCTCTTCGAGACACATGCCCAACCACTCTCCCTAGACTTGTCACACAAGGAATACCCCAAAAAACTAATACAGACATCAAAGAAACGAGCGGCTAACAACAACAGAGCCGGCCTTCTGGAAATTCTACCACCCAAGCCGAAAACAGAACGCATTACCTGTGGAACTTTTTCAAATCAGATCACCAAAATTGTGAAGAGACATTGGGGGATACTAAACACCGGCCAAGACACGCTCCCCCTCCCCCTCTTTGCTTACAAGAGAGGCCAAAATTTGAAGGACAAACTTGTCCATACACTACCCAAAAATGAAGGACCAAGAGCAGTCGGTACTTAATGCAACATGCCAGCTGTTACAGGGCATCACCCCTGTGGACAATGTGCCGCATGTCCCCAAACAGAAAAAAACTACAACCATTGACATCAGGACGGAGAAAGTTTGGGAACAACCAGATTCACAAACCGCAACAGCACAAATTTGATCAACCTAATCAAATGTCCCTGCAGCAAGATGTATGGGGGCATGACCATTCGCAAGATTAAATTGCGAATATCTGAACACAAAAGTTCAATACGGTGTTGTAGACAGGCTACTAAGCTCACAAATCACTTTCTACTTGCAAAACATCTACCAACAGATATAAGATGGACGGTCTTGGAACAACCCATAATACCAACACACATTGTAGATATTAGCACATTTCTGTTCAAACGCGAACAGAGATGGGTCTACAGGTTACAAACTCAAAAAACAGGCCTAAATGAAGACATCCCATGGATGTCATTATGAATGAATCATTTGCTCGGTTCGGGTTGAGAGCAGAGCAATCGATTTTATCTAACCAATACCTGTAGGTTCACATGACACAAATACACCTTATGAAAATTGATTGTGATCCAGAAGTACTTCATATCATAGTAATGCCATCAGGATGAATACATCAAACATCCCCTTTCTTTGACATACGTAGCCACTATGGAAGAGAAGGTGAATAAATAAATATTTCTAACACCAGTTAATATTATGGAGACCTTCATATCCGAGTTATCCCACTCCACTCCAGAATATATGATAATATACGAGAGCATAGTGATGCAACCCATTTTTATAGGGGCCTCGCCTTACCTTGCAAATAAAAACACGATTTGCTCATCTCTATAACGATTTTTTCCGAAGCTTACAACGAGCATGTTGCATAGCGTAGAATGGGGCTTTTCACAAACATCATAAGACGCGAGCATCCACTTGCGCTTTACAAACTCGATATTCAGAGATATATAACTGCATTACTACCTCGCCTCTCCATTGCTAGGCAACCAGGATTATCAACAAACATTGCCTAGCGTAACGTCTCTCTTTACGCAAGAACACAGGCATCTTGCCGCTGAGCGGAACGTCACTCGTGACGCGGCATCATGTGACACGGGCAACACCATGTGACACGGGTGCCCAGCCAAGCCGCCTAACGTAGACGTCGATCTTGACGTTGTGTCATGTGACACGGATAGCCAATCGCGTCTTAGACGCTTAACAACAAGGAAGGATAAAGACCCGCTTCCTGTCCGGTCGGTACCTCCCTCCATGACAGCCAAGACGGATGTCCGGAGTACCGACGGACAGGTAAGCAGGGCAGGGGTTTGTTAGCTCTTTCTCTAACATAGAGAAAGGCATACTTTTAATGTGGGTAAGGTTCGCTTTTTCCTCTCATGAGTGGAGTAATATTACTTGATCGCTCTTTGATCTTTAAATAGACTCTTACTTACAAGACTTGTGTGTAACTTCTTACAAGTCCCAAAAGCAAAATATAACCCTGTGTGCAATAACTGGGCAGGGCAGAGGTGTGTGGTCTTGTTTCTGAGTATATCAAGTAAAGAAGCACCAATCGCTTTTCTCAATGGGTATTACTGATTGGGCTAATATTGATTAAGCGACCTCTGAATTTAAATGCTCAATATAATGGATGATTTGTCTTCGGTTGTCGTGCTAAATACATAGATGCTATGCTCAATGGTTATGCATCTTTCCTCTTCCATTCCCTGCCTCCTTCTCTCTTACAGAGCGGTGCTCCGTTTTTACCTGAGCTGTAGCCAGGTGAGGTGGAGCTTATATTCCCCACATATTGGGTGAGTAAAAGATACATGCATGTCTTAAAAATAAGGTCCCACATTAGAAAGGGTGACCATATTTTATGATCTACTTATTGAGACCGTTAGACCAATAAATGATTGGCCTCAAACAAAATCACACATTCACTATGTGTCAAGTAAACTGTTATAATTATGTGTTTTTTCTGTTTTTCATTTGTTGGTTCGTCCCTCGTGATTGACTGAGCAGGCGAAGTTCAGGTGACACTTTTATCACTTTTGTTTGGAACTTTCACTTTTATGCAGTAGCATTTGACATAAGGTCCTGATGAAGCTGGAGGAGATCCCATGACTCCGACTACCACAGAAACATGTTGATCTTCAATACATCTGAGTATATATAAGTTTAATACACTCATGCACTGTTTTTATTGTTGGTTGTAGATGGGATACCATTAAAATAGTTCTTTCCACTTCTACAACCCAATCTTAAATTCACACACCTTTTCAACACAGTTACTTTAACACTTTTGTGCACTGCTAATTATTCTTACCCTCCTAATGCCACACAGACCAACCCATCACATTTGAGTTTTTTTCCACTTGATTAGGTTACAGTTCACCTAATCTTAAGTGGTTTTTCATCAATTCCTTCGGGTGAAGGATCCCAAATGATGTAGGGCGGCACAGGACGGGTATCTGATGGGAATCATTTGGTGACCACCACGTACTATTGAAATATAGACTTGGTGACTGTTCCCTAACCAACACGTTTTTGAGACAGTTTTACTTCTGTTTGACCTACTGGTATCTTTTGGTAGTAATCATCGGTTGTTATTATTCACCTAACTCCTCATGGGGTGCGTTTTATTTGCATTTAGTAACCGCAACGCAGTGATATACACACCTCACTTTCACTGCCGTAAACGTTTGCAAGCATTAAATCTTACTTTTCAGCAGCACACACCTGCACTTTCACTGCTGTGACGTTTGCGCTGTTGAAAAGTAAGAATTAATGTTTGAAAACGGCACAGCAGTGAAAGTGCGGTGTGTGCGCTGTTAAAAAGTAAGACACACACAGCGCTTTCACTTTATTAAAGAGCTGGAGGGGTGAGATGCATGGGGCAAGGCGGACTGGTTCTTGTCTCTGCTACGCGTTGTTTGGTAGCTGGCAGCTCTGTGTTGTGGGTGTGACTTGTTGGGGTGTATGTATGTCTGTGTGTAGTTGTCCCTGCCACTTTCAGAAGCGCACATTGTCAGTGCAGCTCCTGTTTGTGTATGTTGTGTGCTGGTTGGTTGTAGGAAGATCGGGGTCGGTGACTGCACACAACGGATGTATGGTGTCTCCCAGCGCCGGCGCAAACAGAATTCTCTCCTTTGTTCCCTTCCTGCTTGTGTTGTTCAACTTGCAGTATGACGGTAAGAATGCTGGGGGAGCAATAGGTTAAAGCAATTTGCTTTGCATTACAATACCATTAGCAAAGCAAATGGCTTTAACTTAATCAAAGGCGAGACCTATTGCATTTTCAATGCTTGTTTTTTGGGTGAATCTAAGCTTCCTCAGTGTTGAAAATATTCTGGTATTTTTGTTCACTTTTACAGCCTGCCAATAATAGTTTATAATTATTTGTTTGCTATACACTTGAGTAGTGTATAATAAACCTCTTTAAGGTACATCATCTTTTGAGTTCCCATTTCCTGCCTTTTTCTGAAGGATAGACCAGTTCCTGTTAGCTGTAAAGATTGGGATCTATAGTTCCGAAACAATTGCAATCATTGTTCAGGATTTCTGAACAGATGGCATTCTTGTTTTTTTCAGTTGGAAGGAGAATGTCTTTCAAACCTTAAGTAAGAAAGCAATCTGCTGAAGTTCAAATTAAAATAATTAAGAGGTTCATTATGTAGGAACGGGAATATCTGCGTCTTCATAAGATTTCATCCAAATCAATCAAATGTAATCACATGAGCCATAATTCCAAATTACATTTTATAAGTTTATTCAAAATTAAGATCGGATGCAAAACTTGGTTAGTTAATAAATATAAATAACGGTTTCAATAGTATCTTTTTAATGAATTTTAGACAGAAAAGTAGCTCACATTCAGTAGAGTGCAACGTATCATGAATATTGAAAGAGAGAACCTGCCTAGGAGCAAGACTGAACAAAACAAATGCAAAGGCTCACACCAGACAACAAAGGATACACGCTATCCACCACCAAACATCCCTTTACACAGGGATCAGTCTCTGACATGAAACCAACGGGCGTGATGGCATCATTGTTCCCACTTATCCTTCACGCTCGCCTACACATGCGCCCATTCCTAGAATGTCTCAATCCACAGGAGGTTGGGAGGATCTAGTGGTTGTTGCACAAAGGGTGCAAGCACAGATACAATGGTGGGCATCCAACAACAGAGCACAGGGGAGACCTTTCAGGAACCCAACGGGGGAGACCTTTCAGGAACCCAACATCATCTGTGACAATCACCGCGGATGCATCAGTCAACGGTTGGGGTTCACACTTCAACCAGCTAAAAGTTTGTGGTCAATGGAGCGAACAGGAACTTTTACAGATCCCTGAACGCCAAAAATATTTTACGACTCCATCCTTTGCTTACTTGCGATGTAAATACCAAAACAACCCTGTTTCGTACTTAAACTGTGTAGTAAAGGCATGTGTGGTAACGTTCCTCGGGGATAGTCAGCATATCTATGTAACCTCTAAAGGAGTGCGTTAGGCCCATGATTTGCAAGGCTTCATATATGGCCTAGGACGAGGAAATTGGGTGTTGTTACATGACAATCTATTAACATACATTGCCAACCTGGTCTAATCCAGCACCAATGTAGACGAAATACTGTCTTGGGAAATGTGCAGGACTCAGCGTAAACTGCTCAAAGTTTGGGTTTGTTCCCATGCAGAGGCTAGCCAAGTTGGTAGAATAGGAAGGAGCCTCGGGTTTACTGGTGGCGATAGTCTGGTCTTTGAATCAATACCTTGGTATCTGGATCTCCCAAATTTCGAGATTCAAGCAGGATTTCTCTGCTACATGATCAACTGAAAAGCGATTTGCAACTTTGGCCCTCCTTACTCCTATCTTTCATTGTCTGACTGGCTTTAATAAAAATAGTAATACGCCTGAAGGTCTTCTACAAAATGTAGAACTTCCCTTACAGGCTGAATCCACACTGTTTTTGCTATGTGGCATCTGAGTGATCTGCTCAGAATTCACAGCATATGATTGTTTCTTTTTTTTTTGTTTGTTTTTTTTTGTTTTTTTTATCTTCAAAAACCTTTATTCAACAAAAGTTGCATAGCTAAATTTCATACAGCATATGATTGTTGTTCTGCACCTTTAATAGTGGGCAGTGCCACTTTCAGCCTCTGCCTAGTCTTCTTTCTACATCCATTTGATGGATGGATGCCAGACATATGTTGCAATTATCTGTGCAGGTAATTATTTATAAGTCCATCAGTTATCATGCTAAAGGTACAACAAATATTGATACATTTGTTGTGCCTCTCAGCTCCATTGTACAGTATTTTGAGCGGTTTCATTGACCACCCTAGTTCATTGTTACTTTCTATAAATGTTGTTTTTAGCACAATGGTCATGTATGCAAATTATGTGATCAAGACCACATTGTTTGAGACAAACAAACTCCCTACTTACAGCATTTACCGAAAATAGTAAATAACCAACAGTATATCTAGCCAAATGTTGCAAGTCAGCCTTCAATGGTGGTCTGGGTGTGGCAGATATTGAGACATGTTACCTGGCCTTTCTTCACAGTTTGATAAACAACTGGCTGTTTGATCTGAATCTTGACCCAGCATACTGCAACAAATTATAGATGCTAGGGCAGTGATCTACTTCACTTAGTATGAAAAGACAGACAGCCGGCTGAACGCCCCCATGCATCAAAGATAGCGCTAGCTGCTTTGAAGGATGCATTGGGCACTATGGAAAAGATTGGTAGATTGACTTCTTTATCGGTGGGTGAAGTTCTTCCACAGGTGACATCCCAGGCTTGATTTGACGTATGGGACAATCTAAGGATTTCCTCAACTGAACGGATGTTGAGATTATCTGAATCTTTGCAGATTTACAAGCAGAAGTTGGGCACTCGCCTTCCCAGTTCATCCGCTATTAGCAACTGGGTCATCCATTGCAGCCATATCTCAGCACTTCAAGACTCAAACTAGACTTTAACCTTTTCCATGCTCATGACGAGCTGAGCTCGTCATGAGACCCGGTGTTCATAACGAGCTCATGAGCCGTGGAACGCTCGCATGCGGGGATAATTCCTCTGCTGTGCTGAGCGTTCCACGGGAGCCGGTGCACCTGTGACGAGCTCAGCTCGTCATGAGCACAGGAGCATCGTGCCTCATGACGAGCTGAGCTGAGGAATTACCCCCGCAGCGAAGGGGCTAACCCTTTGGAGGCCAAATGCACACTTAAACAACTTTAGATAAGATGATATCTAGGGCATAGAAATCGTGGCAATACACACCCATGAGACAGTTCCAGCAGTAAAGGCGGCATGGAAGACAGAAATTGGTTTCTTTGACGACACTGACTGGACGAGGCTGATGCCCCCACCTCAAGTGGTGATCTTCCCAAACTGCATTTTGTAGTACGTTTTGTAACACCACCACACTTAATGTAACATGCTATTAACGAACCTACGCTGGGAGTTTACACCTTCATCTCTCCTTTTAATAATTCATAATACAAAAAGGGGGGGGGAACCCTCTATACAACTCCCGTTCTCATCTTGATTTCAATATGTTCCGAAATGTTCTCTTCTTTTTGCTGCCAGATCTCAATAAATCTAACTTTGAAATCGCCAAGACAGAGGACTGCCAGTCTAGACAAGAAGGAGGGACAGGATCTGTCCATTTTATGCAAATTTGTCTCCTAGCTAGGAGCATAGCATAAAAAAGTAGTGATCTTACAGGGCCACAAACATTATCCTTCAAGCCAAAGATGATCAAAGGCAGGCCAATAGTAACAAGGCTTCCTATTGTATCCAACAGGAATGTTCCAATACTGTCCTAAAAAGAGGCCAAGGCTGGGCACTCTTTAAACATATGAATGGCCAATCCACATTTCTTACAGCATACAGGCAACTCTTTATTGATTTTCACAGTCTCAATGGGGTGAAGTAAGCCCTATTAACAGTGAACAGATGGTTCCTTTTTAACCAAGACGGTTTTACAATTTCGTATAAGATTTTAAACGAGTTCTGCCCCAATGTATCACAGTCTTGAGCAGGTAGAGAGCTTCCCCACAGTTTCTCGGCAAGTTTAAAGTCACCGTCCAAGATAGCCTGGTACCAGAAGGAGACTTCCTTCTTCCCTTGGGGTCTGGTCACAAGCTGGTGTTCCAGGTGATTGCCTCCACCTAATAAGCTACCATAAGTTGTTTGTAGGTGTGACTGGACCCAACTGGCCAGCTGCACATATTTAAATTTAGAAAGACCAGTCCCAATCCTATCCCTAAGTTGTTGCCATGTAACTAAGGTGCCATCTGAGATCAGGTCCCCCAAACTACAAGACCGGCTTCCCTCAAAGGGGTTGCCAATCTATCCCTCAAACATTCTGGGCCGCCGGGGGAATCCCATAGGGGAGCCAAGCTAGAGAAATATCCAAGAGTGACTGACCTCCTCAATTCAGCCCATGTTTTACCAAGGCCCTGCAAAACCTTAAGCCTAACTTTTTTTTTTTAAACTTAGGATCGCCATATTTAAACAGAAAGCCCTCCACCGAAAAGTGTGCACCCTGAAGCATAGCTAAAAACATCCCTCCTGCTCCGGTATTGACCAGCATTTTCAGAAGCATGTGTGCATGAGAGAGTTGGAAGGCCCAAACATAAAGCTGAATATCCTGCAAAGCCGGAACTCTCTTCTCCCTCCTGCGGCTTACCTTTTTCCAAGCTATCCTGGAGAGTTTATATCCCCAGACAAAAGAATTTATATCCCTCTGAGTTTTATCAATTTGTCATTTCTCAAAATGAAGGGGGATACTATTAAAGAAAAATAATTTTTGGGAGTATTGACATTTTTACTAAGTTGACTCTGCTAATAATTGAAATGGCGAGCGAAGCCCAAGATTTCATTAGCTTCACGCACTCTTTCCCCACGTGGTCAAATTAGTTTTGGCGATCTTAGTAATATCTTGCAAGATATTTACCCCCAGGTCTCTCCTTCTAGGGCTTATCTGGTGCGATAATGATTTGCCGCCTAATTCCAGACCATAACCTCTGTCTTTGCAGCATTAATTTCGTAGCCTGAGACTAGCCCAAACTCCTGGGCTTGGCTAATAACGGCTGTGTGTGCCGTAACTAGATTAGCTGTAAAAAATTCCAATATCATCAGCATAGAGGGCTACCTTTCTCTCCCACTCCCCATATTTAAAAGACTGGATGTAGGAGTCCTCGCTGAGCCGTTGAGCGAATGGCTCAATATGTAAATCAAAAAGGAGAGGAGAGTGGGCAGCCCATATCTAGTCCCCCTAGAGATATTAAAATGACCAGTGAGGTTGCCATTTGCAAGAAGTCTAGCCGTTGGTCTCCGGTAGATGGATTGTATGATATGGCGAAATGTCTCCCCAAGATTTAATTTTTCCAAGACCTCCGACAGGTATATCCAATTCACCCTGTCACAGGCCTTAGTGGCATCCAAGGTCGTAGCTGATAGGGGAATAGAGTATGTAGAGGTCAGGTCAATCGCTCCGATTAGATCACATGTAAGGTGAAAAAGCTGGCGACCCTTTACGAAACCCTTCTGGTCTGAATGCAAAATATCTCCTGCCACTATACCACATCTCGCTGCCAATATAGAGGTAAAGATTTATAGTCTGCTTCAGGAGAGATATGGGTCTATAAAACCCACAATTAGATGCCGCTTTCCCTTGTTTCAGGATCAGGACTATAGTGGCGTTGTTCCAGGAATCTGGCGGATTTAGTCCTTCTTGCAAGATTTGATTAAAGAGGTTCATCATAGTGGGGACTCCCTGATCGCTTATTATTCTGTAAATCTCGGCAGGAAGCCCATCCGGACCGGCAGCCTTTCCGTTCTTGCCATCAGAGATAGCATCCTTAAACTCAGCAAAGGAAAAGGCCCTGTCTAGGTGTTGCTGTTGTTCTAAATTAAGTAGAACAAGGGGAGCTTGGCCCTTAGGGGACAAGTGAGAAGGCTGGGCCTAAATTTAGGGAACAAACAAGTGTGCCTCTCACTATTTGATAGAAGCCAAAAATCAGGGCGTTTGAAGACGCTATTTGTCGTATTCAACACGGTATTTTTATTTTTACCATTAACTTAATAATTTGTCAAAAGTTTGTCGCGACAAACTTTTGACAAATTATTAAGTTAATGGTAAAAATAAAAATACCGTGTTGAATACGACAAATAGCGTCTTCAAACGCCCTGATTTTTGGCTTCTATCAAATAGTAAGAGGCACACTTGTTTGTTCCCCGTTGTTCTAAATTAAGGCAGGGGAGAGGGATACCTCCAAGCCACCTCTGTGCACCATGGCTATCTACACTGCCATCCTCCCGATAAATAGATTGAAAAAAAGTCTGAAAGGAATCACAAATTTCCTCGTCGGTAGTTAAAGTGCCATTCTCATTTTTTATCTCCTTGATATAGCTCCTCGCTCGGTCAGCTTTTTTTTTTTCGGGTCCTATGATTATGCTGCCTCAATACTCTATGGGCCATGTCTGACACTTTCAGTCGAGGGCTGGAAGTTTTAAGACGAGGGTCATCTACCTCCTGGAGCTTGTTAACAGAGTTAGCTCAGTTGGTGTCTTCATTTGCACACAAGCAAGTCCAAGTACCAGTAGGCGGGTCTTTCCAACTCCAGACGCTTACGCCTCTCAGCTTGCTGAGTGTGGGTACGGACTACCCGCGTGTGTATTTGAAGTGAGATTGGTGGCGAATGAGGAAAATACATAAATAAATCAAAATAATTCATAATACACTTTTTTAAAATACTTCAGCTGGTAATATATTTTCTAATTTACACAGTTGAACTATAGTTGTAAATATTTTCAAGTTATTTTAAAATGTAGTTTAATGCTTTAGCATTTTTTACTCTTTGTTTTTTTTTTTTTTTTACCATTGGGAGACTTTGCAGTCGGCCTGGAGTTTACTGTATGGTATAGTACAGGGAAAATACTTTATACTTGCCATGGACAGATCTCAATAGTCCGGGGAGGTAGGACATCTCTGTATGGTGAAGTATAGGGAAAAGTAAATTTATTTATTAGACTTAGATAAAGTTTGCAAAATATTTTTATTTTAATGTAAATTCATTTTAAATACTTATGTTAAATGTAGAAATAATGAAAGAAAATGCTACAGATCTGAAAGTTTGAATAATAATTGTAATGGTTTACTATGTATTACATTGAAATTGCTTTTCTCAAGTTTAAATTAAAAATAAATCCCCTAATGTAAAAAAGTTTTTTATTATACATTAGTAATCAAGTGATGTTTAGAATTGAAATAATTTAATAATATTTTAATACAATTTATTGGCACATTGATTTTAAAGTGCAAAGTTATTAAAATATAAAATAAAGTACTCTTCATATGTTTTTCAACATTAAAATATAATTGTACACATTTTTAAGTGTCTTAAATAGTTGAATTTAAATTAATAATCTTTCCTATGGAGTTTACAAGTGAGTCCCGGTCTCCATTATTTTCTGTTAGAGGATGTTGCAGTAGGAGGTTTGGCTATGTGTATTGCCAGACTGTATAACTATTTTTTGTTGCGTAACTTACATTCATGACTTAGGTTCCACCCCCTTTTTCAGGGATGAAGATATGTCTACACTTTTGAGTAACTTTATATGATTTTATGCATAACCAAAAGTAGCTGACTTACTTAAAAGTGTAAGAATAAAGTTGCACTTGTAAATAACAAATAGTAACTTACCTTTGTGAACAGACCCAATCTAATTTCATCATTTGCATCATACCTACAGACTACGACCATAGGAACTAATACCGGATCTGCTTGATTTGAAAAATGTAAGAGGGTGACTTCATATACACACTATGGGGATACACCATCATTCAGAGATTCTGCAATGGACCTCTCAGAAATAATGTGTGCCACAATAACGTCAACACCACAGATGGCGGCATTAAATGTTTTAAATGATATATGAGTGTTAGTAGATACCACCCCTAGTTTGCGATATTGAGCCTAGTCATTCCAAAAGGTGATATTGTGCAGAAGTGGAAGGCAGAAGAGGTGCTGAGCCAGCTAAAGTAGGAGGTAGGATTGGACCATTAAATAATTATGCCCTCTCTAACGTCTAAACATCTGGGGTGCATGGGTGCACTATTAAGGAGTAGTAGATGAACATGATGAGAACGGCCAGCCCAGCGTCACAGAAGGAAAATAGGAGGTGAGCCATGCAACAGTCTGATTTAATGGGCATAGTATTATCGTGGACTCAGGGCAACTGAATGCTTCTGATGTCATTGTCAGAAGTCCAGTCATTGTGTTGATGCCAAGAAAATATCTTATGATAAAAAAGAAAAGTTGTGTGCAGGTCTGGAAGAAAGCTCGGTCTTCAGTGTAACTTTTATTCCATTTTAATTGAAGTTGTAATCCATAAAGTTTTTTGCCTAAATACAGCCAGCATTTGATATAATTTAGAAAAAGTATTTAATATAAATATTTTGGCAGCTTACATATCAATTTCTTGTAATGTATTTATTTTCTTCAGAATCTTGATTCTCCATCAGTAAGTGATTCAGAATCTGACCAGTTTAGCATCGAGTTTGATGTGGAGTCTCTGTACTCTGAAGAGTACAATGTAGACGATGATCAGGAAATCACAGATGATGATGATGATGAGGTGCGTGCTCGAACGTTCTGTTAAGAATATATTGTTACTTCATTTTATTTTTGGTTGTAATTTAGTGTTTAATGTTGGTTTCCCAAAGCTATGACATACTACATTGTTGGAATATTTTAAAACTGAAGAACTATTTTCCTACAGGGGCATTCATTTTTAAGCATTGATTGCAACTTTAACTGTTCTCTGATCTCCAAAAAGGACGGGTCCTTAAGACCTATTCTGGATTTCAGAGTTAAACCAATATATACTGCCAGAGCACTTTCACGTGGTAACACTTCAACCGGTTATTCCACCTTTACAGACGTGAGATTTTATGTCTGCTCTAGACTTGAAAGACACATATTTTCATGTTCAAATTCATCCAGCTCATCGCAACTACCTCAGATTTGTGATAGCAGGCAAACATTACCAATTCAAAGTACTCCCGTTTGGAGTGACTACTGCTCCCAGAGTATTTAACAAATGCTTGGCAATAGTCGCAGCTCATGCCGGAAGGCAACATACTCCCGTCTTGCCCTACCTAGATGAATGGCTCATCAAAGCCAGCACTTACCAAAACGGTCTACGACCCACTCAGACCACAATACCCCTTCATCAACTGGGCTTTATGGTCAATGCACTGAAATCTCAACTGCGTCCTTCACAGGTGCAATCTTACCAAGGGGCCAGTCTAGACACGATCAAAGCTCTAGCCTCTCCCAATGTACCCAGAATTCACAGCATTCAGTCTATGATAGTACAATTTCAATCCAAACACTCATTACCAGCCGGAGTGTTCATGCAACTGCTGAGAGTGATGGTTTCTTGCATTGCAATTGTTCCCCATGCAAGACTCCACATGCGTCCCCTACAATCAGCCGCAGGGTCAATTATCCGATCTTGTGCCCTTTACTGTGTATTGTGTATTCATGCTTTGTTTGATGTTTTGTTTTATTATGCAAAATAAAAATAATGAATAAAAAAAAATATCCTATCTAGTGTTGGTAGCCGGCCGCACCCATCGCTCTCTGCAGTGTTGGAACCCAGAAATGTATCAAAAGGACGGAATTTCATCAAACCTATTCCACAGGTCGCGCTCACAGCAGAACCGTCTCTGACCGGATGGGGTGCCCATCTCCAAGATTACACAAGACAAGGCCTGTGGAGCAACAAGCACACTAGCCTCCACATCAACTATCTAGTGCTTCTAGCAGTCTTTCTAGTTCTCAAAGCTTTTCAGACTCATCTCATAGGTAAAGCGGTCCTTGTCCGGACGGACAACATGACAGCAATGTACTATGTACAAAAACGGGGGCGGGGACACACTCTCCAACTGTCACACCTCTCTTGTGCCATTTGGAATTGGGCAATCCATCACAAAATGTATCTTCTGGCAGAACACCTTCCAGGGGTAGAAAATCAAATTGCCGACCTTCTCAGCAGAAAGAGGCAGCAAATTCACGAGTGGGAACTTCATCCCCAGGTTCTCCTTCCATACTTCCAACAATGGGGATTCCTGCAAATAGACCTGTTTGCCACAGTCGACAACGCAAAATGCTAAACTCCGCCTCCAGGTTCCCACCCCCACTCTCCAAAGGCAATGCCCTATGGATAAACTGGTCAGGGATATTTGCCTATGCTTTTCCGCCTCTCCCGCTCATTCCATTTCTGCTTTGGAGGCTCAGGCAAACATCCCTCACACTGATTCTAGTAGCTCCCACATGGGCCCGTCTACCATGGTACACCACCCTGTTGGAGCTGCCAGTACTTGAAAATCAAAAGGTGCATCTCACCTCCAGGCTCCTCACTAAGAACCTTGGAGAAATAAGGCATCCGAATCCCAAGGAACTAAAGCTAGCGATCTGGCTCCTGAAGTCCTAGAGTTTGGTTATTTAAATCTACCACCAGACTGTATGACTTTTCTGAAAGAAGCAAGAACGCCTATTACCAGAGCATGTTATGCAGCAAAGTGAAAAAGATGTGTTGCCTGTTGTAATAACAATAAAATCAATCCTCTAAATGCTTTTGTACAATACTTTGTTACCTGTTGCACTTACAGCAAACTGGACTGGCTTATACATCTATTCGTTTGCACCTTGCAGCAGTAGCTGCATATTTGCAGAAGACATTTGTCTCTATTCAAAGTTCCCGTAATCAAAGCTTTCATGGATGGCTTGAAAAGTGTAATACCACCAAGAATCCCACTTGCACAGATGTGGAATCTTAACATTGTCCTTACCAGGCTTATGGGTCCACCTTTTGAATCTTTGCATAATTGTCCTTTACAGCTTCTTTCATGGAAGGTTGTTTTCCTCATTGCATTCACTTCATTGAGGAGAGTTGGTGAGCTATAGGCATTAACCTTGGAGGACCCCGTCTTTCAACCCCATAAAGACAGGGTAGCTCTTCGCACCAATCCAAAATTCCTTCCCTAAGTAGTTTATGCTTTTCATACTAACCAATCAGTTGAGTTGCCTGTGTTTTTTTCTCAACCTGATTCAGTAGCTGAACAAGCTCTTCGCATGCTTGATGTTAAAACAGCCTTATTGTATCACTACCTGTTGCATTTGCTCCACCTCACAAAGGCAATCCCATCTCTAAATCTGGTATTTCAAGATGGAGTGTGAAGTACATGTAAACATGCTATGCGAAAACTAAAAGAACTTTATCCATACCCCCAAGAGCACATTCCACTTGCAAAATAGGGGCTACTATGGCCTTTTAGGCAACATTTTTCTAGCTGACATATGCAATGCAGCTACATTGTCTACACCACACATATTTACCAAACACGTGTGTAGATGCTTTAGCTCGCCAAAAAGCTAAAGTAGGCCAAGCAGTGCTCAAAACACTGTTTCAAAACAACTGCAATATCTACCTGTTCGCCACTGCTTTGGGAGTATACTGCTTCTAAGTCTATGCAAAGCATGTGTATCTACAGCACACATGCTTTGAATGGATCATGTTACTTACCCTGTAAGCATCTGTTCTTGGCATGTAAAGCTGTAGATTCACATGCGCCCACCTGCCTCCTCGGGCACCTATAGTTGTTGCAGTTGTTCATTATACATTCATACGCATGGACATCTATATCCCTCACTTACTTACGCCATTTTCTACCTGTTGCGTGAAAACAATCTTAACAATGGTGCTGATGCTCAGGCGCACTATCACTGAAAGGAGGAGTCACCTTCCATCGTGACTGGAAAGACTTCTTCGAAGAAAGATTTGCATGCATGGACCGTGAGCCAACACTAGATGGCAGCAACATGCAAAGCATGTGAATCAACAGCTCTGCATGCCAAAAACAAATGCTTACTGGGTAAGTAACATCATCATTCCCTTTTTTTAACAACAACAAAAAAGAATTGCCCTTTTCCCTGGTGCTGTCTGCAGGTTGCTCTCTTCAGCAGCAGCAGCAGATGAATGTAGGTAGAGCCCTTCTATGTCAGACAGAGGAAAGCTAGCCATAGAGAAGCTGCTGAAAGAGACCTGGTGGGAGAGGAGGGCGGCCTGACATGAGTATGTGGCATTACTCTCAGAACAGTCCTGACCCCAAAATCACTATAGAGGAGGATTCCCTTGAACAGTATTGAGTGGAGTGGCAAGTTGATAATACCCTACTCAGCTACTGTTGTAAAGCCCACCCACCCTTTGCCCCACTGCAGTCTTTCAGAAGGAGAAGCCCCTGGGGGTGAAAGTAGAGAACATTTTTCATTGATGGAACATAATGCAATGTGGACAGAAGTTCTCTTCCTGCTTCAGCTATTTTCATTCACCGACACCTCGTTAAAGCTTTGGAACACTTCCGGTTTGCAGCGCAACACAAAGCTGTTTTGATGAAACTTAGGGCACACTAGTCTATAGCAGACGGGAGGGCACACACACAAAGCACCTTGACATCTCTACGCTGCTCTCTCACACTCCCAACATCACTCCTTCATCTCACAGACTAGCAGTTTCACAGCGTTCACTCAAACTACAAACCGCCCCTGCAGTCCTGGCAGAGGAGCATCCTCCCACTTCCGGCAGCACCACTCACAAAATAGCAGAGGCACACTGTCAGAAGTACGCAGGCACCCTTCAGATCAGTACTGACTCTACCTTACAGTCCTCGCAGAATCGCAGATCAACAGTTTGACACTAGACAGCACTCTCATTCCTTACAGAGCACACTTACATCTCTCAATGCCATGAGCATCCTCTCACAATAGCTGTATCACATTACAAGGACTCTCCCTCCCCTCAGACGGCCAACCTCACATCAGCAACAGAGCGTTTCCCGCAGAGTATTATTCTGATATACACTCCCCACATGACTGAAAAACTCACTTTCATCACAGGCGTAACGTTCTTCACTACTGACAACAGTCTCACACACCACGGTGTAGCAGTGACACACAGCCAATAGAGTTCTTTCACCCCTCATTGGCTGGCAGCCACACAGTTCAACTGTCTTGTACTGGTGCGAGTATGTTCACATCCATCAAGCACTAGAAATCACTCTCACGTCACTCAGAGTAGCATTGTCACACTTGACAGCAATTTAATATCTAATACATTAACATTACGCACCAACAGCACACATTCTGCACAGAGCTAGAGTTACACCACAGATGGCACTTTTACACCCCTCAAAACGGTGGACTCCTGTTGGACAGGCCACATGAAGGGCCGCTCTCCCCCGGCCCAACCAGGCCTGAGTCCAGTCACGCAAGTACCACACACCACCATTGCACGTCCTCCGTCCCCTCAGGGACCCCTGCCCTCGAGCATGTTGACCTCGTGGGTCCGATCCACTGCCGGCCCACGCGCCCAGCCTGGGGCGCCATCTTGGACACTCCACCACGAGGCCGCCTGGCCCCCGATCGACCTCAACCCTGGGCCTGGCCCGGCCTCAGACATTCCGGCACCACCCTCCACCCAGGAGGTGAGCGGGCTCCTTGGCAAGTCAATGGGAGAAAGAGGTGCCGATGGCTCTCCCCCGCCAAGTGCCGCTCGCCCATCGCCTCCCCGGGCGCTGGCTCCACCCCCCTGCTGAGTGTCTGAACTCCCTCATCCCGGACCTCCCGATCCCCAAGTGCGAGGGTCCGGACATCAAAGATCACCAGCCCTATAACTGGGGCAGCTCCAGAGCAGGAAGGCAGTTGTATCTTGGAGTCGAGAGACGCAAAGAAGAACTCATCCTGGACGGACTACTGGCGCTGCCGTAGCTCTGCCTTGTGCACCATCGTCGTACCTGCTGGCGCTGCCGCAACCTTCGTAACCTTCGTATCCTTCATCGTCGTCGGGACCTGCTGGCGTGGCCGCGGACCGTTTGTAACCATCATCTTCATCGGGACCTGCTGGCTCGCCGCGGACCGTCGTTTCCTTCGTCCATCTCGGGACCTGCCTGGCTCCGCCGCGGCCCGATCATCTAGAACGCCGAGCTCGAGGATTGAGAGCTAATTTCCACTCATTGGTAACAAAGACTGTCCCGCTACCCCTTTCCTAAGCCAGAGACTAGAACCGAGGGGACCCCTGAGTCCAGACCTCCTTGTATCAGATCATCGTAACCTAAGAATTGCATATAAAGTCTCGTTAACCTTCAATCTTGTGTGGTGACCGTCTGTGGGGGGGAAGTTACTTGTCTGTACAGTCGTTGGAGACGGCTCTCCCCGGAGACCTCTCCCCGTAGTCTCGGCCGACCCTCCCGGTCCGTCTAACATTGGTGGCCAGCGGCGCGATTCGAATCACCGCATAACGTACAGAGAGTAGCTCACCCCACGACGAAATCACAATGACAACTAAAGAAAGCGGATCAACCGAGAAGTTCCAAATGGAGAAACTGGAGGAGTACAGCCATCGTGAACTAAAACAATTCTGCATCGAACTGGGTATCGCTACCACCGGACTAAGCACCAAAGACGATTTCAAGCATGCCCTAGAATCTTGGGCAGAGACCGGGGCTGCCGGAACCCCCGATCAAAGCACCGCAGAAAAAACCACCACGGCCCCTGAAGGGCAAAGAACGGGTCTCTCGCAAGACGAGATCCAGGAAAGAGAAAGAACCCGACTACACGAGCTGGAAATGGCCCGACTCAAGATGGACATTGAACTCAAGCTGGCCGAACAAAAAATCAACTTAGAGCACCTGCGTCTCCGAGAAGAAAGAGAGGAGAAACAGAGACAAAGGGAGCTCGAGGAAAAGAAACTGGCGTACGAACACGAACGGAACCTAGCCGAGATCAACCTGCGCAAGCAGAATAAAGAAGCAGGGGTGCCCGAGCGACCCCACACCTCAGGGGCCACAGAGAAAAAGGTACACATCCCCAAGGATGTTGTCCGAGAATATTTCCGAGAGGACGACATCCAGCAATGGTTTAAGGCCTATGAAATCGCTATGACTGCACACCGGATCGATAGAAGTGATTGGGGAGCCGGTCTATGGGGGAGATTCCTCAATGAGGGCCGCGATACCCTGCTACAACTCCCGGACCACCAGATGAACTCCTATGACCATATGAAAGCGGCCCTCCTCACCCGCTATGGCCTCACACCCGAGATGTACCGTCAGAGGTTCCGAGACTGCACCCGCATCCCGGGTACAACTTGGGTGGACTACGTAACCTACTTTAGCCGAGCCTTCGAGGGCTGGATCAGAGGAAGCACCGTCACGACCTACGAACAACTGTTCAATCTGATGGTATGGGAGCATCTGTCGAACAATTGCTTCATTGAACTCTGCCAGCACCTCCTCGACAGCAAGTTAACAGATCCCCGGCAGCTCGCAGCGGAAGCTGACTGGTGGGAGATCACCAGAGTGGGCCGGAATGGGTTCTACGAACAGAACCGGAACAACAATGGTCAGCACCGACCCAGAGGAGGAGGAGGGGGCCAAGGACGAGGAAGAGACAACGCTCCGGCCGCCCCCGCAACCAGCACCGCCCCCGCAACCAGCACCACCCCCCCGGCCAACCGGGGCAGCACCCCGGCGCGACCGGGGTACAGAGCCAATGTCACGTGTCACCGATGCCAACGAGTCGGCCACTACGCAAACGACCCAAACTGCCCGCAGTACCAGAGCCCAAGGCCCCGCCAAGTGGCCGCCGCGGCCCTAGGAGAAGAACAGATCTCCGAGGAGCAGGAAGAATACGAACAAGAGCATCAGGAGTGGGAGCCCGCCGCCATGGCTCTAGCATGCTTAGGGGGAAAAGACATGGTCCCGCGGGTCCCCCTACCCGCTAACACCCAGAAGTACAGCCAATGGGTGAGCATCAATGGACGCCGGGCCGAAGCCCTTCGTGACACCGGGGCCAGTGTAACAGCCGTCCGCTGTCACCTGGTGGCCCCAGAACAGTATCTACCGAACATTCTCTGCCCTGTACGATCAGCCGATAACTCGGAAAGTTTGTGTCGGATGGCCTGCGTCCCTTTCGAATGGGGAGGGGTCTCCGGCATGTTGAAAGTAACGGTCCGAGACGACGCCCCCGTAGACTGCCTCCTTGGAAATGACCTTGAAAGCTCTCCGTGGGCAGCCGTGGAGCGAAGAGAACACCTGGGGATGTTAGGCGTCCCAGACTGGGCGTGCGTCACCACCCGGTCCATGGCCGCCCGTGCCAACCACCGCCCAGAAGAACCCGAATGGCCGGCGCCACCGCCTCCGGTCGCCCCAGCCGAAACCACCGACCATGACATCCCCCCCGAACCAGCTCAACCCTCCGACCTCGCTAACCTCGACCAGTGGCCTCAAGAGGGAGGGCCCACGCAAGAACAATTTCGCCAAGAACAGAAGACCTGTCCCTCCCTCGAGGGACTCCGCCAGCAAGCGCTCGCCCAAAGCGCAGGGGATACCTCCGGAACTCATTGGGTCTACTGGGACAATGATCTGCTGTACAGCGAGCAAAGAATCGCCGAGCTGGGGGCCAACAGAGCATTAGTGGTGCCCCTCCGTTTTAGAGACTTTCTGCTAAACCTGGCCCACGATGTCCCCCTGGCAGGGCACCTGGGACAGGATAAAACCTACAGTCGCCTAGTGACCCACTTCTTCTGGCCCAAAATGAGGAACGATGTGCACCAGCATTGCCGATCTTGCCCCACGTGCCAAGCCAGTGGAAAGAGCGGCCGCAAACTAAAGGCCCCCCTGCAACCTTTCCCTGTGGTCACTACCCCATTTGAGAGGGTCGGAATAGACATTGTGGGGCCCCTGGACCCGCGCACAAAACAAGGCCATCGATTCATCTTGGTGCTAGTGGACCACGCCACCCGCTACCCTGAGGCTGTTCCTCTGCGAACTGTGACAGCCCCGGTAGTCGGCCGGGCTCTGATGGGGATCTTCTCCCGTGTGGGCTTCCCCCGAGAAGTCGTCAGCGACAGAGGCACGAACTTTATCTCTAAATACATGAAATCCCTCTGGCAACAGTGCGGGGTCACCTACCGATTCACGACCCCCTATCACCCCCAAGGGAACGGACTTGTTGAGCGGTTCAACCGCACGCTAAAGGGGATGATCGGGGGGTTGGAAGAGCCCCTCCGTCGCAAGTGGGATGTGCTGCTGCCGTGCCTCCTCTTCGCCTACCGAGAGGTCCCTCAGAAATCCCTAGGCTTCAGCCCATTTGAACTGCTATATGGACACCCAGTGCGGGGGCCGCTCAGCCTAGTCAAAGAGGGCTGGGAGATGCCTCCGTTAAAGAACCCTCCAGATGTCTTCCGGTACCTCCTCACCCTCCGCAACCAGACCCGGCGGTTCAGAGAACTAGCGAAAGCCAACCTAGAGGCCAGTCAAGAGGACATGAAAAAATGGTATGACCAGAATGCCTCATCCATTGAATTCGAACCTGGCCAACAGGTATGGGTGATGTCCCCCACTGAGCCATGCGCCCTACAAGACAAATGGACGGGGCCCTTCAAAGTAATCGAGCGCAAGGGTCCTGCCACCTATCTCATCGACATGGAATCCTCCCGGAACCCTCTCCGGGTCCTCCACGCTAACAGACTAAAGCCCCACTTTGTGCGAACAGAGCTCAGCCTCCTGATGGCCACAGACAATGGGGTTGAAGAAGACTCCGAGCCTCTCCCTGACCTCCTACGGACTCAGGAGCAAGACGGCTCCGTGGATGGGGTCCGGCTCTCGGAGGCCCTCACCAGAGAACAACGCCAAGAGTGTCAAACTGCATTTGAACAATTGAAGGCCGCCATGTGTTCCGCTCCTGTGCTCCAGGCCCCAGACTACAGCCGGGAGTTCGTCGTCCAGATGGACGCCTCCGACCAGGGCATTGGGGCAGTCCTGTCTCAAGTGAACACCGAAGGCCTTGATCAACCGGTGGCCTTCATCAGCCGGAGACTCCTACCACGGGAGCAACGCTGGAGCACCATAGAGAGGGAAGCCTTCGCTGTGGTATGGGCCCTCAAGAAGCTCCGGCCCTACCTTTTTGGCACCCACTTTCGGGTGCAGACCGACCACCGACCCCTGCAGTGGCTGATGCATATGCGGGGGGAAAACCCAAAGTTGCTACGCTGGTCCATCTCCTTGCAAGGTATGGACTTCACAGTCGAACACCGGCCTGGGCCAGATCACGCCAACGCGGATGGCCTGTCCCGGTTTTTCCGCCTCGACGAGGAGAGTCCCCAAGAGGATGGGTAACTCTCCCCGCCTTCAGCTGGGGGGGACGCATGTTGGACAGGCCACATGAAGGGCCGCTCTCCCCCGGCCCAACCAGGCCTGAGTCCAGTCACGCAAGTACCACACACCACCATTGCACGTCCTCCGTCCCCTCAGGGACCCCTGCCCTCGAGCATGTTGACCTCGTGGGTCCGATCCACTGCCGGCCCACGCGCCCAGCCTGGGGCGCCATCTTGGACACTCCACCACGAGGCCGCCTGGCCCCCGATCGACCTCAACCCTGGGCCTGGCCCGGCCTCAGACATTCCGGCACCACCCTCCACCCAGGAGGTGAGCGGGCTCCTTGGCAAGTCAATGGGAGAAAGAGGTGCCGATGGCTCTCCCCCGCCAAGTGCCGCTCGCCCATCGCCTCCCCGGGCGCTGGCTCCACCCCCCTGCTGGGTGTCTGGACTCCCTCATCCCGGACCTCCCGACCTCCAAGTGCGAGGGTCCGGACATCAAAGCACGCCAGCCCTATAACTGGGGCAGCTCCAGAGCAGGAAGGCAGTTGTATCTTGGAGTCGAGAGACGTAAAGAGGAACTCATCCTTGACGGACTACTGGCGCTGCCGTAGCTCTGTCTTGTGCACCATCGTCCTGCCTGTTGGCGCTGCCACAGCCTTCGCAACCTTCAAATCCTTCATCGTCGTCGGGACCTGCTGGCGTGGCCGCGGACCGTTGTAACCGTCATCTTCACCGGGACCTGCAGGCTCCGCCGCGGACCGTCGTCTTTCATTCGTCCATCTCGGGACCTGCCTGGCTCCGCCGCGGCCCGATCATCTAGAACGCCGAGCTCGAGGATTGAGAGCTAATTTCCACTCATTGGTAACAAAGACTGTCCCGCTACCCCTTTCCTAAGCCAGAGACTAGAACCGAGGGGACCCCTGAGTCCAGACCTCCTTGTATCAGATCATCGTAACCTAAGAATTGCATATAAAGTCTCGTTAACCTTCAATCTTGTGTGGTGTCCGTCTGTGGGGGGGAAGTTACTTGTCTGTACAGTCGTTGGAGACGGCTCTCCCCGGAGACCTCTCCCCGTAGTCTCGGCCGACCCTCCCGGTCCGTCTAACAACTCCTGATACCAACAGCACTCGCATCCTTCACACACCAGCACTCTCACCCCGACAATCTACCTGCGTGGCAGCCTGATAAGTATTTGGTTGTAAAAACGGACGTTATAAGGGCATAGTTGTTGCTCTGCTGGCATTGTGAAAGCTCTTGTTGTAAAGGCTTCCGCCCGTTATTCTGTCGTCAGTCCAGCACAGACAGCACTCCCGCCACTCGCAGGCTAGCAGTCGTACACTATTGACCCCACACACACACTCGCACACACTCGCAGTCTCGCACCCCTCACGTCCCAGCAGTCTCACACTGCCAGCATCACCCCTCACAGACGAGCGGTCACACACCAACGGAAGCCTTCTCACTCCACTCACAAACTAGCAGCAAAACCAATATGTTCTGAAAATGCTTTTTCATTGATTAGTGAGTTCCTGTGTGGTTTTGTCGACGTATGGATTTAATAATGAGACAATGAGCGGACGAATAGATGCATAAATGCAAGAATTCAATGACTGTGCTTGGTAATGGGTGAAACAGTGACTGAATGTATGCTTTCACCTTTAGCTTTGCCAATAAGCCGGCAGCTTCTCCAATAATATTTAGTGAGAATATAACTAAGCGAGCATTTGCAAACCGAAAAGGCGGTAGAGAAGCCAATGGCAGAATTATTGGCTTTGCCAATGCTCGTTTGTCGAATGCTTGGCTTTGTAGATTCTACAGAGCAGCTTGAACTGTATATGTTCTGGACGGGGTTTGTGCTTGGAGTGATGAGTGAACTTGTGAAGATGTGGTTGGGAGGGTGCTACCCGTATCATTATGTATGGTGAATGGGGCGTGTCTTATGCAGTGATCGGTGCAGCAATTCATTCTGCAAAAGGAACCCGATCTGGGGTTTTTTTATGATGTGCTTTCTGAAGGCTGAACAGGTTAGCGCTGATGTTTGTAAAGCCCTAGACTAGAGCCTTGACATCGGCGAGGCTGAAAGAGGAGCTATCCTTCATACTGTTCTGGAGCCATGCTGATATTCATGTGACTGAATTCTGCCTGGTGGGATTTACCTTGAGATAGAACATATACATCCGTGATTGGTTTGTTCTTAGAAAAATGTAGCATGCTGGTTGGTATTGATAACCCAGTAGTAGAAAAGTGTCGTTGGTGTACAAATGTACTCTCCGCAGTGGACAGTAATATTGAAGGGGGAAGAGGTGGTTGGATGGAGACTGTTTTGAATATGTCTTAGTCGTTCTTACGCCACGGGGTCATCACCGTCTTACATTTTCAGGAAGAATGATTACAATATTGTTTGTATCTAGGAATTTGTTAGACGGACCGGGAGGGTCGGCCGAGGATAAGGGGAGCGGTCTCCAGGGAGAGCCGGCCCCAGCGATCGCACAGACAAGTAACTTCCCCCCCCCACAGACGGACACCAACACAAGGGTAAAGTTCAACGAGATTTTATAGGCAATTCTTTGAGTACGATAAGATGGTACAAGGAGGTCTGGACTCAGGGGTCCCCTCGATTCTGGTCTCTGGTTTCGGGAAAGGGTAGCGGGACAGTCTTGGTTACCAAAAGATGGAAATAGCTCTCAATCCTCGAGCTCGGCGTTCTAGATGGTCGGGCCGCGGCGGAGCCAGCAGGTCCCGAGATGGATGAAGGAAACGACGGTCCGCGGCGAGCCAGCAGGTCCCGATGAAGATGATGGTTACAAACGGTCCGCGGCCACGCCAGCAGGTCCCGACGACGATGAAGGATACGAAGGTTACGAAGGTTGCGGCAGCGCCAGCAGGTACGACGATGGTGCACAAGGCAGAGCTACGGCAGCGCCAGTAGTCCGTCCAGGATGAGTTCTTCTTTGCGTCTCTCGACTCCAAGATACAACTGCCTTCCTGCTCTGGAGCTGCCCCAGTTATAGGGCTGGTGATCTTTGATGTCCGGACCCTCGCACTTGGGGATCGGGAGGTCCGGGATGAGGGAGTTCAGACACCCAGCAGGGGGGTGGAGCCAGCGCCCGGGGAGGCGATGGGTGAGCGGCACTCAGCGAGGGAGAGCCATCGACACCTCTTTCTCCCATTGACTTGCCAAGTAGCCCGCTCACCTCCTGGGTAGATGGTGGTGCCGGGATGTCTGAGGCCTGGCTAGGCCCGAGGTTGAGGTCGATCGGGGGCCAGGCGGCCTCGTGGTGGGGTGTCCAAGATGGCGCCCAGGTGGGGCGCGTGGGCCAGCAGTGGATCGGGCCCACGAGGTCGATATGTTCGAGTGCAGGGGTCCCTGATGGGACGGAGAATGTGCAGTGGTGGTGTGGGTCATAGGAGTGACCGGGCTCGGGCCGGGGGGAGAGTGGCCCTTCAGGTGGCCTGTTTAACATGCGTCCCCCCCAGCTGAAGGCGGGGAGAGTCACCCATCCTCTTGGGGACTCTCCTCGTTGAGGCGGAAAAACCGGGACAGGCCATCCGCGTTGGCGTGATCTGGCCCAGGCCGGTGTTCAACAGTGAAGTCCATCCCTTGTAGGGAGATGGACCAGCGTAGTAACTTCGGGTTCTCCCCCCGCATCTGCATCAGCCACTGCAGGGGCCGATGGTCGGTCTGCACCCGAAAGTGTGTGCCAAAGAGGTAGGGCCGGAGCTTTTTGAGGGCCCATACCACAGCGAAGGCCTCCCTCTCTATGGTGCTCCAGCGTTGTTCTCGTGGTAGGAGCCGTCTGCTAATGAAGGCCACTGGCTGATCAAGGCCTTCGGTGTTCACTTGAGACAGGACTGCCCCAATGCCATGGTCGGAGGCATCTGTCTGGACGACGAACTCCCGGCTGTAGTCGGGGGCCTGGAGCACAGGGGCGGAGCACATGGCGGCTTTCAATTGTTCGAAGGCTGTTTGGCAATCGGGGGTCCAGTTGACTTTCTTGGGTTGATTTTTGGACGTGAGTTCCGTGAGGGGCCCCACTATGGTACCATAGTCTTTCACGAACCTTCGGTAATAGCCCGTGAGGCCCAGGAAGGCTCGTACCTCGGTCTGGGTGATGGGAGGCTGCCAGGACTGGATGGCGGCAATTTTGAGTTGCAGAGGGGCCACCAGGCCGCTTCCCACCTGGTGCCCGAGGTAGGTTACAGACCCTTGGCCAATTTGACATTTGCTGGCCTTGATCGTGAGGCCAGCGCGCTGAAGGGCCTGTAGCACTGCTCGGAGGTGGTGGAGGTGCTCGGGCCAATGGTGACTGTATACAGCGATGTCGTCTAGGTAGGCGGCGCTGAACCCTTCGAGCCCTGCCAGGACCTGATTGACGAGCCGCTGAAATGTTGCTGGAGCATTTTTCATGCCGAAGGGCATGACCTTGAAATGGTAATGGCCATCGGGGGTGGAGAAAGCAGAACGTTCTTGTGCCCGGGGTGTGAGGCCAATCTGCCAGTAGCCCGCCGTCAGGTCGAAAATACTGAGGTAGCGGGCAGCCCCCATGCGGTCGATTAGTTCATCTGCCCGGGGGATGGGATGTGCGTCTGTTCTGGTGACCGCATTCAAGCCCCGGTAGTCGACGCAGAACCGGAGTTCCGTGTGGTGCCGGGGGCGGCTGCTTTGGGGACCAGTACCACAGGGCTGGCCCAGGGGCTGTCTGAGGGCTCGATGACTCCGAGTGTGAGCATTTTGGTTACTTCCTCCTGAATGCAGGCCCGTACCCGGTCTGGCACGCGGTAGGCCCGGTGGCGGATAGGGGGGCTGTCCCCCGTGTCCACATCGTGCACACACCAGGAAGTGACACCGGGGGTGAGGGAAAACAGGCTGGCGAACTGCAACAGAAGGTCTCGACATTCTTGGCGTTGTTCCAGGGTGAGGGCCTCCGAGAGTCGGACCCCATCCACGGAGCCGTCTTTCTCCCTAGTTCGTAGGAGGTCAGGGAGGGGTTCGGAGTCTTCTTCGGCTCCATTGTCTGTGGCCATCAGGAGGCTGAGTTCTGAACGCACAAAGTGGGGTTTCAGTCTGTTAGTGTGGAGGACCCGGAGGGGGTTCCGGGAGGATTCCATGTCGATGAGATAGGTGGCAGGACCCTTGCGCTCGACTACTTTGAAGGGCCCCGTCCACTTGTCTTGCAGGGCGCAGGGCTCGGTGGGGGACATCACCCACACCTGTTGCCCAGGCTCAAATTCGATGGAGGAGGCATTCCGGTCGTACCATTTTTTCATGTCTTCTTGACTGGCCTCTAGGTTGGCTTTTGCCAGCTCTCTGAACCGCCGGGTCTGGTTGCGGAGGGTTAGGAGGTACCTGAAGACATCTGGCGGGTTTTTTAGAGGGGGCATCTCCCAGCCTTCCTTGACTAGGCTGAGAGGCCCTCGTACTGGGTGTCCATACAGCAGTTCAAACGGGCTGAAGCCGAGGGACTTCTGGGGGACCTCTCGATATGCGAAGAGGAGGCATGGCAGCAGTACATCCCACTGGCGACGGAGGGGCTCTTCCAACCCCCCGATCATCCCTTTGAGTGTGCGATTGAACCGCTCAACGAGTCCGTTGCCTTGAGGGTGATAGGGGGTCGTGAATCGGTAGGTGACCCCGCACTGTTGCCAGAGGGACTTCATATATTTCGAAATAAAGTTCGTGCCCCTGTCGCTGACGACTTCTCGGGGGAAGCCCACACGGGAGAAGATCCCCATCAGAGCCCGGCCGACTACCGGGGCTGTCACAGTTCGCAGGGGGACCGCCTCGGGGTAGCGGGTGGCGTGGTCCACTAGCACCAGGATGAACCGATGGCCTTGTTTAGTACGTGGGTCCAGGGGCCCCACAATGTCTATCCCGACCCTCTCGAACGGGGTGGTGACCACGGGAAAAGGTTGCAGGGGGGCTTTTAGTTTGCGGCCGCTCTTTCCACTGGCTTGGCACGTGGGGCAAGATCGGCAATGCTGGTGCACATCGTTCCTCATTCTGGGCCAGAAGAAGTGGGTTACCAGACGACTGTAGGTTTTATCTTGACCCAGGTGTCCCGCCAGGGGGACATCGTGGGCCAGGTTTAGCAGAAAGTCTCTAAAACGGAGGGGCACCACTAGCACTCGGCTGGCCCCCAGTTCCGCGATTCTTTGCTCACTGTACAGCAGATCATTGTCCCAGTAAGTCCAGTGGGTTCCGGAAGTATCCCCTGTGCTTTGGGCGAGCGCTTGCTGGCGGAGTCCCTCGAGGGAGGGACAGGTCTTTTGTTCTTGGCGAAATTGTTCTTGCGTGGGCCCCCCCTCTTGAGGCCACTGGTCGAGGTTAGCGAGGTCTGGAGGTTGAGCGGATTCTGGGGGGACGTCACGGTCGGTGGTTTCGGCTGGAGCGACCGGGGGTGGTGGCGCCGGCCATTCGGGTTCCTCTGGTCGGGGGTTGGCACGGGCGGCCATGGACCGGGTGGTGACACACGCCCAGTCCGGGACGCCTAACATCCCCAGGTGTTCCCTTCGTTCTACGGCTGCCCACGGAGAGCTTTCAAGGTCATTCCCCAGGAGGCAGTCTACGGGGGCATCGTCTCGGACCGTGACTTTCAACATGCCGGAGACCCCTCCCCATTCGAAAGGGACGCAGGCCATCCGACACAGACTTTCCGAGTTATCGGCGGAACGTACAGGGCAGAGAATGTTTGGTAGATACTGTTCTGGGGTCACCAGGTGACAGCGGACGGCTGTTATACTGGCCCCGGTGTCACGAAGGGCTTCGGCCCGGTGTCCATTGATGCTCACCCATTGACTGTACTTCTGGGTGTTAGCGGGTAGGGGGACCCGCGGGACCATGTCTTTCCCCCCTAAGCAGGCTAGAGCCATGGCGGCTGGCTCCCATTCTTGATGCTCTTGCTCATACTCTTCTTGCTCCTCGGAGATCTGTTCTTCCCCCAGGGCAGCAGCAGCCACCTGTCGGGGTCTTGGGCTCTGGTACTGTGGGCAATTTGGGTCGTTTGCATAGTGGCCGACTCGTTGGCATCGATGGCACGTAACATTGGCTCGGTATCCCGGTCGTGCCGGGGTGCTGCCCCGGTTGGCCGGGGGGTGGTGCTGGTAGTGGGGGCGACCGGAGCGTTGTCTCTTCCGCGTCCTTGGCCTCCCCCTCCTCCTCGGGGACGGTGCTGACCATTGTTGTTCCGGTTCTGTTCGTAGGACCCATTCCGGCCCACTCTGGTGATTTCCCATCGGTCAGCTTCGGCTGCGAGCTGCCGGGGATCGGTTAACTTGCTGTCGAGGAGGTGCTGGCGGAGTTCAATAAAGCAATTGTTCGATAGGTGCTCCCATACCATGAGATTGAACAGTTGTTCGTAGGTTGTGACCTTGCTTCCTTTGATCCAGCCCTCGAAGGCTCGGCTAAAGTAGGTTACATAGTCCACCCAAGTTGTACCCGGGATGCGGGTGCAGTCTCGGAACCTCTGACGGTACATTTCGGGTGTGAGGCCATAGCGGGTGAGGAGGGCAGCTTTCATATGGTCATATGAGGTCATCTGGTGGTCCGGGAGCTGTAGCAGGGTGTCGCGGCCCTCATTGAGGAATCTCCCCCATAGGCCGGCTCCCCAGTCGTTTCTATCGATCCGGTGTGCAGTCATAGCGATTTCGTAGGCCTTAAACCATTGCTGGATGTCGTCCTCTCGGAAGTATTCTCGAACGACATCCTTGGGGATGTGTACCTTTTCTCCGCTGTCCCTGGGGTGTGGGGTTGCTCGGACACCCCTACTTCTTTATTCTGCTTGCGTAAATCAATCTCAGCTAGTCGTCGCTCGTGTTCATATGCCAGTTTCTTTTCCTCGAGCTCCCTTTGTCTCTGTTTCTCCTCTCTTTCTTCTCGGAGACGCAGGTGCTCTAAGTTTATTTTCTGTTCGGCCAACTTAAGTTCAATGTCCATTTTGAGCCGAGCCATTTCTAGCTCGTGTAGTCGGGTTTTTTCTCGTTCCTGGATCTCGTCTTGCGAGAGACCCGTTCTTTGCCCTTCAGGGGTCATGGTTGTTTTTGCTGCGATGCTTCGATCGGGGGTTCCGGCAACCCCGGTTTCTGCCCAAGATTCTAGGGCTTGCTTGAAATCGTCTTTGCTACTTAGTCCGGTGGTAGCGATACCTAGTTCGATGCAGAATTGTTTTAGCTCACGATGGTTGTACTCGTCCAATTTCTCCATCTGGAATTTCTCGGTTGATCCGCTTTCTTTAGTTGTCATCATGATTTCGTCGTGGGGTGAGCTACTGTCTGTACGATTATGCGGTGATTCGGATCGCGCCGCTGGCCACCAATGTTAGACGGACCGGGAGGGTCGGCCGAGGATAAGGGGAGCGGTCTCCAGGGAGAGCCGGCCCCAGCGATCGCACAGACAAGTAACTTCCCCCCCCCACAGACGGACACCAACACAAGGGTAAAGTTCAACGAGATTTTATAGGCAATTCTTTGAGTACGATAAGATGGTACAAGGAGGTCTGGACTCAGGGGTCCCCTCGATTCTGGTCTCTGGTTTGGGGAAAGGGTAGCGGGACAGTCTTGGTTACCAAAAGATGGAAATAGCTCTCAATCCTCGAGCTCGGCGTTCTAGATGGTCGGGCCGCGGCGGAGCCAGCAGGTCCCGAGATGGATGAAGGAAACGACGGTCCGCGGCGAGCCAGCAGGTCCCGATGAAGATGATGGTTACAAACGGTCCGCGGCCACGCCAGCAGGTCCCGACGACGATGAAGGATACGAAGGTTACGAAGGTTGCGGCAGCGCCAGCAGGTACGACGATGGTGCACAAGGCAGAGCTACGGCAGCGCCAGTAGTCCGTCCAGGATGAGTTCTTCTTTGCGTCTCTCGACTCCAAGATACAACTGCCTTCCTGCTCTGGAGCTGCCCCAGTTATAGGGCTGGTGATCTTTGATGTCCGGACCCTCGCACTTGGGGATCGGGAGGTCCGGGATGAGGGAGTTCAGACACTCAGCAGGGGGGTGGAGCCAGCGCCCGGGGAGGCGATGGGTGAGCGGCACTCAGCGAGGGAGAGCCATCGACACCTCTTTCTCCCATTGACTTGCCAAGTAGCCCGCTCACCTCCTGGGTAGATGGTGGTGCCGGGATGTCTGAGGCCTGGCTAGGCCCGAGGTTGAGGTCGATCGGGGGCCAGGCGGCCTCGTGGTGGGGTGTCCAAGATGGCGCCCAGGTGGGGCGCGTGGGCCAGCAGTGGATCGGGCCCACGAGGTCGATATGTTCGAGTGCAGGGGTCCCTGATGGGACGGAGAACGTGCAGTGGTGGTGTGGGTCATAGGAGTGACGGGGCTCGGGCCGGGTCGGGCCGGGGGGAGAGTGGCCCTTCAGGTGGCCTGTCCAACAGAATTTGATGCACACATCAGTGGAATCGAGTTCTGACTTATTGGGGCCGAGTTAATGCTATCATTTCGAAATAACCCCATAAAATAAAACTATCCCTAAAACCTGTGTAAAGGAATCGAACTTATAGAATAAGTGGGTATTCTGAAAAACTGCCGTGGTCCTTGCCTTCCTGTAGGTGTGTTGGAGCCCCTAACCTGTTTGTGAAGTTGCTGGGTTATTCATTTTTCAAGGTTAAGGATCTTACCAAGCAAGGGCTAGAGCAGGGGTCTCCAAACCGGTCCTGGAGGGCCGGATCCATGCCAGATTCTTTGGATATCCCCATTGAGATACATGTAGTAATTTTAAAAATCTGGCATGGACCCAGCCCTCCAGGAGCGGTTTGGAGACCCCTGGGCTAGAGGGTTAAGAGTTGGTAGTTTGTTTTTGTTGAGTTTTTTTTGGTGGGGGTGTTGAGTTGTCCTGTCTCTTCCGAGCTGAAGAGAACATACTTACGTTAGAGAGTTATGCATCACTGATCTCCAGCTAGTGAGCAGTGGTTCCATGGAGCCGGGTAAGATAAGACAGCAACTCACATGTTAACCAGGTCTTTGATAAGAATGTTACGAGGAACTTTGGGGGACGCTGAAAGGGGGCGGGTGGTTTCTAGTATGTTGTGGAGGTTTGTGAGGTGAATCAAGCATATTTTACTGATAGTTTTTTGGCCAATCCTTTCAGTTATGCGAGATGCTGAAGAGGGGGTGGGGGAGTATGTTCATGCAACGCTTAACAACCCTTTTTGTGTTCTGCCTCTCACATGGCTTTGTTATGAATAGTAATCTCCCACTATTTTCATCAGCTGGTGTGAACTTGGATGATGTCTAGTGTCTTATGCCCATTGTCTCATTGCTACTTAAGTCAAGTCAAGTCAAGTCAAATGATTTATAGAGCGCGCTACATACCCAGAGGGTCTCAAGGCGCATGAAGAAAGGAGGGGAGTTACTTGTCGAATATCCAAGTTTTAAGTTGTTTTCTGAATGCTAGGTGGTTCTGAGTGAGGCGAAGGTGAGTGGGAAGTGAGTTCCAGGTTTTAGCTGCCAGGTAGGAGAAGGATCTTCCTCCCATGGTGGTTTTGTTGATGCGAGGAACAGTGGCAAGGGCTTGGTTGGAGGATCGTAGCTGACGGGAGGGGGTGTAGAAGGACAGTTGTGTGTTGAGGCATTCGGGTCCAAGTTCGTAAAGTGCTTTGTGTGCGTGGGTTAGGAGGCGGAAAGTAATTCTCTTATTGACGGGGAGCCAGTGGAGGTTTTTCAGGTGACCAGAGATGTGGTCTTTACGCGGGATGTCTAGTATGAGTCTGGCTGAAGCGTTCTGGATGCGTTGGAGTTTTGTCTGGAGTTTTGCGGTGGTACCGGCGTATAGGGTGTTTCCGTAGTCCAGGCGACTTGTGACCAGTGCGTGGGTGACCGTTTTTCTAGTTTCGGTGGGGATCCAGCGAAATGTTTTTTTGAGCAGGCGAAGAATGTTGAAGCAAGATGATGAAACGGCATTGACTTGTCTGTTCATAGAGAGTGAGGAGTCCAGGATGACGCCCAGGTTACGTGCGTGGTCCGTCGGGATGGGTGCTTTTCCAAGGGCCTCTGGCCACCAAGAGTCATCCGAGGCGGAGGGGGAGGTACCCAGGATAAGGACTTCTGTTTTGTCTGAGTTCAGTTTCAGACGGCTGTGCTTCATCCACTCGGCTACTTCTTTCATTCCTTGATGTAGGTTGGTTTTGGCAGTGTTAGGGTCTCTGGTGAGTGATAGGATCAGTTGAGTGTCGTCAGCGTAGGAGATGATGTTGAGGTTGTGTTGGCGTGCGATGGCCGCGAGGGGGCTCATGTATACGTTGAAGAGGGTGGGGCTGAGTGAAGATCCTTGTGGCACGTGGCAGATGACTTCAGTGGCCTCTGACTTGAATGGTGGGAGGCGGACTCTCTGGGTTCTTCCGGTGAGGAACGATGTGATCCATTCCAGTGCTTTTCCTTGGATTCCGATGTTATTGAGGCGCTGTAACAGGATGCTATGACAGACTGTGTCGAAGGCTGCGGAGAGGTCGAGTAGGATGAGGGCGACTGTGTCTCCATTGTCCAGTAGAGTTCGAATGTCGTCTGTTGCTGAGATGAGGGCGGTCTCAGTGCTGTGTTTGGCTCGGAAGCCGGACTGTGAGGAGTCGAGGGATTTGTTGGTTTCGAGGAAGGCGGCGAGCTGGTTGTTGACAGCTTTCTCGATGACTTTGGCCGGGAATGGAAGGAGCGAGATGGGGCGGTAGTTTTTGAGTTCGGTGGGGTCAGCTGTGGGTTTTTTCAGAAGGGCGCTGAGTTCTGCGTGTTTCCAGCTTTCCGGGAAGGTAGCGGAGTTGAGGGAGCAGTTGATGACGTCTCGGAGGTGTGGTGCTATGATGGAGTCTGCTTTGTTGAAGATGTGGTGAGGGCATGGGTCTGTGGGGGATCCTGAGTGGATGGAGTTCATCAGGCGGATGGTGTCCTCAGTGGAGATTGTTTTCCAGTCATTAAGGATGTTCAGGGGGGTGGAGGTGTGGCAGAAGGATGGGTGGGTTGGTCTCCGGGTTAGTTGTCGAAGCTGTTATGGATGTCTGCGATTTTGTTGTGGAAGAATGAGGCTAGGGAGTCGCAGAGGTCTTGGGAAGGGGTGATGTCATTGGAGTTGGCAGTGGGGTTGGTAAATTCTTTGACGATGTTGAATAACTCCTTGCTGTTGTGGGCGTTGTTGTCTAGTCGATCTTTGAATGCGGCTTTCTTGGCAGACCAGATAAGTTGGTGGTGTATGCGGGTGGCGTTTTTGAAGGCGTCCTTGGTGCTGGTGGTTGGGTCTTTTTTCCAGGCCTTCTCGAGGGAGCGACAGAGTTTCTTAGATTTCTTAAGATCATCGTTGAACCAGGGGGCGTTTTTGCTGCCTAGTTTGATTTGACGTTTTTTTAATGGTGCTAGGGTGTCGGCGCTGTTGGATAGCCATTGGGAGAGGTTAATGGCTGCTTGGTCGGGGTTTGAGGAGTGGGCAGGAGGGTTTTGAAGAAGCGATGAGGAGATCTGGTCGATGGTGATTTTGTTCCAGTTTCTTCGCAGAGTGGGTTGAGGATGGTTGTGAGTTGTGGTCTTATTGTAGGTAAAGTGAACGCAGCTGTGGTCCGTCCAATGGAGAGCTGTGGTGTGACTGAAGGAGATATGTTTGCTAGAGGTGAAGATAGGGTCGAGTGTGTGACCTGCAATGTGGGTGGGGGTAGTGACAAGCTGTCTGAGTCCGAGGTTAGCGAGGTTGTCCAGAAGGGTGGCGGCGTTGCTGTCATTGCTCTTTTCCAGGTGAAAGTTGAGGTCTCCCAGTAGAATGTATTCCTCGGAGGGGAGGGCATGTGGGGTGATAAAATCAGAGATGTCGTCACTGAATTGTGCACGGGGTCCTGGAGGTCGGTAGAGGAGGGTGCCTCTGAGTGTGGTCTTGGGGTCGATGTGGACCTGGAAGTGAAGGTGTTCGGTGTTGGCAAGGTTGACGTCTGAACTGGTTGAGATGCGGATCATGTTCTGTTCGTAACTGACTCAACCCTTTTTTTCCTTGAAGATCCCACTGCCCAGTGTTTCTTTTGAAATGACACTGACTCTGAATGTACCTGTATGGGGCCCTTTATTCCCTGTTTGACCGCCCCTCCGAGAGGACAGACCCTGGATATATCAATCAGACTCGCGAGTCGCATTTAACATGGTCCCCCAATGGTAAGTAGTATCCAAGATGGAATACCCCCAATGGTAAATGTCTTTGTTTCCAAATGATGCTACTTTGCTACCATGCATTATTTCATTTTTGCACAATAGTTCTTGACATTTTTTTCTGTCTTGATAAGATTGCAGATTGAGGCTGACCCAGAGTTGCCAAAAGCTTCCCTTGGAGTGTGCCCTCCAGGACCGGTTTGGAGACCCCTGCCTTAGAGTGTGCCCTCCACCGGTTCTGAATCTGGAAAATGGCATATTTTTTTGTCCCACTAGTTTGTATGTATATCATTCTTAACACGTCTGCTCTGGGATGTTGTAATGATGGATTCCTGTTGCAAGTCACTTCGGTTTTGTAGATATTTGACAGTTTTGAGTCCTAGATTCCTTTGCCTCAACTAGAATGAACCTTGCTGACTCAGCATTAATCTAGATACTAAAGCTTGGCCCTTTGAATATGTATGTGGCAGATTTTTTTGCAAGAGTCTTAAAATAAAATGCATGCAGGATTGACACACAAGTCGAGCCAAACGCGACACAAGTTCCGCCACAGGAAATTGCTTAAATCCCGTAGTCTGAATTGATTAAAGTAGCTACTGTCCTCTTCAGGTTTGTCTGTGAAAAGTGCAAAACTGGAGAAACAAAACACTGGACAAGACATTTGCCGTCTTTCTGTACAAAGGTCATTGCATAATGTGGATTCTATATGTGTGTGATTCCTAGGGAGGCTGGCCTAACCCTTTATCCAAAGAAGATTGTTGGGTAGTAATTACACGGGTTTTCTTGAGCGATACAAAAGGGCAAGATTATAGAGGAAGATTGTTGTCCAATAATAGCCACTTTTGACAGAATACATGATATCTGGGTCTGGATTCCTGCAGGCCTCTGATTTTGCCTCCTTTCCAGCAAGTCTATTCAGTATTTTATCCTTCTGAGGTTGAGACAAACTTTCCTGTTTAAGGGTAACCACCAACTCCTCCACATTCTCTACCCACCCTGGAAAAGGTTGCACATTTACCCGAGAAGGGCGGGCTCAAACAGTTTTCCAGGCTGTTTGTATAATAAGGTGGAGCAGATTACCCATGGGGGAAATTAGTTTGCCCCTGGAGAATATAAATTTTAACAAGGAAATTTGCAGTTGCTGAACTTGTGCCAAAATGTATGTTTATATTCACTCCTGTGAAAATGGAATTCACATACGTTTGCTTCTCTAATCTTGTATGATTCGCGGTTAGTTATAAATCTTCATCAATGCAAGATCATGTTCATGAGGTATGCATGAACTGTTTTATTCCTTCCCTTTCTCAATCGACTTCTGTCAAACACAGTGATTTCATGCAACGGAGGTGCAGAACATGTTCATATCCTTTATCTTAATGATTTATTTAAAAATAATTTTTTTTATTGAATTTCTTAGTGTTATATTGTTCACATTTGTCACATTGTAAGAAAGCAATATCAATGCCTTAACTGAATACTGACATTATAATAAGGTTAAAGTATACTGCGACGTCCCTTCATCTGGAAAAAAAATTGCGACACCTATAAAACAAGCTGAACAACCCCCCCTCCCTCCCATGAACCCCAGTACAATTAAAGGCAATGTATACTGAACACATCCCGCTCGAGTGCAGGCTGGAACATGAGTAATTACAGACAGCCATACAATGTCGCATTACATAGTCCATTATTGTCACATCTTGGACATATAAATACATTACAGTGTACCTAGGTTCTGTATACCAGTATCATGCCTATGATAATCGAGTCACTGTAAATTCTTCTAATATCAAATTTCATTCCAGTGGGATATGCCTTTTGTGTAACCCTCTATGCTCTTCCCTCTTAAGCTCCGCACTCTCAGCTTTCCCCCATCTCACCACTTCTGCATGCCATTCCGCTATCGCTGGTGCTGTTTTGTCTTTCCAGCGTTTAGTTATCTCTCTTTTAGCTAGTAATAGTGCCATTTTGATAAATCGATATGTAGGATTTCCACTTTTGTCTTTGAGCCCTAATCCCAGTATGGAGATTCCATTAATACACCTCTTCGCCCTGGGGTCACCGGCAATATTTTGTGTACTTCATTCCAGTGATGCTTCAGTCTCTCGCAGGGCCGTATCATATGTAATAAGTCAGCATTAGTTTCAGTACACCTTGGACATACATCTGACTTGTTCGGGAACATGGCGTGTAATCTACGCGGGGTAAAACACGCTCTGTGTACTATCATCAGTTGGATACATTTAAACTTTGCGTTTCTCGATACCTTCCGTGGC
Organism: Lissotriton vulgaris; assembly: GCF_964263255.1. Taxonomy (NCBI): domain Eukaryota; kingdom Metazoa; phylum Chordata; class Amphibia; order Caudata; family Salamandridae; genus Lissotriton; species Lissotriton vulgaris. The sequence goes on along the minus strand of NW_028254302.1, from coordinate 211,437 downwards.
TATTCTAAAATAGAAGCCCATTCCTTATCCGGAAGTTCCCTATCTAAATCCGTGTTCCATTTATCTCTGAGGGTCTGTGACCGAATACCATTACATAGCCATCTAGTAAGATGACTGCCATTTCCCATTAAATATTGTATGTGTCGAGGGCTCATCAACAGTGGGGGCTCAGGTGGATCTAATATATCGTACAATGTTTGCATGTAATATAAACCGCGTATTTGGTACCCCTTTCGCCCACAAAGGTGTCATGAGTCATTAGGATGCGATCTGCAAAGAGCATACCAACAGTGTCCACTCCCTCTACCACCCACGCAGATATCTGCCGTACTGTTATTATACCTGTCGGCATTCGTATGCCAACCAGTGGGATTTTGGATGCGTATGGAGTCTGTTTCCTGGTCTAGGACAGTGCCCTTCTCCAATAGAGGAGTGCCACTCTCAATAATGGAGGTGTAGTGGGTGTCATTTTGCTATTGGGCAAGAGAAGCACGTGCAAATTACCCCTGTTCCAGTCATTCCTGGACATTTCTATTTCTTGTAACTTGCGCCCTATAATCCAATATGCCATCCACTGGAGCTGCCCCGCATAACAATATGATCTGAAATCTGGAGCACTTAGCCGTCCATGTTTAGTGGCTAACTGCAGTTTGGACAATCCGATCAACTCTATTAATAAGGTATCTAGTAGTTTGAACACCTGCGTTGGGATCACATTCAGTAAGTTTGTAAAATATTAAAGTAATCGTGGCAACATCACCATTTTAGCAATGGCTACTCTACCAGCCACCGAAAGCGGCCGGGGCGACTTTTGTCTTAATGATAATGTCTCTAACTTAACGTAGTGAGCTTTGGTCAACCAGATCACGCTATGAATGTAGAATCCGAGTGCATTTCAGACCAAATGTTTTCAGCCACTTTTGTATGGATTGTTATGGTTCCAGGCCCTTTACCCCCTATTCCAAAACTTACTCCGAATTAGATTAGCCTCTCTGCAGAACCTATTTAATTAATTCTGTATCCTTTTCTATTACCTTGCTTCTTATCCAGATGGGCTTGGTATTCTTAAAAATATTTATGAATGTTAATGAGAATGAAAGGTTATTTTGTAATTCGAATTCTATACATATATAATATCCATTTTCTGTTTGCCCAATAGACATTACAGAAATAAGGAAGGTTTCTGGTTTTAGATTCTACATACTTCAATAGGTCATCAACATTAACTGATTGACCAACTGCTTCAATGCTGCATTTTGGGATAGTTGAGGTCCTTGGTTCATTAAAGTGGCAGTTTAGTTTATCATCTATAATGCAGTATATCATGTGATTAACTTTCATTTTTATGTTGGTTAAAAAAAAGAGGGATATCAAAGGATTTTGACAATAGTGTTGGTTTGTGTAGCTTTAGATCCCAATTTTAATGGGATACAGGCATTTATGTATAATAGTGTGTATAATAGTTTTTATATTACATTACTGAAAAACATTTCTTTATTTCACACGCAACACACCCACACTTATTTGTTTAGTATTCTAGAAGCATACAGGTTAGATGGTGAAAGTCTGTATTAATTGAAAACCTGTGTAACTGGTAAGTAACTCTTCCTTACTTACTGGATTATGGGCAAAGTGCCATTTACTGATGTACTAAATGAACTTCCTGAACTAGCTAAGCCACTGTTTGCTTTTTATATGCTCCATTGTGAAAATTAATTTACATTTTTAGATTTGTTTTTTCCAAAGGTATATCAAGTGACCATATTCAAAGCTGAAGACACCGATACAGACTCATTTGATGCAGACCCAGCCATTTCTGAGGCAGTAAGTTCATTTCTTTCTAAAGTCTGCAAGTTTTTTTGTTGTTTTTTTAAAAAGAGAAATATTTAGTATTGTTCTTGCTCAACTCAAGTGAGATTCACTGTTCTCAGTCTGTTTTAAAATGATGTACCTTTCGGTGAGGTACTTGTATGTAAAAATCTAATTCAGACGCAGCAATGTTTTTAGATAAACAGGATACAATGAAAACCTTTGCTCTGTTCTCTCTCGTTTCTGCAGTTGTACAAGTGTACTTTAAAAGACTGCTTTAGACATAAAGACTGACTGGTCAAGGATGTAAAATGAACATGTTAGGGTATTACAGTATCTTATGTTTTAGAGTTATTGGTTGCTTGTCTTCTAGACACACATACCCATAATAATTAACAACACCAATAAACTTTTCTGCATCGTAGAATCTTCATAGATGAACGCGTGCTGGCTGTCAATGGTGAGTTTGGTCACAGGGACCAACCATGCCCTGCGGCTAAGCCCCGCTGCCCGTGCCAGGTTGAGCGCATGCTCTGGACGGCAGCCAAGTCTGGCGGGCAACTCCAGGGTTGGCAGACTATGGTGGTTGAGGGCAGGGCCCAGCTCATCAGTTCTGGCTCCAACACAACACATCTCTGAAATTTACCAGTTATGGTGACCACTGTTCCCAACACACTTATTAGCACAACCCAATGGTTAAGCTGTGCTTGATTACCCATCTTCCAATGCTATGTACAGATCGGCATTTTGGACATGGTGCTAGTTCTTGCTCGCGGTGTATGTTGGTAACCATAACTGGGGAATTTCAGGGATTTGTCGCTTTTCAGCAAAAAACAAAGCTCATCTTAGAATTGTTTTTTCATTAAATAAATCTATTTCTGTGTATATATGTATGTGTGTATATTTCCATCTGATATAGCTATATAGAACATTTAATTCCATATATTAGTAGAAAGAGTGAAGAATCCAACACATCTAAAAGTTTAGCACCCTCAAAATGTTATACTGCAATACTACAAACAATCCCATTTTCAAAACTGCACTGCAGCACCTATGGTACAAATTGCAGAGTGCGTGGCTAACTAACGAGCAAAACTGCATCCTGATAGGCTTAAGCACCATGCCCATTAAGGCTCCAGGAACTTTCTAAGACTTCAGGGGCTTCCACTATCCATGACGCCTTGCACCGGAAGTGACCTCATTGCCAGCCCTTTTTTCCAGCTTTTGGGAGTGGAAGCCAGGAACACTTTAGGTGTGCTCACACCTGGTTATGATAAATTCCTGTCAAAATTCAAGCTGTTTGTTTTTCACTCAATGTTGTGAACATCTAGCAGGAAACCTGTCAACGTAGTTCGCACTTGCTATTGAAGATGTCGTCCCCAACCTGCTCTTCGTCGAGAACCAGCTGAAGCAGTACGTCTTCACAGTCCAAGAACTTGAGGTGCACACCAGCATCTCCCTCAAGCGGATTCTCTGCTTGATGTCGATCCATCATTCATCTGTGCCATTGAAACACAAGTTGACTTCTCTCAAATCGACCCCAAATCCTTTAACCTTTGCACTGGAAGCAGAGTTTTCCCCAAACAGGAGTCTGAGGTTGCCGCTAACTGCCAAGTCAACTCCACAGTTGTTGGGAACCCCAAGATTTGTCATTCTGGCAGAAGAGCCTTCACAAGCTCCTCTGCAGCCCATGAATCCCCTGCCTCCACCAAGTATGGTATTAAAGCAGACATCAACATCTTTATTTAGGAAGTTAGCTTTGACTCCTAGAAGGTATCCCGGTGGCATTTCCCATCACAAGACATCTCAATCTCCAATCAGTAGTTCAGAGTCTCCAAACACACCCAGGAACCATAAAAGAAGCAGGTCACCATCATCCTCTTCATCTTCTTGCTCCTTGGACGCGGGTTCTTCACAGACACCCCCTGACCACCCCATCCTGCCGGCCCCTTTTCTGCCAGGTTTGCTATCAAGTTGATCTCCAGTTGATGGTATTACAACTTTTCATGATGTTTTGGTAAAATGGCCATCTAACTTAAATAACTCGCTGGATGACTCCCAGACAAGTCCATAGCATCCCCTGTTCAGGTACTTTCTTAACTGGAAACGGCGCTAGACACAATGCAATGAAACAATTCCCTTTGCAGGAAAGCCTTTTATCAAAGTGGGAGACCTTTCATCGTATTCTGAAGGCTCTCAACCCCAAAGCCAGGGAAATGTACTCCGTTTTAGGATCCATGACATTTTTCATTTCCTTTATTCCTATTGTGAGAATATATATATATATATATAAAACCTTTCTTGTAGTGTCTAGGTCCGTGGTCTCAAAAGAAAGCTATTGAGATGAAACACTGTGCATGCCAATGGACACAAGGCAATATCTATCATGGTGAGCAAATCTACTTCAACCAGTCCCTTTCCAGTGGAACATCAGACACAACTATTGTGCCAGATGTTTGTCTTTCAGGATTGGAAGCTTAGTTAATGCAGGGCTGTGGTTGGGGAGGAAGAGCTCCCCTTAAATCAGTTCACCTGGGTTCATGACAGTCCATCTAATCTATACGGCTTTCCAATCGTCTGACGACAAGCCTGAATTCTTATTCAAAAGGACAACACAACAACCATGTTCTGCCAAGACGCACAAAATACAGACTGGAGTTGCAAAGCATACAGTTGCGGGTCTTGTCCCAGTAGTCTTTCCGTGAAGAAGAAGTCGAGGAATCCTAATTCAACAAGAGTATTTCCTAATCTGATTTTAAGAAGATCACGATTGGGACATGTCATTCTTCGTTGAAACTGTGCTATTTAATGGTGGATCTCATCTTCATATCTCAAAAGAAAAAATAATAAGACGTGTCCTGTGTTAAAGAACCAATGTTCGTTGGGCAATGTCCTTTTGATGAGCTCTGTGATTGCCAAGCAACAATGGTTATAATTGCTGGAGATTGGCAGAGGCGGTGGTAATATCCAGATCTGTTGCAGAGGTCTGTCAAGCCACACAAGAGACTGCTATGCAAACCAAAGCCATTACCCAAATCACAGCTTGAGTGATGCCACTCCTGAGATCAGACATGACAAACATCTGAATATTACTCAGTCTATTGACTATTGTCTACTATTCCTTCAAATGGAACAGGATTTTGTTGATGGTGACAACAGAAAGCCTACCATCTGATCACCAGCCAGGAGGGTGCTGTTTACTTCTTGCTCTGTCAAATGTGTGACTCCTTTCCATGAAAGTGCATCTCACAGGAAAAGGCCACATCTAGCATCTTTTTTCAAAATTCCCAGTATCCGATACTTTATTTGAAGGCCTGAAAAAGTCTTCTTTTCCCTGGAAGACCCCCTTTCTAATAGCAATAACCCCTGCTCTCCGGGTTAGTGAAATTCAAGCCCACTCACTTATTGAGCCTTTTACATTTTTCACGCACATTGGGTTGTGATAAGAATTCATCCTTTTCTCCTGAAGGTAGTATCAGAGGTTCATATTCATCAGACACCAGCGTTTCACTTTTGTTTTGACACCAGTCCTCTGGCTGAGCGTTCTTTGCCCTCGCCAGGTGAGAGGGGAGTTTCTAGAGAAAGCCAAGCCCACATACATGTCTCCCCAAGACTTATTTAAATGTGGTCACAATCGCCGATATATAATCAGATATATGTAGTGCAGTGGCTTAGAAATAAATCTATACTTTCACGAAACATTATGGTCTTAGTTCCAGTACAAAAGCTCATTAATGTCCGTCAAGCTGCTGTGAGGAACCATTGGTTAACCCCCTGGCTGCGGCCGGAATTCTGCGCCTGTGCGGCACATTCCGATCGCGCGCGTGGTCATGATGGCTCCCGGCCGTCATCAGCACACGCCCACCGTAACTGATGACGACCGAAAGCCGTCATCGCACCGAAGAGGTTAGGACGATGACACTTTCTGGCTTGGTACACTATGTTAATGTTTATGACCATCATTGGAGATCCTATGATGCAACTAAAATCATTAACATTTTTGTAGTCTTGCTTCTGCATCGCAGGAATCTTCACTGAAATCATAAACGATATTCCCTGCTCTCTGGCCTCTTTTCTTGTACATTTCAAATAAAAGCCTCTGAAATATTTTTATTTGCCACCCTATTTGCTCTAGAAAGAAATGCATCTTCCGTCATGCGTAGTGGAAGCTCTCGCAGCCTTACCAGGTTGGGGAGTTTGTTTTTGTTTTTTAACTCCACTAATGTAAACCTATCAGGCTGCGCTTTCCCTCATTACTTTGTCATGTACAGTGCAGTTTGTATTACAGGTGATGCAATATGCTTGTGGAAATGTGATCTTTTGTATTATCTTGCCTTTGATTAACATTTGGAGGGTGTTTTACATTTGGACCTTTGCATTTTTCACCCTTTCCACCGATACATGGGAATAAATAAATGTGTGTTATTTTGATTTGAAAATTTCCGGGGTCCCCACATCCGGCGTGATTTATTCTAACATTTATGACTCTAATGAACTTTGGTTCAATGCAGAACCAAGATGACATGCAAGTAACCATTTCTTATTCATTTAAGGAGTGCTCGCCTATGTCCGGTTTTGCAACTGAAATTCTTGCAACACTTGGCATGATTCTTTAGGTGCCTTGTGTCCCTGGTGTAGGGTTTCTAGGGTTGTTGGTCATTGGAGTGGCATATTTACATTTTTGTCAGCCACTCAATCTGTGGACTAGTAGGCTTTTTGTCTGGCTGCAGAGCAAGATAATGCCCTTTCCTTTGAAGCAATTCTACTTTACCAACCTCCTATGTTATATTCTATCAAGTAGGGTGTCTTGTTTCTCATGGCAACTGAGAAGCAAGAAAATCAGTAACAATTCTGCCTCGGCTAGCTTTGCTTTTGTCACCACAAAGTAGCTTTGTCATGTTAAGTGACCATATTCCCAGTAGTGTCATTGGGGGTTCACTTGTGTGAGTAATTCTATAAAGACAGTGGAGAGCAAACCAGAGGGGAGGCTTCCAGATCTTCACTCAATTCTTGCTAAATTAGAATAACAAAACGCCTTCATTTACTTACAAAAGATGTTCACCTGATGAATTCACTACGTTTGGACTTTCAGATATCTCTCACAAGATGAGGGAGCGCTGCGGACTCTTTGCCGCATGCCCATCTGTGAATATGCAGAGCTTGGGATGGAATGCGTGCCCTTTGCAGTGGAATCTGATCTTTTTGTTATGCACCACTCGGCAGTCCCTCTCCCCTGTCTTCAAACGCAGACAGTAGGCCACAGCTTCACTTCCCTTAGAATCAATGGCTCAGACATTAGCGGTTGGCTAAATGCCCACTGGTGTTTAGACCATTCCCAAACCTAATTACCCCTAAAACAGGCCCTTTGAAGGGATTCAGATGCCTTCATTTGAAAGGTGATGTGTCTGGAACCTGTGAGATTATTCCTGACTCTGTTTTGCCTTCAGACCCAGTCAATATGCCAAGAGCAGTTGGGTTCTGCATAGTGAGATAACAATTGTTATTCAGAACTTTTAGGCCACCGTAGCTGGTCGTAAGAACACCTACCAATCAATATTATTGAGAATGGTCGCATTATTGTCAATGTGCTCAATATGGCAAACAACGGTTACAGGAATAGCAGAACTTTATTTTGTATTTTTATGAATCTTTCTAGTAAGAGATTCCTTTTGCCGCCATCGTTCACAGAATGGCTGCGAATCAGAAAATGGCTTTATTGTGGAGGAGCATCTATTTGGCTCCTTGGGGTTTATTATGCGCGTTTTGTGGGCAGGATAGCGCTGCGATGTACACGCTTAGCTCCTAATATGACTAATAGTGAATCAATCTGGATTTGAGACCCTAACAGAACAACACCTAGAAAGAAGAATTCTGAAAAAAAACACTGATAAATCTGCATTGTAATGAACTTTCTCTCTTATTGTACTTCAGGATTATTGGAAATGCACAAAGTGTGAGGAAATGAACCCTCCAATTCCTCGACAGTGTCATCGGTGTTGGGAACTTCGCAAGGATTGGCTTCCAGATGAGAAGAACTCCAAAGTAAAGACGCAAAACGTAAAACGATTGGCAGAACTAGATGAAGAATTGGGCTTTGATGTTCCTGACTGTAAGAAAGTCAAGTTGGTTGAATCAAAAGATTCTAGTGAAGATGATGACATAGGGGCAGAAGCATCCCAGTCCCAAGAAACAGAGGATTACTCTCAGCCATCCACATCTGGTAGAATCATGAGCAACAGTCAGGAGGGTCCCACAGAAATGAAGGGAGAAGAAACACACGTCAAAGGAGGTGTAATGGAATCTACTCTTCCTCTTACCAGCCTGGAACCTTGTGGCATTCGCCAGACTAGGCCTAAAAATGGCTGCATTGTTCATGGAAGGACAGGACATCTAATGGCTTGCTTTACATGTGCTAAGAAGCTCAAAAGACGGGATAAGCCCTGTCCACTCTGCAGACAGCCCACACAAATGATTGTATTGACTGACTTCAGTTAGTGACAAGACCTTATATTAACTGTGTACCATGACTGAGATCACCCATGTCCAATTAAAACGCTACACATTTAGGTGTACCAGCATGATACAAAATGTAGGCCCTCTGAAGAAAAATGCTAAGGTGTTGTCAAAGCTGAAGGGTGAATGGCAAGTCGTGACATACCATTTATGTCAGTTCAAAATACAGTGTGATTGTGGGCTGGTGCCAGAACCAAGAGTCTCCTATTTTCACCCGCATATCACTCATTGGGTTTAGTCTTCTTTTGGGTGGACACTGGGGGACAAAAAGTTTAGGAGCAATTGTGGTAAGTGGACAGTGGCAGTGTCCCTGCCGCTTTTACAACACGGTTAGCTTGCGCATTGGTGATTTAATACCATTTTAATCTGCAAGAGCGTGTGAGCTAATTTTTTATTTATCAGGGGCACTGTGTGAGTGTGAGTGTGAGCGTGTACGCTCCCCCGTATGCTGTTGACCTGCATATTTACTGCTGCTCACCGGTCTGGGAAACTTTGCACTCCGCTCTGCTCTGCCGAGGTTCTCACCTGAAGGCAGGCAGTAGCAGCAACGGCACGAACAGCGCTGGACTCGTCCCTCCTTCCCGACTCATTTTGACGCCGGTGACTAGCACAGTTCGAGCAGAGGGCGTGGAAGGTCCGAGCCAGCTACTTCCGGTAGCATTGTGCAGCGCTCTAGTTGTTGGGACGCTGGGGGGCTGCAAGGCGGATGTCTTATCGACAGCGCAGCGGGCGAGCGCAGCGGGCGCGACGAAGGCGCACCGAAGTTGCGCCTAAGTTAAGCCCGTCTGCGCCCGTCCGCGGCCGGGCGCGGGCCAGGGCCATGTCCCCTGCTGTACATGTTGGAGCAGAGATGACCTGCTGTTCTTCCGTAACTCGTGCGCTAGCAGCTCCTGTCTGCATAGCGTAAGAGTTGATGAGAATATGGGTTGCAGACACTGCCAGTTTACTTTTGACCTGTCTAAGTCAGTTAAAATAGAGCATCACAAGCTGGTTTGTGGTTTGCTTAATGTCCGGTCGCTGCGTAAGCATAGACTGGATATTCATGATCTCCTTAGCAAAAAACAATGGGATCTAGTCTTCTTTACAGAGGCATGGCTGGACTGTGACTCTTCCCCAGAGGCCCTCGAAGCCATTCCGGAGGGCTATACCCTGGTAAGGCAAGATAGACCGAAGGGGAAAGGTGGAGGGATAGCCATTGCTGCCAGGCAGGGCTTACACTGCCATTTTGAGCCGACGGCTATCACTGACAGTGAGACGGGTGAGTTCTCCATTCAGGTCAATGGGAGGTACAGTGTGAAGGGCCTCCTGATATACAGTCTATGCGGGAAAAAAAACCTAGGCCATCAGTGAAGTAAGTGAACAATTTGTCAATGACAAATATCAGATCATTGATATACTATTCAACAATTTTCATATTAGCATAACTGTGCATATAAAAATACAAAAAAGAAATCATATATCATAAAACAGGTTAACATCACAAACATCAGATTCGAAAGTCTTCGCTACCTGGCAGGTCTAGACTGAGAATTTGGTCACTTATTGTCTAATGATAGACAAATGTTTTCATAAAGATTGTACAGTACTTAGCTAGCAAGCGTTTTAATTATAGTTCATATATTAGGCGCGATATTGATCCTCCTTTGATGATGAGATGTTAAAAAGAGGCCATGCACCAAAAAGATAACAGCACTAAACTTATCTTAATATTGATACAAAGTTCATGGGTACATAGGAATCAACTTACATTGACAATACTGTATTTCTATGCAGTACATCGAAAGTAGATGGTATCTTCTTATATTTAATAGTTAGAGCCACTTGATAAAGGCTAATTCCTAATCAATAATAGAGAAATACAGTCATATAATATAACCATGATGATATCACCTTGAACACAAAGAGCCACATTGATTACGGGGCCAATTATCTAGATAGTCACATTAGTGAAAACACGTGACCGGAAGCGAAAGAGGGTGTCGCTACTTGGCTAGACAAAAAGAGATTCCATAAAAAATGAAGATAATTTTATCAGAAGTAATCCTATGGTAGAGATATATAGGGATGTAGTGGGACTGGATATAGAGATCGAGGGTCTGAAATATCCTACTTCACAAAAATCACAATTGAGAAACAACGAGCGGTATTTATAACAAAGTAACGTCCCTCCTTGTACATGCTCAAAGCAACCTAACAGCGAGGATATCATCCAAACACATAAAAGGTTCTTCCCTAATCGCTGTTTGCTACTACCTGACTCTAAAAGTATGCAGTCATTCTGGTCGTGAAGTTACCTGATGTACTCTGTCGTTTTCTAGTCAAAGGTAACAATATGTTAGGATCGTACACGGTGATTGTGTAAAGCCGCGAGGTAAGTCTTCAAAAAATTATTGTTGTTATATAGCGCCACAGATATCGACGTGGAGAAAGGAACTGTAAGAGTGAAAACGGGGAAGGGATAATGGAAAAATAAACGGAAGGCATATTAGCAGATGGCGCTATAAAAATACTATAAGTAGTAATGCTAAACTAAATATGCTGAGTAATTGGCTAGCGGGCCTCATGTATTATAAAGGACACAAATACCTTATATGTTCAGATGAACGTTATAAATTCATATGGTCTAAACTGCGTCAGTAGATAAAAACGTCTGGTTATGACCAATGATTCATGGCTGCAATAATAGATAGACAGAGGATATCCTAAGTAAAAAAGTCCACTAAAAATTCTAAGCTAGCTGTAGGAGACTCACCAGCAACCAGCTTGTGTGAGTAACAACAGTTCAATGTCATAACATATACACAATATTAAACGAAACATTATATATTTAGATGGAGCTTCTCAAGTTGAAATATATGTGCTATTTTAGTCAATGGGACCGTCTGATTCTGCGGGATATTTCAAGGCTGCAGTGAAATATAAGAAAGGACACCCTACATGATTAGCATGAAAGCCAGAGTTGGCTAGTTGTGGGTCGCCTGCACAAAATAATATGCATAGCGACAACTCGGGTAATTTTTAACATTACGACACAAGTGTAAAGAAAATTTGTTATGGTTTTAATTAACTGAACAATAAAGTTTTACTTACTTACTTAAAACTTGGGTACGTTAGTGCTCGCTAGCTCTTACCTAGAGTGGATGAAATACGAACAGGCAGCAAGATGGTGCTGTTCCAGGGAGCGGAAAGTGGGTAAAAGTACCTCGCCGGCTGAGAAGGTAAACGCTGTGACGGAGGCAAACATTTAAAGCCCCAGAAACGGCGCGAAAAGCTCCAAATAGAATAATCAGGTACTCGAAAGAAATGACGGACTAGTAACGTTCTGATAATGAACAAAAGACCCATTCCAAGATGGCGCGCAATGCAAGATACAGAGCACCGTGGGTGATGGATTTGCGATGGTGACAGACTAGTAACATTCTGGTAATGTTCTGATATTACACAGAAGCCCCATTCCAAGATGGCGCGCATAGATAGATAGATACAAAGCGCAGTGAGTGATGGATTTGCGATGGTAAAAAAAAGGTGCTGCGTTCATGGGCAAATGTCGGACTCTAGAACGGATAATTACGTTCTGAACCGGGGTTTATGAAAACATTTGTCTATCATTAGACAATAAGTGACCAAATTCTCAGTCTAGACCTGCCAGGTAGCGAAGACTTTCGAATCTGATGTTTGTGATGTTAACCTGTTTTATGATATATGATTTCTTTTTTGTATTTTTATATGCACAGTTATGCTAATATGAAAATTGTTGAATAGTATATCAATGATCTGATATATGTCTTTCTTGTAAATGTATTTCCAGAGTTTTCAACAGTGACTCCTGAGGAAGGCGTTTTTCCAGCCGAAACGCGCGTCGAGTTTTAATACATATTTCTTCAGCACCTTTTATGCTCATGACAACTTTGTATGAATTGTTTTAATTGTAACTTGTACGATTAACTTGTATGATTTATATGTTATGTACCTATTGTTGATATAACCTGCTGATGTTTCTTTATGAATCATATTTTTATCTTATCTTATAGTTTGACTTTTGCTGAGTCTCTATATGATTTTTATTTATGCTGATTAAACATATAATTTTAATATAAAATTCACATTCGATTGTTCTTTTCACCACTGGTTTCTAGACAAATTGTTCACTTACTTCACTGATGGCCTAGGTTTTTTTCCCGCATAGGTTATTACCCTGCCCTAGGAGTCTGTATATTACTGCTACCCAGTTTATGTGTTTTATGTTTTAAAATTTATAATGCGCAGACAATAACCCGAAGGTATCAAGTCGCCTAACAGAACAACTCAGAAAGAAATTCGCTACAGGTACGCTTGCCTAAAAAGGTGAGTTTTCAGGGCCCTTTTGAAAGCCTGAACGGTGGGCAATGATCTTATTTCCAGAGGAAGAGCATTCCACCACGCAGGGGCCAGGGTGGAAAAGGCCCTGCCACCCCATTTCGCTCTCCTGAAACGGGGGGTCGCTAGCAGAAGTCTGCCGGAGGACCGTAGATTCCTAGTGGGAGAATAGCGGGACAGGATAGAACCTAGACCAGAGGGGCTATTTCTGGCCAGAGCCTTGTATGTCAGGCATACGATCTTAAAACGGATCCGTGCCTCTACAGGGAGCCAGTGTAGCAGCTTTCTAGCTGCTGTGGCTGAGGAGCGTTTGGGAAGGTCCAGGACGAACCAGGCAGCGGCATTTTGGACTACCTGCAAGCGCTGCAGTAGGCTCTTTTTCAGGCCCGCATACAACGCATTGCAGTAGTCTATTCTTGAGCCTATAAGGGCAACTGCTAGTTGTTTCTTGGCCTGACGGGAGAGGTAGTAAGCATGGGCGGAAAATCCGTTACGCTCGCGGATTTTGCGGATTTTCGGTAAATTCGCAATCCGCAAGATTCGCGAATTTCCCGCAAAATCCGCAAATTCGCACGCAGCGGATTTTTTTTCTTTGCGGTGTAAGTTCGCAATTGCGAACATGTAGGTGCGGCGGGCAGCAACAATCTCGCACTCGCGAAATTACAAAAATTGCAATTCCGCACAAGAAATCTACTAGCAAGCAGCATAGACCTTCTGAAAATGATTATTTTGATCAGAATAACTCCTCAGGTTGACATTTGCCTGCACTTTTTTAGATTTGAGGCCTTTTGATTTTCTTTGGATAAATTTTGGATTAGAAATCAACTTTCTCATATAAGCTTGGTGGGGCATTAAAGTTGCTGTAATGCTTCTCTGCAGAAAAACGAGTTTTGCAAAAGTGAAAGCAGGTTCAAAAGTTCAAACTCATCATTAGTAACTGTTCCCTGTAGTGCTTCCTGACAAGGGCCCCTCCAAAGTTCAGTTGCTAGTTGCAACAATTGTTCAGTTGCTAGTTGCAACAATTGTATGACCCTGCTCTGACCCTCACAGCAAGCTCATAGAATAGCTACAAGTAGGCCACAAAGGTCCTGGAAAAAAAAATTGCACTGCAACAGATAGCAAATTACAGATAAGGATGCAGGTGCCAGACTGGAATTTTAAAACAGTGACACATTAATAAATCAACCCCAAATTAATTCATGTCAGTTGAAGCAGGCAGGTGTGCTTGCTTTTTTCCCCCCATAATCTACAGTGATGATGAACCAGAGGGTGGCATAAGGCATTGATGTACCAGAGGGTGGCATGGGTAAAACAGAGGGTGGCAAGGGTGAAACAGAGGGTGCTGGGAACCTATGATGATGAACCAGACGTAGAAACAACATAATCGTGACCGTTGCGAGCCGACATGTAAGTTCGCGATTGCGAACTGTTACAAAACCCTCGCGAACTGTCAGAAATCCTTGCGAACTGTCAGAAATCCTTGCAAACACAAAAAAAAAAAATTCGCGAGAATTCGCGGATTTTGCGGATTGCGAGTTCGCAAATTCGCAAAATTCGCGAACGCCAGATTCGCAAAATTCGCCCATGCTTAAGAGGTAGTTCCTAATCCTTCTCAGGATATGGATAATGCCCCAGCAGGTAGAGATGGTATGACTAACCTGCTTGCTCATGTCAAGGGCAGGGTCTATCATGACCCCCAGATTTTTGGCGGAGGCAGTAGGGGTGGGACAGGCTCCTAGTGAGTCTGGCCACCAGCTGGAAGACCATATTTCCTCTTTCCCTCCGAACACCATCACCTCTGTCTTCTCTCCATTTAGTTTAAGCGAGTTTGTGATCATCCATTTACCGACCGCCTCCATACAGGATCTAAAATTGGAGGCAGTCGGGGCGCTGGCATGGGAGAGAGAGACAAGGATCTGGGTGTCATCTGCATAGGAAACTATCTCCATCCCATAAGATCTAATAAGCCTGGCAAGTGGGATCACATAAATGTTAAATATGGTCGGACTTAGAGCCGACCCCTGAGGGACCCCACATTGCACAGGGAGGGATGGAGATAGATACTCCCCCAGCTTCACTCTTTGTACTCGGTGGGTGAGAAAAGACGTGAGAAGATCCAGGGCTGCTCCACGCACCCCAATCTCCCTCAGCCGAGTTGTTAGTACTGAGGGAGAGAGGGTATCGAAAGCCGCTGTCAGATCTAGGAGGATCAGGAGGGTGGTCTGGCCCTCATCAACCCGTGTGCATATGTTATCCAACACAATGGTGAGGGCTGACTCAGTGCTGTGATCCCTCCTGAAGTCGTGTTGGGAGAAATCGAGGCATTCCGAGCTTTAAATGAAAGCGGCAAGGTGCGAGTTGAGGTGCGTCTCTAGCATCTTTGCTGGGGCAGGGAGTAGGGAGATTGGCCGGAAATTTTTTAAGACCGACGGATCCTGGGAGGCCTTTTTTAGGAGGGGTTTTACAACCGCTCTTTTCCACTGAGTGGGAAAAACCCCATCTCTCATGGCTCTGTTCATGATGTCCACCAGAGGAGGCAGGAGGGTTTCCCTGCACTGTTTAAGGATCCTTAGGGGACATACATCCAGAGGAGAGCCAGACTTGGTTTTATTTAGTAGACAATCAAGCGTGTCCGCGGAGAGAGGGGGAAAAGAGTCTAGGGTACTCGAGAGAGTTGATACTGTCGGGGCGGGGTCTATAGGCCCTAGAGAGGGGGGCCCACTCATAAGCGATTTTTGTAATTCCAGAGCTGAGTATATATCAGATATTTTGGTCTGAAAGAAAGAGGCAATGTTATTGCAGAGCTCTTGGGATGCTATTACAGGATCAGGGGATTGAAGGGTTATGAGGGAGTCTACAACCCTAAAGAGCTCTTTAGCGGAGGACAATGAGGTGGTCAGAGTCGTGAAGTGTTCTTGTTTGGCTTTGATAATTTCGGCCTTGTATTTTCTAAGCAAGATCCTATGAGCTTCCTTATCTTTTAGGATCCATCCTGTATGCCAGAGCCGCTCCTGTCTCCTGACCTCCTGTCTGAGGAGTCTCAGATGTTCCGAGAACCAAGGAGCTCAGGGCCTTTTTCTGGTACGTCGGCAGAGTTGTAGGGGGGCTAGTTTGTCTAGAGCTTCTGTCAGGGTACTATCAAACTGAGGGGGCACTTTCTTCCTGAGAGGGGCACCATTTAGATGCCCACTTGGAGAGGGAGCTATTCGAAATGGCTTTATAGTTCCTACGAAGTTCCTGTTTGCTCGGAATGCTAGGGGGCAGAGGTGTACTGGGAAGCCTAAGTAGGAATGGGACGGCCATATGATCAGACCAAGACAGATGGATGGATTCCTCAATCGATATCCTCTCATCGTTGGTAAAAATGCCGTCGAGCATATGACCCGCTTGGTGAGTGGTGCCTTTGACCAACTGGTTAAAGCCGCAAGCTGACATAGTATCCAGCAGTGAAATGGTATCTTTATTGTCGGACCTTTCTAAGTGAAAGTTAAAGTCTCTTAGTATGGTGAAATCTTTTCGGCCGAAAAAGGGTTCAAGGACATGAAACAGCTGTTGTCCGAAATTGGTACGGGGGCCTGGGGGGCGGTATACCAAAATACCATTTAGGAGGGTTCTGTGGACACTTTTTATGGCAAAAGAGAGGACCTGAAAGCTGTCTTTAGGGTCGGTGATGGCGACCGTGTGACAGTGGAGATGGTCCCTACATAGAATGGCGAGACCTCCACCTACCGACCAGATCTGTCGTAACGGGACAGGCAATAACCTTCAGGTATTGCTTCGATAAGATCCGGACCAGAGGATTCCTTGGCCCAAGTTTCGGTGATGAAGACCATAGAGGGCTTTCTAAGGGAAACGAATTCTCTAAATATAACATTATTTTTAATAAATGAGCAGGCATTCAGAAGGACACCCCTTTCTGTCTCGAACGGGTTTACCGGCTTAGTATTAAATGTTTTGGGTCGGAACCTAGGTGGAAAAGGGATAGGGCTAGCCGCGTTAAGAGTCCTACAGCTACAGGTGAATGGACATAGCAGGTCCTCAGGGGAGTAGATGTGCGAGCATATGCGACTCGGGGGTTTCAATGCGAGTAGAGTCTGAGGGGCATATTTCAGATATGGGGGATTGGAGGTAGCTTGGCCAGACGTCCAGCTGTCCAGCCCATCCTCAGCGCGGATGGGCGCAGACGGGCTGGACTCTGGCGTGACTCCGGCGGGCATCCGGCGCATCCACAAATGCGTCCGCTACGCGGAGTAAGCCCGTCCCCTTTTGTAGTCAGCTAGAGCGCGTCTGGGCGGACCCACATCCAATATGGCCACTGTCACACCCTCGCCTCCCCGGGACCAACTCTCAGCGTCAGCACTCAGCTGAGAGTGGCCCAGGCGGTAGAGGGAGGTAGGAGGAGTCGATTCGCTATTCAAACGCTTATTTAGATCAAGCGAAAACTATTACACGAGTAACTATAAAAACAATTTTAAAATGCCCTTTTTAGTCAAGCGTAGGTCTGCTGGCAGTATGGGGAAAAGACAAAGCGAGAGAACCTCCGGCTTCCGCCTCAGAGGGTGAAAAGTAGAGTTCAGCGCGCCTGAAACAAGCCCCCTTTTGTAGGCAGCTAGAGCGCGTCAGGGCGGACCCACATCCAATATGGCCGCTGTCACACCCTCGCCTCCCCGGGACGAACTCTCAGCGTCAACACTCAGCTGAGAGAGGCCCAGGCGGTAGAGGGAGGTAGGAGGAGTCGATTCGCTATTCAAACGCTTATTTAGATCAAGCGAAAACTATTACACGAGTAACTATAAAAACAATTTTAAAATGCCCTTTTTAGTCAAGCGTAGGTCTGCTGGCAGTATGGGGAAAAGACAAAGCGAGAGAACCTCCGGCTTCCGCCTCAGAGGGTGAAAAGTAGAGTTCAGCGCGCCTGAAACAAGCCCCCTTTTGTAGGCAGCTAGAGCGCGTCAGGGCGGACCCACATCCAATATGGCCGCTGTCACACCCTCGCCTCCCCGGGACGAACTCTCAGCGTCAACACTCAGCTGAGAGAGGCCCAGGCGGTAGAGGGAGGTAGGAGGAGTCGATTCGCTATTCAAACGCTTATTTAGATCAAGCGAAAACTATTACACGAGTAACTATAAAAACAATTTTAAAATGCCCTTTTTAGTCAAGCGTAGGTCTGCTGGCAGTATAGGGAAAAGACAAAGCGAGAGAACCTCCGGCTTCCGCCTCAGAGGGTGAAAAGTAGAGTTCAGCGCGCGTGAATACACTGATATACAGGCCACCTGACCCAGCTGCCGGATTCGTTGATAGCCTGGTCGAAGGCATCACAGAGGTAGCCCTGCGCACGGATAGGTTCCTGGTGTTGGGTGATCTCAACCTACACCTGGACGACCCTGCGGATAAGATGGCTGGGGACCTCTGTAAAGCGATGAGTGCGCTTCAGCTTGAGCTGATAGGCAAACTTCCCACCCACTTGCGGGGCCACTTATTGGACCCCATTTTTGCCAACTGGGAACAGGTGGAGGCTGCAACCCCCGTACCCATTCCCTGGTCGGACCACTACCTGCTGCCCTTTTCGATCTACACTCCGGGAGCTAGAGTACCGGAACAGGTAGTATTACATCATCCAAGACTGAGATGGGCTAACTTCTCCCATGCCAGGTTTATTGAGGCACTTATGACGGGGGGTGACCCGGGGGGTGAGGATGTGGAGAAAGCTAACAATAACTTGAACAAGCGCATTATGGCTGCCCTGGACCAGGTTGCCCCGCTCGCCCTGATTAGAACGGAGGGACGTGCCCTGAAAACGGCATCTTGGTATACAGAAGAGGTGCGAATGGCCAAGAGCGCATGCAAACGCGCAGAAAGGCAGTGGAGATTAGATTTTGCCGCTCAAACTAGAATGGACTATGTTGTAAGTAGGCGCAACTACCATAGACTAATCAGAAAGGCTAAAAAGGTGTATTTTGACACCAGGATCAAGGAAGCAGAAAATTCCTCGAAGGAACTGTTTTTTTTTTTTTTTTAATTTTTTCAAACCTTTATTGTGCATAAACAGCAGAACAAATACGGGCCTACAACCTTCGGGCCGGCCACGAAACATCCTCAGCACTGGTGCATGCAATACGATCCCCCCAGCAGCTACAATAGGACTAGCGAGCAATGAACTTTGCATCAGAATGAGTCATATCGCCGGGGGAGAGGAGAAGTGAAGGTTAATTTTTAAGTTTTTAAAGCGTTTTCACCAAAAGAGACAGTGAAGAAAAAATAATAAGAAGATTCGAGTCCGCACAATATCTTCACACTACGGGTAGGCGACGTTATATTCTGAAAACATCGACGAAGGTTAACAACAGGTATAACGTGGCGGTGCAAAACAGTGGCAACAATTTCCTAACACTCATGCACCCCAAACATCATCGCTCCAACCCTACCAACCCCAACCCAGTCCCAGAAACGAATCAGAAACTAAAGCACAGAAAATAGAAAGAAAGGCCCATAGAACCAAGCGTATAGCAAATTACCCCACCCACCCTGCAACATTGTGGAGGCTACGGCCTGCCCCCCCCCCCCCCACAGAGTGCCTGTCGCCCCAGAAACCCGAAATATAGACAAGAAAGAATAAGAAGGAAAGAAAAAGAAAAGAACATGAACACCTTCAATATAGGGAGCGAGAGAGAGAAAGTCAATCTACATTCCCAGAAAGAAAAGGGCGGGGAGGAGCCCACTAGTTACTAAACACCCGAATATACTCTCAAAGACAACGAATCAGGAGGAGGATCAATTCTAAATAATCCCGGTCCCCCCAGCCACAAATGCAGCCTCCACCCTAGACTCAAGGTACAGCATTAAGCATCAGTGCAGATACAAGAGTGGACCGACAATTCGCAGCATGTGACTTAAACAGGTGGAAAAAACAGTCCCAAACCCGGTTCGACCAGCCAAGAAGCCGATAGTAAAAAAAATAAAAAAAAGGCAGCCTAGCCCTGGCCCGATCTTGGATACATCCCCAAGTACGCTCCCCGAGAGAAGCCCGCCCCCTCTAAAGCAAAAAAACAATATGGCCACATAAAGAAGGAGAATGGCTTAGGAGCACAAAATGGCCGTCGGAAGTCACCGTGTAATCCACTGTCTGTCGTAGGAAGTTCCTCCGGGACACACGGAGAGTATGGGCTCCTCAGTAACAAAGGGGAAAGCCACGAAAAAGGAGCCATCGAGGGGGCAAATGATGTTACGTGCAGGTCTCTAGTCACTCGGGATAAAGGAGAGCACAATGTAGCAAGCTCCAGTGGAAGGGGAAACAATGTATCCCAGGCAGGTCTGTCAGACGATCGGTCGCGGGCGCCGGTAGAGTTTGAAGCAGGCATGTCTTCCCTGCAGGCAGGAGGAGGCACCGTACCACCATGAGGCTCCGGCAGAGGCAAGTTAGAGCTTTGCTGGGTACACATAGTGTGTCCCTGTCGCAGAACAGCCGCCATGTCGTCCAATTTGGCACTCAGTACTTGGTAGCCATTGTGCACATCCGCTCGGAAGTCGCGCAGGGTATACAGGATAGTTGCACAGGAAGGTGGCGACTGCAGCCCCTTCATCTCAACACCCCGGGACGGCGCTTGTGAGCCAGACCCCAACACAGGCGAGGGAACACAATGTCCGGGCAGGGGTTGGCGCTCTCCCCCGCGCCACGAATCGCCATCTGAAGCCATAACAGCAAGAGTCTGGAGTAGTCGCCGGGACAAATGTGGCACGAACGGGCGCCCAGACAAAGCTTAGTACCACCGGATGCAATGCCAGTCGAGCACCCGTCACTGAGAGCCGTCTAACTTCAGGCCACCATAGCGAGGCAGGGAATTAGGCAGCCGATGCCGAGCAGGCATGTCCGAGTTACCCCCGTCGCTCATCTCCGGTCCCAAACAAAGGATTCGTACCTGAGGAGCGTCCCGTCCCAGCAAGCACTCGCAGGACACCGCTTGCGACGGACCCCTTACAGGCAGCGCGGTAAGGACATCATCTCATGAGGACTGCACCGCTGCTCAAGTCCTCGGCGCCTCGCGAGCTGTCCGGCCGCCACCAGTCCCTCGAGGCACGGCGGAGAGCGACAATGGAGGCGGGGTCAAGGGCTGCATACAGTTCCGCAAATATCTCCGGCCGCCGGGCCAGCCGAGATCCCGGGAAAGCACGACTGAAGTCAGCGCTGCGTCCCAAACAGTCCGCCGTCGAATTCCAGCAGGATAGGAATCAGGATATCGGCGCGGAAAAAGAAGGGCTGGCGGAGCCGGGAGCTCACAGGTCTGCTCCGGTCGCCATCTTGGCTCCTCCCCGAAGGAACTGTTTTTAATTTACAAATCTCTCTTTGGTCGGGAAGCCTGCAGCAGTCCCAGAATAATTCTGTACGGTGGATAGTTGTAACCGAGTAGCAGAGTTTTTTGCTAACAAAGTGGCAACTATTTATTCGGCCTTTCCTAGTCAAGCCACCATAGACTCTGAGACTGTAGAAGAATGTGGGGTAAGGGGAGGGCACCAGATGTTAACTACATTTGTCACCCCGCCTACTGAAAAACTCATTCAGATCTGTGGCCCGATAAAATCAGGCTCCCCAAGAGATCCCACTACTCCTAGGCTCCTGATGGGCAGTTTGCATATTCTGGAGCCGTACATCCGCCACCTCCTGAACATCTCTTTTGGGACCCATACTGTCCCTGAGGCCTGGAAGCGGGCGGTAGTCCTTCCTCTTCAAAAGAAGCCCAATATCAGATATGACAGGCTAGACAATCTTCGCCCTATTTCTCTTTTGCCATACATGGCAAAGGTTGCTGAAAAAATTGCAAACCTCCAGCTGATGGGCTTTGTAGAAGAAGCCTCCCTACTCCATGACTCTCAGTTCGGCTTCCACCCACGGCATTCGACGGAGTCAGCATTGCTAATGGCAGTAGAGTCCTTACGGCAGGGAGTGGACGAGGGCCAGACTATGGCTCTGATCCTCTTGGACCTAAGCGCAGCATTCGACACTGTAGCTCATTCCACCTTGCTACAGTCTCTGAATGATGGAGGAGTTTCAGGGGCTGCGCTTGGGTGGATCCAGTCTTTCCTAACAGGCAGATGCTTTCAGGTCCGCCAGGGAGAGTGCTACTCTAGGAAGATTGGGTTGGGCCAGGGCGTGCCGCTGGGCTTGTCCCTGAGCCCAACCCTGTTCAATCTGTATGTCTCCCCGCTGGCGGCCATAGTTGAAAGCTATGGACTACGCCTGGTGTCCTACGCCAACGACACGCAGCTGGTCATCTCCCTCTCACGCGTACCTGGTCTGATGGCGGACAATTTCAGAGTGTGCATGCAAGAACTGGCAACCTGGATGTCCGCCAATTGCCTGAAACTTAATGGCAGTAAGACCGAGGTGCTCGTGGTGGGGGGATGCCCATCTGTATGGTCGTCGGCTTGGTGGCCGCCCTGCCTAGGAGAGACACCTGTTCCCTGCCAGGAAGTAAGGAATCTTGGGGTGTGGTTGGACGTTGACCTTGCCTTTGGCCCCCCAGATTGGCCGAGTGGTGGGGGCATGCTTCGGAGTTCTAAGAACTCTGAGAAAGGTCTTGGATATTCTGCCCATTACTGCTCGTCGGACGCTGGTGCACGCCTTAGTCACCTCACGCCTGGATTACCCCAATTTGCTGTATCTGGGAGCCACGGGAAAGGTTCTCAATCGCCTCCAGGTGCTGCAAAATGCTGCCGCTCGCCTTATTCTGAGGCTTCCAAGAAGATCTTCCTCAAAGGCAGCATCCCGAGCCTTGCACTGGCTTCCTGTTAGGAGCAGGGTGGATTTCAGAGCCCTTGCCACGTGTCATCGCATCCTGGATGGCAAAGCCCCTGCCCCGTTACAGAGTCTGGCCACCAGGTATGAGCCCACAAGGACTCTGCGCTCCTCCTGCACAGGTCTCCTGAAAATTCCAAAAATCAAGAAAGCGCGTATGGGGGGAAGGTCGTTCAGATATCTGGCGGCGAAGCAGTGGAATGACCTACAGTCAGAGTTACGTTTGGAGTCCTCAGAATCCATGTTTAGAAGAAAACTTAAGACTCACTTATTCAGATGGTAGACGGTTGTGCTGGCTGCTTGGACTTCTCACCCCACTTCTCATAGCGCGGGGACACGCCAGTAGGCGTAAACCAGGCGCTTTACAAATCTCCCTAATAATAATAATGATGGCACTAATAAGTGTAAAGGTTTATTTCACTGCATTAAGTATCTGCACTGTTGTATAGTGTTGGACCCGGCCTCGTGGCGTGGCCCTCGCTGACCCCCCATAACCCCAACCGACGGACAGAACTAATTTCCGTCCACCCAGAACTATACCAGAGACTCCTACATCAGACCTGAAACGACCTCCAGACCGCGTGCCTGCCCCATGCATGTGACCGGCAGACTCCATGTTTGGCCACCCCGGCCAGCCGGCCGCCTTCTTCCCTTTCGGCAGCATCTGGTCGCTCCCGGCCGCAGCCAGGCGGGCGCATCCGGCGCGCCCCGACCCGCCCGGGGGGTGAACGACTCACCATGTACCCGAAACCAAGGCTTCCATCACAACTCCGGCCCCCTCCCGAGGAGCTGGTTGACCTCACACCTCCGAGCCATCCCTGGGTGCTGGTTTCGATCGCAAATTTTGGCTTCCTCGTGAGCTGGCTCCAGGCCTTAATGGGCATCTGGGATCCCCTGGACGCATGGTCCAAAGCATCAAAGATCCAACCGCCCAGACAATCAGGCGCCTGGCCCTCGGACCTCCGGCCTCCTGCCTCTGAGGGTCCGGACATCAAAGAGCTCCTGGACTATAAGACAGCCTGCCTTCCATCTAGCCAGCAGTTGTATCTTGGACAAGAAAGCCCTGCTGATCTGATCGTGGCTGACCTTGAGGAGAACAGACTCTGACCCACCGAGCCCTGCTGACGTCGTCGCGGCTCATCCTCGAATCTACGGAACTGAACCATCGGAGCCCTGCTGCCGCTGTCGCGGCTCCCTCTCGAAGCGCAAGACCTGAACAATCGGAGCCCTGCTGATGCTGTCGCGGCTCCCCCTCGAATTACGAGACCTGAACCATCCAGAGCCCTGCGGACGCTGTCGCGGCTTCACCTGCCTACGAGTACGACGGAGTACTCCTGACCATGCCCTGCTGACCTTGTCGCGGCTTGAAGAACTCTCTGGTCCGGCTGGACCATCAACGCTACCCTCACGACCATCTGAACTAGAAGTGAGTAGGACAGCAAGTCCCATCGCCAGCCCCCATACTCCCCAGTTCGAGGATTGAGAACTGTGCGCAGGGTACGTGGTGTGCCAGCTGGCCCTTTAAGACTGTCCCGCTTCCCCGTTCCCTTATTATGAGACTTTCGCGATCCCTCGATCGCTGTGTATTGCTCCCTACTTTTATCTTGATAAAGTTCATACTTGATAAAGATTCACGGTGTGGTGTCTGTTCGTAAGTGTGGTGTGTCGACAGTGTGTACGATCAGTCCTCCCCGGTGGGGACTCCCCCCTCGATAAGACTCGGCAGTAACTGTGGGAGAGGAGGGTCCGGGTGGTTAGGAGAGTCCTCTTGACCCCTGGGGTCACCGCCTTCCAACATTGAGTTTGAGTTTGAGTTTAAAAGCACTTTTAAAGCGCACGTATACCGGCGGTTTCTTGGCGCTGTAGCTAGTGGGGACTGAGGGTTAGGAGCAGGGAGAGAGGAATGGGCATTTATTCAAAGGATTTAGTGAATAGGTAGGTTTTGAGACTTTTGCGGAATTGGGGATAGAGGGTGATGGCACGGAGATGAAGGGGAAGGGAATTCCAAAGGGTTGGTGCTAGGGTGGCAAATTTGGAGCCGCCCCACTTCTTTCTCCGGAAGCGAGGGATGGTGAGGAGAGACTGAGAAGAAGAGCGTAGGTCCCTGGAGGGGACATAGGGAACAATCTCAGAGGAGATGAAGGCCGGTGCAAGGTCCAATCGAGCCAGGAAAGTGATGGACGCGAGCTTGAATTGAATTCTAGCCCACACTGGGAGCCAGTGGAGAGATTTCAGGAGTGGGGTGGAGTGGTGAAATTTGGGAAGGTTGAAGGCTAGGCGGGCCGCCTGGTTTTGGATCTGTTGTAGGCGGCGCAAACTGTATGCAGGAATACCGGCATACAGAGCGTTCCCGTAGTCCAGGCGGGACACCACCATGGCCAGAATGATAAGTTTGAGAGCGGAAAAAGTAAAGAAGCGGGACACCTTGCGAATAGTACGCAGAGAAAGGAAAGAAGAAGAGACCACAGAGCTAACCTGGGAGTGGAGGGTGAGTTGGGAATTGAGCTTAATGCCTAGTGTTTTAACTGAGGAGGAGGGGACAGGAGGAGAACCAAGAGAGGGAGGCCAGAAAAGGGGGGACCAGGGGCTGGATGAACCGCCCGTCAATACCAATTCGGTTTTGTCCGGGTTAAGTTTGAGGTGATTGTGGCTCATCCAGTCCCTGATGTGAAACATGACAGTTTGAAAGTTGAGGACAGCAGAAGGAGAGGAAAGATCAAAGACCAGCTGGAGGTCATCCGCATAATTAAATACGGCGACCTCCATCTGTTGGAGAGAAAAGATAAGAGGGGCGATATATAGATTAAACAAAAGAGGGGAGAGAGATGAACCTTGAGGGACCTCGCACTGGACTTTCCGGAAGTCCGCTGTGAAGTCACCCAGGCGAACAGCCTGGGTGCGGTCGCTCAGGAAGGAGGACAACCAGACCAGGGCAGTCCCCTCGATCCCCGCCGCCCTGACACGGGAGAGTAAGATGTTGTGGTCCACCGTATCAAAGGCGGCTGAGAGGTCGAGGAGCACAAGGGCCTGGTGATGATTGGTATCCATACCCTCCCTGAGGGTGTCGAGGACCGACATGACCACGGACTCCGTGGAGTGTGCGGGGCGGAAACCAGCTTGGCGGGGGGCAAGGGCTCCATGTTTCTCCACAAAGGAGCTCAGAGCGCAGGTGACGTGGCGCTCGAGCACCTTAGCTAGAAATGGCAGGAGGGAGATGGGGCGGAAATTGGCAGGGACAGAAGGATCTGCCCCAGGTTTTTTCAAGATGGGCACAATTACCGCAGATTTCAAGGAGCTAGGAACTATGCCTTGCGCGAGGGAGCTGTTGAGGAGGTGAAGAGGAGGATCTGGGCAGGAGACAAAAATGTGGCGGAGGATATGGGCAGGACAGGGGTCAAGAGGGGAGCCAGATTTGATCAAAGGCACCAGTGAAGTCAGATTTTCCCGAGTGATAGGGGGAAAGGTGGTTAGTTTGCCTTTGGGAGGGGGACATTGGGGGTCCACAAAAGAAGGGAGAGGTGGGGGGATGTTGGCCTTGATGGTGATAATTTTCTGGATGAAATAATTGTTAAGAGAAAGACGAAGGTCATTTGACGGGGCAGGTTTAAGCGTAGTTCTGTCCGAAAAAGCCAGGTTGTGAATGATGGAGAAGATCTCTTTAGACTGGTTCTCCGCTGCTAAAATTTTGGAGGAGAAATAAGCTGTTTTGGCCTCCAGGATGCTTTTTTTGTACTGGTTAAGGATATTGATATATTCCAGTTTCAAAGTGGGGCAGTAGTTCCTCCTCCAGGCCCGCTCTGCACGGCGTACTGTTAGTTTGGTGGCTTTAAGCTCTTGGTTAAACCACCGGTTGGCGTCTTTGTCGCGTTTAGAGGTAATGCGCTTGAGCGGGGCGACGGAGTCGCAGCTGCGGGAGAGCCACTGGTCTATAGAGTCAGCCTGGGAGACGGTGGTGAGGCCCTGAAGAGGCGGGAGAGAACCAGCGAGGAGAGAGGAGAGATTCTCAAGATTGACCCGGCCCCATGATCGGACCCAGGTGTTTTTGGGTCGGGGGGGCATAGCTGGGGGAAGAATAGGAAGGAGAAATGAAATCAAATGATGGTTGGACCAGGTGCAAGGGGAGATAGATAAGGATTCCAAAGGGCAGTTCAGGGACCAGATTTGGTCAAGCTGGTGACCCTTGATGTGAGTGGGGGAGTGAACATGAGGCGTGAAGTTAAGGGAGTGGAGGGTTTCGGAAAAATCCTTAGATGACAGACATTCGGCAGGATCAGAAGGCCAGAAATTAAAGTCGCCGAGGAGCAGGATGGAGGAGTTGTTGATTGCAATGGTAGCCAAGACCTCCAGAAAATCTGGAAGAAA
This sequence comes from Lissotriton vulgaris, assembly GCF_964263255.1. Lineage (NCBI taxonomy): Eukaryota > Metazoa > Chordata > Amphibia > Caudata > Salamandridae > Lissotriton > Lissotriton vulgaris. The sequence goes on along the minus strand of NW_028254302.1, from coordinate 184,607 downwards.
CTGCAGGGGGGACTGAGGAGGACGATAAGTAAGGAAACAGGTAAGAGGAGGGGAGGTGGATACTGTGCGAATCACCAGGAATTCGGTGGTAGCAATGTTAGGTAAAGGGAGAATTTGAAAAGGGAAATCGGTACGTGCGATGACTGCCACGCCGCCCCCGGCTCTGCCTGAAGGGCGGTCAGCCCTGAGGGCGTAGTAGGAGGCTGGAAGGGTGGATAGGAGTGCAGGGAGGGAGTCATCGCAAAACCAGGTCTCGGTTAAGAAGAGGAGATCTGGGGCCTGTGAGTCCAGCAAGACCGAGAGTTCGTGCGAGTGGGCAACAGCAGAACGGGTGTTGAGGTAGAGAGCTGTGATGGGTTTAGGGTTTGGCGGATGAGCAGGCCTACAGGCCGTAGGCGGGGTATCCAGAATGGGAGGAGGGTGAGGGAGGGGAGAGAGGGAGGCTATGCCGAGAGCAGAGATGCGAGAGCTGGTACTGGTCATGATAGGCCGGGGGCCCTGGTAGCTGCGAAGTAGGTCCGGGCTGTAGGTGATGAGTGGGGCGGAGTGTAAGGCCCCTAGTCCCGGCCGGTCGCGGACGGGCGCAGACGGGCTTGCCTTAGGCGCGTCTTCGGCGCGCAATCGTCGCGCCCGCTGCGCTCGTCCGCTGCGCTTCCTACCAAGACACATATTTATGGTCGTGAGGCGGGGAGTTGAAAGGGGCGTGGCCAACAGAGTGGGCGTGTCTGTGGCGCGCCTCGCGCTCGAGAATGGCGTCTGTAGGTGAGGGATCGTTGCAGCGTTGAGCGCTGTTTAAAGTGAAGCCAAGAAGTGCAGGTAGGAGGGGAGGTGATAGAAACACGTTATCACAGTATTAAAATTTTAAAAAAACAAGGTTATGCATTCTCCCGGCTTCCGCCTCAGGAGTCCAATAGCTAATGAAGCGCCTCGTTCCAGCGCTCGCTATTTATACAAGAGGTCGAAGGGGCGTGGCCAACAGAGTGGGCGTGTCTGTGGCGCGCCTCGCGCTCGAGAATGGCGTCTGTAGGTGAGGGATCGTTGCAGCGTGGAGCGCTGTTTAAAGTGAAGCCAAGAAGTGCAGGTAGGAGGGGAGGTGATAGAAACACGTTATCACAGTATTAAAATTTTAAAAAAACAAGGTTATGCATTCTCCCGGCTTCCGCCTCAGGAGTCCAATAGCTAATGAAGCGCCTCGTTCCAGCGCTCGCTATTTATACAAGAGGTCGAGGGGGCGTGGCCAACAGAGTGGGCGTGTCTGTGGCGCGCCTCGCGCTCGAGAATGGCGTCTGTAGGTGAGGGATCGTTGCAGCGTGGAGCGCTGTTTAAAGTGAAGCCAAGAAGTGCACGTAGGAGGGGAGGTGATAGAAACACGTTATCACAGTATTAAAATTTTTAAAAAACAAGGTTATGCATTCTCCCGGCTTCCGCCTCAGGAGTCCAATAGCTAATGAAGCGCCTCGTTCCAGCGCTCGCAATTTATACAAGAGGTCGAGGGGGCGTGGCCAACAGAGTGGGCGTGTCTGTGGCGCGCCTCGCGCTCGAGAATGGCGTCTGTAGGTGAGGGATCGTTGCAGCGTGGAGCGCTGTTTAAAGTGAAGCCAAGAAGTGCAGGTAGGAGGGGAGGTGATAGAAACACGTTATCACAGTATTAAAATTTAAAAAAAACAAGGTTATGCATTCTCCCGGCTTCCGCCTCAGGAGTCCAATAGCTAATGACAGTGGTGGCAGTGACGCGATACAAACCTACGTCTAAAGATCGTACCACTGACACACTACCTGAACCCACACGAAGCAAATGCACAAGAAAAGAAGAGCAACAATGACAACTACAGAATCTGGTGTAAAGACAACCTTCGACAAAGACCTCCTGGAGGACTACACCCATAGAGAGCTAAAGCAGTTCTGCAGAGAACTGAGTATCCAGAGTACCGGACTAAGTACTAAGGAAGATTTCCAGAAAGCGCTAACCGCTTGGGTAGAGTTCGGAGCACCTCTTCCCCCGACCGAAGACGAGGGAGGGAGGCCACAGACCGAACCCGGTACACTGGCCGGTGAGAGAAACCAGCAACCGACCCGGAGCCCAGCAATGGGGAGAGATCGGTCATCGGAAGAGATGGCCGACCGAGAACGTGACCGAAACCATGAGCTTGAGTTGGCGCGCCTCAAATTGGAGGGCGAACTCAAACTGGCAGAGAAGAAGTTGGCAGTTGAGCAGTTGGGACTCCAGGGAGAGCTGGAGGAAAAGAAGCTCCAGAGGGAGCATGAAGGTCGGAAACTTCAGCTCGAGCACGAGCGCAGCCTCAAAGAACTCGAATTGAAAGCCAGAGCAGAAACAACCGGATCACCGGGACTTGGAGAGCAGGTGATCCCCAAAGAAACGAAGGTGCACATCCCCAAAGATGTCGTGAAAGAGTTTTACAAAGGAGACGACATCCAGCAGTGGTTCAAGGCCTACGAGGTTGCCATGTCCGCCCACCGGGTCCCCGAGAAGGACTGGGGGGCCGGCCTGTGGAGCCGCTTCCTCAGCGAGGGAAGAGACACCCTGCTGGACCTACCGACTGCACACATGAACGCCTACCCCCACATGAAAGACGCTCTCCTATTCCGCTACGGCCTGACGCCCGAAATGTATTGCCAGCGGTTTAGGGAGTGCAAGAAGATTCCTGGCACCACCTGGGTAGACTACGTGAACTACTACACCCGGGCCCTAGATGGGTGGATCAAGGGCAGCAATGTGACCACCTTCGAAGGCCTAGTCGACCTAATCGCTTACGAACACCTGTACGCCAATTGCTTTGTGGAACTAAGACAGCATCTCCTGGACAGCAAGCTCGCCAACCCACGGAAACTGGCTGTTGAAGCCAATCGCTGGGTGGCTACCCGAGTCCAGAAGGGGCCCGGGGGGGACCCCCCATGGAATGACCAAGGATCTTCCCGCCAGCGAGGTGGGGGAGGTCGAGGCAAGCAGCAAGGTTCCCAGTCAGGACCCCAGCGTAGTCCCCCCAGAAACCAGATCCCACGCTCTCCTCCCGCGACGAGAGCCGCCCCAAGTGCAGGACCCCTGGGGCCCCGCCCCAGTTCCACATGCTACAAGTGTCAGCAACCCGGGCACTATGCCGGTGATCCCTGATGTCCCATGACACCGAAATCCACTCCCACTGGCCCGTCCACCAGACAGATATCCTCAGTGGCCTTAGAAGAGGAAGAGATAGAAGAACAGGGGGAGTGGGAGCCTGCAGCCATGGTCTTAGCCTCCCTGGGGAATAGCGAGATGATCCCAGGAGATTACCTGCCCGACAACACAGAAAAGTACCGCCAAACAGTGAAGGTCAACGGGCGCAGCATAGGAGCCCTTCGGGACACAGGAGCCAGCATCACGTCTGTTAGATACACGCTAGTTCCTGAGTCCATGATCATCCCCCACACCTCCTGTAGGGTGATAGCAGCCGATAATTCTGTCCGCACCTGCAGGATAGCACAGGTTCCGTTTGAGTGGGAGGGAGTTTCGGGCGATCTGCGGGTAGCGGTCCGCACGGACATACCTGTAGACTGCCTCCTGGGGAATGACTTAGAGAGTTCCCAGTGGAAAGAGGTAGAGAGAAGGACCCATTTAGCAATGCTGGGACTGCCCCAATGGGCCTGTGTGAGCACCCGAGCCATGACCGCCAGAATGTCCAACCCCGGGAACGAAGAGCCCGAGTTCCCCAGTTCAGCCCCCGATGTCCCTGAGGGTGGCGAGCACCCCACGGTCCTCGACCAGCCCTCCATCAAAGAAAACGCCTCCGACGAGGGTCCCCTTGGACCCGCCGTCGAACCCGTCCCGACCCTAGCCGATCTCCCCGAGTTGGCCCAGTGGCGCCAAGAGGGAGGACCGTCCCGAGAGGAGTTCTGCCAGGAGCAGACCTCCTGCCCTGCCCTTGAGGGGCTCCGGCGACAGGCCGCAGCCCAGGCCGCTGGAGACCAGTCCGGTTCCCATTACCTTTACTGGGAAAACGGCCTACTGTACAGTGAACAGAAGACCGCTGAACTAGGGTCAGCCCGCGTGCTGGTGGTACCCCTACGTTTCCGCGGTCTCCTCCTCAACCTGGCCCACGATGTGCCCCTGGCGGGACATCTGGGCCAAGATAAGACATTCCAACGACTAGTGACCCATTTCTACTGGCCCCACATGCGGGCCGATGTGGAACACCACTGTAAGTCCTGCCCCACGTGTCAGGCTAGCGGCAAAAGCGGAGGCAAGCGTAAGGCTCTCCTCCAGCCCTTTTCCCATTGTCAGCACCCCCTTTGAGAGGGTGGGGATCGACATCGTCGGACCTCTGGACCCCCGGACCTCCTTAGGCCACCGGTTCATTTTGGTTCTGGTCGATCACGCCACCCGATACCCCGAAGCCATCCCCCTCCGGACCGTGACGGCCCCGGTCGTGGGCCGGGCCCTCATGGGGATCTTCTCCCGGGTGGGTTTCCCGCGAGAAGTAGTGAGCGACCGAGGCACAAACTTCATCTCCCGGTATATGAAGTCCCTTTGGCAACAGTGTGGGTGTTGTACTGGTTCACCACCCCATACCATCCCCAGGGTAACGGCCTGGTCGAGCGGTTCAACCGCACCCTGAAAGGGATGATCATGGGTCTCGAGGAGCCCCTGCGACGCAAGTGGGACGTCCTCCTGCCCTGCCTCCTGTTCGCATACTGAGAGGTCCCCCAGAAATCCTTTGGGTTCAGTCCCTTCGAGCTGCTCTATGGGCACCCCGTCCGGGGTCCCCTCAGCCTGGTCAAGGAAAGCCTGGAGACAGCCTCCCCGAGCACCCCCCCCCCGATGTGTTCTCCTACGTCCTGGCCCTCCGGAACCAGACGCGGCTCAGTACCTCAGTACCTTCGATCTCACCAGTGGCTACTGGCAGATCGGCCTCCCGGAGAGGGCCCAAAAAAGGTCTGCTTTCTCCACTCCGGATGGCCATTTTCACTTCAGGGTGATGCCCTTTGGCATGAAAAACGCCCCCGCCACCTTCCAGCGACAGGTCAATCAGGTCCTGGCTGGGTTGGAAAGCTTTAGCGCAGCGTATCTTGATGACATTGCGGTGTTCAGTGCCCACTGGCCCGAGCACCTGCACCACCTCTGGGAGGTGTTGGACGCCCTGCGTCGAGCCGGGCTCACCATTTAAGCTAGCAAGTGCCAAATAGGACAAAGCTCCGTGGTATACCTTGGCCACCAGGTCGGGAGCGGTCTCGTAGCCCCCCTCCAACCCAAGATAGACGCTATCAATGCCAGGGAGACCCCGATGACCCAGACCGAGGTGCGGGCCTTCCTAGGCCTCACAGGGTACTACCGTAGATTCATCAAGGGGTACAGGAGTATTGTAGGCCCCCTCACCGAGTTGACAGCCAAGGCCAACCCCAAGAAGGTTAGTTGGACCCCCGCCTGCCAGAAGGCATTCGACGAATTGAAGCAAGCCATGTGCACCGTTCCAGTACTACAGGCCCCTGATTACTCCAGAGAATTCGTGGTCCAGACGGACGCCTCTGAACATGGCATCGGATCCGTGCTCTCCCAGGTGGACGACCAGGGGATTGATCATCCAGTGGCCTTTATCAGCCGGAGGCTACTACCCCGGTAGCAGAGATGGAGCACCAACGAGCAAGAGGCCTTCTCCGTAGTCTGGGCCTTGAAGAAGCTGAGGCCCTACCTGTTCGGTACCCACTTCCGGGTCCAGACCGACCACCGTCCTCTCCGGTGGCTCATGCAGATGAGAGGAGAGAACCCTAAACTGCTACGCTGGTCCATCTCCCTCCAAGGGATGGATTTTACTGTGGAACACAGGCCTGGTGCAGACCACGCCAACGCCGACGGCCTGTCCCGCTTCTTCCGCCTCAGCGAGGAGAACCCCCAAGAGGATTGGTAGTTCTCCTTGTCTTTCAGCTGGAGGGGACGCATGTTGGACCCGGCCTCGTGGCGTGGCCCTCGCTGACCCCCAATAACCCCGACCGATGGACAGAACTAATTTCCGTCCACCCAGAACTATACCCGAGAATCCTACATCAGACCTGAAACGACCTTCAGACTGCGTGCCTGCACCCATGCACGTGACCGGCAGACTCCATGTTTGGCCACCCTGGCCAGCCGGCCGCCTTCTTCCCTTTCGGCAGCCTCTGGTCGCTCCCGGCCGCAGCCAGGCGGGCGCGTACGGCACGCCCCGACTCACCCAGGGGGGTGAACGACTCACCAAGTACCCGAAACCAAGGCTTCCATCACACCTCCGGCCCCCTCCCGAGGAGCTGGTTGACCTCACACCTCCGAGCCATCCCTGGGGGCTGGTTTTGATCGCACCTTTTGGCTTTCTAGTGAGCTGGCTCCAGGCCTTGATGGGCGTCTGGGATCCCCTGGACGCATGGTCCAAAGTATCAAAGATCCAAACGCCCAGACAATCAGGCGCCTGGCCCTCGGACCTCCGGCCTCCTGCCTCTGAGGGTACGGACATCAAAGAGCTCCTGGACTATAAGACAGCCTGCCTTCCATCTAGCCAGCAGTTGTATCTTGGACAAGAAAGCCCTGCTGATCTGATCGCGGCTGACCTTGAGGAGAACAGACTCTGACCCACCGAGCCCTGCTGACGTCGTCGCGGCTCATCCTCGAATCTACGGAACTGAACCATCTGAGCCCTGCTGACGCTGTCGCGGCTCCCTCTCGAAGCGCAAGACCTGAACCATCGGAGCCCTGCTGATGCTGTCGCGGCTCCCCCTCGAAGTACGAGACCTGAACCATCCAGAGCCCTGCGGACGCTGTCGCGGCTTCACCTGCCTACGAGTACGACAGAGTACTCCTGACCAAGCCCTGCTGACATCGTCGCGGCTTGAAGAACTCTCTGGTCCGGCTGGACCATCAACGCTACCCTCACGACCATCTGAACTAGAAGTGAGTAGGACAGCAAGTCCCATCGCCAGCCCCCGTACCCCCCAGTTCGAGGATTGAGAACTGTGCGCAGGGTACGTGGTGTGCCAGCTGGCCCTTTAAGACTGTCCCGCTTCCCAGTTCCCTTGTTACGAGACTTTCGCGATCCCTCGATCGCTGTGTATTGCTCCCTACTTTTATCTTGATTAAAGTTCATACTTGATAAAGATTCACGGTGTGGTGTCCGTTCGTAAGTGTGGTGTGTCGACAGTGTGTACGATCAGTCCTCCCCGGTGGGGACTCCCCCCTCGATAAGACTCGGCAGTAATTGTGGGAGAGGAGGTTCCGGGTGGTTAGGAGAGTCCTCTTGACCCCTAGGGTCACCGCCTTCCAACATATAGCTACTATTTTCGGTTGGTAATTTATTTATTTAAAAAAATAAAGGACATGTATTTATTTAAAAAAGAAAAATGCACAGAGCTCCATTTCCTTGCATACTTTTCAAAGTGCCTAGTTTTTTTTGTCCCACGTTCATTTGCCGAAATACTGTGAGACGCGACCGGCGTTTTCAAAGAAGGTGGAATTCAAACGCTGCACAATAAGGATAACACACGGGCAAACATTTCTGCAGCCCCACAGAGCCCGGTATTTTGCCTCTATTGACCAAAGAGTGTGACTACGGAAATTGAAGGTTTTCTACTAAAAACGAACTGGGCTACTGACCGTATTTACAAGAAAATGTTGGTCCTGATGAGAACCCCGCCATCAGGGGGTTTGAAACGCGTCGACCTGTACTGACTTGGCTGGGCTCTTTGTCAACCACGAATATTTAAAAAGCGCTATGTTTGATTTCAAAATAAGAATTTGTATTCAACATATATAGTTGTAAATAGTTTAGAACCAGGAAAATAATACCATTTATAGGCTCTATTACTTAGACTTTTTGTTGACAAAGGGCCTCATTGGTGTGTTTTTGTATTGTTGTGTGAGTGAAATATGAGTGTTGTTGGTAGGATGTGTATAAATTGTAAATATGTATAAAATTGCCGGTTTGATATGTCTAACCTTATAATTGTTTGTACATGCAGATATTATCTTTGATATGGTTTAAAATTGCAATGCTCAACTAGTGAAGAAAACACAAATGTAACTAACGGACCGTTACGCTTCATTCATAAAGGTCATTACCAGACTAGTGTGAATCAAATCCAGTATTGGCTTCTGTTTTGTTCTTTCGTTTTTTTTGACCCACAGCATCTCAACGGTTGACCATGTTTACACTGACTGACCAGCAATATGCTGACAGTGCACCCTGTGTATTCTTCTAAGTAAGTGACGTTTTATGGCACTGTTATGTCTTTTTCTGGACACGATTGGAGAGGGTCATGTCATGTAGAGTTTAAATAAGTGCCTGTTTGTGTTTCAGCTCTAGGACAAGTTTAGAGCGAAAATGACTGTGTAAAAAGTCAGTCTGCTGGGGTCTTGGAGATGGCAGTCTGAGCCCTCCTTACTTGCTTAGATTGGTTGGTGGTTTATTTATGTTAAATGTTTTATCTGGACTCTGATAGTTGCAATTTAGTCACTTCCATTTCCTCCAGTGGCTCTTTATGTTCATAGTGTCGGATGTATGTGCGTGTGACTTATATGAAATAGACCAAACCCACACTTTTAACACCACCTGTGTCAATGAAAAAAAGAGACTGTCAGCAGATACCCGCGTAGCTGTGTGAAATGAATATCGAAGGTATCCCCCCCATATGTACCCCCGCTGCTCGCCTGGAGATAGACTTGGAGCAAATGTCTAGGCCACCTTCTTCAGAATGTATGGATTGAGCGTTGGGTGGGGGGGGGGGGGGGGCTCTGCCCCCAGCACCAGTTGGTACTAATTTTGCTACAAATCCATCCCTATGGTTTCCTGGGCGAGGATAACATTGTCCCTTCCAAAAGTAGCAGATTTTCAGCAGACTGACAGAATTATACTGACTATAGAGTGAGATGCCCGAGCCCAAAACAAAACCCTTCTAGGACCAGGCCAGGGGATTGAGTGAACATCTCGTGTCCTCTCCTCTTCTTGGTATAAGCAACTACAAATATCAGATCATTGTGCCGATTCTGACCCCACTTGTGTGCAACCTGTAGCCCTAGATTTTAATTCATTCTAGTGTGCATTCTGTCTCGTTTAATACCAGCAAGAACAATGTACAAATGTCATTTTACATCTGTGTACTGTATTTGGTGCTGTTCGTCCTCTCTGCTCGAGCCATAATTCCCTTTCATACATTTCTTCATAGTGGCATCATGTTTTATTTTTGCATAGGGAAATTATCTCTTTTTTGCAGTGCCACAGAACAATTTTAACGAAGAGAACTGTGACAATTATGTAAAAAAGCATTGTTTTTGTTTATTATGAGGTTTCCAAGTGAAACATGGTAAGAGCAAGTTCCCGAGCAGTGGTTCTTTTAGAGACTCCCTTAATTTACATCCTGTTGCGAAATAGGGCATTGCCAGTAAAAATGTTGAAGAAGCAGTAACCGAAATGCACATGTTTTTCATAGTTTTCTGTCAAATGTCAAAACCAAAAAGTCAAAAGGGAAAAAAGGGTGGGTGTTTGCCCGCTCTCAATAGGTCTCAGGTGACACCCTCCCCTGTCCCCACCATGGAAACGTATTTATTTTTTATTTTTTAAACATCTAAATTTGGAAAGTAAAGGGGATAAATGTGTAAGCAGCAAGCAATGGTAAGGGCATGTTAACAAGCATTGGATCCTGAAGAGGCTATTCTTCCAAGCTTGAAATTGTCGATAAAAATGTTAACTAAGCGGAGTCAGAAAGGCACTTTTTTTAGAGTGCTTTATGAAATGTCAAAACTCAAAAGTTAGTCAAATAAAAAGAGAGTTGGTGTTTACCTGCTCTCGGTGGTTCTCACACTTCATGTAATCCTACTGTGAATGACACGGCCATCCACTAATGTCCTCTGTAAAACAAGTTCATTGTGGACAGTACTGCTCATGAATAGCGCTTCCACTGCCACCGACCTGCTGGAGAGGAAACATTGATATCAGCATCATTCGCGACTGGCAGACTGTCTCTGGAGATCCATTCTTTAGAGTTCTCCCATACTACATCTACCTGCTGACCCACTATTGCGCAATAGTGGGTTGTCTACATTGAAGGGATCTTGACCCAATGGCATTGTACAGCAGATGGCTTAAAGCTACAGTTCCTCGAGCTCAGGGAGATACCCTCCAGGCTTCGGCTCATGTCAACAACTCTTGAATAGGTATCTGTATAGAAAGTCTTATTTCCACGTTTTATTTGAAAAACATTTATGCACTATGAATCTGCATCCCCATTTCAATGAAACTTATTTTAGTCTAGACAGTGTCGACATACTCTTTCTTGGCAGAGTTGGGTCCTCGCGCTAAGTGGGAGTCTGATAGTTCCCAAAGCAGTGGGATGTTTACAACAACAAACAGAACTTGGCCAACAGTAAGTGGCAGAACCCAGTAATCTTGTCCTAGAAATGCTCTTATGTTTTTGCATCTATCCTCATAAGAAGAGAAAGATGTGCGTGTCCATCCCAAGCACCCCAGCTTGGCCCCGAGAGCGCTGGTCAGATTTCTTCTGAAGATCTTGACGCGGTCTTATTACCGTCAGTATGTAGTCAAGTCAAGTCAAGTCAAGAAATTTATATAGCGCGCTACATACCCAGAGGGTCTCAAGGCGCTTGAGGAAGGGTGGGGAATTAATTGTCGAATATCCAGGTTTTAAGTTGTTTTCTGAATGTAAGGTGGTTCTGAGTGAGGCGAAGGTGAGTGGGAAGTGAGTTCCAGGTTTTAGCTGCCAGGTAGGAGAAGGATCTGCCTCCCATGGTGGTTTTGTTGATGCGGGGTACAGTTGCAAGGGTTTGGTTGGAGGATCGTAGGTGGCGGGAGGGGGTGTAGAAGGAAAGTCGTGAGTTGAGGCATTCGGGTCCAAGTTCGTAGAGTGCTTTTTGTGCGTGGGTTAGGAGGCGGAAAGTAATCCACTTGTTAACGGGGAGCCAGTGGAGGTTTTTCAGGTGTCCAGAGATGTGGTCTTTGCGAGGGATGTCTAGTATGAGTCTGGCTGATGCGTTCTGGATGCGTCGGAGTTTTTTCTGGAGTTTTGCGGTGGTACCGGCATATAGGGTGTTGCCGTAGTCTAGGCGGCTCGTGACCAGTGCGTGGGTGACCGTTTTTCTAGTTTCGGTGGGGATCCAGCGAAATGTTTTTTTGAGCATGCGAAGAATATTGAAGCAAGAAGATGAGACGGCGTTGACTTGTCTGTTCATAGAGAGTGAGGAGTCCAGGATGACACCTAAGTTCCATGCGTGGTCCGTCGGGATGGGTGCTTTTCCAAGGGACTATGGCCATCAAGAGTCATCCCAGGCGGAGGGGGAGGTGCCTAGGATAAGGACTTCAGTTTTGTCTGAGTTCAGTTTCAGACGGCTGTGCTTCATCCACTCGGCTACTTCTTTCATTCCTTCATGTAGGTTGGTTTTGGCGGTGTTAGGGTCTCTGGTGAGTGATAGGATCAGTTGAGTGTCATAAGCGTAGGAGATGATGTTGAGGTTGTGTTGGCGAGCGATGGCTGCAAGGGGGCTCATGTATACGTTGAAGAGGGTGGGGCTGAGTGAAGATCCCTGTGGCACGCCGCAGATGACTTCAGTGGCCTCTGACTTGAATGGTGGGAGGCGGACTCTCTGAGTTCTTCCGGCGAGGAACGAGGTGATCCATTCCAGTGCTTTTCCTTGGATTCCGATGTTTCTGAGGCGTTGTATTAAGGTGCTGTGACAAACTGTGTCAAATGTACCTTTGTCTCCTGACCAAGGACTGCTCACATGTGCTTCAGAACAACCCGGCCTTCCACCAACTGACAGCCGGGCCACATCTGGAGAGCTGCCAGGGCATAGCACGCGACAGACTCGCCCTCTCAATTGGAACCAGAAGAGGCACTGCCTCACCTCTGAGTGGCATTAAATATTCCCGTACCTGCATCACTTAGCTAAATTGCAACTCAAGTGCATCTTTTATAGAGTTTGGGGCACTGATTTCCCCACATAAGACTAACTAAATGAACATTTGCTTTAACCCACCTTGTCGTGAAAGAGGTCGTGCAAGCCTCTTTCAAACACTCCCACTGTCTATAGTGTTCGCCATGGGACCCCACACTCGCTGGGATCTCGCCCCTGCGTCGAGTCTGTACGCAGGTCTTATGTGAAGTGTCTTTCATAGACAATTATTGTTAATTACATTGACCAGACAAGTCAGTGAAATTCAGGCGTTCTCACATATGAACCATACCCAATTTCCAAGAATTCTACACTTTTGAACACAAAATTCTTAAGGACATCTATTTGAATCTGAAGGTAATATTGCCCACCTCCTTTGCCCACTCTCAACTACTGATGAGAAGACGCCAACACTAGACATGAAAGGGGTCTAATTTTATTTTGATAAAACAAAGGCTATCTACTGATCAGACCTGCGAATTTCATAGGCTGCCGCAGAGCCAGCCCCTACCAAGCAGGGCGTTGCACCTGGATTTCGCCTCGCATCTCTTTGTCGCGCAAGAGCGCACTACTAGGATGACTGCGATGGTGGCCTTTTGGGCTTCCATCCTCTTGACTAAAATCTGCACCATGGAAGTCCTTTCCCACCTTCACCTAACACTAATCGCTGAGCGTCCAGTCCAGATCATTCAAAGCAGGACAGGGTGTGCTGCAGATACTCTTAAGGTTCGCCTCCACATTTTTATAAACCTTTTTTTCTGGAACTACCTAGACCCAAGAAATCGCTAATGTTGTAGTAGAAACTTAGGGGCACATGCATCAACCTATTTACGAACTGCAAACGGTGCGAATCGGTAAATTCGGCCGTTTGCGCTTCCTAAATACGTTTTTGGGATGCATGAAACAATTTTTCAAAATTCTGTTTTTTTTGCATTTCCTAAAAATGCGAATGCATTTAAGGAATCGCATTTGTGCGATTCCTTAAATGCAATGCATCAATTTTTTTTAAAATGCGAATTTTGAAATAGGAAGTGCAAATTAACACGAGGTTGACCCTCGTGTTAATTTGCGAAATTCTTTAAAAAAGCACAAAAATGCATTTTGGAAAGTGCCATGTTACAGACACACATGTCCTTAGGACATGTGTGTGTGAAACATACACTTTAAAATACATTTCAGGGGTGCAGGGGGGGGGGTCCTTTGGACCCCCCTCTGCACCCTTGCAATGCATCAACAAATTGCGAATTCCCAAAAAAAGAAATGCAAAACGGCATTGATTCCTATGGGCTTCTAGGCCCATAGGAATCAATGTAATGCCATTCCTTAATTGCGATTCGCAATTAAGGAATCGCAAATTCCGAAAATTAAGAAATCCAAAAAAAAAATTGGATTTCTTGATGCATAGGATTTTGCAATTCCTAAATTGCAATTCCTTAATTTTCGCAATTTAGGAAATGCAAATTCCTACAATGATGCATGTGCCCCTTACTTCCTTGGAACTACTGCAGCAATCGAATCTTTAATAGATTAATGTAACCTTCCCCTTTCATGAAGATCTTATTCTAACGTTCCCTTATTAGTGCTATGAAAGTCTGAATAGTGGAAGTGTCTCGTGGAGCGGCGCTCGCAGCCTCTCCACCTCAGCGACTGCTTGGGAGGGAAAACTGACATTGGTAGCGCGTGCAAAGAACTGTTACATTGGTACATTTCGGACAATGCTTATTTAATGTCTTTCCCATACAAACACGCGTGTTTTTTGGCGCTTGGTCTAAGGATGAGTAATACAGTCATCCTGGTAAAAAGAACTGAACTGGAGGGGGGGGGCAGTCCCTGTGGTATGTACTGGATACGTGCTCTGCAGTCCTTTTCTGTGGTTTTTCTTCAAGTGACAAGTCAGTGGGCAGAATATCTCATAGGATGACCAAATGAGGAACTAACTTCATCGGATGTGATCTATAGCATTCAGCTGATCCTCTGTGCCTTTCTTGCTACACAGCCTGACGGTAGAACCATGAAAGACCATCACTAATACACTTTCTGCAAACTTGCTTAGATTTACAGGGTTTTGTGAGTACTTGCTAGGTTTATTTTGAGTGCTGAGTCTTGCTGCTTGCCAGTATGTGAACAGTAGAGCTATCTGTCTAATATCTTCAGAAGAACTATCAATGTGCTACCAGATTTCGATTAAGTTTAAATATTTCAAATGAAATATGAATATTTTTATGTTTTTAAAGTTCTGCAATGTCTGGTTTTATCTAATAAGAGAGTAGATTTATGGTCACAAGCTCGCCATGTAGGTAGAAACTCTTTCCATAAAAATCTGTAACTTCAGTACCAATATAAAGGAGCGGAGTTCCATATGATTGGCTACTACCTGCTTGAGAGGAGTTACAACCAACAGACAGGTGAGTTGTGACTTGTTTGTAGAGTGCAGCATGTCTATAGACAGCTGAGCAAACATCTGCTGGTCTCGGCAGTTTTAGGCTTGATAAAGCGTGAATCGATCTCCGGCACCATTGAATGCTTGCTTCGCGACAGCAGCTCTCCAGAAAGAGGAATGGTGTTTATAAAAACCAGCTGAATCAGTCTGATTTTATAGAAGTATTTGAAATATAGATCCCCTCTGTTGCTTTTCATGTGTGTGCCCTACTTGGAAAGAAGTGTGAATAATTCACGTACACAGATGAACCAATGCAAGGCAACCAATCAATTCTTAAACATGTATGCCACCTAAATTACATTTTATTAGGATTCTTCACTGATGATTTACCACAGTGACATTTTCCTTTATAATGACTGTTTCTTGAATGTGCTGCACACACCTCTGAAGGTCTCTATATAGAGTATTGAAAGCAACTTCCGTAATCTGCGTCTAAATGCACGCGTTTTGCACTCCTTTCTCATCGGGTTTGCACTGCAGGACTATTCTGCTTCATGGCCCATGGCACATCATTTAAATGTAGCAACTTTGGCAGGAATTCATGGTTTGTTATGTTATGTGTCTTTTCAATAAATTGCTTCCTTCAGGACCTCTGCCTGGTTTCTTGATAAGTGCCCGGTCTCTCACTTTCACCTTCACATGTGCAGCTCCATGTTAAGTATCGTGGCACTAGGCGCTTCTCTAGGGCACATCTACTGACCTCTTTCGTACTTGCTCCACTGACCAATTTTCTACAACCGTGCTGCCCAACCACCCTGGGTTCAACTTTGTCCTAGCCAAATGCGCTTTTTAAAGAATGTTCATTGATTTTTATTGTAACGTTTGTGGACAGTGGAGCAGTTGAGAATTGACATGAATTGAAGTAAATTGAAAACAACTTTGCCTGTTAGCAGTGTATGCCCTATAACTTTGTTAAACAGACCCTATGTGTGAGTTACCCGTACATACATGATTCGTGGTGGCGTGTAGTGTGTGGTGGATGACCTGATGGAGACTTTGTTATTTATATGAGAAGACAGACTGAATGGTAGCTTATCTTTGCCAGGGAAGGGCTGTCAGACTTTGTAAATAAGCAGAGTGGGGACACAACAAATAGGTCCCCCCAGGTCGTGAGTCCAGCAGTGTGCCATTCCGCCATTTCCGGACGAATACCTACTTGTGAAATGGGAAGCACCCCTATAAGTAAGTGTGGGGCAGGGGTGAGTGCGCAATCCGTATATATCGGGTCCATTAGTATGTTGTCGGGGTGCTTCGGGATCGCCACATTTGATCCACCCAGCCCCTCCAGCAGTGTTGTCTGATTGTTTTGTGGCGTCCATTGTCCCAGTTCAGAGATATTATGATTCGCTAGTCATCTCATCGGCCATAGGCAACTGTGCCGCTGCGTAATATTTCTCGCAGTTAGGCGCAGTGACAAACACAGATTTATTAGTGGAAGCCGGGAACCCACATTGAGTCAATAGTGTAAGCCGGGAACCCACACGGAGTCAATAGTGGAAGCCGGGACCCACACTGAGTCAATAGTGTAAGCCGGGAACCCACACGGAGTCAATAGTGGAAGCCGGGACCCACACTGAGTCAATAGTGGAAGCCGGGGACCCACACTGAGTCAATAGTGGAATGCAGGGAACCCACACTGAGTCAATAGTGGAAGCCGGGAACCCACACTGAGTCAATAGTGGAAGCCGGGAACCCACACCGAGTCAATAGAGGAAGCCGGGAACCCACACTGAGTCAGTAGTGTAAGCCAGGGACCCACACTGAGTCAATAGTGGAAGCCGGGAACCCACACTGAGTCAATAGTGGAAGCCGGGGACCCTCACGGAGTCAATAGTGGAATGCAGGGACCCACACTGAGTCAATAGTGGAAGCCGGGGACCCACACTGAGTCAATAGTGGAAGCCGGGGACCCTCACGGAGTCAATAGTGGAATGCAGGGACCCACACTGAGTCACTAGTGGAAGCCGGGGACCCACACTGAGTCAATAGTGGAAGCCGGGGACCCACACGGAGTCTATAGTGGAAGCCGGGACCCACACTGAGTCAATAGCCACGAGCTCAAACTGTAGCACTCCTGCCTCCATCACACCCATCCAAAGAAAAGCCTCATTACTAACCTTTCCTCCAGTCACTGACATAGATCTCCCCCTCCTTACTAGCCACATGAAATCAGGCTCCCCCGACGATTTTGTACCAGCTAAAATGATGGCCCCCCTGAGCACCCTCTTAGGACCTCAAATCCAAACAGTTATAAATCACTCCCTCAGAGAAGGGCACTTACCAGCAGAATGGAAAAAAGCTGTGGTCAACCCCATCCGAAAGAGTGCCGCACTTCCATGGACCGACCTTTCCAACCTTCGAACCATCTCCCTCTTGCCCTATCTCAGCAAATTGACCGAGAAGCATGTGAATACCCACCTCTCAAATTACATCGAGGCGGCGGAGGGCCTGGACCACTCTCAATCTGGTTTCAGGCCCAATCAGAGCACAGAATCAGCCCTCCTCTCAGTGACGGATAACATCAGGATGTCACTTGATAGTGGGGGCTCAGTGATTCTGGTGATGTTAGATCTATCCGCTGCCTTTGACACGGTGTCACATGAACTCCTTCTCGGCCGCCTGAGAGATGTGGGCATAGGAGGTGCGGCTGTGTCGTGGTTGCAAAGCTTTCTCTCGGGTCGCTCACAAGGTGTTAAGCTGGGCTCCCACTCTTCCACCCTTAGGGAGCTCACCAAGGGAGTGCCACAGGGCTCATGCCTAAGCCCCACGCTTTTTAACGTTTATGTGGCCCCCTTAGCAAACATTATAAGATCATATGGGTTCACCCCGGTGTCATACGCTGATGACACTCAGCTTTTATTTCCTTTCCAAACTCTCACACCCGCAATCCAAAAATCTTTTGCGGATGGAATGAGAGCAGTGGCACATTGGATGGCACAGAACTACCTCCAATGACACGTGACCAAAACTGAGGTCATGCTGTTTGGGGGAGCAACTCTAACATGGTCCCCAGATTGGTGGCCCTTGGAGTTGGGACCTGTCCCAAGCCCCAAACAAACAGTTAAAAATCTTGGTATTCGGCTGGATCAGGCACTCCTACTTAAGGAACACACTATCCAAGTCACAGGTGCATGTTTTCGTGTGGTTGGGCTGCTTTGACGCGTCTTTCCATTTTTGCCAGACAATCATAGGAAAACGCTTATTCAGACCTTAATAATAAGTAGGATGGACTAGCTCGCCACCCGGAAGCACCATCAACTGATCCGCGCCACCAAGAAAACAGCATTCAAGGACCGGCTGGACAACAACGCACACAACTGCAAGGAACTCTTCAACATCGTGAAAGAGCTCTCCAACCCCAACGCCGGAAACAACAACATCACCCCATCGCAAGACCTCTGCAACTCCCTCGCCTCCTACTTCCACAACAAGATCGCTGACATACACAACAGCTTCGGCCCACAAACAACGCTCCCCACGACCGCACCAACGCCCCCCACCACCACCCTCAACACCTGGACCCGGATCAACACAGAAGACACCATCCGCACGATGAACTCGATCCACTCCGGATCTCCGACCGACCCCTGCCCTCACCACGTCTTCAACAAGGCCGACGCTGTCATCGCACCCCACCTGCGGGACATCATCAACACCTCCTTCGACACCGCCACCTTCCCTGAGAGCTGGAAGCACGCCGAACTCAGCGCCCTACCTAAGAAACCAACAGCGGACCCCACCAAACTCAAGAATTACCGCCCCATCTCGCTCCTCCCGTTCCCAGCCAAAGTCATCGAGAAGACCGTCAACAAGCAGCTGGCCGCCTTCCTCGAGACGAATGGATCCCTCGACCCCTCACAGTCTGGCTTCCGAGCAAACCACAGCACCGAGACCGCCCTCATCGCCGCCACCGATGACATCCGAGCCCTGCTGGACAACGGTGAAACAGCGGCCCTCATCCTCCTAGACCTCTCCGCGGCGTTCGACACAGTCTGCCACCGCACCCTAGTGCAGTGCCTCAGCAACATCGCATCCAAGAGAAGGCACTGGAGTGGATCATCTCCTTCCTCCCTGGAAGGACACAGAGAGTCCGCCTACCACCGTTCAGATCTGCAGCCACGGAAGTCATCTGCGGCGGTCCTCAGGGCTCCTCGCTCAGCCCCACCCTCTTCAACATCTACATGACCCCCCTTGCGGCCATCGCACACCAACACAACCTCAACATCATCTCCTATGCCGACGACACCCAGCTGATCCTCTCCCTGACCAACGACCCCGCCGCCGCCAGAACCAACCTCCACGAAGGAATGAAAGACGTAGCCGAGTGGATGACGACCAGCCACCTGAAACTGAACTCAGACAAGACGGAAGTCCTCATCCTGGGCTCCTCGCCCTCCGCCTGGGACGACTCCTGGTGGCCCCCCGCCCTGGGCACCGCACCCAAACCGACAGACCACGCACGCAACCTGGGCTCAATCCTGGACTCCTCCCTCTCCATGACCAGACAAGTCAACGCCGTCTCCGCGTCCTGCTTCAACATCCTGCGCATGCTACGGAAGATCTTCCGATGGATCCCCACCGAGACCAGGAAGACGGTCACCCAGGCCCTCGTCACCAGCCGACTGGACTACGGCAACGTCCTCTACGCCGGAACCACCGCCAAGCTCCAGAAGAGACTCCAGCGGATCCAGAACGCATCAGCCAGACTCATCCTCGACATCCCCCGACGCAGCCACATCTCCGGACATCTGAGAGACCTGCACTGGCTCCCCGTCAACAAAAGAATCACCTTCCGTCTCCTCACCCACGCACACAAAGCCCTACACGACCAAGGCCCGGGCTACCTCAACAACCGCCTCTACTTCTACGCTCCCAAACGCCACCTTCGATCGACCAACCACGCCCTCGCCGCCGTCCCCCGCATCTGAAGAGCGACAACAGGAGGAAGGGCCTTCTCCTACCTGGCCGCCAAAACCTGGAACACCCTCCCGACCGACCTTCGCCAGACCCAAGACCACCTCTCAAGCTCAAGACCTGGCTGTTCGAGCAGTAGCGGCACCCCCCCCCAAGCGCCTTGAGACCCTCCGGGTAAGTAGTGTGCTATATAAATGCCTTGATTGATTGATTGATTGACTGTAATGGCCTATATATATCGGCAAATGAGGAACAACTGGAAAAATTACAAGTAGTGCAAAACACTGCAGCAAGGCTAGCCCTCAATGCCCCTCCCAGAACTTCCTCCCGTCCCCTTCTACACCAACTCCACTGGTTACCAGTAAAGCAGCGTGTTAAATTTAAGATATGTTGCACGATACACAAATGCCTGTTTGGTACTGCTCCCAGATACCTAAAGGAAAAATTTGTTCCATATACCCCTGGACGCACTTTGCGCTCCAGCAGCCACCAACTGCTTCAGGTCCCTAGGGTCAGAAGAGCCAGACAGGGTGGCCGGGCCCTTTCCTACAAAGGACCTGTTCTTTGGAACTCCCTACCCCCCGTGCTGAAACAAATCTCCACTTTTGAATCCTTTAGAAAAAACCTTAAAACATATCTCTTCACCCTGCCTTAGATAACATTTTCTAGTGTTACAGCCAATAAACCCTGATAGTTACTAACCAGCGGAAGCACAAGCGCAGAGATATCCCTCCGGGAATTGAATCAGGCGCTTTATAAATCCATAAATAAAATAAATAAATAGTGGAATGCAGGGACAAACACAGATTTATTAGTGGAAGCGGAGGACCCACATTGAGTCAATAGTGGAATGCAGGGACCCACACTGAGTCAATAGTGGAAGCCGGGAACCCACACTGAGTCAATAGTGGAATGCAGGGACCCACACTGAGTCAATAGTGGAAGCCGGGGACCCACACTGAGTCAATAGTGGAAGCTGTGAACCCACACCGAGTCAATAGTGGAAGCCGGGACCCACACTGAGTCAATAGTGGAAGCCAGGGACCCACAAGGAGTCAATAGTGGAATGCAGGGACAAACACAGATTCATTAGTGGAAGCCGGGGACCCACACGGAGTCAATGGTGGAAGCCGGGACCCACACTGAGTCAATAGTGGAATGCAGGGACAAACACAGATTTATTAGTGAAAGCCGGGGACCCACACGGAGTCAATAGTGGAAGCCGGGAACCCACACTGAGTGAATAGTGGAATGCAGGGACCCACACTGAGTCAATAGTGGAAGCCGGGGACCCACACTGAGTCAATAGTGGAAGCCGGGGACCCACACTGAGTTAATAGTGGAAGCCGGGGACCCACACTGAATCAATAGTGGGATGCAGAGACAAACACAGATTCATTAGTGGAAGCCGGGGACCAACACTGAGTCAATAGTGGAATGCAGGGACAAACACAGATTCATTAGTGGAAGCCGGGGAACCACACTGAGAAAATAGTGGAAGCTGGGAACCCACACCGAGTCAATAGTGGAAGCCGGGGACCCACCCTGAGTCAATAGTGGAATCCGGGGACCCACACTGAGTCAATAGTGGAAGCCGGGGACCCACACTGAGTCAATAGTGGAAGCCGGGGACCCACACTGAGTTAATAGTGGAAGCCAGGGACCCACACGGAGTCAATAGTGGAATGCAGGGACTCACACTGAGTCAATCGTGGAATGCAGGGACAAACACAGATTCATTAGTGGAAGCCGGGGACCCACACTGAGTCAATAGTGGAATGCAGGGACAAACACGGATTCATTAGTGGAAGCCGGGGACCCACACTGAGCCAATAGTGGAATGCAGGGACAAACACGGATTCATTAGTGGAAGCCGGGGACCCACACTGAGCCAATAGTGGAATGCAGGGACCCACACTGAGTCAATAGTGGAAGCCGGGGACCCACACTGAGTCAATAGTGGAAGCTAGGGACCCACACTGAGTCAATCGTGGAATGCAGGGACAAACACAAATTCATTAGTGGAAGCCGGGGACCCACACTGAGTCAATAGTGGAAGCTAGGGACCCACACTGAGTCAATCGTGGAATGCAGGGACAAACACAGATTCATTAGTGGAAGCCAGGGACCCACACTGAGTCAATAGTGGAAACCGGGAACCCACACTGAGTCAATAGTGGAAGCCGGGGACCCACACTGAGTCAATAATGGAAGCCGGGGACCCACACTGAGTCAATAGTGGAAGCCGGGGACCCACACTGAGTCAATAGTGGAATGCATGGACCCATACTGAGTCAATAATGGAAGGCTGGTACTCACACTGAGTCAATAGTGGAAGCTGGGAACCCACACTGAGTCAATAGTGGAAGCCGGGGACCCACACTGAGTCAATAGTGGAATGCAGGGACCCACACTGAGTCAATAGTGGAAGCCGGGAACCCACACTGAGTCAATAGTGGAAGGCAGGGACTCCCACTGAGTCAATAGTGGAAGCCGGGGACCCACACTGAGTCAATAGTGGAATGCAGGGACTCACACTGAGTCAATAGTGGAAGCTGGGAACCCACACTGAGTCAATAGTGGAAGCCGGGGACCCACACGGAGTCAATAGTGGAAGCCTGGGACCCACACTGAGTCAATAGTGAAAGCCGAGAACCCACACTGAGTCAATAATGGAAGCCGGGGACCCACACTGAGTTAATAGTGGAAGCCGGGGACCCACACTGAGTCAATAGTGGAATGCAGGGACTCACACTGAGTTAATAGTGGAAGCCGTGGACCCACATTGAGTCAATAGTGGAATGCAGGGACAAACACAGATTTATTATTGGAAGCGGAGGACCCACACTGAGTCAATAATGGAAGCCGGGGACCCACAATGAGTCAGTAATGGAAGCCGGGGACCCACAATGAGTCAATAGTGGAAGCACAGATTTATTAGTGGAAGCCGGGGACGCACACTGAGTCAATAGTGGAAGCCGGGGACCCACACGGAGTCTATAGTGGAAGCCGGGACACACACTGAGTCAATAGCCACGAGCTCAAACTGTAGCACTCCTGCCTCCATCACACCCATCCAAAGAAAAGCCTCATTACTAACCTTTCCTCCAGTCACTGACATAGATCTCCCCCTCCTTACTAGCCACATGAAATCAGGCTCCCCT
Organism: Lissotriton vulgaris; assembly: GCF_964263255.1. Lineage (NCBI taxonomy): Eukaryota > Metazoa > Chordata > Amphibia > Caudata > Salamandridae > Lissotriton > Lissotriton vulgaris. The sequence continues at coordinate 162,175 of NW_028254302.1, read as the reverse complement.
GACGATTTTGTACCAGCTAAAATGATGGCCCCCCTGAGCACCCTTTTAGGACCTCAAATCCAAACTGTTATAAATCTTCCGGTATTCACTGGAGCGGGTAGCGCTCTAGTGGTTAATCTCAGGGGCTATTTAGGCTGAGCACCAGACACAGTGCTCAGCCTAAATAGCAAACCTACAGCCTGTGCCAGCCCAGATGATTTCTCACTACCTTTATGCAATGAAATATCACTGTTCTTTGAAAATAAAATAAACTCAATCTATGAGAAAATTCTGAAAGCCACGAGCTCAAACTGTAGCACTCCTGCCTCCATCACACCCATCCAAAGAAAAGCCTCATTACTAACCTTTCCTCCAGTCACTGACATAGATCTCCCCCTCCTTACTAGCCACATGAAATCAGGCTCCCCCGACGATTTTGTACCAGATAAAATGATGGCCCCCCTGAGCACCCTCTTAGGACCTCAAATACAAACAGTTACAAATCACTCCCTCAGAGAAGGGCACGTACCAGCAGAATGGAAAAAAGCTGTGGTCGACCCCATCCGAAAGAGTGCCGCACTTCCATGGACGGACCTTTCCAACCTTCGAACCATCTCCCTCTTGCCCTGTCTCAGCAAATTGACCGAGAAGCATGTGAATACCCACCTGTCAAATTACATCGAGGCAGCGGAGGGCATGGACCACTCTCAATCTGGTTTCAGGCCCAATCAGAGTACAGAATCAGCCCTCCTCTCAGTGACTGATAACATCAGGATGTCACTTGATAGTGGGGGCTCAGTGATTCTGGTGATGTTAGATCTATCCGCTGCCTTTGACACGGTGTCACATGAACTCCTTCTCGGCCGTCTGAGAGATGTGGGCATAGGAGGTGCGGCTATGTTGTGGTTGCAAAGCTTTCTCTCGGGTCGCTCACAAGGTGTTAAGCTGGGCTCCCACTCTTCCACCCTTAGGGAGCTCACCAAGGGAATGCCACAGGGCTCATGCCTAAGCCCCACGCTTTTTAACGTGTATCTGGCCCCCTTAGCAAACATTATAAGATCATATGTGTTCACCCCGGTGTCATACGCTGATGACACCCAGCTTTTATTTCCTTTCCAAACTCTCACACCCGCAATCTAAAAATCTTTTGCGGATGGAATGAGAGCAGTGGCACATTGGATGGCACAGAACTACCTCCAATGACACGTGACCAAAACTGAGGTCATGCTGTTTGGGGGAGCAACTCTAACATGGTCCCCAGATTGGTGGCCCTTGGAGTTGGGACCTGTCCCAAGCCCCAAACAAACAGTTAAAAATCTTGGTATTCGGCTGGATCAGGCACTCCTACTTAAGGAACACACTATCCAAGTCACAGGTGCATGTTTCCGTGTGGTTGGGCTGCTTCGACGCGTCTTTCCATTTTTGCCAGACAATCATAGGAAAACGCTTATTCAGACCTTAATAATAAGTAGGATGGACTAGCTCGCCACCCGGAAGCACCATCAACTGATCCGCGCCACCAAGAAAACAGCATTCAAGGACCGGCTGGACAACAACGCACACAACTGCAAGGAACTCTTCAACATCGTGAAAGAGCTCTCCAACCCCAACGCCGGAAACAACGACATCACCCCATCGCAAGACCTCTGCAACTCCCTCACCTCCTACTTCCACAACAAGATCGCTGACATACACAACAGCTTCGGCCCACAAACAATGCTCCCCACGACCGCACCAACGCCCCCCACCACCACCCTCAACGCCTGGACCCAGATCAACACAGAAGACACCATCCGCACGATGAACTCGATCCACTCCGGATCTCCGACCGACCCCTGCCCTCACCACGTCTTCAACAAGGCCGACGCTGTCATCGCACCCCACCTGCGGGACATCATCAACACCTCCTTCGACACCGCCACCTTCCCTGAGAGCTGGAAGCACGCCGAACTCAGCGCCCTACTTAAGAAACCAACAGCGGACCCCACCGAACTTAAGAATTACCGCCCCATCTCGCTCCTCCCGTTCCCAGCCAAAGTCATCGAGAAGACCGTCAACAAGCAGCTGGCCGCCTTCCTCGAGACGAATGGATCCCTCGACCCCTCACAGTCTGGCTTCCGAGCAAACCACAGCACCGAGACCGCCCTCATCGCCGCCACCGATGACATCCGAGCCCTGCTGGACAACGGTGAAACGGCGGCCCTCATCCTCCTAGACCTCTCCGCAGCGTTCGACACAGTCTGCCACCGCACCCTAGTGCAGTGCCTCAGCAACATCGGCATCCAAGAGAAGGCACTGGAGTGGATCATCTCCTTCCTCCCTGGAAGGACACAGAGAGTCCGCCTACCACCGTTCAGATCTGCAGCCACGGAAGTCATCTGCGGCGTTCCTCAGGGCTCCTCGCTCAGCCCCACCCTCTTCAACGTCTACATGACCCCCCTTACGGCCATCGCACGCCAACACAACCTCAACATCATCTCCTACGCCGACGACACCCAGCTGATCCTCTCCCTGACCAACGACCCCGCCGCCGCCAGAACCAACCTCCACGAAGGAACGAAAGACGTAGCCGAGTGGATGACGACCAGCCGCCTGAAACTGAACTCAGACAAGACGGAAGTCCTCATCCTGGGCTCCTAGCCCTCCGCCTGGGACAACTCCTGGTGGCCCCCCCGCCCTGTGCACCGCACACAAACCGACAGACCACGCACGCAACCTGGGCTCAATCCTGGACTCCTCCCTCTCCATGACCAGACAAGTCAACGCCGTCTCCGCGTCCTGCTTCAACATCCTGCGCATGCTACGGAAGATCTTCCGATGGATCCCCACCGAGACCAGGAAGACGGTCACCCAGGCCCTCGTCACCAGCCGACTGGACTACGGCAACGCCCTCTACGCCGGAACCACCGCCAAGCTCCAGAAGAGACTCCAGCGGATCCAGAACGCATCAGCCAGACTCATCCTCGACATCCCCCGACGCAGCCACATCTCCGGACATCTGAGAGACCTGCACTGGCTCCCCGTCAACAAAAGAATCACCTTCCGTCTCCTCACCCACGCACACAAAGCCCTACACGACCAAGGCCCGGGCTACCTCAACAACCGCCTCTACTTCTACGCTCCCAAACGCCACCTCCGATCGACCAACCACGCCCTCGCCGCCGTCCCCCGCATCCGAAGAGCGACAACAGGAGGAAGGGCCTTCTCCTACCTGGCCGCCAAAACCTGGAACACCCTCCCTCCCGACCTTCGCCAGACCCAAGACCATCTCTCAAGCTCAAGATCTGGCTGTTCGAGCAGTAGCGGCACCCCCCCAAGCGCCTTGAGACCCTCCGGGTAAGTAGTGTGCTATATAAATGCCTTGATTGATTGATTGATTGACTGTAATGGCCTATATATATCGGCAAGTGAGGAACAACTGGAAAAATTACAAGTAGTGCAAAACACTGCAGCAAGGCTAGCCCTCAATGCCCCTCCCAGAACTCCCTCCCGTCCCCTTCTACACCAACTCCACTGGTTACCAGTAAAGCAGCGTGTTAAATTTAAGATATGTTGCACGATACACAAATGCCTGTTTGGTACTGCTCCCAGATACCTAAAGGAAAAATTTGTTCCATATACCCCTGGACGCACTTTGTGCTCCAGCAGCCACCAACTGCTTCAGGTCCCTAGGGTCAGAAGAGCCAGACAGGGTGGCCGGGCCCTTTCCTACAAAGGACCTGTTCTTTGGAACTCCCTACCCCCCGTGCTGAAACAAATCTCCACTTTTGAATCCTTTAGAAAAAACCTTAAAACATATCTCTTCACCCTGCCTTAGATAACATTTTCTAGTGTTACAGCCAATAAACCCTGATAGTTACTAACCAGCGGAAGCACAAGCGCAGAGATATCCCTCCGGGAATTGAATCAGGCGCTTTATAAATCCATAAATAAAATAAATAAATAGTGGAATGCAGGGACAAACACAGATTTATTAGTGGAAGCGGAGGACCCACATTGAGTCAATAGTGGAATGCAGGGACCCACACTGAGTCAATAGTGGAAGCCGGGAACCCACACTGAGTCAATAGTGGAATGCAGGGACCCACACTGAGTCAATAGTGGAAGCCGGGGACCCACTCTGAGTCAATAGTGGAAGCCGTGAACCCACACCGAGTCAATAGTGGAAGCCGGGACCCACACTGAGTCAATAGTGGAAGCCAGGGACCCACACTGAGTCAATAGTGGAATGCAGGGAAAACACAGATTCATTAGTGGAAGCCGGGGACCCACACGGAGTCAATAGTGGAAGCCGGGACCCACACTGAGTCAATAGTGGAATGCAGGGACAAACACAGATTTATTAGTGGAAGCCGGGGACCCACACAGAGTCAATAGTGGAAGCCGGGAACCCACACTGAGTGAATAGTGGAATGCAGGGACCCACACTGAGTCAATAGTGGAAGCCGGGGACCCACACTGAGTCAATAGTGGAAGCCGGGGACCCACACTGAGTTAATAGTGGAAGCCGGGGACCCACACTGAATCAATAGTGGGATGCAGAGACAAACACAGATTCATTAGTGGAAGCCGGGGACCAACACTGAGTCAATAGTGGAATGCAGGGACAAACACAGATTCATTAGTGGAAGCCGGGGACCCACACTGAGAAAATAGTGGAAGCCAGGAACCCACACCGAGTCAATAGTGGAAGCCGGGGACCCACCCTGAGTCAATAGTGGAAGCCGGGGACCCACACTGAGTCAATAGTGGAAGCCGGGGACCCACATTGAGTCAATAGTGGAAGCCGGGGACCCACACTGAGTTAATAGTGGAAGCCGGGGACCCACACGGAGTCAATAGTGGAATGCAGGGACTCACACTGAGTCAATTGTGGAATGCAGGGACAAACACAGATTCATTAGTGGAAGCCGGGGACCCACACTGAGTCAATAGTGGAATGCAGGGACAAACACGGATTCATTTGTGGAATCCGGGGACCCACACTGAGCCAATAGTGGAATGCAGGGACAAACACGGATTCATTAGTGGAAGCCGGGGACCCACACTGAGCCAATAGTGGAATGCAGGGACAAACACGGATTCATTAGTGGAAGCCGGGAGCCCACACTGAGTCAATAGTGGAATGCAGGGACCCACACTGAGTCAATAGTGGAAGCCGGGGACCCACACTGAGTCCATAGTGGAAGCTAGGGACCCACACTGAGTCAATCGTGGAATGCAGGGACAAACACAGATTCATTAGTGGAAGCCGGGAGCCCACACTGAGTCAATTATGGAATGCAGGGACCCACACTGAGTCAATAGTGGAAGCCGGGAACCCACACTGAGTCAATAGTGGAAGCCGGGGACCCACACTGAGTCAATAATGGAAGCCGGGGACCCACACGGAGTCAATAGTGGAAGCCGGGGACACACACGGAGTCAATAGTGGAAGCCGGGGACCCACACTGAGTCAATAGTGGAATGCAGGGACCCACACTGAGTCAATAATGGAAGGCTGGTACTCACACTGAGTCAATAGTGGAAGCTGGGAACCCACACTGAGTCAATAGGGGAAGCCGGGGACCCACACTGAGACAATAGTGGAATGCAGGGACCCACACTGAGTCAATAGTGGAAGCCGGGAACCCACACTGAGTCAATAGTGGAAGGCAGGGACTCACACTGAGTCAATAGTGGAAGCCGGGGACCCAAACTGAGTCAATAGTGGAATGCAGGGACTCACACTGAGTCAATAGTGGAAGCTGGGAACCCACACTGAGTCAATAGTGGAAGCCGGGACCCACACGGAGTCAATGGTGGAAGCCGGGGACCCACACGGAGTCAATAGTGGAAGCCGGGGACCCACACTGAGTCAATAGTGAAAGCCGAGAACCCACACTGAGTCAATAATGGAAGCCGGGGACCCACACTGAGTTAATAGTGGAAGCCGGGGAACCACACTGAGTCAATAGTGGAATGCAGGGACTCACACTGAGTTAATAGTGGAAGCCGGGGACCTACATTGAGTCAATAGTGGAATGCAGGGACAAACACAGATTTATTATTGGAAGCGGAGGACCCGCACTGAGTCAATAATGGAAGCCGGGGACCCACAATGAGTCAGTAATGGAAGCCGGGGACCCACAATGAGTCAATAGTGGAAGCACAGATTTATTAGTGGAAGCCGGGGACGCACACTGAGCCAATAGTGGAAGCCGGGGACCCACACGGAGTCTATAGTGGAAGCCGGGACCCACACTGAGTCAATAGCCACGAGCTCAAACTGTAGCACTCCTGCCTCCATCACACCCATCCAAAGAAAAGCCTCATTACTAACCTTTCCTCCAGTCACTGACATAGATCTCCCCCTCCTTACTAGCCACATGAAATCAGGCTCCCCCGACGATTTTGTACCAGCTAAAATGATGGCCCCCCTGAGCACCCTCTTAGGACCTCAAATCCAAACAGTTATAAATCACTCCCTCAGAGAAGGGCACGTACCAGCAGAATGGAAAAAAGCTGTGGTCAACCCCATCCGAAAGAGTGCCGCACTTCCATGGACGGACCTTTCCAACCTTCGAACCATCTCCCTCTTGACCTATCTCAGCAAATTGACCGAGAAGCATGTGAATACCCACCTGTCAAATTACATCGAGGCAGCGGAGGGCCTGGACCACTCTCAATCTGGTTTCAGGCCCAATCAGAGCACAGAATCAGCCCTCCTCTCAGTGACTGATAACATCAGGATGTCACTTGATAGTGGGGGCTCAGTGATTCTGGTGATGTTAGATCTATCCGCTGCCTTTGACACGGTGTCACATGAATTCCTTCTCGGCCGTCTGAGAGATGTGGGCATAGGAGGTGCGGCTATGTTGTGGTTGCAAAGCTTTCTCTCGGGTCGCTCACAAGGTGTTAAGCTGGGCTCCCACTCTTCCACCCTTAGGGAGCTCACCAAGGGAGTGCCACAGGGCTCATGCCTAAGCCCCACGCTTTTTAACGTGTATGTGGCCCCCTTAGCAAACATTATAAGATCATATGGGTTCACCCCGGTGTCATACGCTGATGACACCCAGCTTTTATTTCCTTTCCAAACTCTCACACCCGCAATCCAAAAATCTTTTGCGGATGGAATGAGAGCAGTGGCACATTGGATGGCACAGAACTACCTCCAATGACACGTGACCAAAACTGAGGTCATGCTGTTTGGGGGAGCAACTCTAACATGGTCCCCAGATTGGTGGCCCTTGGAGTTGGGACCTGTCCCAAGCCCCAAACAAACAGTTAAAAATCTTGGTATTCGGCTGGATCAGGCACTCCTACTTAAGGAACACACTATCCAAGTCACAGGTGCATGTTTCCGTGTGGTTGGGCTGCTTCGACGCGTCTTTCCATTTTTGCCAGACAATCATAGGAAAACGCTTATTCAGACCTTAATAATAAGTAGGATGGACTAGCTCGCCACCCGGAAGCACCATCAACTGATCCACGCCACCAAGAAAACAGCATTCAAGGACCGGCTGGACAACAACGCACACAACTGCAAGGAACTCTTCAACATCGTGAAAGAGCTCTCCAACCCCAACGCCGGAAACAACGACATCACCCCATCGCAAGACCTCTGCAACTCCCTCGCCTCCTACTTCCACAACAAGATCGCTGACATACACAACAGCTTCGGCCCACAAACAACGCTCCCCACGACCGCACCAACGCCCCCCACCACCACCCTCAACGCCTGGACCCGGATCAACACAGAAGACACCATCCGCACGATGAACTCGATCCACTCCGGATCTCCGACCGACCCCTGCCCTCACCACGTCTTCAACAAGGCAGACGCTGTCATCGCACCCCACCTGCGGGACATCATCAACACCTCCTTCGACACCGCCACCTTCCCTGAGAGCTGGAAGCACGCCGAACTCAGCGCCCTACTTAAGAAACCAACAGCGGACCCCACCGAACTCAAGAATTAACGCCCCATCTCGCTCCTCCCGTTCCCAGCCAAAGTCATCGAGAAGACCATCAACAAGCAGCTGGCCGCCTTCCTCGAGACAAATGGATCCCTCGACCCCTCATAGTCTGGCTTCCGAGCAAACCACAGCACCGAGACCGCCCTCATCGCCGCCACCGATGACATCCGAGCCCTGCTGGACAACGGTGAAACAGCGGCCCTCATCCTCCTAGACCTCTCCGCGGCGTTCGACACAGTCTGCCACCGCACCCTAGTGCAGTGCGTCAGCAACATCGGCATCCAAGAGAAGGCACTGGAGTGGATCATCTCCTTCCTCCATGGAAGGACACAGAGAGTCCGCCTACCACCGTTCAGATCTGCAGCCACGGAAGTCATCTGTGGCGTTCCTCAGGGCTCCTCGCTCAGCCCCACCCTCTTCAACGTCTACATGACCCCCCTTGCGGCCATCGCACGCCAACACAACCTCAACATCATCTCCTACGCTGACAACACCCAGCTGATCCTCTTCCTGACCAACGACCCCGCCGCCGCCAGAACCAACCTCCACAAAGGAATGAAAGACGTAGCCGAGTGGATGACGACCAGCCGCCTGAAACTGAACTCAGACAAGACGGAAGTCCTCATCCTGGGCTCCTCGCCCTCCGCCTGGGACGACTCCTGGTGGCCCCCCGCCCTGGGCACCGCACCCAAACCGACAGACCACGCACACAACCTGGGCTCAATCCTGGACTCCTCCCTCTCCATGACCAGACAAGTCAACGCCGTCTCCGCGTCCTGCTTCAACATCCTGCGCATGCTACGGAAGATCTTCCGATGGATCCCCACCGAGACCAGGAAGACGGTCACTCAGGCCCTCGTCACCAGCCGACTGGACTACGGCAACGCCCTCTACACCGGAACCACCGCCAAGCTCCAGAAGAGACTCCAGCGGATCCAGAACGCATCAGCCAGACTCATCCTCGACATCCCCCGACGCAGCCACATCTCCGGACATCTGAGAGACCTGCACTGGCTCTCCGTCAATAAAAGAATGACCTTCCGTCTCCTCACCCACGCACACAAATCCCTACACGACCAAGGCCCGGGCTACCTCAACAACCGCCTCTACTTCTACGCTCCCAAACGCCACCTCCGATCGACCAACCACGCCCTCGCCGCCGTCCCCCGCATCCGAAGAGCGACAACAGGAGGAAGGGCCTTCTCCTACCTGGCCGCCAAAACCTGGAACACCCTCCCGACCGACCTTCGCCAGACCCAAGACCACCTCTCAAGCTCAAGACCTGGCTGTTCGAGCAGTAGCGGCACCCCCCCCCCCCCCAAGCGCCTTGAGACCCTCCGGGTAAGTAGTGTGCTATATAAATGCCTTGATTGATTGATTGATTGACTGTAATGGCCTATATATATCGGCAAATGAGGAACAACTGGAAAATTACAAGTAGTGCAAAACACTGCAGCAAGGCTAGCCCTCAATGCCCCTCCCAGAACTCCCTCCCGTCCCCTTCTACACCAACTCCACTGGTTACCAGTAAAGCAGCGTGTTAAATTTAAGATATGTTGCACGATACACAAATGCCTGTTTGGTACTGCTCCCAGATACCTAAAGGAAAAATTTGTTCCATATACCCCTGGACGTACTTTGCGCTCCAGCAGCCACCAACTGCTTCAGGTCCCTAGGGTCAGAAGAGCCAGACAGGGTGGCCGGGCCCTTTCCTACAAAGGACCTGTTCTTTGGAACTCCCTACCCCCCGTGCTGAAACAAATCTCCACTTTTGAATCCTTTAGAAAAAACCTTAAAACATATCTCTTCACCCTGCCTAAGATAACATTTTTTAGTGTTACAGCCAATAAACCCTGATAGTTACTAACCAGCGGAAGCACAAGCGCAGAGATATCCCTCCGGGAATTGAATCAGGCGCTTTATAAATCCATAAATAAAATAAATAAATAGTGGAATGCAGGGACAAACACAGATTTATTAGTGGAAGCGGAGGACCCACATTGAGTCAATAGTGGAATGCAGGGACCCACACTGAGTCAATAGTGGAAGCCGGGAACCCACACTGAGTCAATAGTGGAATGCAGGGACCCACACTGAGTCAATAGTGGAAGCCGGGGACCCACACCGAGTCAATAGTGGAAGCCGGGACCCACACTGAGTCAATAGTGGAAGCCAGGGACCCACACTGAGTCAATAGTGGAATGCAGGGACAAACACAGATTCATTAGTGGAAGCCGGGGACCCACACGGAGTCAATAGTGGAAGCCGGGACCCACACTGAGTCAATAGTGGAATGCAGGGACAAACACAGATTTATTAGTGGAAGCCGGGGACCCACACGGAGTCAATAGTGGAAGCCGGGAACCCACACTGAGTGAATAGTGGAATGCAGGGACCCACACTGAGTCAATAGTGGAAGCCGGGGACCCACACTGAGTCAATAGTGGAAGCCGGGGACCCACACTGAGTTAATATTGGAAGCCGGGGACCCACACTGAATCAATAGTGGGATGCAGAGACAAACACAGATTCATTAGTGGAAGCCCGGGACCAACACTGAGACAATAGTGGAATGCAGGGACAAACACAGATTCATTAGTGGAAGCCGGGGACCCACACTGAGAAAATAGTGGAAGCCAGGAACCCACACCGAGTCAATAGTGGAAGCCGGGGACCCACCCTGAGTCAATAGTGGAAGCCGGGGACCCACACTGAGTCAATAGTGGAAGCCGGGGACCCGCACTGAGTCAATAGTGGAAGCCGGGGACCCACACTGAGTTAATAGTGGAAGCCGGGGACCCACACGGAGTCAATAGTGGAATGCAAGGACTCACACTGAGTCAATCGTGGAATGCAGGGACAAACACAGATTCATTAGTGGAAGCCGGGGACCCACACTGAGTCAATAGTGGAATGCAGGGACAAACACGGATTCATTAGTGGAAGCCGGGGACCCACACTGAGCCAATAGTGGAATGCAGGGACAAACACGGATTCATTAGTGGAAGCCGGGAGCCCACACTGAGTCAATAGTGGAAGCTAGGGACCCACACTGAGTCAATCGTGGAATGCAGGGACAAACACAGATTCATTAGTGGAAGCCGGGACCCACACTGAGCCAATAGTGGAATGCAGGGACAAACACGGATTCATTAGTGGAAGCCGGGGACCCACACTGAGTCAATAGTGGAAGCTAGGGACCCACACTGAGTCAATCGTGGAATGCAGGGACAAACACAGATTCATTAGTGGAAGCCGGGAGCCCACACTGAGTCAATTATGGAATGCAGGGACCCACACTGAGTCAATAGTGGAAGCCGGGAACCCACACTGAGTCAATAGTGGAAGCCGGGGACCCACACTGAGTCAATAATGGAAGCCGGGGACCCACACTGAGTCAATAGTGGAAGCCGGGGACCCACACTTAGTCAATAGTGGAATGCAGGGACCCACACTGAGTCAATAATGGAAGGCTGGTACTCACACTGAGTCAATAGTGGAAGCTGGGAACCCACACTGAGTCAATAGTGGAAGCCGGGGACCCACACTGAGTCAATAGTGGAATGCAGGGACCCACACTGAGTCAATAGTGGAAGCCGGGAACCCACACTGAGTCAATAGTGGAAGGCAGGGACTCACACTGAGTCAATAGGGGAAGCCGGGGACCCACACTTAGACAATAGTGGAATGCAGGGACTCACACTGAGTCAATAGTGGAAGCTGGGAACCCACACTGAGTCAATAGTGGAAGCCGGGACCCACACGGAGTCAATAGTGGAAGCCGGGGACCCACACTGAGTCAATAGTGAAAGGCGAGAACCCACACTGAGTCAATAATGGAAGCCGGGGAACCACACTGAGTCAATAGTGGAATGCAGGGACTCACACTGAGTTAATAGTGGAAGCCGGGGACCCACATTGAGTCAATAGTGGAATGCAGGGACAAACACAGATTTATTATTGGAAGCGGAGGACCCACACTGAGTCAATAATGGAAGCCGGGGACCCACAATGAGTCCGTAACGGAAGCCGGGGACCCACAATGAGTCAATAGTGGAAGCACAGATTTATTAGTGGAAGCCGGGGACGCACACTGAGTCAATAGTGGAAGCCGGGGACCCACACGGAGTCTATAGTGGAAGCCGGGACCCACACTGAGTCAATAGCCACGAGCTCAAACTGTAGCACTCCTGCCTCCATCACACCCATCCAAAGAAAAGCCTCATTACTAACCTTTCCTCCAGTCACTGACATAGATCTCCCCCTCCTTACTAGCCACATGAAATCAGGCTCCCCTGACGATTTTGTACCAGCTAAAATGATGGCCCCCCTGAGCACCCTTTTAGGACCTCAAATCCAAACTGTTATAAATCTTCCAGTATTCACTGGAGCGGGTAGCGCTCTAGTGGTTAATCTCAGGGGCTATTTAGGCTGAGCACCAGACACAGTGCTCAGCCTAAATAGCAAACCTACAGCCTGTGCCAGCCCAGATGATTTCTCACTACCTTTATGCAATGAAATATCACTGTTCTTTGAAAATAAAATAAACTCAATCTATGAGAAAATTCTGAAAGCCACGAGCTCAAACTGTAGCACTCCTGCCTCCATCACACCCATCCAAAGAAAAGCCTCATTACTAACCTTTCCTCCAGTCACTGACATAGATCCCCCCCTCCTTACTAGCCACATGAAATCAGGCTCCCCCGACGATTTTGTACCAGCTAAAATGATGGCCCCCCTGAGCACCCTCTTAGGACCTCAAATCCAAACAGTTATAAATCACTCCCTCAGAGAAGGGCACGTACCAGCAGAATGGAAAAAAGCTGTGGTCAACCCCATCCGAAAGAGTGCCGCACTTCTATGGACGGACCTTTCCAACCTTCGAACCATCTCCCTCTTGCCCTATCTCAGCAAATTGACCGAGAAGCATGTGAATACCCACCTGTCAAATTATATCGAGGCAGCGGAGGGCCTGGACCACTCTCAATCTGGTTTCAGGCCCAATCAGAGCACAGAATCAGCCCTCCTCTAAGTGACTGATAACATCAGGATGTCACTTGATAGTGGGGGCTCAGTGATTCTGGTGATGTTAGATCTATCCGCTGCCTTTGACACGGTGTCACATGAACTCCTTCTCGGCCGTCTGAGAGATGTGGGCATAGGAGGTGCGGCTATGTCATGGTTGCAAAGCTTTCTCTCGGGTCGCTCACAAGGTGTTAAGCTAGGCTCCCACTCTTCCACCCTTAGGGAGCTCACCAAGGGAGTGCCACAGGGCTCATGCCTAAGCCCCACGCTTTTTAACGTGTATGTGGCCCCCTTAGCAAACATTATAAGATCATATGGGTTCACCCCGGTGTCATGCGCTGATGACACCCAGCTTTTATTTCCTTTCCAAACTCTCACACCCGCAATCCAAAAATCTTTTGCGGATGGAATGAGAGCAGTGGCACATTGGATGGCACAGAACTACCTCCAATGACACGTGACCAAAACTGAGGTCATGCTGTTTGGGGAAGCAACTCTAACATGGTCCCCAGATTGGTGGCCCTTGGAGTTGGGACCTGTCCCAAGCCCCAAACAAACAGTTAAAAATCTTGGTATTCGGCTGGATCAGGCACTCCTACTTAAGGAACACACTATCCAAGTCACAGGTATATGTTTCCGTGTGGTTGGGCTGCTTCGACGCGTTTTCCATTTTTGCCAGACAATCATAGGAAAACGCTTATTCAGACCTTAATAATAAGTAGGATGGACTAGCTCGCCACCCGGAAGCACCATCAACTGATCCGCGCCACCAAGAAAACAGCATTCAAGGACCGGCTGGACAACAACGCACACAACTGCAAGGGACTCTTCAACATCGTGAAAGAGCTCTCCAACCCCAACGCCGGAAACAACGACATCACCCCATCGCAAGACCTCTGCAACTCCCTCGCCTCCTACTTCCACAACAAGATCGCTGACATACACAACAGCTTCGGCCCACAAACAACGCTCCCCACGACCGCACCAACGCCCCCCACCACCACCCTCAACGCCTGGACCCGGATCAACACAGAAGACACCATCCGCACGATGAACTCGATCCACTCCGGATCTCCGACCGACCCCTGCCCTCACCACGTCTTCAACAAGGCCGACGCTGTCATCGCACCCCACCAGCGGGACATCATCAACACCTCCTTCGACACCGCCACCTTCCCTGAGAGCTGGAAGCACGCCGAACTCAGCGCCTTACTTAAGAAACCAACAGCGGACCCCACCGAACTCAAGAATTACCGCCCCATCTCGCTCCTCCCGTTCCCAGCCAAAGTCATCGAGAAGACCGTCAACAAGCAGCTGGCCGCCTTCCTCGAGATGAATGGATCCCTCGACTCCTCACAGTCTGGCTTCCGAGCAAACCACAGCACCGAGACCGCCCTCATCGCCGCCACCGATGACATCCGAGCCCTGCTGGACAACGGTAAAACAGCGGCCCTCATCCTCCTAGACCTCTCCGCGGCGTTCGACACAGTCTGCCACCGCACCCTAGTGCAGTGCCTCAGCAACATCGGCATCCAAGAGAAGGCACTGGAGTGGATCATCTCCTTCCTCCATGGAAGGACACAGAGAGTCCGCCTACCACCGTTCAGATCTGCAGCCACGGAAGTCATCTGCGGCGTTCCTCAGGGCTCCTCGCTCAGCCCCACCCTCTTCAACGTCTACATGACCCCCCTTGCGGCCATCGCACGCCAACACAACCTCAACATCATCTCCTACGCCGACGACACCCAGCTGATCCTCTCCCTGACCAACGACCCCGCCGCCGCCAGAACCAACCTCCACGAAGGAATGAAAGACGTAGCCGAGTGGATGACGACCAGCCGCCTGAAACTGAACTCAGACAAGACGGAAGTCCTCATCCTGGGCTCCTCGCCCTCCGCCTGGGACGACTCCTGGTGGCCCCCCGCCCTGGGCACCGCACCCAAACCGACAGACCACGCACGCAACCTGGGCTCAATCCTGGACTCCTCCCTCTCCATGACCAGACAAGTCAACGCCGTCTCCGCGTCCTGCTTCAACATCCTGCGCATGCTACAGAAGATCTTCCGATGGATCCCCACCGAGACCAGGAAGACGGTCACCCTGGCCCTCGTCACCAGCCGACTGGACTACGGCAACGCCCTCTACGCCGGAACCACCGCCAAGCTCCAGAAGAGACTCCAGCGGATCCAGAACGCATCAGCCAGACTCATCCTCGACATCCCCCGACGCAGCCACATCTCCGGACATCTGAGAGACCTGCACTGGCTCCCCATCAACAAAAGAATCACCTTCCGTCTCCTCACCCACGCACACAAAGCCCTACACGACCAAGGGCCGGGCTACCTCAAAAACCGCCTCTACTTCTACGCTCCCAAACGCCACCTCCGATCGACCAACCACGCCCTCGCCGCCGTCCCCCGCATCTGAAGAGCGACAACAGGAGGAAGGGCCTTCTCCTACCTGGCCGCCAAAACCTGGAACACCCTCCCTCCCGACCTTCGCCAGACCCAAGACCACCTCTCAAGCTCAAGACCTGGCTGTTCGAGCAGTAGCGGCAGCCCCCCCCCCCCCCCCCCCCCCCCCCCCCCAGCGCCTTGAGACCCTCCGGGCAAGTAGTGTGCTATATAAATGCCTTGATTGATTGATTGATTGACTGTAATGGCCTATATATATCGGCAAATGAGGAACAACTGGAAAAATTACAAGTAGTGCAAAACACTGCAGCAAGGCTAGCCCTCAATGCCCCTCCCAGAACTCCCTCCCGTCCCCTTCTACACCAACTCCACTGGTTACCAGTAAAGCAGCGTGTTAAATTTAAGATATGTTGCACGATACACAAATGCCTGTTTGGTACTCCTCCCAGATACCTAAAGGAAAAATTTGTTCCATATACCCCTGGACGTACTTTGCGCTCCAGCAGCCACCAACTGTTTCAGGTCCCTAGGGTCAGAAGAGCCAGACAGGGTGGCCGGGCCCTTTCCTACAAAGGACCTGTTCTTTGGAACTCCCTACCCCCCGTGCTGAAACAAATCTCCACTTTTGAATCCTTTAGAAAAAACCTTAAAACATATCTCTTCACCCTGCCTTAGATAACATTTTCTAGTGTTACAGCCAATAAACCCTGATAGTTACTAACCAGCGGAAGCACAAGCGCAGAGATATCCCTCCGGGAATTGAATCAGGCGCTTTATAAATCCATAAATAAAATAAATAAATAGTGGAATGCAGGGAAAAACACAGATTTATTAGTGGAAGCGGAGGACCCACATTGAGTCAATAGTGGAATGCAGGGACCCACACTGAGTCAATAGTGGAAGCCGGCAACCCACACTGAGTCAATAGTGGAATGCAGGGACCCACACTGAGTCAATAGTGGAAGCCGGGGACCCACACTGAGTCAATAGTGGAAGCCGTGAACCCACACAGAGTCAATAGTGGAAGCCGGGACCCACACTGAGTCAATAGTGGAAGCCAGGGACCCACAATGAGTCAATAGTGGAATGCAGGGACAAACACAGATTCATTAGTGGAAGCCGGGGACCCACACGGAGTCAATAGTGGAAGCCGGGACCCACACTGAGTCAATAGTGGAATGCAGGGACAAACACAGATTTATTAGTGGAAGCCGGGGACCCACACGGAGTCAATAGTGGAAGCCGGGAACCCACACTGAGTGAATAGTGGAATGCAGGGACCCACATTGAGTCAATAGTGGAAGCCGGGGACCCACACTGAGTCAATAGTGGAAGCCGGGGACCCACACTGAGTTAATAGTGGAAGCCGTGGACCCACACTGAATCAATAGTGGGATGCAGAGACAAACACAGATTCATTAGTGGAAGCCGGGGACCAACACTGAGTGAATAGTGGAATGCAGGGACAAACACAGATTCATTAGGGGAAGCCGGGGACCCACACTGAGAAAATAGTGGAAGCCAGGAACCCACACCGAGTCAATAGTGGAAGCCGGGGACCCACCCTGAGTCAATAGTGGAAGCCAGGGACCCACACTGAGTCAATAGTGGAAGCCGGGGACCCACACTGAGTTAATAGTGGAAGCCGGGGACCCACACGGAGTCAATAGTGGAATGCAGGGACTCACACTGAGTCAATCGTGGAATGCAGGGACAAACACAGATTCATTAGTGGAAGCCGGGGACCCACACTGAGTCAATAGTGGAATGCAGGGACAAACACGGATTCATTAGTGGAAGCCGGGGACCCACACTGAGCCAATAGTGGAATGCAGGGACAAACACGGATTCATTAGTGGAAGCCGGGAGCCCACACTGAGTCAATAGTGGAAGCCGGGGACCTGACACTGAGTCAATAGTGGAAGCTAGGGACCCACACTGAGTCAATCGTGGAATGCAGGGACAAACACAGATTCATTAGTGGAAGCCGGGAGCCCACACTGAGTCAATTATGGAATGCAGGGACCCACACTGAGTCAATAGTGGAAGCCGGGAACCCACACTGAGTCAATAGTGGAAGCCGGGGACCCACACTGAGTCAATAATGGAATCCGGGGACCCACACTGAGTCAATAGTGGAAGCCGGGGACCCACACTGAGTCAATAGTGGAATGCAGGGACCCACACTGAGTCAATAATGGAAGGCTGGTACTCACACTGAGTCAATAGTGGAAGCTGGGAACCCACACTGAGTCAATAGTGGAAGCCGGGGACCCACACTGAGTCAATAGTGGAATGCAGGGACCCACACTGAGTCAATAGTGGAAGCCGGGAACCCACACTGAGTCAATAGTGGAAGGCAGGGACCCACACTGAGTCAATAGTGGAAGCCGGGGACCCACACTGAGTCAATAGTGGAATGCAGGGACTCACACTGAGTCAATAGTGGAAGCTGGGAACCCACACTGAGTCAATAGTGGAAGCCGGGACCCACACTGAGTCAATAGTGGAAGCCGGGGACCCACACTGAGTCAATAGTGGAAGCCGGGAACCCACACTGAGTCAATAGTGAAAGCCGAGAACCCACACTGAGTCAATAATGGAAGCCGGGGACCCACACTGAGTTAATAGTGGAAGCCGGGGAACCACACTGAGTCAATAGTGGAATGCAGGGACTCACACTGAGTTAATAGTGGAAGCCGGGGACCCACATTGAGTCAATAGTGGAATGCAGGGACAAACACAGATTTATTATTGGAAGCGGAGGACCCACACTGAGTCAATAATGGAAGCCGGGGACCCACAATGAGTCACTAATGGAAGCCGGGGACCCACAATGAGTCAATAGTGGAAGCACAGATTTATTAGTGGAAGCCGGGGACGCACAATGAGTCAATAGTGGAAGCCGGGGACCCACACGGAGTCTATAGTGGAAGCCGGGACCCACACTGAGTCAATAGCCACGAGCTCAAACTGTAGCACTCCTGCCTCCATCACACCCATCCAAAGAAAAGCCTCATTACTAACCTTTCCTCCAGTCACTGACATAGATCTCCCCCTCCTTACTAGCCACATGAAATCAGGCTCCCCTGACGATTTTGTACCAGCTAAAATGATGGCCCCCCTGAGCACCCTCTTAGGACCTCAAATCCAAACTGTTATAAATCACTCCCTCAGAGAAGGGCACGTACCAGCAGAATGGAAAAAAGCTGTGGTCAACCCCATCCGAAAGAGTGCAGCACTTCCATGGACAGACCTTTCCAACCTTCGACCCATCGCCCTTTTGCCCTATCTCAGCAAATTGACCGAGAAGCATGTGAATACCCACCTGTCAAATAAACATCGAGGCAGCGGAGGGCATGGACCACTCTCAATCTGGTTTCAGGCCCAATCACAGCACAGAATCAGCCCTCCTCTAAGTGACTGATAACATCAGGATGTCACTTGATAGTGGGGGCTCAGTGATTCTGGTGATGTTAGATCTATCCGCTGCCTTTGACACGGTGTCACATGAACTCCTTCTCGGCCGTCTGAGAGATGTGGGCATAGGAGGTGCGGCTATGTCGTGGTTGCAAAGCTTTCTCTCGGGTCGCTCACAAGGTGTTAAGCTGGGCTCCCACTCTTCCACCCTTAGGGAGCTCACCAAGGGAGTGCCACAGGGCTCATGCCTAAGCCCCACGCTTTTTAACGTGTATGTGGCCCCCTTAGCAAACATTATAAGATCATATGGGTTCACCCCGGTGTCATACGCTGATGACACCCAGCTTTTATTTCCTTTCCAAACTCTCACACCCGCAATCCAAAAATCTTTTGCGGATGGAATGAGAGCAGTGGCACATTGGATGGCACAGAACTACCTCCAATGACACGTGACCAAAACTGAGGTCATGCTGTTTGGGGGAGCAACTCTAACATGGTCCCCAGATTGGTGGCCCTTGGAGTTGGGACCTGTCCCAAGCCCCAAACAAACAGTTAAAAATCTTGGTATTCGGCTGGATCAGGCACTCCTACTTAAGGAACACACTATCCAAGTCACAAGTGCATGTTTCCGTGTGGTTGGGCTGCTTCGACACGTCTTTCCATTTTTGCCAGACAATCATAGGAAAACGCTTATTCAGACCTTAATAATAAGTAGGATGGGGCTAGCTCGCCATCCGGAAGCACCATCAACTGATCCGTGCCACCAAGAAAACAGCATTCAAGGACCGGCTGGACAACAACGCACATAACTGCAAGGAACTCTTCAACATCGTGAAAGAGCTCTCCAACCCCAACGCCGGAAACAACGACATCACCCCATCGCAAGACCTCTGCAACTCCCTCGCCTCCTACTTCCACAACAAGATCGCTGACATACACAACAGCTTCGGCCCACAAACAACGCTCCCCACGACCGCACCAACGCCCCCCACCACCACCCTCAACGCCTGGACCCGGATCAACACAGAAGACACCATCCGCACGATGAACTCGATCCACTCCGGATATCCGACCGACCCCTGCCCTCACCACGTCTTCAACAAGGCCGACGCTGTCATCGCACCCCACCTGCGGGACATCATCAACACCTCCTTCGACACCGCCACCTTCCCTGAGAGCTGGAAGCACGCCGAACTCAGCGCCCTACTTAAGAAACCAACAGCGGACCCCACCGAACTCAAGAATTACCGCCCCATCTCGCTCCTCCCGTTCCCAGCCAAAGTCATCGAGAAGACCGTCAACAAGCAGCTGGCCGCCTTCCTCGAGACGAATGGATCTCTCGACCCCTCACAGTCTGGCTTCCGAGCAAACCACAGCACCGAGACCGCCCTCATCGCCGCCACCGATGACATCCGAGCCCTGCTGGACAACGGTAAAAAAGCTGCCCTCATCCTCCTAGACCTCTCCGCGGCGTTCGACACAGTCTGCCACCGCACCCTAGTGCAGTGCCTCAGCAACATCGGCATCCAAGAGAAGGCACTGGAGTGGATCATCTCCTTACTCCCTGGAAGGACACAGAGAGTCCGCCTACCACCGTTCAGATCTGCAGCCACGGAAGTCATCTGCGGCGTTCCTCAGGGCTCCTCGCTCAGCCCCACCCTCTTCAACGTCTACATGACCCCCCTTGCGGCCATCGCACGCCAACACAACCTCAACATCATCTCCTACGCCGACGACACCCAGCTGATCCTCTCCCTGACCAACGACCCCGCCGCTGCCAGAACCAACCTCCACGAAGGAATGAAAGACGTAGCCGAGTGGATGACGACCAGCCGCCTGAAACTGAACTCAGACAAGACGGAAGTCCTCATCCTGGGCTCCTCGCCCTCCGCCTGGGACGACTCCTGGTGGCCCCCCGCCCTGGGCACCGCACCCAAACCGACAGACCACGCACGCAACCTGGGCTCAATCCTGGACTCCTCCCTCTCCATGACCAGACAAGTCAACGCCGTCTCCGCGTCCTGCTTCAACATCCTGCGCATGCTACGGAAGATCTTCCGATGGATCCCCACCGAGACCAGGAAGACGGTCACCCAGGCCCTCGTCACCAGCCGACTGGACTACGGCAACGCCCTCTACGCCGGAACCACCGCCAAGCTCCAGAAGAGACTCCAGCGGATCCAGAACGCATCAGCCAGACTCATCCTCGACATCCCCCGACGCAGCCACATCTCCGGACATCTGAGAGACCTGCACTGGCTCCCCGTCAACAAAAGAATCACCTTCCGTCTCCTCACCCACGCACACAAAGCCCTACACGACCAAGGCCCGGGCTACCTCAACAACCGCCTCTACTTCTACGCTCCCAAACGCCACCTCCGATCGACCAACCACGCCCTCGCCGCTGTCCCCCGCATCCGAAGAGCGACAACAGGAGGAAGGGCCTTCTCCTACCTGGCCGCCAAAACCTGGAACACCCTCTCGACCGACCTTCGCCAGACCCAAGACCCTCTCTCAAGCTCAAGACCTGGCTGTTCGAGCAGTGGCGGCACCCCGCCCCCCCCCCCCAAGCGCCTTGAGACCCTCCGGGTAAGTAGTGCGCTATATAAATGCCTTGATTGATTGATTGATTGACTGTAATGGCCTATATATATCGGCAAATGAGGAACAACTGGAAAAATTACAAGTAGTGCAAAACACTGCAGCAAGGCTAGCCCTCAATGCCCCTCCCACAACTCCCTCCCGTCCCCTTCTACACCAACTCCACTGGTTACCAGTAAAGCAGCGTGTTAAATTTAAGATATGTTGCACGATACACAAATGCCTGTTTGGTACTGCTCCCAGATACCTAAAGGAAAAATTTGTTCCATATACCCCTGGACGTACTTTGCGCTCCAGCAGCCACCAACTGCTTCAGGTCCCTAGGGTCAGAAGAGCCAGACAGGGTGGCCGGGCCCTTTCCTACAAAGGACCTGTTCTTTGGAACTCCCTACCCCCTGTGCTGAAACAAATCTCCACTTTTGAATCCTTTAGAAAAAACCTTAAAACATATCTCTTCACCCTGCCTTAGATAACATTTTCTAGTGATACAGCCAATAAACCCTGATAGTTACTAACCAGCCGAAGCACAAGCGCAGAGATATCCCTCCGGGAATTGAATCAGGCGCTTTATAAATCCATAAATAAAATAAATAAATAGTGGAATGCAGGGACAAACACAGATTTATTAGTGGAAGCGGAGGACCCACATTTAGTCAATAGTGGAATGCAGGGACCCACACTGAGTCAATAGTGGAAGCCGGGAACCCACACTGAGTCAATAGTGGAATGCAGGGACCCACACTGAGTCAATAGTGGAAGCCGGGGACCCACACTGAGTCAATAGTGGAATGCAGGGACCCACACTGAGTCAATAGTGGAAGCCGGGAACCCACACTGAGTCAATAGTGGAATGCAGGGACCCACACTGAGTCAATAGTGGAAGCCGGGGACCCACACTGAGTCAATAGTGGAAGCCGTGAACCCACACCGAGTCAATAGTGGAAGCCGGGACCCACACTGAGTCAATAGTGGAAGCCAGGGACCCACACTGAGTCAATAGTGGAATGCAGGGACAAACACAGATTTATTAGTGGAAGCCGGGGACCCACACGGAGTCAATAGTGGAAGCCGGGGCCCACACTGAGTCAATAGTGGAATGCAGGGACAAACACAGATTTATTAGTGGAAGCCGGGGACCCACACGGAGTCAATAGTGGAAGCCGGGAACCCACACTGAGTGAATAGTGGAATGCAGGGACCCACACTGAGTGAATAGTGGAAGCCGGGGGCCCACACTGAGTCAATAGTGGAAGCTGGGGACCCACACTGAGTTAATAGTGGAAGCCGGGGACCCACACTGAATCAATAGCGGGATGCAGAGACAAACACAGATTCATTAGTGGAAGCCGGGGACCAACACTGAGTCAATAGTGGAATGCAGGGACAAACACAGATTCATTAGTGGAAGCCGGGGACCCACACTGAGAAAATAGTGGAAGCCAGGAACGCACACAGAGTCAATAGTGGAATGCAGGGACTCACAGTGAGTCAATAGTGGAAGCTGGGAACCCACACTGAGTCAATAGTGGAAGCCGGGACCCACACTGAGTCAATAGTTGAAGCCGGGGACCCACACTGAGTCAATAGTGGAAGCCGGGGACCCACACTGAGTCAATAGTGGAAGGCAGGGACTCACACTGAGTCAATAGTGGAATGCAGGGACAAACACAGATTTATTAGTGGAAGCCAGGGACCCACACTGAGTGAATAGTGGAATGCAGGGACCCACACTGAGTCAATAGTGGAAGCCGGGAACCCCCACTGAGTCAATCGTGGAATGCAGGGACCCACACTGAGTCAATAGTGGAAGACAGGGACTCACACTGAGTCAATAGTGGAAGCTGGGAACCCACACTGAGTCAATAGTGGAAGGCAGGGACCCACACTGAGTCAATAGTGGAAGGCAGGGACTCACACTGAGTCAATAGTGGAAGCCGGGGACCCACACGGAGTCAATAGTGGAATGCAGGGACAGACACAGATTTATTAGTGGGAGTCGGGGACCCACACTGAGCCAATAGTGGAAGCCGGGGACCCACACGGAGTCAATAGTGGAATGCAGGGACAAACACAGATTCATTAGTGGAAGCCGGGGACCCACACTGAGTCAATAGTGGAAGCTGGGGACCCACACTGAGTCAATAGTGGAAGCCGGGGACCCACACTGAGTCAATAGTGTAAGACGCGGACCCACACTGAGTCAATAGTGGAAGCCAGGGACCCACACTGAGTCAATAGTGGAAGACGGGGACCCACACTGAGTCAATAGTGGAAGCCGGGGACCCACACCGAGTCAATAGTGGAAGCTGGGGACCCACACTGAGTCAATAGTGGAAGCCGGGGACCCACACCGAGTCAATAGTGGAAGCCGGGGACCCACACTGAGTCAATAGTGGAAGCCGGGGACCCACACTGAGTCAATAGTGGAAGCCGGAACCCACACTGAGTCAATAGTGGAAGCCGGGGACCCACACTGAGTCAATATTGGAAGCCGGGAACCCACACTGAGTCAATAGTGGAAGCCGGGGACCCACACTGAGTCAATAGTGGAAGCCGGGGACCCACACGGAGTCAATAGTGGAAGCCGGGGACCCACACTGAGTCAATAGTGGAAGCCGGGAACCCAGACTGAGTCAATAGTGGAAGCCGGGGACCCACACTGAGTCAATAGTGGAAGCCGGGGACCCACACTGAGTCAATTGTGGAAGCCGGGGACCCACACTGAGTCAATAGTGGAAGCCGGGAACCCACACTGAGTCAATTGTGGAAGCCGGGGACCCACACTGAGTCAATAGTGGAAGCCGGGAACCCACACTGAGTCAATAGTGGAATGTAGGAACCCACACTGAGTCAATAGTGGAAGCCGGGGACCCACACTGAGTCAATAGTGGAAGCCGGGGACCCACACTGAGTCAATAGTGGAAGACGGGGACCCACACTGAGTCATTATTTATTTTATTTATTTATAAAGTTTTATATAGCACTAGCTAGACCCGTGGGTATCAGAGCGTTTTACATACACAAAGGAAAAGACATTTGCATAACATCGTAGGACATGAAGACGAAAGCCCTAATTCCTTCCTCTTCTGTTACATTTGCCTTTCTTCTTTTTTTACTACCTTTTCATTAAGTCTTTCTTCCCTGTCTATATATATTATTTCAATTTTAAAGGTCCTGGTCCTAATACTTCCTAATAATCTAGACCCAGGTTTCCATCTCATTCAGTTGGTAAGTGTCTAACTGTAACCACCACATGACAGTTCCTCAACAAGATGTTTAGTCGAAGCCAGGGACCCCGACCTTAACATTTTTGATGATTCGAACCACAAAGCAATATATAAAAAACACAGAAACAGGTCTTCATCAAATACCGCATTTGAATTTTAATAGGAAGGTGGGAGCTTTTCTAATTCAATTGTGGCCGCTCATCGTCCGCACTATAATCTGTTTGATGCACTTGCACTGCTTCCACAAATCAATCTGAAGATAGCAACTTCATTTTCAGCCTCCAATTTCAAATTCTTTCACAGTCACAGAATGTTTAAAACATTTTCATATTGTACATTTTGCACCTTTTATTACATACACTTTATTGATCTGTTAATATTTCATTTTCTAAGCAGTCGCAGACCCCCTGAGTATGTTCACGGACCCCCATGGGCCCCCAGACCACAGGGTAAGAGCCTCCACCCTAGACATACATTTCAGTATTCTCTCTTCATTAATAAGAAAATCACCGAAGAGTTGACAGAATGTGAGTGAATGAATCAATCAAGATGTATTTTAGAGTTAATGTACATTCATGAATATTCCATGACATCATACATCAATAGTACAGAAGAATACACCAATGACAAAAATGTATATTGACATCAGCCAATCAATGAATAAAAACGGTAGGGAAACAAGGAACAGCTGCACCAAACATATAGTCAAGTCAAGTCAAGTCAGGTCATTTATATAGCGCGCTACATACCCAGAGGGTCTCAAGGCGCTTGAAGAAGGGTGGGGAATTACTTGTCAAATATCCACGTTTTAAGTTGCTTTCTGAATGCTAGGTGGTTCTGAGTAAGGCGAAGGTGAGTGGGAAGTGAGTTCCAGGTTTTAGCTGCCAGGTAGGAGAAGGATCTACCTCCCATGGTGGTTTTGTTGATGCGAGGTACAGTGGCAAGGGCTTGGTTGGAGGATCGTAGCTGGCGGGAGGGGGTGTAGAAGGACAGTCGTGTGTTGAGGCATTCGGGTCCGATTTCGTAGAGTGCTTTGTGTGCGTGGGTTAGGAGCCGGAAAGTAATCCTCTTATTGACGGGGAGCCAGTGGAGGTTTTTCAGGTGACCAGAGATGTGTTCTTTACGCGGGATGTCTAATATGAGCCTGGCTGAAGCGTTCTGGATGTGTTGGAGTTTTTTCTGGAGTTTTGCGGTGGTACCGGCGTGGAGGGTGTTTCCGTAGTCCAGTCGGCTCGTGACCAGAGCGTGGGTGACTGTTTTTCTAGTTTCGGTGGGGATCCAGCGAAATGTTTTTTTGAGCATGCGAAGAATGTTGAAGCAAGATGAAGAAACGGCGTTGACTTGTCTGTTCATCGAGAGTGAGGAATCCAGGATGACGCCCAGGTTCCGTGCGTGGTCCGTCAGTATGGGTGCTTTTCCAAGGGCCTCTGGCCACCAGGAGTCGTCCCAGGCGGAGGGGGAGGTGCCTAGGATGAGGACTTCTGTTTTGTCTGAGTTCAGTTTCAGACGGCTGTGCTTCATCCATTCGGCTACTTCTTTCATTCCTTCATGCAGGTTGGTTTTGGCAGTGTTAGGGTCTCTGGTGAGTGATAGGATCAGTTGAGTGTCGTCGGCGTAGGAGATGATGTTGAGGTTGTGTTGGCGTGCGATGGCCGCGAGGGGGTTCATGTATACGTTGAAGAGGGTGGGGCTGAGCGAGGATCCTTGTGGTACGCCGCAGATGACTTCAGTGGCCTCTGATTTGAATGGTGGAAGGCGGACTCTCTGGGTTCTTCCGGTGAGGAACGAGGTTATCCATTCCAGTGCTTTTCCTTGGATTCCGACGTTTCTGAGGCGTTGTAAAAGGGTGCTATGACAGACCGCGTCGAAGGCTGCGGAGAGGTCGAGGAGGATGAGGGCGACTGTGTCACCATTGTCCAGTAGAGTTCGAATGTCGTCTGTTGCTGCGATGAGGGCGGTTTCAGTGCTGTGCTTGGCTCGGAAGCCGGATTGTGAGGAGTCGAGGGATTTGTTGGTTTCGAGGAATGCAGCGAGCTGGTTGTTGACCGCTTTCTCAATGACTTTGGCCGGGAATGGAAGGAGTGAGATAGGGCGGTAGTTTTTGAGTTCGGTGGGGTCAGCTGTGGGTTTCTTCAGGAGGGCGCTGAGTTCGGCATGTTTCCAGCTTTCCGGGAAGGTAGCGGAGTTGAGGGAGCAGTTGATGACGTCTCGGAGGTGCGGTGCTATAATGGAGTCTGCTTTGTTAAAGATGTGGTGAGGGCATGGGTCTGTGGGGGATCCTGAGTGGATAGAGTTCATCAGACGGATGGTGTCCTCAGTGGAGATTGGCTTCCAGTCATTGAGGATGTTCAGGGGGGGTGGGGGTTCTGCAGGGGGTTGGGTGGGTTGGTCTTCGGGTCGGTTGTCGAAGCTGTTGTGGATGTCTGCAATTTTGTTGTGGAAGAATGAGGCTAGGGAGTCACAGAGGGCTTGAGAGGGGGTGATGTCGTTGGAGTTGGCCGAGGGGTTGGTAAATTCCTTGACGATGTTGAATAATTCCTTGCTGTTGTGGGCGTTGTTATCTAGTCGGTCCTTGAAAGCGGTTTTCTTGGCATTCCGGATCAATTGGTGGTGTAATCGGGTGGCGTTTTTGAAGGCGACCTTGGTGCTGGTGGTTGGGTCTTTTTTCCAAGCCTTCTCAAGGGAGCGACAGAGTTTCTTGGATTTCTTAAGCTCATCGTTGAACCAGGAGGTCCTCTTGCTGCCTAGTTTGATTTTACGTTTTTTCAGTGGTGCTAGGATGTCGGCGCTGTTGGATAACCATTGGGTGAGGTTGGTGGCTGCTTGGTCTGGGTTTGAGGAGTGGGCTGGGGGGTTTTGAAGAAGCGATGAGGAGATCTGGTCGATGGTGATTTTGTTCCAGTTTCTTTGCAGAGTGGGTTGGGGGTGGTTGTTGGATGTGGGCTTGTTGTAGGTAAAGTGAACGCAGCTGTGGTCAGTCCAAAGGAGAGCTGTGGTGTGGCTGAAGGAGACATGTTTGCTGGAGGTGAAGATAGGGTCGAGAGTGTGACCTGCGAAGTGGGTGGGGGTAGTGACAAGTTGTTTAAGTCCAAGGTTGGCGAGGTTGTCCAGAAGGGTGGTGGTGTTGCGGTCGTTATTCTTTTCAAGGTGAAAGTTGAGGTCTCCCAAAAGGATGTAATCCTCGGAGGGGAGCGCGTGTGGAGTGATGAAGGTCTAAGGTCTAAAGATTATTATACGTTTGATGAAATATTCAAAAGTAAACGGACTAATTTAAAGGAAGCCATAGTGTAAAATACCAATGGGTGAATGAAACTTGCAGAAATATCTACCAGCAGCTTCCTCCGATCTATGGGTGGCGTGAATTGTTAGGCTAATGACGTCAATTTATGACTTAAAACTCGTCAAATCCTCTCTAGTTTCAGAATCTTTCATACTTTGGCTAATTATTACAGAACCCTTAGGTCATGTGATGTTAGGAGGAAAGTTATTACATATTTACAACTACTCACAGTAACGTTTAAAAAAAATATTGTTATTTTCATATAAAGGCAACACTACATTGACAAAAGAAGCATGCAATATACAATTCTGTTTCCCTGTTATCTGTCGCCTAAGAGTCACACAACTGTGTGTCAGAGCGTCTGTGCACCTTCTTATTCTGCACATTCGCATTGAAAGCCAGGGGCAGATTTCTTATCAATCAACAAACCATTTAAGTTGATTAAACATCCCCAACAC
This sequence comes from Lissotriton vulgaris, assembly GCF_964263255.1. Lineage (NCBI taxonomy): Eukaryota > Metazoa > Chordata > Amphibia > Caudata > Salamandridae > Lissotriton > Lissotriton vulgaris. The sequence continues at coordinate 133,813 of NW_028254302.1, read as the reverse complement.
CCTCAGCCCAAGTGGCGAAGACAATTCTCAGTGAAAACCCACCATGTCACACAGACAGGAAGGGATGGAGATAGGAAGCAAACAGTTATTTGCCCGTGGTAACGATCTTTCTGGTGGATACTCTTATCCGATCTTTCTGGTGTATACTCTAATCCGATCTCTCTGGTGGATACTCTTATCTGATCTTTCTGGTGTATACTCTAATCCGATCTCTCTGGTGGATACTCTTATCTGATCTTTCTGGTGAATACTCTAATCCGGTCTCTCTGGTGGATACTCTTATCTGATCTTTCTGGTGTATACTCTTATCCGATCTTTCTGGTGTATACTCTTATCTGATCTTTCTGGTGTATACTCTTATCCGATCTTTCTGGTGGATACTCTAATCCGATCTTTCTGGTGGATACTCTTATCCGATCTTTCTGGTGGATACTCTTATCCGATCTTTCTGGTGTATACTCTTATCCGATCTTTCTGGTGGATACTCTTATCCGATCTTTCTGGTGGATACTCTAATCCGATCTTTCTGGTGTATACTCTTATCCGATCTTTCTGGTGTATACTCTTATCTGATCTTTCTGGTGTATACTCTTATCCGATCTTTCTGGTGGATACTCTAATCCGATCTTTCTGGTGGATACTCTTATCCGATCTTTCTGGTGGATACTCTTATCCGATCTTTCTGGTGTATACTCTTATCTGATCTTTCTGGTGTATACTCTTATCCGATCTTTCTGGTGGATACTCTAATCCGATCTTTCTGGTGGATACTCTTATCCGATCTTTCTGGTGGATACTCTTATCCGATCTTTCTGGTGGATACTCTTATCTGATCTTTCTGGTGTATACTCTTATCCGATCTTTCTGGTGGATACTCTTATCTGATCTTTCTGGTGGATACTCTTATCCGATCTTTCTGGTGGATACCCTTATCCGATCTTTCTGGTGGATGCTCTTATATGATCTTTCTGGTGGATGGTCTTATCCGATCTTTCTGGTGGATACTCTTATCCGATCTTTCTGGTGGATACTCTTATCTGATCTTTCTGGTGGATAGTCTTATCCGATCTTTCTGGTGGATACTCTTATCCGATCTTTCTGGTGGATGCTCTTATCTGATCTTTCTGGTGGATGCTCTTATCCGATCTTTCTGGTGGATACTCTTATCCAATCTTTCTGGTGGATGCTCTTATCCGATCTTTCTGGTGGATACTCTTATCCGATCTTTCTGGTGGATACTCTTATCCGATCTTTCTGGTGGATACTCTTATCTGATCTCTCTGGTGGATGCTCTTATCCAATCTTTCTGGTGGATACTCTTATCCGATCTTTCTGGTGGATACTCTTATCCGATCTTTCTGGTGGATACTTTTATCTGATCTCTCTGGTGGATGCTCTTATCCGATCTTTCTGGTGGATACTCTTATCCGATCTTTCTGGTGTATGCTCTTATCCGATCTTTCTGGTGGATACTCTTATCCAATCTTTCTGGTGGATGCTCTTATCTGCCTGCAGATTCCTTGCCCACAGAATAATCCCACGTGCCAGTCTGGATCTGGAAACGTCAAAGCGCTCACATTGCCAGTAGGGGGCTCGCATTGGGCCTGGAAGTGGCATCTGATGATGGCATCAAAGCCATATAGCGCACAAGGACTTCAGTTTTCATCAATTTTTTCCCAGCGTTCAGACATCGATAGAGAGGTCAGTACCAGAATGAATTTGGAAGTAGCAAGCAAAAGAAAATATACTCAACGGGCTTGCTTCAGAGTGAGTGCAGAGATGGGGACAAAGTCTGCATTGGTCGGGATCCTGTGGCAGCTGCGGGTCTCCTTGGAGGTGGAAGCACAGGTTGCCTGGCCCGGCCTGGGTGCAGCTGCGGGTCTCCACGGAGGTGAAAGCACAGGTTGTCTGGCCCGGCCTGGGTGCAGCTGCGGGTCTACTTGGAGGTGGAAGCACAGGTTGCCTGGCCCGGCCTGGGTGCAGCTGCGGGTCTCCTTGGATGTGGAAGCACAGGTTGCCTGGCCCGGCCTGGGTGCAGCTGCGGGTCTCCTTGGAGGTGGAAGCACAGGTTGCCGGGCCCGGCCTTGGTGCAGCTGCGGGTCTCCACGGAGGTGGAAGCACAGGTTGCCTGGCCCGGCCTGGGTGCAGCTGCGGGTCTCCACGGAGGTGGAAGCACAGGTTGGCTGGCCCGGCCTGGGTGCAACTGCGGGTCTCCTTGGAGGTGGAAGCACAGGTTGCCTGGCCCGGCCTAGGTGCAGCTGTGGGTCTCCTAGAGGTGGAAGCACAGGTTGCCTGGCCCGGCCCGGGTGCAGTTGCGGGTCTCCACGGAGGTGGAAGCACAGGTTGCATGGCCCGGCCTGGGTGCAGCTGAGGGTCTCCTTGGAGGTGGAAGCACAGGTTGCCTGGCCCGGCCTGGGTGCAGCTATGGGTCTCCACGGAGGTGGAAGCACAGGTTGCCTGGCCCGGCCTGGTGCAGCTGCAGGTCTCCATGGAGGTGGAAGCACAGGTTGCCTGGCCCGGCCTGCGTGCAGCTATGGGTCTCCTTGGAGGTGGAAGCACAGGTTGCTTGGCCCGGCCTGGGTGCAGCTGCGGGTCTCCTTGGAGGTGGAAGCACAGGTTGCCTGGCCCAGCCTGGGTGCAGCTATGGGTCTCCACGGAGGTGGAAGCACAGGTTGCCTGGCCCGGCCTGGTGCAGCTGCAGGTCTCCACGGAGCTGGAAGCACAGGTTGCCTGGCCCGGCCTGCGTGCAGCTATGGGTCTCCTTGGAGGTGGAAGCACAGGTTGCTTTGCCCGGCCTGGGTGCAGCTATGGGTCTCCACGGAGGTGGAAGCACAGGTTGCCTGGCCCGGCCTTGGTGCAGCTGTGGGTCTCCTTGTAGGTGGAAGCACAGGTTGCCTGGCCCGGTCTGGGTGCAGCAGCGGGTCTCCTTGGAGGTGGAAGCACAGGTTGCCTGGCCCGGCCTGGGTGCAGCTGCGGGTCTCCACGGAGGTTTAAGCACAGGTTGCCTGGCCCGGCCTGGGTGCAGTTGCAGGTCTCCACGGAGGTGGAAGCACAGGTTGCCTGGCCCGGCCTGGGTGCAGCTGAGAGTCTCCTTGGAGGTGGAAGCACAGGTTGCCTGGCCCGGCCTGTGTGCAGCTATGGGTCTCCACGGAGGTGGAAGCACAGGTTGCCTGGCCCGGCCTGGGTGCAGCTGCAGGTCTCCACGGAGGTGGAAGCACAGGTTGCCTGGCCCGGCCGGCGTGCAGCTATGGGTCTCCTTGGAGGTGGAAGCACAGGTTGCTTGGCCCGGCCTGGGTGCAGCTGCGGGTCTCCTTGGAGGTGGAAGCACAGGTTGCTTTGCCCGACCTGGGTGCAGCTATGGGTCTCCACGGAGGTGGAAGCACAGGTTGCCTGGCCCGGCCTGGGTGCAGCTGAGGGTCTCCTTGGAGGTGGAAGCACAGGTTGCCTGGCCCGGCCTGTGTGCAGCTATGGGTCTCCACGGAGGTGGAAGCACAGGTTGCCTGGCCCGGCCTGGGTGCAGCTGCAGGTCTCCACGGAGGTGGAAGCACAGGTTGCCTGGCCCGGCCGGCGTGCAGCTATGGGTCTCCTTGGAGGTGGAAGCACAGGTTGCCTGGCCTGGCCTGCGTGCAGCTGTGGGTCTCCTTGGAGGTGGAAGCACAAGTTGCCTGGCCCGGCCTGGGTGCAGCTGCGGGTCTCCTTAAAAGGTGGAAGCACAGGTTGCCTGGCCCAGCCTGAGTGCAGCTGCGGGTCTCCACGGAGGTGAAAGCACAGGTTGTCTGGCCCGGCCTGGGTGCAGCTGCGGGTCTACTTGGAGGTGGAAGCACAGGTTGCCTGGCCCGGCCTGGGTGCAGCTGCGGGTCTCCTTGGATGTGGAAGCACAGGTTGCCTGGCCCGGCCTGGGTGCAGCTGCGGGTCTCCTTGGAGGTGGAAGCACAGGTTGCCGGGCCCGGCCTTGGTGCAGCTGCGGGTCTCCACGGAGGTGGAAGCACAGGTTGCCTGGCCCAGCCTGGGTGCAGCTGCGGGTCTCCACGGAGGTGGAAGCACAGGTTGGCTGGCCCGGCCTGGGTGCAACTGCGGGTCTCCTTGGAGGTGGAAGCACAGGTTGCCTGGCCCGGCCTAGGTGCAGCTGTGGGTCTCCTAGAGGTGGAAGCACAGGTTGCCTGGCCCGGCCCGGGTGCAGTTGCGGGTCTCCACGGAGGTGGAAGCACAGGTTGCATGGCCCGGCCTGGGTGCAGCTGAGGGTCTCCTTGGAGGTGGAAGCACAGGTTGCCAGGCCCGGCCTGGGTGCAGCTATGGGTCTCCACGGAGGTGGAAGCACAGGTTGCCTGGCCCGGCCTGGTGCAGCTATGGGTCTCCACGGAGGTGGAAGCACAGGTTGCCTGGCCCGCCTTGGTGCAGCTGTGGGTCTCCTTGTAGGTGGAAGCACAGGTTGCCTGGCCCGGTCTGGGTGCAGCAGCGGGTCTCCTTGGAGGTGGAAGCACAGGTTGCCTGGCCCGGCCTGGGTGCAGCTGCGGGTCTCCACGGAGGTTTAAGCACAGGTTGCCTGGCCCGGCCTGGGTGCAGTTGCAGGTCTCCACGGAGGTGGAAGCACAGGTTGCCTGGCCCGGCCTGGGTGCAGCTGAGGGTCTCCTTGGAGGTGGAAGCACAGGTTGCCTGGCCCGGCCTGTGTGCAGCTATGGGTCTCCACGGAGGTGGAAGCACAGGTTGCCTGGCCCGGCCTGGGTGCAGCTGCAGGTCTCCACGGAGGTGGAAGCACAGGTTGCCTGGCCCGGCCGGCGTGCAGCTATGGGTCTCCTTGGAGGTGGAAGCACAGGTTGCTTGGCCCGGCCTGGGTGCAGCTGCGGGTCTCCTTGGAGGTGGAAGCACAGGTTGCTTTGCCCGACCTGGGTGCAGCTATGGGTCTCCACGGAGGTGGAAGCACAGGTGGCCTGGCCCGGCCTGGGTGCAGCTGTGGGTCTCCTTGGAGGTGGAAGCACAAGTTGCCTGGCCCGGCCTGGGTGCAGCTGCGGGTCTCCTTAAAAGGTGGAAGCACAGGTTACCTGGCCCAGCCTGAGTGCAGCTGCGGGTCTCCTTGGAGGTGGAAGCACAGGTTGCCTGGCCCGGTCTGGGTGCAGCTGCGGGTCTCCTTGGAGGTGGAAGCACAGGTTGCCTGGCCCGGCCTGGGTGCAGCTGCGGGTCTCCACGGAGGTGGAAGCACAGGTTGCCTGGCCTGGGTGCAGCTGCGGGTCTCCACTGAGGTGGAAGCACAGGTGGCCTGGCCCGGCCTGGGTGCAGCTGGGGGTCTCCTTGGAGGTGGAAGCACAGGTTGCCTGGCCCGGCCTGGGTGCAGCTGAGGGTCTCCTTGGAGGTGGAAGCACAGGTTGCCTGGCCCAGCCTGGGTGCAGCTGTGGATCTCAAAAAGAGGTGGAAGCACAGGCGGCCTGGCCTTGGAGCAGCTGCGGGTCTCGGCAGAGGTCTAGGCACAGGTGGCCTGGCCCGGCCTGGGAGCAGCTGCGGGTCTCCTTGGAGGTGGAAGCACAGGTGGCCTGGCCCGGCCTGGGTGCAGCTGTGGGTCTCCACGGAGGTGGAAGCACAGGTGGCCTGGCCCGGCCTGGGTGCAGCTGTGGGTCTCCACGGAGGTGGAGGCACAGGTGGCCTGGCCCGGCCTGGGTGCAGCTGCGGGTCTCCTTGGATGTGGAAGCACAGGTGGCCTGGCCCGGCCTGGGTGCAGCTGTGGGTCTCCACGGAGGTGGAGGCACAGGTGGCCTGGCCCGGCCTGGGTGTAGCTGTGGGTCTTCTTGGAGGTGGAACCACAGGTGGCCTGGCCCTGCCTGGGTGCAGCTGTGGGTCTCCTTGGAGGTTGAAGCACAGGTGGCCTGGCCCGGCCTGGGTGCAGCTGCGGGTCTCGACAGAGGTCTAGGCACAGGTGGCCTGGCCCGGCCTGTGTGCAGCTGCGGGTCTCCTTGGAGGTGGAAGCACAGGTTGCCTGGCCCGGCCTGGGTGCAGCTGCAGGTCTCACGGAGGTGGAAGCACAGGTTGCCTGGCCGGCCTGGGTAGAGCTGCGGGTCTCCTTGGAGGTGGAGGCACAGGTGGCCTGGCCCGGCCTGGGTGCAGCTGCGGGTCTCCTTGGAGGTGGAACCACAGTTGGCCTGGCCCGGCCTGGGTGCAGCTGCGGGTCTCGGCAGAGGTCTAGGCACAGGTGGCCTGGCCCGGCCGGTGTACAGCTGCGGGTCTATTTGGAGGTGGAAGCACAGGTTGCCTGGCCCGGCCTGGGTGCAGCTGTGGGTCTCCACGGAGGTGGAAGCACAGGTTGCCTGGCCCGGCTGGGTGCAGCTGCAGGTCTCAGCAGAGGTGGAGGCACAGGTGGCCTGGCCCGACCTGGGTGCAGCTGCGGGTCTCCTTGGAGGTGGAAGCACAGGTTGCCTGGACCGGCCTGGGTGCAGCTGCGGGTCTCCTTGGAGGTGGAAGCACAGGTTGCCTGGCCCGGCCTGGGTGTAGCTGCGGGTCTCCACGGAGGTGGAAGCACAGGTTGCCTGGCCCGGCTGGGTGCAGCTGCGGGTCTCAGCAGAGGTGGAGGCACAGGTGGCCTGGCCTGGCCTGGGTGCAGCTGCGGGTATTTTGCAGAGGTGGAAGCACAGGTGGCCTGGCCCGGCCTGGGTGCAGCTGCGGGTCTCCTTGGAGGTGGAAGCACAGGTTGCCTGGACCGGCCTGGGTGCAGCTGCGGGTCTCCTTGGAGGTGGAAGCACAGGTTGCCTGGCCCGGCCTGGGTGTAGCTGCGGGTCTCCACGGAGGTGGAAGCACAGGTTCCCTGGCCCGGCTGGGTGCAGCTGCGGGTCTCAGCAGAGGTGGAGGCACAGGTGGCCTGGCCTGGCCTGGGTGCAGCTGCGGGTCTTGGCAGAGGTGGAAGCACAGGTGGCCTGACCCGGCCTGGGTGCAGCTGCGGGTCTCCTTGGAGGTGGAAGCACAGGTTGCCTGGCCCGGCTGGGTGCAGCTGCAGGTCTCCACGGAGGTGGAAGCACAGGTGGCCTGGCCTGGCCTGGGTGCAGCTGCTGGTCTCCTTGGAGGTGGAAGCACAGGTTGCCTGGACCGGCCTGGGTGCAGCTGCGGGTCTCCTTGGAGGTGGAAGCACAGGTTGCCTGGCCCGGCTGGGTGCAGCTGCGGGTCTCAGCAGAGGTGGAAGCACAGGTTGCCTGGCCCGGCCTGGGTGCAGCTGCGGGTCTCCACGGAGGTTTAAGTACAGGTTGCCTGGCCCGGCCTGGGTGCAGTTGCAGGTCTCCACGGAGGTGGAAGCACAGGTTGCCTGGCCCGGCCTGGGTGCAGCTGAGGGTCTCCTTGGAGGTGGAAGCACAGGTTGCCTGGCCCGGCCTGTGTGCAGCTATGGGTCTCCACGGAGGTGGAAGCACAGGTTGCCTGGCCCGGCCTGGGTGCAGCTGCAGGTCTCCACGGAGGTGGAAGCACAGGTTGCCTGGCCCGGCCGGCGTGCAGCTATGGGTCTCCTTGGAGGTGGAAGCACAGGTTGCTTGGCCCGGCCTGGGTGCAGCTGCGGGTATCTTTGGAGGTGGAAGCACAGGTTGCTTTGCCCGACCTGGGTGCAGCTATGGGTCTCCACGGAGGTGGAAGCACAGGTGGCCTGGCCCGGCCTGGGTGCAGCTGTGGGTCTCCTTGGAGGTGGAAGCACAAGTTGCCTGGCCCGGCCTGGGTGCAGCTGCGGGTCTCCTTAAAAGGTGGAAGCACAGGTTGCCTGGCCCGGTCTGGGTGCAGCTGCGGGTCTCCTTGGAGGTGGAAGCACAGGTTGCCTGGCCCGGCCTGGGTGCAGCTGCGGGTCTCCACGGAGGTGGAAGCACAGGTTGCCTGGCCTGGGTGCAGCTGCGGGTCTCCACTGAGGTGGAAGCACAGGTGGCCTGGCCCGGCCTGGGTGCAGCTGGGGGTCTCCTTGGAGGTGGAAGCACAGGTTGCCTGGCCCGGCCTGGGTGCAGCTGAGGGTCTCCTTGGAGGTGGAAGCACAGGTTGCCTGGCCTAGCCTGGGTGCAGCTGTGGATCTCAAAAAGAGGTGGAAGCACAGGCGGCCTGGCCTTGGAGCAGCTGCGGGTCTCGGCAGAGGTCTAGGCACAGGTGGCCTGGCCCGGCCTGGGAGCAGCTGCGGGTCTCCTTGGAGGTGGAAGCACAGGTGGCCTGGCCCGGCCTGGGTGCAGCTGTGGGTCTCCACGGAGGTGGAAGCACAGGTGGCCTGGCCCGGCCTGGGTGCAGCTGTGGGTCTCCACGGAGGTGGAGGCACAGGTGGCCTGGCCCGGCCTGGGTGCAGCTGCGGGTCTCCTTGGATGTGGAAGCACAGGTGGCCTGGCCCGGCCTGGGTGCAGCTGTGGGTCTCCACGGAGGTGGAGGCACAGGTGGCCTGGCCCGGCCTGGGTGTAGCTGTGGGTCTCCTTGGAGGTGGAACCACAGGTGGCCTGGCCCTGCCTGGGTGCAGCTGTGGGTCTCCTTGGAGGTTGAAGCACAGGTGGCCTGGCCCGGCCTGGGTGCAGCTGCGGGTCTCGACAGAGGTCTAGGCACAGGTGGCCTGGCCCGGCCTGTGTGCAGCTGCGGGTCTCCTTGGAGGTGGAAGCACAGGTTGCCTGGCCCGGCCTGGGTGCAGCTGCAGGTCTCACGGAGGTGGAAGCACAGGTTGCCTGGCCGGCCTGGGTAGAGCTGCGGGTCTCGGCAGAGGTGGAGGCACAGGTGGCCTGGCCCGGCCTGGGTGCAGCTGCGGGTCTCCTTGGAGGTGGAACCACAGTTGGCCTGGCCCGGCCTGGGTGCAGCTGCGGGTCTCGGCAGAGGTCTAGGCACAGGTGGCCTGGCCCGGCCGGTGTGCAGCTGCGGGTCTATTTGGAGGTGGAAGCACAGGTTGCCTGGCCCGGCCTGGGTGCAGCTGTGGGTCTCCACGGAGGTGGAAGCACAGGTTGCCTGGCCCGGCTGGGTGCAGCTGCAGGTCTCAGCAGAGGTGGAGGCACAGGTGGCCTGGCCCGACCTGGGTGCAGCTGCGGGTCTCCTTGGAGGTGGAAGCACAGGTTGCCTGGACCGGCCTGGGTGCAGCTGCGGGTCTCCTTGGAGGTGGAAGCACAGGTTGCCTGGCCCGGCCTGGGTGTAGCTGCGGGTCTCCACGGAGGTGGAAGCACAGGTTGCCTGGCCCGGCTGGGTGCAGCTGCGGGTCTCAGCAGAGGTGGAGGCACAGGTGGCCTGGCCTGGCCTGGGTGCAGCTGCGGGTATTTTGCAGAGGTGGAAGCACAGGTGGCCTGGCCCGGCCTGGGTGCAGCTGCGGGTCTCCTTGGAGGTGGAAGCACAGGTTGCCTGGACCAGCCTGGGTGCAGCTGCGGGTCTCCTTGGAGGTGGAAGCACAGGTTGCCTGGCCCGGCCTGGGTGTAGCTGCGGGTCTCCACGGAGGTGGAAGCACAGGTTGCCTGGCCCGGCTGGGTGCAGCTGCGTGTCTCAGCAGAGGTGGAGGCACAGGTGGCCTGGCCTGGCCTGGGTGCAGCTGCGGGTCTTGGCAGAGGTGGAAGCACAGGTGGCCTGACCCGGCCTGGGTGCAGCTGCGGGTCTCCTTGGAGGTGGAAGCACAGGTTGCCTGGCCCGGCTGGGTGCAGCTGCAGGTCTCCACGGAGGTGGAAGCACAGGTGGCCTGGCCTGGCCTGGGTGCAGCTGCTGGTCTCCTTGGAGGTGGAAGCACAGGTTGCCTGGACCGGCCTGGGTGCAGCTGCGGGTCTCCTTGGAGGTGGAAGCACAGGTTGCCTGGCCCGGCTGGGTGCAGCTGCGGGTCTCAGCAGAGGTGGAAGCACAGGTTGCCTGGCCCGGCCTGGGTGCAGCTGCGGGTCTCCACGGAGGTTTAAGTACAGGTTGCCTGGCCCGGCCTGGGTGCAGTTGCAGGTCTCCACGGAGGTGGAAGCACAGGTTGCCTGGCCCGGCCTGGGTGCAGCTGAGGGTCTCCTTGGAGGTGGAAGCACAGGTTGCCTGGCCCGGCCTGTGTGCAGCTATGGGTCTCCACGGAGGTGGAAGCACAGGTTGCCTGGCCCGGCCTGGGTGCAGCTGCAGGTCTCCACGGAGGTGGAAGCACAGGTTGCCTGGCCCGGCCGGCGTGCAGCTATGGGTCTCCATGGAGGTGGAAGCACAGGTTGCTTGGCCCGGCCTGGGTGCAGCTGCGGGTATCCTTGGAGGTGGAAGCACAGGTTGCTTTGCCCGACCTGGGTGCAGCTATGGGTCTCCACGGAGGTGGAAGCACAGGTGGCCTGGCCCGGCCTGGGTGCAGCTGTGGGTCTCCTTGGAGGTGGAAGCACAAGTTGCCTGGCCCGGCCTGGGTGCAGCTGCGGGTCTCCTTAAAAGGTGGAAGCACAGGTTGCCTGGCCCGGTCTGGGTGCAGCTGCGGGTCTCCTTGGAGGTGGAAGCACAGGTTGCCTGGCCCGGCCTGGGTGCAGCTGCGGGTCTCCACGGAGGTGGAAGCACAGGTTGCCTGGCCTGGGTGCAGCTGCGGGTCTCCACTGAGGTGGAAGCACAGGTGGCCTGGCCCGGCCTGGGTGCAGCTGGGGGTCTCCTTGGAGGTGGAAGCACAGGTTGCCTGGCCCGGCCTGGGTGCAGCTGAGGGTCTCCTTGGAGGTGGAAGCACAGGTTGCCTGGCCTAGCCTGGGTGCAGCTGTGGATCTCAAAAAGAGGTGGAAGCACAGGCGGCCTGGCCTTGGAGCAGCTGCGGGTCTCGGCAGAGGTCTAGGCACAGGTGGCCTGGCCCGGCCTGGGAGCAGCTGCGGGTCTCCTTGGAGGTGGAAGCACAGGTGGCCTGGCCCGGCCTGGGTGCAGCTGTGGGTCTCCACGGAGGTGGAAGCACAGGTGGCCTGGCCCGGCCTGGGTGCAGCTGTGGGTCTCCACGGAGGTGGAGGCACAGGTGGCCTGGCCCGGCCTGGGTGCAGCTGCGGGTCTCCTTGGATGTGGAAGCACAGGTGGCCTGGCCCGGCCTGGGTGCAGCTGTGGGTCTCCACGGAGGTGGAGGCACAGGTGGCCTGGCCCGGCCTGGGTGTAGCTGTGGGTCTCCTTGGAGGTGGAACCACAGGTGGCCTGGCCCTGCCTGGGTGCAGCTGTGGGTCTCCTTGGAGGTTGAAGCACAGGTGGCCTGGCCCGGCCTGGGTGCAGCTGCGGGTCTCGACAGAGGTCTAGGCACAGGTGGCCTGGCCCGGCCTGTGTGCAGCTGCGGGTCTCCTTGGAGGTGGAAGCACAGGTTGCCTGGCCCGGCCTGGGTGCAGCTGCAGGTCTCACGGAGGTGGAAGCACAGGTTGCCTGGCCGGCCTGGGTAGAGCTGCGGGTCTCGGCAGAGGTGGAGGCACAGGTGGCCTGGCCCGGCCTGGGTGCAGCTGCGGGTCTCCTTGGAGGTGGAACCACAGTTGGCCTGGCCCGGCCTGGGTGCAGCTGCGGGTCTCCTTGGAGGTGGAACCACAGGTGGCCTGGCCCGGCCTGGGTGCAGCTGCGGGTCTCCTTGGATGTGGAAGCACAGGTGGCCTGGCCCGGCCTGGGTGCAGCTGTGGGTCTCCACGGAGGTGGAGGCACAGGTGGCCTGGCCCGACCTGGGTGCAGCTGCGGGTCTCCTTGGAGGTGGAAGCACAGGTTGCCTGGACCGGCCTGGGTGCAGCTGCGGGTCTCCTTGGAGGTGGAAGCACAGGTTGCCTGGCCCGGCCTGGGTGTAGCTGCGGGTCTCCACGGAGGTGGAAGCACAGGTTGCCTGGCCCGGCTGGGTGCAGCTGCGGGTCTCAGCAGAGGTGGAGGCACAGGTGGCCTGGCCTGGCCTGGGTGCAGCTGCGGGTATTTTGCAGAGGTGGAAGCACAGGTGGCCTGGCCCGGCCTGGGTGCAGCTGCGGGTCTCCTTGGAGGTGGAAGCACAGGTTGCCTGGACCGGCCTGGGTGCAGCTGCGGGTCTCCTTGGAGGTGGAAGCACAGGTTGCCTGGCCCGGCCTGGGTGTAGCTGCGGGTCTCCACGGAGGTGGAAGCACAGGTTCCCTGGCCCGGCTGGGTGCAGCTGCGGGTCTCAGCAGAGGTGGAGGCACAGGTGGCCTGGCCTGGCCTGGGTGCAGCTGCGGGTCTTGGCAGAGGTGGAAGCACAGGTGGCCTGACCCGGCCTGGGTGCAGCTGCGGGTCTCCTTGGAGGTGGAAGCACAGGTTGCCTGGCCCGGCTGGGTGCAGCTGCAGGTCTCCACGGAGGTGGAAGCACAGGTGGCCTGGCCTGGCCTGGGTGCAGCTGCTGGTCTCCTTGGAGGTGGAAGCACAGGTTGCCTGGACCGGCCTGGGTGCAGCTGCGGGTCTCCTTGGAGGTGGAAGCACAGGTTGCCTGGCCCGGCTGGGTGCAGCTGCGGGTCTCAGCAGAGGTGGAAGCACAGGTTGCCTGGCCCGGCCTGGGTGCAGCTGCGGGTCTCCACGGAGGTTTAAGTACAGGTTGCCTGGCCCGGCCTGGGTGCAGTTGCAGGTCTCCACGGAGGTGGAAGCACAGGTTGCCTGGCCCGGCCTGGGTGCAGCTGAGGGTCTCCTTGGAGGTGGAAGCACAGGTTGCCTGGCCCGGCCTGTGTGCAGCTATGGGTGTCCACGGAGGTGGAAGCACAGGTTGCCTGGCCCGGCCTGGGTGCAGCTGCAGGTCTCCACGGAGGTGGAAGCACAGGTTGCCTGGCCCGGCCGGCGTGCAGCTATGGGTCTCCTTGGAGGTGGAAGCACAGGTTGCTTGGCCCGGCCTGGGTGCAGCTGCGGGTATCCTTGGAGGTGGAAGCACAGGTTGCTTTGCCCGACCTGGGTGCAGCTATGGGTCTCCACGGAGGTGGAAGCACAGGTGGCCTGGCCCGGCCTGGGTGCAGCTGTGGGTCTCCTTGGAGGTGGAAGCACAAGTTGCCTGGCCCGGCCTGGGTGCAGCTGCGGGTCTCCTTAAAAGGTGGAAGCACAGGTTGCCTGGCCCGGTCTGGGTGCAGCTGCGGGTCTCCTTGGAGGTGGAAGCACAGGTTGCCTGGCCCGGCCTGGGTGCAGCTGCGGGTCTCCACGGAAGTGGAAGCACAGGTTGCCTGGCCTGGGTGCAGCTGCGGGTCTCCACTGAGGTGGAAGCACAGGTGGCCTGGCCCGGCCTGGGTGCAGCTGGGGGTCTCCTTGGAGGTGGAAGCACAGGTTGCCTGGCCCGGCCTGGGTGCAGCTGAGGGTCTCCTTGGAGGTGGAAGCACAGGTTGCCTGGCCTAGCCTGGGTGCAGCTGTGGATCTCAAAAAGAGGTGGAAGCACAGGCGGCCTGGCCTTGGAGCAGCTGCGGGTCTCGGCAGAGGTCTAGGCACAGGTGGCCTGGCCCGGCCTGGGAGCAGCTGCGGGTCTCCTTGGAGGTGGAAGCACAGGTGGCCTGGCCCGGCCTGGGTGCAGCTGTGGGTCTCCACGGAGGTGGAAGCACAGGTGGCCTGGCCCGGCCTGGGTGCAGCTGTGTGTCTCCACGGAGGTGGAGGCACAGGTGGCCTGGCCCGGCCTGGGTGCAGCTGCGGGTCTCCTTGGATGTGGAAGCACAGGTGGCCTGGCCCGGCCTGGGTGCAGCTGTGGGTCTCCACGGAGGTGGAGGCACAGGTGGCCTGGCCCGGCCTGGGTGTAGCTGTGGGTCTCCTTGGAGGTGGAACCACAGGTGGCCTGGCCCTGCCTGGGTGCAGCTGTGGGTCTCCTTGGAGGTTGAAGCACAGGTGGCCTGGCCCGGCCTGGGTGCAGCTGCGGATCTCGACAGAGGTCTAGGCACAGGTGGCCTGGCCCGGCCTGTGTGCAGCTGCGGGTCTCCTTGGAGGTGGAAGCACAGGTTGCCTGGCCCGGCCTGGGTGCAGCTGCAGGTCTCACGGAGGTGGAAGCACAGGTTGCCTGGCCGGCCTGGGTAGAGCTGCGGGTCTCGGCAGAGGTGGAGGCACAGGTGGCCTGGCCCGGCCTGGGTGCAGCTGCGGGTCTCCTTGGAGGTGGAACCACAGTTGGCCTGGCCCGGCCTGGGTGCAGCTGCGGGTCTCGGCAGAGGTCTAGGCACAGGTGGCCTGGCCCGGCCGGTGTGCAGCTGCGGGTCTATTTGGAGGTGGAAGCACAGGTTGCCTGGCCCGGCCTGGGTGCAGCTGTGGGTCTCCACGGAGGTGGAAGCACAGGTTGCCTGGCCCGGCTGGGTGCAGCTGCAGGTCTCAGCAGAGGTGGAGGCACAGGTGGCCTGGCCCGACCTGGGTGCAGCTGCGGGTCTCCTTGGAGGTGGAAGCACAGGTTGCCTGGACCGGCCTGGGTGCAGCTGCGGGTCTCCTTGGAGGTGGAAGCACAGGTTGCCTGGCCCGGCCTGGGTGTAGCTGCGGGTCTCCACGGAGGTGGAAGCACAGGTTGCCTGGCCCGGCTGGGTGCAGCTGCGGGTCTCAGCAGAGGTGGAGGCACAGGTGGCCTGGCCTGGCCTGGGTGCAGCTGCGGGTATTTTGCAGAGGTGGAAGCACAGGTGGCCTGGCCCGGCCTGGGTGCAGCTGCGGGTCTCCTTGGAGGTGGAAGCACAGATTGCCTGGACCAGCCTGGGTGCAGCTGCGGGTCTCCTTGGAGGTGGAAGCACAGGTTGCCTGGCCCGGCCTGGGTGTAGCTGCGGGTCTCCACGGAGGTGGAAGCACAGGTTGCCTGGCCCGGCTGGGTGCAGCTGCGGGTCTCAGCAGAGGTGGAGGCACAGGTGGCCTGGCCTGGCCTGGGTGCAGCTGCGGGTCTTGGCAGAGGTGGAAGCACAGGTGGCCTGACCCGGCCTGGGTGCAGCTGCGGGTCTCCTTGGAGGTGGAAGCACAGGTTGCCTGGCCCGGCTGGGTGCAGCTGCAGGTCTCCACGGAGGTGGAAGCACAGGTGGCCTGGCCTGGCCTGGGTGCAGCTCCTGGTCTCCTTGGAGGTGGAAGCACAGGTTGCCTGGACCGGCCTGGGTGCAGCTGCGGGTCTCCTTGGAGGTGGAAGCACAGGTTGCCTGGCCCGGCTGGGTGCAGCTGCGGGTCTCAGCAGAGGTGGAGGCACAGGTGGCCTGGCCTGGCCTGGGTGCAGCTGCGGGTCTTGGCAGAGGTGGAAGCACAGGTGGCCTGGCCCGGCCTGGGTGCAGCTGTGGGTCTCCTTGGAGGTGGAAGCACAGGTGGCCTGGCCCGGCCTGGGTGCAGCTGCGGGTCTATTTGGAGGTGGAAGCACAGGTTGCCTGGCCCGGCCTGGTTGCAGCTGTGGGTCTCCACGGAGGTGGAAGCACAGGTTGCCTGGCCCGGCTGGGTGCAGCTGCGGGTCTTGGCAGAGGTGAAAGCACAGGTGGCCTGGCCCAGCCTGGGTGTAGCTGTGGGTCTCCACGGAGGTGGAAGCACAGGTTGCCTGGCCCGGCTGGGTGCAGCTGCGGGTCTCAGCAGAGGTGGAGGCACAGGTGGCCTGGCCTGGGTGCAGCTGTGGGTCTTGGCAGAGGTGGAAGCACAGGTGGCCTGGCCCGGCCTGGGTGCAGCTGCGGGTCTCCTTGGAGGTGGAAGCACAGGTTGCCTGGCCCAGCCTGGGTGTAGCTGTGGGTCTCCACGGAGGTGGAAGCACAGGTTGCCTGGCCCGGCTGGGTGCAGCTGCGGGTCTCAGCAGAGGTGGAGGCACAGGTGGCCTGGCCTGGGTGCAGCTGTGGGTCTTGGCAGAGGTGGAAGCACAGGTGGCCTGGCCCGGCCTGAGTGCAGCTGCGGGTCTCCTTGGAGGTGGAAGCACAGGTTGCCTGGCCCGGCCTGGGTGTAGCTGCGGGTCTCCACGGAGGTGGAAGCACAGGTTGCCTGGACCGGCCTGGGTGCAGCTGCGGGTCTCCTTGGAGGTGGAAGCACAGGTGGCCTGGCCCGGCCTGGGTGTAGCTGCGGGTCTCCACGGAGGTGGAAGCACAGGTTGCCTGGCCCGGCTGGGTGCAGCTGCGGGTCTCAGCAGAGGTGGAGGCACAGGTGGCCTGGCTTGGCCTGGGTGCAGCTGCGGGTCTTGGCAGAGGTGGAAGCACAGGTGGCCTGGCCCGGCCTGGGTGCAGCTGCGGGTCTTCTTGGAGGTGGAAGCACAGGTTGGCTGGGCCGGCCTGGGTGCAGCTGCGGGTCTCCACGGAGGTGGAAGCACAGGTTGGCTGGGCCGGCCTGGGTGTAGCTGCGGGTCTCCTTGGAGGTGGAAGCACAGGTTGCTTTGCCCGACCTGGGTGCAGCTCCGGGTCTCCACAGAGGTGGAAGCACAGGTTGCCTGGCCCGGCCTGGGTGCAGCTCCGGGTCTCCACAGAGGTGGAAGCACAGGTTGCCTGGCCCGGCCTGGGTGCAGCTGCGGGTCTCCACGGAGGTGGAAGCACAGGTGGCCTGGCCCGGCCTGGGTGCAGCTTTGGATCAAGGCAGAGGTGGAAGCACAGGTTGCCTGGCCCGGCCTGGGTGCAGCTGCGGGTCTCCTTGGAGGTGGAAGCACAGGTTGGCTGGGCCGGCCTGGGTGTAGCTGCGGGTCTCCTTGGAGGTGGAAGCACAGGTTGCTTTGCCCGACCTGGGTGCAGCTCCGGGTCTCCACAGAGGTGGAAGCACAGGTTGCCTGGCCCGGCCTGGGTGCAGCTGCGGGTCTCCACGGAGGTGGAAGCACAGGTGGCCTGGCCCGGCCTGGGTGCAGCTTTGGATCAAGGCAGAGGTGGAAGCACAGGTTGCCTGGCCCGGCCTGGGTGCAGCTGCGGGTCTCAGCAGAGGTGGAAGCACAGGTTGCCGGGCCCGGCCTGGGTGCGGCTGCATTGGAGCTCCAGGTGCTTGCGACCCAGCTTGCAGACTGTGGAGATCTGTGGTGGCGGCTGGCCCGGTTGCAAGCTGAGGAGTCGAGGAGCTCAAAGGATCTGGTCTCTACTGCCAGGCATGCTATGGCCAGAAACAGCTCTGCAGCTCCACAGAGGTGAGGCTTCCACTAGGGGGCGCATCCTGTCCACGGAGGTGAGGCTTCCACTAGGGAGGCGCATCCTGTCCACAGAGGTGGCCAAGCTAGGCCTTGGTGCCGCCTGTGGCAGGGAGAGGCGCTCCCCGGGTTACACCCTATTGCACACTGTTGCTGAAGTAAAGAAGAGCAGAGGAACTTGCAAGCCCACAGCGGGCTGATCAATGAGAGAGCAGGAGGAGACATCCACCACCCAGCAGGGACAGCAGAGATCACAGGGACTGCCTAGGATAGCCCATGTTACCTGCAGCTTGTGCTCAGAGGCACTTTATTAATCCGTGTGGGCACCCCGTAGCACCAGGTCACTCCGCCTTCTATCCTTGTTCACCGATGGGAGCCAAAGGGAGTAACCAACCCTACCTAATCAATTCATCTTACGAGGAAGTAGACGCCACGCCGTTGCGGTTATCACTACGTTAAGCTTTCTACAAGTATTCAACCTGCATTCTTACGTTTTTATCAGCTCGACATTCCATCAATACATGAGCCCCTCTATGTGCCATATCAGGTTCAATTCATCCCACGAGGCAGTAGACGCCACGCCGTTGCGGCAATCAGTACGCTAAGCTTCCTACAGGCATCCAACCTGCGTTTTTACGTTTCTATCAGCCCGACATTTTATTAATATATGAACCCCTCTATGCGCTATATCAGCCATCGAGCTTCTCCCCACCTTTAATGTCATCCGTTGCGACTCATGCTGTCATGATTTTTTGACCCAAAAAGTGATACTGTAACTCAATAGCTACCTCACAGACAAAAAGACCTGTTGCAGAGACTCCGTTTGGACCTGTATTGACATTGTTTCCCCTTTCAACATCCTAAAGTATCAATATATGCTACGAGATGGTTGCGTCTTGAGGAAGACACTTTCCATGTGTTGAAAAGCGTAGACGTAAATCATCTTCCCTTCATATCATTGGGAATATTTGTACACATAATAATGTGCATATATCGAAGCTTTAATGAAAGAATTTTTATTGTAATTTTTTAGTTTTCTTTATGTCATTGATTATCCTCATAACATCTTTTATCACTCTTATTAAATTAAATTCTCAAATGCTAATTTTGTGCCTGATTATCTTTTACTAATTTTTTGTCACTTGAACTTCGCCAGTACAGTTGTTTTGCCTGGGTATGTTATTCTCTCACAAATTGTTTGCCC
This sequence comes from Lissotriton vulgaris, assembly GCF_964263255.1. NCBI lineage: Eukaryota > Metazoa > Chordata > Amphibia > Caudata > Salamandridae > Lissotriton > Lissotriton vulgaris. Next base: position 115,745 of record NW_028254302.1, on the reverse strand, counting down.
TGACCCAGGAAATTTTCCTTTATCAGGGGGTCCTTGTTTGTTACATATTTCAACCCTACCTAATATACTTTGTTTGACCCCCGCTTCCCGTGCACAGTGTGTAGTGTCAAACTGGCCTGACACTATCACTACTGAAGATAATTAAAGATAAGAAAGAGAAGTCTGTGGTGAAGCCCCTGGACTGGTGGACCACGGGGGATCCGCAGAGAGACCTCACAGTCAAATAACAACTAATACATCTAATAACAATTATTATAGCACAGCTATGGGGAAGAAGACCTGCCAAGGGAGACTAGCGCTACCACCAATACCTCCCAAGATAACTTCCATCAGTCAGATGTTACAAAGAGCAATAGGGGTTGTGGCTACGGAGATAGAACTCACTGAGAGACGGTTGTCATTGACCACAGACCCTCTTGGTGGTATGTCTGATCTGTATATCTCCTCACCCAGTTGCGACAGGCCCACAGAGGAGGGCTCAAGGAACCGCTCATGTACTACAGGTTCCCAAGGGAAACATCAGTCCCCGCATAACGAGAAGACCCGATAGGGGTGCAGTTAAAAAGAAACCCCCCCAACAGCGAGCACTGAAGTCTAACAGTGATGTCGGATCTGAGGACCCGCATCATATTCCAGCGTTTCGAATCGCACCCAAGGCTGCGCATCCCCCTTGGCTGAAAGATCTTACTCTGTGGAAGATCAAATCATAATCAAGACTCCCATATTTCAATCAATTCTGATGTTTACAGATAAATACAGACAGAAAACAATGTGTTTCTTGTCTGTATTTATTTTTGAAAGAAGAAAATTGTGCTTTTCGGGGGTGATTTTTCACACTGCCCTGTTTGAATTCCAAGCCAACATCTGAATGCAGAAACAGCATGGGGAGTTAAAAACAGGATAGGATTTCCCTAAATGTAGGCGTATGTTAACATATATTTCTATATATTGCTAAAATTTACATATGGGTGTACTGTTCTGCTATATTGTACGCTTAATTTGCTCAAACGCCACAGGCATTAAAGTATGAGTGCATATCTATCAGTTAAGTTAATGTGGAAATACACCATGTTACGACTCCATTTATTATTAAAAAGTGAAATAAATATGGATAAATACCAATAAGATTGCTGAAAGATAAATATGGATAAATACATATGTAAATTGTGAAAAAATAATACCAAAAAACAGGAGCCCTAATCATAATGTGCAAAGAACTGAGCCCTCTCTCGATGCAACTTGACTTACTGAAGCAGTTGTTCGGACGGGCTACTCTCACACAATGTTGGGGGCAAACTGGTCACTTGGACACAGGATGCCAGACTGTTCAAATCCCAATTGCTGAGTCTGAGGGGCTGTGCTACCCCAGTGCAGGGGAAGGGTCTAACAGCAACTCAGTCAACAGACCAAAGGGCTCGGAATTGAGACCACCGGCCAATAGTTCTACCAACAAAGCCCATGGGAAGTGCGAGCAGGTCTGCGGGGTGAGCAGCTACCTGTTATTAATCTACCTCCAGCATCATGTCCTTACGTTGTGGTTCTAACCAGAGTCCTGGGACTGAATAGCAACCAGGGAGAATCCCACAAGAACCTCAAAAACAAATCTCTACATTGGCTCTCAGGGCACAGATGTTTGTCCCTCACTAGAGCTGGGGACATTATTCTAACCTGGGGGTTTCCTGGATTGGGAAAGGCTGTAAAGACAAAACTGGGGCCTGCATTGTCATCAATTTTAGGGATCCAAAACTGGTTTCAGATTTGTTTTTAGTAGATCTATCGATGCAGGTGCAGAATCCAGCAATGTCTGTCCTCCCACTGGGCTATTCTATTAGACCTGTCCTAGGTAGGTTCCATCACCTGTACGAGGCCCCCTGCCCTCTATTCCCAGGTGTGCCCAACATCCCCCTCACAGGGCTGGCGCCTGCAGATCTGCTGTACCTGTAAACAATAGATTTAGGTCTTAGATGGGATGGATTGACTCTCTGACCCTGCTGAGAGCATGGCCCGAGTCCTTCAATTAAGAAGTTCCCTAGATAGGTTGTTGGGAGTGCCTGGTGCTCAAGGCAGGGAGTGCCCACGTTGGGAGTGCCTGGTGCTCAAGGCAGGGAGTGCCCACGTTGGGAGTGCCTGGTGCTCAAGGCAGGGAGTGCCCACGTTGGGAGTGCCTGGTGCTCAAGGCAGGGAGTGCCCACGTTAGGAGTGCCTGGTGCTCAAGGCAGGGAGTGCCCACGTTCGGAGTGCCTGATGCTCAAGGCAGGGAGTGCCCGCATAGGGGGCTGATCCAACAGTAGCTATGAACATTGCCCGGCCAGGATCCACCGTGGGTAGAGCAGAGCCTGACGCAAGCCGCACCTTAGTCACTGAGCTACACTGTTCCAAGAATGAAGGCCTTCCCAATATGAAGAAGGGAGATAGGGGGAGGAGGGTGATTCCAAGGTCTGGAGAAAAACAGGGGCTTGCAGATTTGAGCTATGTTACTAGTATTATTAACATGGGGTGTCTGCCCGGGGTGAATGAGCAAGAACCAAAAGCGGGTAGGGCTCCGCCAGACACCAAAACCTTGTCTAATACCATCAAAATTGCATCTTGGAATTTGGAGGGTCTCAGGAACAAGCTAGATTGCAGTAACGGGGGGCCTTCATAGACAAATATAATTTAGTATTATTCCAGAAAACCCAGGCCATGGAGGAATTTAGGCAACCAGGTTATGTGACCATTTTCCAAACCTGCTGTGCCTGCAGTGCGAGGTAGAGCCTCGGGGGGCTTACAATCTGAATTGCCAACTCTTTAGGTTGCTCAGCAAGGGAGATTGAGACGGGGTCTCATGACCATCTGTGTGTATTTCCGAGATTCACCTCTGCTAGAACTCTAGTTTTGGTTAATGTACACTCAAGAACAGTCAGTAGGAGCCAAGAATCCCCAGCAGTAGAGCAATTATCAATCATCCTGTCTGCCCTCTAATGGCACGACTTCAAGATTATAGGGGGTGACTTTAATTGCCAATTTGAGTCACTGCGTATCAGATTGAGCGAGACCTTAGACAAAGAAGTTAGCAGTGGGCAATACCTGCTACAGCGATACCTGCTACAGCGATACCAGCTACAGCGATACCAGCTACAGCGATACCTGCTACAACGATACCCCTCTAAAAGTCAGTTCGGCCTTGCAACAGGCGTGCAACATCAGATAAATGTAAACACTCTATGTTTAATATGGCTGGGTCCGAGTCCATAATTGATTATGTCTTTGTGGACGCAAAAATGTGGGACTCAGTTCTCGATTTTTTTATTTCACCACGCCATGATAGCGACCATAATGTCTTGGTATTAAGCCTGCTAGTGCAAGATGGGAATATACAGGGGAAACACAAGGACCCATTTGAAGCTAAATAGCTTCTGTCAACATCACAGAGATGCATCCATTGGGCCAAAATACAGGAGTCCCCTAAATCTATTTCCATCATTTACGACATAATAGGGATTTTCATGGAAGACCTGAGTGCTTGCATGCAGGCAACAAATACAGGAAAAAGGTTCAAGGAAGTGGCCGCGATCCACTCATGTTGTGTAGCTGCACTGAGGAACCTTTTTGATGCTGGAGGAAGGTCCGGAGAGAACAAAAACATTATTCCATCCTGGTATAACGGGTACTGTAGAAAAGCCAAATTTATCCTAATAATAGCAATATAATCTAAGGACAACACTCAGATCAGAAGTGTTAGAATAATGTATAAGGATGCCACCAAACAGACCAAGACAGGCCCTTAACCGCTTCGCTGCTGCGGCTTTTCCCGCTGGTTGCGGCGGTTTTGAAAATACCGCGTTACATGACGAGCTCAGCTCATCATCAGCATACGAGCGCCGTAGCTGATGATGAGCTGAGCTCGTCATCAGCATCGAAGGGGTTAAACAGAAAAACCCAAGAGCATTCTGAAATATAGTCACTCGGGAAGGGAGAAACAATCTAGAGCCTAACATTGCAGCTGAAGCCTGGAATCATTACTCTAGTTCACTCTATGATGTCCAGGATCCCCCTGAGGTAGTGGCGGTGAATAATGTAGATCTATAATCATATGACCCAAACCAGTCTGGTATGAAGGCTAATGAGGACCTCTCCTTGGTTTCTCTTCAGGAAGTATGTAGAGCTATCTCAAACATAGCCCATCACAAGGCGCCCGAAATCAATAAGATACCTGGGGACGTGCATCTCTCTGAACACGTTGTCTGGGACCCCCTACTTGCTAGTCATCTTTAATGCTTTATTAGGTGGTATGCCCATCGCTGAGACCTGGTCTGCTGCCAAAACAATCCCTGTGTATAAATGTAAATGTAAATGTGTGAATGTGTTTGTATTTATATAGCGCACTTCTACCCTGTGGTCTTGTAGCGCTGTATTCATTCCGCTGTGGAACCTTTCCTGGCTTTCCTGTGAGATGTCCACTCCTGGGCACCCCCAAGGTGAAGCCAGGCATCCCAGCGCTGCTGGGGCCGTTGTGGAGATTAAGCAAGCTATTGCCCAGAGTGACAGAGTGGTACCCATGATTAGACTAGGCACCGAGGCGAGAATTATCAGGTCCGGGAGATTGAGTCCAAGAGCCGCCGAGGCGGGAATTGAACCCTGGTCCCGGGCCAGACCTCTGCATCAGGGTCTGCCGCTCTAACCATTGAGCCACGCTTCTCCACGATGAGAAAGGTTCCCCCTTCTATCGGGGAATTACAGGCCCATTAGCCTCATCGATGTGGTACAGAAGGTTGTCTCAAGGGTCACCCAAGAATGGCTAAGGAGTGGATAAAGGACCATGATGCTCTTAGCTCTTTACAAGCAGACTTTAGAAACTGAGCTTTTACCATTGGCCAGATATTCTGCCTCCAACTCCTCTACTGGAAAACGGTGTCGCTGGAGGGTGGCAGTCTGTGTCTGATCTTCGTACATCTAAATTCTGCTTTCGACCTAGTTCAGAGAATCAAACTCTGGTCTGTTCTATTCAACATGGGGGCTCCCACCTACCTCTGTAATCTCACCACGAGACTACATGAGAAGAACTATGCGCAGGTTTGATGTGGGAAACTAGGGGAGCTTTTTGAAGCATTTTTAGTAACTAGTTGTGGTCAACAGGGCTGTGTGTTGTCCCCAACACTATTTTGTTTGTACATCAATGGGTTGGTGGATACTTTAAATGAGGTCAGTGAAGTAGTGTGGCTCACTGGTTAGAGGCGGCAGACCCGAGAGCAGAGGACGGCCCGGGACCAGGGTTCGATTCCCGACGCGGCAGGTTTCTGGACCAGGGTCAGCGGACTCGATAATTCTCTCGCCTTGGTGCCCACTTTGATCAGCGATCACACTCGGCAACTCTGGGCATTAGCTTGCCTCATCTTCACTAACGGCCCCACCAGACCGCCGGGGATGCCTGGTCTCACCCTGGAGATACCCACTAAGGGACCATCTCTCAGGGAAGCCAGGAAGGGTTTCGCAGCGGTCGAAGCGTGGAGATACTCCTCCGGGAGTCGATCCTAGCGCTATATAAACCTGCAATTAATTAATTAATTAATGACAACGACGTTCCCAAATTTTGTTCTACCAAAATTCCCGCCCTGATGTTCACTGATGATTCCTTCCTCCTATCAAAATCTCCCATGGGGATTTCAAAGGATACGCAATGGGTTTAAATCGTTTTGCATCGAGCGGGGTCGTGAGATTATTGTTGCCAAGACAAAATGCATGGTTTTCAATTCCATACATTCCACCAGAACCAACCCCGTGCTGAATGAAATCCTACTGGAGAAGGCTGGCATATTTGAGAATTTGGGGATTCCAATCAATGAGCACATGGACTGGGCCTTACACAGAGGGAATCAGAGGTTGAAACTAGCACAGAGTACAGGTGGCCTGGCTAAGGTCTATAGGTCTTCATTCTCTAAGCCTCTTAGACCAATGATGGAAATATGCAAAACCCAGTCTCTAGGAGCCATTACTTATGGGGCAGAGCTATAGGGACGCAAATGTGTTACACACATTGTATTGGTAGGAAATTAATTAATGGGGGACTTATTGATGCTTCCCCGTAGCACCCCTGACTCCGCTCCAACTAGATCTAGGACTGCGCCCCATTTCAGAGACCATTGCCTTAAGACTTCACTTCTGGAGGAGAATTTGGTTGACCCCAGAGTAGACCCCATACAGACAATCTCTAAAAGAACTGGGAATCCAGGGACAAAACGCCTACCCTTATTTTCTCATCTTAGGGACAACCTGACAAGTATAGGACTAGTTTCGTTATGGGATGACCCTCTAACAACCTTCCCGGCAATTTCCAAGAAGAAACTTGTGCATTGTTACAAGACTTCCAGACTGTCCTTTCTTATGAAGGGCCCAACAGAGGTCATTCTGACGAGGAATTTTGTACAGATTAAAGACATTTAAAGATATGAGACTTTATTAGATGAGATCCAGCCAGTCCTAGCCATGAAGTTGTATGTGCAGTAGTGGAGATTAAGCAAGCTATTGCCCAGAGTTGCAGAGTGGGACTCCATGATTGGAATAGGCACCGAGGCGAGAATTATCAGGTCCGTGGAATTTTTGAGCCCAAGACCCGCCGAGGCGGGGAATTGAACCCTGGTCCCGGGCTAGACCTCTGCATCACGTCTTTCACTTCTCATGTTTTTGGACTCTGTTCTCTGGCTTCAGCAGTGACACCATCAATGTTGCATAAAGCACCTAAAGCCCACAATTAACTATGAACATTCTCCAGTGACTGCAAGTTAAATCAGTTTGAGTGTGTTGGGATTATAGGTTTTAGCACTAATCCCTAAAGTTAGTTGAAAATATTTTTGACAAATGACCGAAGGCGCACTCAATAGAATATTTCAGAGAAGGTGTTTTAAGTCCAAATGGTTATCTTCTTTATTGTGGTAATTATACCAAGTAAAACAAGCAGCCAACGCGTTTCGTTCCTATGGCGGAACTTTGTCAGGGCTGAAACAACCATAAAAACATTGATTACATATAATGATTGAGCAAAAAGACATGCATAAAAATATACACATAACAAATACAGCATAGGATGGAGAAAGCCTAATGTACATCAAACAATTAGAAATGTTTCATTAAAACATACCTAATGTATGTGTACCTATCTTGACATGTAAAGACCCACTAAAAAAAGAGACACAACACGTAATGATAATGTCACCAGGTTCACACATGAATAAATATATATACACAGTTTAGAGCATGTTTGCATGTATATTTGACCAAAAAAAATACAAGCATGTAATCAATCTTGGCTGCTAATAGCCAGCCTATATAACAAAAGATTAAAAAAGTTGAGGTTCAAATTTATCACATGTCCAGTCTTTATACGAAATGTCAATAAATAAAACTGAAGAAAAAAATGCAGGATAAAAGATAAGAAGAGAAAATCCAGAAGGAGAAGAGAGAGAAACACAAAGCAACAGAGTATGAGGTACAATCCGTACGTTTCCAAATCAAGGTGGTCATTCATTGACGAGTTTTTGGGAGGATGCATTTATAAATATAAATATTTATCAAAAAATGGTCACTAACTTATAGGTAACCATATGGTATTGACCCTATTGGAGAAAACAACATTTGAAGATGTATTCATGCCAATGAGTGGTATTATGGTCGCAAAAGACACTATGTACGATTGAATAAGCCACTCACTGTGAACTTTAATGTATAAGTTCAATCAGAAAAATGGTTGATGTATCAAGAAACGCAGTGGAGCATCATCAAGGATTGGCCATGTGAATGTACTGTAAAAATTGTATATAAGAAATATGTATAAATAGAAGTACATCTAATAAATATTAATGACATAATTAAATGCTGAGTATGAATCATACACCACCCTAAGGCAAAAATTTAGACAGAACGTGACTAGTGCAACAAGTGGGCATGGAGATCACAGCAAAAATTGTTGACAGTTGTCTCCGATATAAACAGGCCATATATGTGAAGAGATGTTTAATTGACCAAATGCGGCAATTTATATCGCAACCCGCTATTGTATGGAAGACCCAACCGAAAAAATCTGTAAAATTGATACCCCACTCTCTCAATAATGAAGATCACAGGGACTAATAGAAAACTCCTCACCTTGCCCCAGATTTGATTCACTTAAGCGATGAGTAGATAAATAGAGAGAAGGTATATGTTTTCCCCTCGTTAGTCCAAGCCCTGTCCATAGTGTTGATTTTAAAAGTAGCATGAACAGGTGTGTGTGGATGTTGTTCTTTATACCTCTACTTCACCAAAGTAAAAAACAACACTATTCCTTTTCTTTTGGTCTGCACTCTGCTAATGTCTTAATGTGTTTCATGCAACTTCATTTATTTTTCTTATCTGTAGAGAAATGAAATGATCAATCACTGAGTAGACATGATTATTCTACAAATATCTGTGTTGCTTCCATTCTGCTAGTCAGGGTGTCTATTGATAAGCGTGGCTCAAATCCACTAGAGTGACTTACAGCACTCACCTATAATTACCTTATAGGAAGTCAGCCGGACAGTGGAGAAGTAAAAACAAAAGTCTTTATTAGGCCAAACAACACTCATATGAGAGGGCCCTGTCCGACCTCACTCCTAGGAGTGCGAACGAGAGGACTGACTCTCTGCATCACAGCAATACATTATAATGCAATACAGTAAATGGGGTACGCCCCTTGTGGAAAACTACTGAGCCCCAGGCCAGTGGACAATGCTCTCATACAGCAGGCATCTGCACCTGCAAGGGATACATTATTATCTCTGCTCAAGGCCAGGGAGCTAGGCTTCGGCGTCTCCGAGCATGAGAACATTACAGATAACATAACTTGTTAGTTTCGCTCACAGTGAGCCGAGAAACGAAAACTGCTGTCTTAGTATATTTCTGTATTCCTGCGGGAGGGGCATGAGCGAGCAGAGCCCGCAGGCACAGAGGGTTACACAAAATGGTGGCACACAGGCTAAGCTAAGAAACTAATATGGTCACACATACATTCGAATATAAGTAATAAGTAAGTATATGAATTCGGCATAAGTGCGTTTACGTAAATGCATTAGTTAGTCATATGATGCTAACTCACACGTCATCATGGGGTAATTAGAGTATCGAAAAGTGAATTCTATCAGACCCTCCTTTTAGCATCATTGGCTAACTATAGCCTCATTTAATTGCCAAAAGGTAGTGCCGACATACATTCTAGGGGCAGGCCTACATTACTTCATTCGAGAACATCTTCTGCAATAAACATTAACCAACTTGCATCAGCAGGTATTTCAGTAATCATAGAAGTGGCATATTGACCATGTAACTTTTTTTTCGGACGTATATTTGCAGCACACATTGAACAACATGGAGGGAGGCAATATATGCAAAGGCAGCATGACAGAATTACACTCACCACTCCAACCAAACCCATCAGTATTTTCCAGCCCCAGGAAGAAAAAGCACCCCAGAGCCACCCTTGGAGAGACCATGTTCCATTATCTTGGTGCAGTTCAGTCGCTAATCTATGCAATTTTTGCACTGCCAAGTTAACAGTCGGGGCGGAGTCAGGGATATATACACAGCAAGAGGTCCCGATGACGCGACAAGCCCCGCCCCTATCAGCTAGTATGACGTCAAGAACCATCCTATTCTGGATCGTAAATAATCTCATAGCCTGAACCTCAACAGAGATGTTAGTCGTAATGTCAGCCTCAACTAGAACCACCTTCTCCATTACCCTAGAAAGTCGTCTAATAGCTCTACTGTTGAATATAGGACCCCAGAAAGGGAGCAGACCCTTAGAAAAATCAGTCCATTGCTGATACGAGGTATCTGTCTGATCAACGTCTTCTACCTGAAGTTCCCTCCTTTTACGCTGCTCTTGCGGCTGCTCTTGAGGACTAGGGAATCGTCGATGAGTTCTGTGGTAATCAGAGGGGGCCACATACACAGGAGGAATCAGATAAGCCAGGTAGCACACCCCACCCCAACCCTCGGGCAACCACAAGTATCCATTTTCACCGCAAACAAAGTAGACACTGGGTGGGGCAATCAAAGAGGGGCTAACGGGCAGGCGTATTGAGGCAGTCACATTACATGAGCTATTTCCAACCTTGATGGGACCCCTTCCCTCTATACAGAAAAATGGAGGAGGACCCACCACGGCCAGGGGTATCAAAGACTTGGAGCTGTCGTTACTTTTAGGGGGATGCCTATAAGACAAAGTGGCGTTCAATTTCATGAAGCTATCCCTGAGTCGATCAGTATCATTAGGTGCTAAGAATCGACCCAACTTTTTCTCACATGTCTCTATAAAAGTCTGGTCAAAACGTCCGTCGGTGTATATTCGTCCAAGGGAAGCTGAAGGCAAAGGCCGCACTCGCATGGTCAATGTCCACCCCCTATTCTGCAGGCGTGGAGTCAACGAATCTGGCTGCTGAAAATACTTAACAAGACCTATAAGAGTATACCACCCCACACAACTATTCACTGGCGATAAAGGGAGAGCGAGGAACCTATCTTTTTTATAGGCAGCGGAAGGTAAAAGCCCACAAACCCAGCAATCTGTCATATTGGTAGTGGCATGTGCATGATGCAAAGTCTTAATAAAAACATTATCTTTATAATTTGCACGTATCATTCTTTCACCGTATTCAACTGTCAACATTTGGTGTTCCGGAACAGCAGTAGGTGTGGGTGCAAATGTATGAACAGGATAGTATTTATCTACGAAAAACAGTATCCCAAGAGTCACCAGAAAGGCAATTAAAAATATTACAACCACTACAATGTTTCCATTTCGGGAAAGGGCCAACCAAGGGGAATCAGGCTCACGTCTCGGGGAAGCTGCAAAGGGCTGCTCCTCATCAGGAATTGGCCGCCCAAAGGGATACATTCTGTATTCTTTATCAACACCAAAAATCAAAACAAAAATAAAAATCACACTACTACTACTAAAAAAATAGTCCCAGACAATCCTTGACCGGCCAGAGGGGTTCTTCAACCCTTAAAAAGGGATCTTCTTCCCTGTGTCCTTCAAAGCCTCACAGGCAGGCTTTTACCGTCCATACCTATCTCCCACGATGTTATTCAAAAAGTCAGAAACAAGGGAAACACGTAATTCGGGCCCCGCACCACTCTTTAGTCTCATAGAACACAATCTTCGGCTAAACACCAGGGCTCTTACAAGTCCATCCCTGCCACTAAATCTTCTTTTTCAGAATGTCCACTAAGCCCTTCTTCCAGTGTTTTAGTCCATCTTTTTCCAGCACTGTACTTATTTTCTCCGGGGCCGAAAATTATAGCGAGTGCTCCCTGGCACTTCGGGATCAGAAAACAGAGCAGGTGTATCAGTGGCAGATGCTGAACTTTCCGATATCTCTTTGCTAGCAACAAAAGGAGTGGTAGAGCTCACGGTATTTTCTATTCCGCTGTGCTCTTCTCCAATCAGCGAAGCATCCGAGAAAGGGACATATCTTGGAATAATTTCACACTCCTGGTCAGCGATGCCATCATGTACCCATTGATCATAGGGCAACGGGAGCGGGACCCTCTTCACATGAGAGGCATGGGTCCACGCCTTCCTGCCGTCAATCCGCAGTGCTGTGCGCGTGGTGAGGAGCACCTGGCGAGGCTCTGACCACCTCGGTTCCAAACAGGACTTTCGTTGATATCGTCGCACCACGACCCAATCCCCTGGGTGGATGGTGTGTCCAGGCCCCTCCGGCAACGGCTTCAGAGTGTCTGCTACCTGCTGATGAATAGAACGAAGATCTTTAGTCAAAGCATACAGATAATCTGTCAACAGAGGGTAAGGAACTTCTGAAAAGCATTTGGGTCGGGGCACTCCCCAGATATTGGCCGGGCGGCCAAATACCACCTCGTGCGGGGAGACGCCCATTTTTGCATTTACAGTGACTCTTGTGGAAAGCAAAGCTAAGGGAAGTGCGTCTGGCCAACGGAGACCTGTACTCTCACATATTTTGGCCATTTTTAACTTGAGTGTGCCGTTAAACCGTTCCACCAGTCCTGCCGCCTGAGGATGCAAGGCTGAGTGGAACTTCTGAGTGATGTGTAGACCTTTGCATATATTCTTTACTAACTCAGCATTAAAGGACGTGCCATTATCACTCCAGATCACCCTAGGTAATCCGAAGCGAGAGAAATACTCCTTTATCAACATTTTTGCAGTAGACATAGCCGTGCAGTCCTTCGTTGGGAACGCCTCCACCCACCTGCTAAAAGCGCATACGACTACAAGGACGTACTTCAAATTGTTGACTCTTTCCATTTCGATGTAATCCATCTGAATCACCTCAAAAGGGAAAGAGGGGGGTGCAAAATTTCCAGTTGGGACAGGGGTACCCTTTCCAGGATTGTGTCTCAAACACACCATGCATTGACGAACCAAATTGGTGGCCATCTTAGAGATATTCTTATTGCTCCATACCGGGTCTAACAACTTACAAATGCCTTTCGCACTCACATGGGCAGGACCGTGTGCCATCGTCACTACTGGAAGGACATACGCATTCGGTAACATCCATCGTCTCTTATCTGACACATCTGTCCAGCATTCATCCGCATCCAGTCGTCCCTGCCCATCCTTCCATGCTCTCAATTCCTCATCCGTCGCCTTGCCCTGTATGTTCTTGACACTCTGTACCGTGTCTGCGAACATATGAATGTCTGGGACCCATCGTGCTGGCCCTGCCACAAACATTCGTGGTAATTTTTCTCTAGCAGTCTCTTTTGCTGTCTCGTCGGCAAAAGCGTTGCCTCGCCCGACATCGTCCACTATTGTCTTGTGTGCGCTACATTTTATCACAGCCAATCTTTTGGGTAAAGTCAGTGCTGTTAGTAGTCGTAATATCAGTGGGCCATGTTGGATGCGTTGTCCATGTGAGGTCAAGAATCCCCGTTCTGCCCAAAGTCGCCCATAATTATGAACAACGCCAAAGGCGTATTGGCTATCGGTGTAAATGTTGACATCCAACCCCTCACTCAACTCACATGCTCTCAGTAAGGCGATAATCTCGGCAGCCTGGGCAGAATTGTAGGGTATTCTAGAAGTCTCTACCACCGTCTGTAATGTCGTTATTGCATATGCTGCTGTCGATGTCCCGTCTGGTAATTTAAAACAGGATCCATCAACGTACAGTTCCCCGTCATGTTCTTCCATGGGCCTGTCTGTCAGATCCACCCTCCCCTTTGTCTCCTCCTCAGTCCTGTACAAGCAGTCATGTATGTCGTCATCATTTGTGTCACTATCTGTGGGGATAGGTAACAAGGTGGCGGGATTCAATGTGGCACACCTTTTAATTGTCACATGGGGCGCAAAAAGAGTCATTTCGTAACCCGTCAGACGAGCGCTTGTTAAATGCTGCGTCTGTGTCCTGTTTAGTAAAATATCCACAGCATGCGGTACCATTACTGTGAGATCTGTTCCCAGCACGAGCCCTGCGGATTGTCTTATAGAGACCGCGGCAGCCGCCGTGGCTCTAAGACAACTCGGCAGCGCTCTTGCCACATTATCGAGCATTGCAGAGAAGTACGCACATGGTCTCTGCTTCCCCCCGAAACACTGTGTTAGGACAGACAACGCGCAACCTTCCGCCTCGTGCACATAGAGAACAAAAGGCTTCTGGTAATCTGGTGTTCCAAGAACTGGCGCAGAACACAGAGACTCTTTTAGTAACACAAACGCTTCCTGACATGCGGGGGTCCACGGTAGGGGTTCGCGCACTTCTTTGGTAGTCAGATACAGTAGGGGTTTTGTTAGTAACGCATAGTTAGGTATCCACTGACGACAATACGATGTTATGCCTAGGAACGCGCGCACCTCTCGCTGCGTGTTAGGTACCTGCATGTTAGTGATCGCCTTTATGCGCTCCGGCGTCAATCTCCTCCCCACTTTCGAAAGGAGGTGACCGAGGTAGGTGACCTCCGTTCGACAGTATTGAAATTTCGGAAGGGACACTTTATGCCCCCTTTTCGCTAAGTGGTGCAACAATTTTACAGTAGCATCCCGACAACCCTGCTCATCATCCGATGCTACGAGGATATCATCCACGTACTGCAACATTACATTGCCCGGTGGAAGTTCCAGATCATCCAATTGTGCCTTCAGAGCCTGACTGTATATACTAGGACTCTCAGTGTACCCCTGAGGAATTCTCCTGAAGCGGAAGCTACGGCCAGCCAATGAGAATCCAAAAAGATACCTGCTGTCTTCATGTACTGGGATACTGAAGAAGGCGTTTTTTAAATCTAGGACAGAGAAATATTTGGCCGAAGGTGGAATCATTGTCAATATCGTAGTGATGTCCGAGACCACCGGGTACTGTGGCTCCACTACTCTATTTACCTGGCGCAAATCAATCACGAATCTATAGACATCAGGAGTATTATCTGTTGCATCAGGTGACCGTCTTTTAAGTACAGGCAAAATAGGACTGTTACATATATTCGAATCAGTCTCCTCCACTACTCCAGACTGAATTAAATCTTGAATTATTTGTAACAAGGCCTTCTCACCCTCTCTAGGTATTTTGTATTGCGGTATTCTGGGCAATTTGGCTCCCACCTTCACTCTTATTGACACCGGGGCAATGTCCATTCTCCCCACGTCAGTATCACTGACAGCCCACAAGCTGTCGGGTATGCCTCGAAACTCAGGTGGCAGCGGGTCGTCTTTTGAAAAGCACTGTAGTGGTCGAGCAACATTGGGGCCTAGAGTAAGATACACGCCATCCGGGGAACAATAGATGGTGGCATGCAATCTCTTTAATAAATCTAAACCCAACAAATTTTCACCACAATTTGATGTCAATAGAAACGGCGAATCAACAGTAAAAGGACCGATCGTTAACGTGAGAGGTTTTGAAATGGGGCTAATCACCGGAGTTCCCGCGAAACCCACGGATATGTTATTCTTGCCAGACAGAGCCGCCCCTGGGACCCGAGAACGAGCCACTGAACTTTTCATTGCACCCGTATCCACTAGAAATTTCTGTTGAGACCCTAGTAAGTCGGCTTCTACATAAGG
Source organism: Lissotriton vulgaris (assembly GCF_964263255.1). Lineage (NCBI taxonomy): Eukaryota > Metazoa > Chordata > Amphibia > Caudata > Salamandridae > Lissotriton > Lissotriton vulgaris. The sequence goes on along the minus strand of NW_028254302.1, from coordinate 100,705 downwards.
TCCCCTCTGATCAACTTCCATAAGTACTGGTCCCATGCTCTGTCCTACGCTGTCCTAGTTGTGGGAGAACCCTGTCAAATCATCAACTGAGTAATCATCGTTATAGTACTGGGCACCATCGCTCTGTAACTGCTGCCTATTGGTATTATTGTCAAAATAATTGCCACCCGGTCTCCCGCCTCCTTCTGATCGCGCAGCCTGTCTCCCAAAATCACCACCCCCTCTTCCTCGTCCGCGCCCTACACCAGCGCTCGCCTGAAGCAGCGGGCAATCCCTCCACCAGTGCCCCTCCTGCTTGCACTTCGCGCACTGATTCGGTCCCAGCCTTTCCCTGCTCTCACCTCTTCCAAATCCGCCTCCGCGACTTGGCGCCGCACCCCTGCCTCTGCCTCTTGCCACTTGCTGCAACAAAACTCTTGTCTTTAAATCCTTAGCCTTCTTTTCCTGCTTATCCTTGTTCTCATTTTCCCTGTGCTCGTAATATTGCGCCATGCTGAGTATCCCCGAAGGAGAGGACGTCGTCCACGTACTCTCCGACGCCTGCAGTCTAGCTGATATTTCAGGCAATAAATTGGTGACAAACCTGTTGACAAAGAGCCGTAACCCCCCATCCTGTGACACATCCTGTCCACTAAAATCCACGTACGTTTCCTCAAACCTTGTAAAGAAATCTGAGACCGCCTCATCTTTCTTCTGCTTGCAAGCCGTCAACTTGTCCCAATCTACCTTTTTCGGGGGAATGAGGGAGTGCATATACTTTATTATGCGCCCCGGTAAAGCTAATATTTCAGCCTTCGGCTTCTCTCCTGGCTTACGCTCCTTGTCCCAATCCTGCAACTCCTGCCATGTACCACCCAGCTCCTCCGTATGATCCGTACCTTTCACTTGTCGCCACACATCAACCGGAACCAAAAGCCCGAAAAACAATTCAACATCAGCCAACGTCATCACAGTAGAAGACGCCGCTTCCGTAAGTTCTTTGTAATAGGCGGTCGGATTCTTTCTGGAATCCGGCAGCTGAGCCTTCAATGACAACACCTCACTTCTCTTCCATGGCGTGTACACCCATTGCTCCTGAAAGTGCGCATCAATTCTGTTCCTTGTAACGGCCCTCGTAACTGGGTCTAACAACTCGGGGACCTCAGGATGAAAAATAGGGTGCACCTCTCGCATTGGGTGGAGACCTGGGAAATGGGGCGTACCGGCAGAGGGTAATTCATTCCTGTATTGCAAAAGCGCGCGCAGACTACTCATCACTTCCCTTACCCCCGTGTTCGTTCTATACGCTCCAGCCTGTATATCCCGCAAAACCGCCGGGGCCACACCTCCATATCCCTGCTCCCATAGCGGTATCAGTACACTAGCCATGTGCCACAAAGCGTGCTGCTGCATTAACGGCTCAAAATCTTTCATGGTGGACCAAATATCTTCGAACGAATAAATATTATTCCTGGCCCATTGACATGCCTGATTAGCCACCAAACTTTTTTCATCCAAACCAACAGTAGAACGTGTAAGCAGCTTTCGTACCTGTGAGAACAATCCGCTACCTGCGCCGCGACTCGGTGTTAGCATCTCCTGACTGGGGGTGGTGCTAGCTGAAACAGTAGGGAGTGCTAAAGAAAATGACGAGGGGGCGGGTGAAGTGGGCTGGAGTAGAGAAACGAGGGGTGTCGAGGGCAGGGATTGTTGGGGGGCACTCGCTGAAGGACCTGGAATGGCGCTACTAGGGGCCGAAAGTGGCAAGGAGGGGTACAATGGCTGCGGGGCATAAGGGGGTGGGGGCCGGGCATCCAAAATGTCCTCCATCTCATCTGGGTCGTCCTCTCGTACTACGTAACTTTTATTTTCTTTCAACCTACAAAGTCTATCTGCGCGCTCCATGCGTAGTGCATTCTCATTCCCCATGTGTTCTTTCGCTTTCTGCGCCATAGTCTGGGTGGACTTTTTATACTCCTCTTTCTCCTCTCGCATCTTACGTTTCCTGACCTCTTTCTGCCACACTCGCAAAGAGTCGAACATACTCTGGCGGCTACGCCTAGCAAACAGTTTGTCTTGCAAATAATCCAATTTAGCTTCATCAAAAGAACCCGTCAAAGGCCATTGTAAATCCACATTATCAGCAGTGTATCGATGCCACAAAGTACCAAACATAATCGGAACCAGTCCATGTTTAACATACATATCAAAACTCGGTGTCCCTTCAGGGGGTGCAGGTTGGCTCTCGGCCAGTCTAGTATCTGAGGGTCGACAACAGCATCCAAAACATCGCAACTTGCTAAGACACGGCATCTTTACTTTAACTCTAATCACAACTCAAATTTACTCACACACAAACATGTAAATGAACCACGTACACATATACAATATCTCCAAAACACGTGTTATCAAATGGGACAAGGCCCGTCGACCAAGTCCTGGGGAACCTGGACTCTACCGCAGACCGAACAGTACGCTAACTGTTCTGAGGAGGGGGAACGGATCCGCTACCCGTGCGGCACTATGGATCGCTGCGCACTTTTACCGCGGGAAACCCGGATCACACCTCTTCTGAATCACCACAGTAGGAGCTCAGAGTAAGCGCGCCAGAGTCTACCCACGATGAGCCACGCCTTCACCACAGTACCATGCGGTCGGATCGCCACAAACAATTACCTCGAAATACGTTCCCAACCCCGTCAAGTCTGTCAGAGCACCAACTCGTACTCTGAGTTCCCCGGAGCGCACTAGCCCCAGGAGCACACCGGCTCCTCAAACCATCGGAGACACTCTAGTCTCTCGGAACACTCCCGTTCCTACAGCAATCACAGGTGGACCACTCACCTTTCGTATGCGGCACCGACCTCTACCGTTCTCCACCTCCGGCTGCCAGGACCAACACGGTCAGCTTCAAGTTCCGCCTTCTGGACCCCGGCGTAAGATCCAAACCGGGACCTCTCCCGATCAGCAGGGTGGGGCAGCGCTGCGAGAACCAAGCTCGGCATCAAATGGGATCCCGGACCCACCGTGCCGACCAGCGGGTCCCCGGTCTTCTGCTACCCACTTACGGGTGAGAAAGATCCTTATCGCGGGGTCCCTATTCAGGCGCCATCTGATAAGCGTGGCTCAAATCCACTAGAGTGACTTACAGCACTCACCTATAATTACCTTATAGGAAGTCAGCCGGACAGTGGAGAAGTAAAAACAAAAGTCTTTATTAGGCCAAACAACACTCATATGAGAGGGCCCTGTCCGACCTCACTCCTAGGAGTGCGAACGAGAGGACTGACTCTCTGCATCACAGCAATACATTATAATGCAATACAGTAAATGGGGTACGCCCCTTGTGGAAAACTACTGAGCCCCAGGCCAGTGGACAATGCTCTCATACAGCAGGCATCTGCACCTGCAAGGGATACATTATTATCTCTGCTCAAGGCCAGGGAGCTAGGCTTCGGCGTCTCCGAGCATGAGAACATTACAGATAACATAACTTGTTAGTTTCGCTCACAGTGAGCCGAGAAACGAAAACTGCTGTCTTAGTATATTTCTGTATTCCTGCGGGAGGGGCATGAGCGAGCAGAGCCCGCAGGCACAGAGGGTTACACAAAATGGTGGCACACAGGCTAAGCTAAGAAACTAATATGGTCACACATACATTCGAATATAAGTAATAAGTAAGTATATGAATTCGGCATAAGTGCGTTTACGTAAATGCATTAGTTAGTCATATGATGCTAACTCACACGTCATCATGGGGTAATTAGAGTATCGAAAAGTGAATTCTATCACTATCTTCTACTTAATATCCTCCGGCATTTGAATGCCCCACATAATTGTAACTTTATCATCTTCTGTACTTCGCTGATTTATTGTAGGCTTAGTAACCAACTAAAGCTCTTCTCTTACTAACTGGACTTGAATGGTTTCCCCCCGGTGTGTGTCTGATGTCTTTTGAACTCTGAAGATTGACTAAAGCTCTTCACAAATTCACTGTAATGGTATGGTTTGAACCCTGTGTTAGCTTGCTGATGTCTTAGGAGGTATAATAACCAACAACTAAAGCTCTCATACATTCACTGCAATTGTATGGTTTTCCCATGTGTGTGTTATCAGATATCCCTGTAGGGCTGGTCATTGACAAAAGCTCTTCACACATTAACAAGAGTTGTATGTTTTATCCCATGTGTGAGTTTGCTGATGCCTTTGGGGGTGTGATAACCAACTAAAGCTCTTCACACATTCACTGCAGTCGTACGGTTTTTCCCTAGTGTATGTTCAATGATGTTTTTGTAGCTCATACAATTGACTTAAGAATTTTGCACATTCCCTTCATTTGAATAGTTTTTCCCGTGTGTGTGTTCGGTGATGTCTTTGTTGCTCTGATAAGTGACTAAAGCTCTTCACACGGAGGAGGAGCTACGTTAGCAACCAAGATGTCCGCTTAGGCTCCCGGCTCTGCCGACCCCCGTCTTCAGCCAGATAATCCTGTCATATATCCTGATCGTACGCCCGACCTCCATGCAGATGAACCGTTGCTGAGTATGATGGTGCAATCCCAGGAACTTTATCACCTTGATTGACGGAGTTGTGTCGTGTTTTTGATCTCGGCCTAACCCGGCGTGTGAGCCAGGGCCTCGAGTACTGGCCCAGCCGGGTTACAGTTGAACTCAGGACTCAGGCAGGGCACGGTCTCTCGCAGTGGAGGTTATCTTGTCCCGATTCTGATGGCGGTCGATTAGCCTGATTGTTATTGAAGGAGTGGTGTCAATTTTTGTCTGTGGCTGTGGTGGGGTGTCCCCATCCCGGCTCCCCGGTTTGCTGCCCCCGGGGTCTGCTGGGTTAGGGCCCTTGCTTGCGGTAGCGGGACACACACTTAGGCTGTTTGTCCGATGATGCACCCTCCGATCCCGTCCTCTCCGCTCTTGCTTATTCCCCCGGAGCAACCGGGCTCTCCGGGGAACATGCCTATGATTGAAATCGACAGAGCGGAGATGGGTCGGCCGAATTGTGAACCATCATTGAAGGCCGTATTCGCTGCCATCGGGGCACTTCATTCACATCTGGGAGCCACTGTTCACAAAATGATCGCTGGTATCATCGAAACTGGGCGCCCGAGTCCGGACTCTGAGTTATCGCAAGAACTACAACGACCTGAATTTCCCACGAGGTACATAGTACCGGAGGATGAGGACCCCGTGTTGGAAGAAGTGTTGTTGCCCTTGGCTAGAGCGCAGAGTACTTGCGGACTTGGTTCTTTGACAGTATCACAGCAATCACCATCGCTACCGATTGAGATTGAACTACTTGGTTTTTCTCTCCTGTGGACTTCCATTAGTGACTATCGTAAGGCAACAACGTCTTTTCCCTCCCTAGCGGTTTTCCTACATCTACGGAGGAAACAACATCTGGACTTAATTTTGGTGAGGGAGATCATATGTGTGGCTGCGGTTTGCAAAGACTCACGGTTTTGACTTGTCCCAGACTGATCTTTATTGAACTCCTTTCGAACTTTGATTCTCCTGGGATTGTGATGGTGTTGTCAGACAGAGTTCGCATGAGGGATCGGAAGGGCCAAGGATGAGATTGTTTGCCTGGGTCTGATTTCGGGGCTTTAGAGGACACGGGATCCATTACCATAATGTTGGCGGGAGGTTGGGCGGTGTTTAACGTCTCCCCTGTTTAGCTCTGTCTATAACTTCTGGTTAATTTTTTGGTTTCTACAGGGGTTGTTTGTTACTGGCGGGGGGAAGGGAGACCGGGAGCCTGTATGAAACTCTCCTCCTCTGTTATCTTCTCTTCTTTTAGAAATTAGTTAGTTGGGGCGACAGGCACACTGCTAGTTGGGGTTAGGCGATAGCCATGCAGGGGTGCAGGGTGGGGGATGGGCCTATTGTTTTGTTTTGTTTTAGCTTTTGTTCTTATGGTTTCCTTTTTTCCACTCTCTCTTTCAGTTTCTCTTCAATAATATTGGGAATTATCCCGTACTTGTCTAAATTCTAGTATCTGGTAAACGTGCTTCTTTTACTGTCCTGATTCCATGGGTGGGTGGGTTCTGAGGATTTACGCCTGAGTTGGGTTGTAGATTGAAAAGTCGTAAATCCTGTTTTGTAATTATTAGCGCAGGAGTCTCAGCTACTCCTTTATTGCTTCGTGTTTATCCTGTTTTTTGTACCGATTCGCCGTATTATTATGTTTGAATGTATGACACCAGATATGTCTATTCCTTTTCCTTGCTTTTAAAACAATAAAAAGATTTATAAAAAAAAGCTCTTCACACATCCGCTTCACTTGAATGATTTTTACCCTCTGTGTGTTCGTTGATGTCTTTGTAGGTCTGATAACTGACTAAAGCTCTTCACACATTCACTGCACCTGAATGGTTTTTCCCCAGTGTGTTTTCGTTGATGTCTTTGTAGGTCTGATAATTGATTAAAGCACTTCACACATTCACTGCACTTGAATGGTTTTTCCCCTGTGTGTGTTCGCTGATGTCTGTAGAGGTGTAATAACCAACTAAAGCTTTTTTCACATTTACTGCAGTGGTATGGTTTTAACCCTGTGTGTGTTTGCTGATGCGCTTGAAGGTGTGATAACCGACTAAAGCTCTTGACACATTCGCTGCAATGGTATGGCTTTTCCCCTGTGTGTGTTCGCTGATGTCTTTGGAGCTGTGATAACTGTCTAAAGCTCTTCACGCATTCGCTGCAGTGGTATGGTTTTAACCCTGTGTGTGTTCGCTGATGTATTTGAAGGATTGATAATTGACTAAAGCTCTTCACACATCCATTGCAGTGGTGTGGCTTTTCCCCTGTGTGTGTTCGCTGATGTCTTTGTAAGATTGATAACTGACCAAAACTCTTTTCACATTCACTGCAGTGGTATGGTTTTTCCCCTGTGTGTGTTTGTTGATGTACTTGGAGGGCTGATAACTGTCTAAAACTTTTCATACATTCACTGCAATGGTATGGTTTTTCCCCAGTGTGTGTTCGCTGATGTCCGTGTAGGATTGATAACTGCCTAAAGCTCTTCCCACATTCACTGCAACTGTATGGTTTTTCCTCAGAGTGTGTTCGCTGATGTCTTTTCAGGTCTGGCGATCGACTAAACCTCTTCACACATTTACTACACCCGAAAGGCTTTTCCCCAGTGTGTGATCGCTGATGTGTTTGGAGGTGTGATAACCATCTAAAGCTCTTTTCACATTCGCTGCAGTTGTATGTTTTTCCCCTGTGTGTGTCTTCTGATGTCTGTAGAGGTGTGATAACTGACTAAAGCACTTCAAACATTCATTGCACTGGTATGGTTTTTCCCCTGTGTGCATTCGTTGATGTCTTTGGAGATCTGATACCTGACTAAAGCTCTTCACACATTCATTGCACTTGAATGGTTTTTCCTCTCTGTGTGTTCGCTGATGTCTTTTCAGGGTTGATAACAGCCTAAACCTCTTCACACATTCACTGCATCTGAATGGCCTATCTTCTGTGTGTTTTTGCTGATGTGCTTGGAGATGTGATAAACAACTAAAGCCCTTCTCAGATTCGCTGCAGTTGTATGTTTCGTCCCCTGTGTGTGTTTTCTGATGTTTGTAGGGGTGTGATAACTGACTAAAGCTTTTCACACATTCACAGCAATGGTAAGACTTTCCCTCTGTGTGCTTTCGCTGATGTCTTTGGAGATCTGATAACAGCCTAAAGCTCTTCACACATTCACTGCACCTGAATGGCTTTTCCCCAGTGTGTGTTCGCAGATGTACTTGGAGGTGTGATAACCAACTAAAACTCTTCTCACATTCGCTGCAGTTGTATGTTTCTTCTCCTGTGTGTGTTTTCTGATGTCTGTAGAGATGTGATAACTGACTAAAGCTCTTCAAACATTCACTGCAGCGGTATGGCTTTTCCCCTGTATGCGTTCGCTGATGTCTTTGGAGATCTGATAACTGACTAAAACTCTTCACACATTCATTGCACTCGAATGGTTTTTCCCCTGTGTGCATTCGCTGATGTCTTTTTAGGGTTGATAACAGCCTAAAGCTCTTTACACATTCACTGCATCTGAACAGCTCTTCGCCTGTGTGTGTTTGCCGATGACACTTTAATATGGATGAGAAACTAAAGCTGTCGCTGCATGTGTATGATTCTTCTTTCTTGATTAGTGTCTCTGGGTCGGGTATATATTTGTCTACATCCCATGACTGTGTTTCCTGAAGGGCCAACATGGCTGATAAAGCACTTGTATTATTCTCACATTTCCTGCATTTGTTGGCATTTACAACATTTGATTTCCAATTTAAAAATAAAGTACAATGGCAACTAAACACTTGCCACACTCATAATATTAGACAGGCTTCCTTGCAAGAGATGTTGTCTTTGGATTGGATAACAGGTTTTGACACTTGTGGGTAAAAATAAATCCTTCCCGTTGGTGCAATAGGGACAGTGCTCTAAATGTTAGACAGCAGAACTCCTATTTCTTTTTAACACTTTAGTTGTTTGTCTCCACTCTGTTGTGCTCTACACTGGTTGCTGTGGTATAGCCAGGAAGAGTTTACAATACACCTAGAGCATTGAATGATGGTCTCTTATCATTTTAGGAATCAAAGCACTGCTGTAACCACAGTATACCGATCCCATGATCACAGCTGAAGGTGGTTTGTCAGTGTTGTTGCCTTTTTTTTCTAGAGGTCATTTCCTCAGTCCTGTGACGTGGAGGTGCACAGCTCAGGCTCTTACGTCCACTGAATTATCCTTCACAGCCTCTTTTGGAATCTGTCAGTTTATGTTCAGTTCTGTTCGTCTCTGACTGCGCTGAGGTTTTCCTGAATACTGAAGTTCATTATTTCTGACCATTATTTGTAGATTTACAGAACAATAGCTGTTATTCAAAAGCATATCATGCTTTCAAAGCTTGTTTTCTGTTGGATGTAAAGAGATTTAAAATTACGAAATGCAGATTTAACACAATATAAATACACAATATTTAACAGGCTTTTAACAACATCTCTACTTTACTATCTTTGAAGCTTAGCAAGGATTATTTCACCATACACAGATATTTAAGCAAACATACTGTTGAACATGTCATATCTTATTAACTTCTGAAAAGGAGGTGAATTACCAGTGCTCACAGAGTAACTTAGTATAGAAAGGGCGCTCACGGAGCACCACGTGCTAGAGGTAAAGCTTTAGGTAGATGCACGTGGACAAGATTTCATTTAAACAACAACAGATTGTGTAAAAAGAGTGATCAGGGTGTACAGTTGTTTATTTAGTTTCAGGAAGTGTACAACAAAGTGGACTCCTCTGGAGGTACATAAGAAAAGTAGCTGCATTCACATACTTCAGTGCTTTCCTGTTCACATTATATCAGCTCAAGTACCAACTCTTGTCTTTACCTTGCTGTTCGTTAAGTAATCGCTGCCACAATTTCAGCTGGGGTTGGTTCAAGCATTTCTGGTTTCTTCTAACCTGAAAGATTGGAACATTATCATGTGTTGAGATAGATATTTGTATTGCTTGTAACATCCGTCCATCTCCCTAAAACTAGTTCAACTTGCAGGGCCTGGCTCTGGCCGCACACGTTACATACACAAGAGATTCTTTTGTTCTTCCTAAAGTATCTAAAGTTCAGACCTTGTTGCATTTCAAGCCGCAGCTCCTTCCACAGCTCTTGCTGTAAAACCACGAGCGGTTCATTATAATGCCTGACCTTTACATTGTAAGCGCAGATAAAGTAAACAAACACTGATCTATAAGTTATTATTCAATCATAAAAGTTATTTAGTCCTTAATATTGAGACTCTATGACAACCAATAATTTATCTGACATATCAGTGCAGCCAGCAGAGGAGGCTACTCTTTGGCCAGACGGGGTTTTGGCGGCGCGCAACGAGGTGTCCATCATCCACAGGTGAATTTAGCATTTTTACCTTAAGGCATTTCTTACATCCAGGTTTAACTTGTTCCCTATTCATTACTCGCCCACAATATCTGTGTACTCATTTAACAGGTTATTTTTTGGCTGAATCAGGGGAACACACTTGATGCATGCACACAGCAGATGCCAGATAATGGCCTGATAATCATGCGCCCATTGCTGTCTGTGTAGGATTACAAGCTTCATTTCAGAAGCTCACAAGGTACAAACAGATGGGGTGCACAGGTAGGTGCTTATGAGGTATAGACGGAGAAGGTGCACAGGTAGGTGCTTGTGAGGTATAAACTAAGGAGTCGAACAGGTAGGTGATTACGATATATAAGCAAAGGTGCTAAACATGTAGGTGATTATGAAGTATAAACAGAGGCAGAGCAGAGGTAAGTGCTTATGAAGTATAAAGAGAGGAGGCGCACAGGTAGCTGCTTGTGAGGCACAAAGAGAGGCGGTGCACATGTAGTTGGTTGTAAAATATAAAGGAGGTGTATAGGTAGGTGCTTATGAGGCGTAAACAGAGGTGCACAGGTAGCTGCTTATGAGGAACAAACAGAAGAGATGCACATGTAGGTACCTGTGAGGTACAAATAGAGGCGGTGCACTGGCAGGTGCTTGTGAAGTACAACCAGTGGAGGAGCACAGATAGGTGCTTATGAGGAATAAACAGGGAATGTGCAGAGGTAGGTGCTTATGAGGTATAAACAAAGGAGGTGCACAGGTAGGTGCTTATGAGGAACAGAGGAGTGTCAGAAGCTGGATCTTTATATAGTACTCCAAAAAGAGGTATACTGTACAAATAGTCCACATATTCCTTAAAAGTGGGCAGGGTTTGCTCTAGCAATCCCAAGGTGCTCTTCTAGGGGTAGTGAGGCCGAGCAGCCTTAGGCTTATCAGAGATCAGTGTTAGACATCTCTAAAATACACATTCAATAAATAAACGATGTGCACAACTCAATAACGAGATCCCCCCAATTTATAAAAATAACACATACTTTTATATATATGTAAGCGCCAGAATCAATATGATCAGGTAAGTATGTTTTGGGATAGAAATTCCTTCAATTTTAAAAGTCTACACTTTTTCAGAAGCTTCAATGTTATCACACGGGAGGAAAAACAAGTATGGGATACAGTAGAGTAATGAGACTTACGAGACTAATCTCCTGGACTTAAGGTAAGTATGGGACAAGGTCCAAGGCAGCACCAGCAGGTCAACTCCAGTGACCCTAGGGTAGCAGGGTGCAGTGGTAAAATACAGCGTCCGGTGCCCAATGTTAGTGTATGGGGATCAGTCTTCATGAAAGGAGACTGCAGGTTTGGATTGGGAGGCCAGACGGGCTGAACCAACAGGGGGGCTCAGGCTACACAATGCTGGGGGACATGGAGAAGCCTTCAGTCCTCTTCTCCTTGGGCCAGGTGTAACGGGTGCAGAAGTGTCATTAGGTGTCAGGTTTTGTCACTAGGAGCATCGTGGTAGAGGGGGTCTGAAAGCAGAGGCCGCAGGTGGCATTGATAAGTCCACAGAGGTGAAACCCAAGGTGGGCATCAGGTCTGGTGACTGGGTTGCCACTGTCGGCCTACTTCACCCAGGTGCTAGGTGGCTCAGTTATAGCGGTGCTTTCCAATGTCGGATTTCCACGGTCTTGGAGCCTCACAATTCTTTCTTGGTACCTACAAGGTGCAGGGGAGCAACTCTGATGTTCAACAGGAGTTCCTAGTTCTTGGCCAAAGTGCTGGCAGTTCTCCCAGGCTTTGGAGACACCGCAGATGCAGGACAAGTTGTGTTTCTGCACAACTGTCTAATAACAGACGGGTCGTCAGGGTCGCTGCTAAGTCATTTGCTGGACCTTCTGTTGTTGTTTCTTGCGAGTCTTCATGTCCATCTGTCTTCTTTTAGGTCAGCAGGATCTGATCTCCTGATGCGAGGGTCTCCCATAAATACTAGATTTAGGGGCGTTAGCGGAGTCTAGGGTAATAGTCATTCAGCTATTGACCCCTGGGGTCCTACACCCCCAATATCACTACTTTCAGGAGTTCTTCAGTTGACCATCGCAAATATGGCAGACTCTGAAAAGTTGTGATCATTTCAGGTAGTACCCCTGAAAGGTGGTACTAGCCTGAAGGTTAACACGCCTATCTGACTACTAATTTTCCTACCTTGCTCAAGTGCCAAATGGGCCCGGGTCAAAGGCTGTCAGCATCCTCTCCTGTGAGGGGATCCAGATTGGCATACCAAAGGCAGTGGTCTCTTGGACCTGCCTTGGAATGCTAATCTGTAGGTCATTCTGTGGGAGGGGGTGTAAAATATTTTCTACCCGGGCAGGATTTGTTTCTGACACCTGAGAGCAAAGGTCCTCACCCAAGGGGGTCAGAAACTCGTCTGTGGCGGCAGGCTGGCTAAAACCAGTCAGTGAGCACGCTAGTAGGGTCTGGGTTCGCTCATGCAGGGATTACTAGTACAGTTTAATTACTGAAGTACTGCTATTGGTGTCCAAGTCTATCAAAACAGATGAGGACTTTGTCCTTAAATGCAACATCTGCCAGCAGATGAAGGGCTCCACCATGGCACTTCCAGCACAGACATCTCTTTTGATTTAAGACAAGCCCTTGGTATGTTTGTATTTGGATCACTGCGGTGCCTTACAATCAGATGGGGCTTACAAGTACATCTTGGTGGCAGTGAATTCATCATCCAGATTCCTGTGGGTCTGGCCACAGCACTCAGCTGATGCTCAAACTGTAATAAAGGATTTGTGAGTCTTCATTGGGACATACTCAATTAGCACACTACATTGTGACTATGGTCTGGCGTTTAGCTCTCTGGCTTACAAAGAAGCCATGGGAGGCTTGGGTGTGGCCTTGCAGTACTCCTCCCCCTACCATCCTGAGGGAAATTCGGTGGTTGAGAGGAAAAGCCACGACTTAAAGCAGTCCTCAAAAGCAAGGGTATTATGCTCCGGTGGCAGTTGGCCCAGTCACCAATATGTTGTTTAGAGGGCACTTAACAACATGCCAAGTAAAATCCCTAGGGGGTCGTACTCCGTATGAACTCCTGTTTGGTATGAGAATGTAGGTACCAGACCTCGATAGTGTCAGTATAGCTGTGGCTGAAACACTATTTGACAACAATGAGCGTTTGCCTGTTTTACAGGAACTCAATGAATTTCGGGTATATAAAGAAACGGCTAAGTAAAACGCACAAATGTGCTGGCAAGATCTGCCTTGGTCCCGAAGATTGGGGACCTGGTCGGAGAAAAAATAGTGGACAAGAAAGAATTCAGTAGCACCTGAATATAGTTATCATATACCTCAAAATGCCAGATTTCAATTTAAAGTATGTACCATAATTTGAAAAACAAGAACCTCAGATAGTGTGTTTGTTATAAAAACAGTGTACAGTTTATTACAATTCACAATAGGTTAAAAAAACATTTTATACAATAATAGTGCCCAGGGGCTACCATGGTATTAAAAACAATAATAAAACAAACACCAAGCTGATATACTTTGCCTCCTTTATTTCCCAACAGTCTATACAGAGTTAAGTCTTTTTGGAAAGACACCCGAGACACAGAATCTGGGGGACTAAAGATTGGAATGTCGTAATTTGACAATGATCGGGTTAGCGTTAAGCTTTGCTACACGTATTTTTCCTTATCTTGACTATAGTTGTCGGACGCCATTTTGTATGTATCGGCGGCCATTTTAGTGAATGCGTTGCCTCGTGGTCAGCATGCCCTTTTGTCCTTCCTCTGTACCACTGACCACTCGAGTTTGCCCAGCAACAGGGTATTTTTAGTATTGGTCAAGCTCACACATGCGCAGTTTAGATTGACCAGTCATCACTTAGGAATGTTTCGCCAAACTGGCCAGTGGTGTTGTAGCCCCTCCCATAAGTTGGCTGTGTTCCAAAAATGACCATATATGTACCTAAAACTCTGTAACTGTGTACCGCCTATGTTTTTATTGCTGTAAAACTGTATAAAAGAAGGATTTGCACCGATGTTCGGTGTGATACTTCTTGCATTACCGAAGGGTGCTGTAGGAATGTACCACCACCCCATGGGGTCTTAATAAACTTGTCTTTTGCATTTTCTAGTTTCCGTGCCAACATCTTTTATGGTGTAGAGAGTATTCTGCGGAGTATGTAGGCCTGGAGAACCCAATACCACAAATTGGCGACCACGAAGGGACTCATCGGCGACTCGGATGCCCGAAGGAGAGGTCGTGACGAAGGATTGGAAACTCGCCAAGGACGCGTACGCTGCCACTGAGTGACCCGAGTCTTGGCACCCACGGTGTTTTCTTCCTTTCCTTCTGATCTGACCTTCCAGGTGGCGCCGGTCCTCGACTGAGATCCTGCTCATTCGAGTTGTCGTACAGTGCCGATTTGGCTGATTTGATCAAAGACCTTGGCAGTTGGAACCTGGATATCTGAGATTTTGGTAAGCTTGTGATTGGTAAGGTAGTCTGCGGACGCTTACTGTGGTTCTATGAATATGTTTTGAGTTAGCTAACATTTGATCCTATGATATGAACTATATGTGCAGTGCACTTCACATAGGCAGGCATGTAGAGATATTTCTCTGAATTTGTTTGTGTTTGAACGGCACATTTGTGTGAAGTATATTAAGTGCCATTTTTGTGGTATCACGTTTGCGTGATACTTTTTGAACATGCCTGTTTTAAGCACACTCCGAGGAACGTGCTGTCTTGGAAATGGTACCACTTATCGATTAAATGAATCTCAGCCGGCTCCCCCAGAGGGGACTCCCAATCGGGAGATGTATGTAAAATTTGGCCTTCCCCCTATATTATACAGTAAATTATGGAATAAGTACACAAGATCTGATCCCGAGTTGCAATGGCCACTACATGGGTCATTTGATTTACAAAAGGTTCAGTTTGTGGAGCAATGTTTGTTTCAGCGCAGGTCTAGACAAGATATGTTTGATTGTGTACGAATGTGGGAGAAAGCAGTGCGTGAAATAGCCTTGGCGGAAAAAGAACAGTGTAAGGCTGCTCGAGATAAGGCTTTACAGCTGGAGGAGAAGGAGTTGCAGGAGAAGAAAGAGAGGGAGGCACGGGAACGTAATTTGCAAACGAATGGTCAATTTCCTATTCGGCGTCCGCTTTATCCTGTCCTTACTAATGAAGTTGATGATTTTTCATTACTAGATTGGTGCCCGCCTCTGTACGTTTCGCCTACGGCCCCGGACGAGGACTCGGACAATGAGGAGTACGGGAGTAAGAGTATGAGGTTAAGTGCTAGTGTAGCTGCGGAGATGCGCAGTTTCGCTCGCAAACTCAATTTGAATAAAATAACTATGTCAGAGATTAAAAATGAAATGAATAAGTGGTCAGAGCGAGAACAGTTGTATTTTTTAAGCGCTCTTGGAGATGAAGTTGTAGAACGATTTAGGAAATATTCAACTGATTTAGAGCTTAAGGATATATCAGTTCATCGTGAGAATATGAGTAAAGGTTTATTTGTTATTACAGATGCGGATGAATTTTTCTGACGGTTGGTCCACCTACGGGATGAGGCGTCCAGATTACGGGAAGCACAAAAAGCAGCAGACGTGCCTGCGCCGGGGTCGACGGAGTCATCCAAACAGTGTTCTATGTTTGGAACAGATAAGCGTTCTACAGTTCATGTTATGCCTATGCGTGAAGCCGCACCTTTGTATGTTCCCCCCAAAGGGCAAGGTACAAGTGGTGATAAATCGTCCGGGGATGCAAAGGGGTATTTCATATATATTTGGGTATATACGCCTTGGAATAGAGCAGATGTTATGGCATTGAAAAATGCTTTACCCGATCCCCGTAAAAATCCGGCAGCTTTCTATGAAGGAGTGGAGGGGGCTATTTCTTCATGTGTTATGACGTTAGTTGATATCGATCTTTTCTTTGGGTTAATACTGCCCCCTGATATGTGGAGAGCGATTCGTAAATTTGATGATCAAGCGATTTTGGGAGCGGATTGGAAAGTTATAGCCCAAGCTGATTTAGATAGGGAGCCTGCATGTAAGCCTTGACAATTAATTCTAGATCTTCCGACAGCTATTTTGAATAAATTAAAAACGCTTGTTCCCCCTAAAAAGATTGATTGGACTATGTTAGCTTCCTGCAAACAGAAACAGGACGAGTCGGTGTCTGACTTCTTTTCACTTTTCGAGGAAGCGTTTCATGATTACAGTGGGCAATTATTAACGGATGATACGGGTAGGCATTTGTTCGTTGATAAGTATGTGGCTAATCTCCTGCCGGAGATTGCAAAACGATTGAAAACTAGTGAAAGTTCCTGGACCACGGCGACCCCTGCATCCTTGTTAACTATGGCTCAGTATTATGAGCGACAGGAATTAGAGGCTAAAGAAAGTACTGACAAGAAAGCGAAGGAGTTAAGGACGAAGGTGATGTTGGCTCAGGTTCGTGCTACGCAGCCGAGAGGGAATGATAGAGGCAGGCGAGGAGGGTATGGTACGTCTTATGGTCGTACTGACATTGCTGAGGATCAATGTGCATACTGTAAAGAGTTTGGGCATTGGGCTTCAGATTGCCCGGTGATTCGTGAACAACGTAATCAGCGTGGTCGAGGAGGTGGAAGGACACAGAATAGTTATTCAGGAGCGAGAGGTGGAGCAAGTGATCGTGGTAGGTTTGAGGCGAGGGGTCGTGGTCAGGATGATCATAATACTTTTGATCGACTGAATCAGTACCAGATATCGGAGGGTGAGAACGTGGAGTCTCAGGACTATGTGCATGCATAGGATTGCGTAGGATGGGGTGTGGAATCGGTTGAAGTGCCAGTAGATCAAAGAGGTCCATATGTATCAGCGGGCGTTTTGGGTTCTACTGATCAGTTTTTGGTTGATACAAGAGCTACTCGCAGTGCTCTGTCTAAAAATTTGGTTCCAAGGGCTCCCCTGTCTGGCGAAACGATTACATCCATAGGGTTTGATGGAACACCCTCTCTTAGCCCATTGTCACAACCTCTTACGTTTTACATTGACAGATTCTTTGGCCCGTGCCCATTCTTATTGTCGCCGAATACCCCAGACAATATTATGGGCATAGATTTGCTTAAATATTTTCGAGCAACGATACGCTGCGCTCCGGAAGGAGTGCGGGTTATTTTGAATGACAATTATCCGGATGTAGGAAGACTATGTACTATGCAAGAGATTGAAGCATTAGCCTCTCTCCCACACACGTTATGGGCTACATCGGACACGGATGTGGGACAGATGCTCATTCCGCCTATTCGAATAACTGTTAAGGAGGGAGTGTCTTTGCCACGTGTACCCCAGTATAAAATATCTAGGAAAGGTGAAATTGCCCTGATGCACATTGTTCAAGATTTGATTATTGCAGGCGTAGTGGAGGAAGTTCCCTACAATGTCTGTAGCAGCCCGATTCTTCCGATCCTAAAGAAAGGCACTGATGACAAAGTCTTTCGATTTATTATTGACTTGAGGGAAATTAACAAAATTGTAGTGCCCCAGTACCCGGTGGTGTCTGATATCACCACCTTACTTACTTTGGTTCCACCCACTGCTACCACGTTTTCTGTAATTGATCTTAAAAACGCTTTCTTTTCCATTCCCATCCATCCCGACAGTAGATATTTATTTGGTTTCACGTTAAATAATAAATCGTATAGATTTTGTCGAGTTCCTCAAGGTTATACAGAAAGTCCTAGCATCTATAGCCAGGCTTTAAAAAGACAGCTCGATTCCTTTGATTTGCAGTCTGGAGTAGCTCTTATCCAGTATGTTGACGATATTTTACTAGCTGCAGACACATATGCACAGTGTGAGGAGAGTACTCTTGCTTTGCTCTCTTTTCTTGCTCAGAATGATCACAAAGTGTCTAGGAAAAAGTTACAATATTGTAGACCAAAGGTGACCTACCTCGGTCATCTTTTGTCTAAGGAGGGACGTGCATTAACATCTGATCGAATTCAAGCAATTTTAGATACACCGGTTCCCCGTACTCAGAGAGATGTGCGTGCCTTCATAGGTTTAACGTCCTTTTGTAGACAGTGGATAATGGGGTTTTCGCACATTATAAAACCTTTGTTAGCATTACTGTCCAAAACTACACCAATGCCCCTTGAATGGACAGATGAATGTCAGACTGCTTTTGAACAATTGAGACAAGCCCTTTGTTCTGCACCAGTGTTAGGTACACCGGATTACACGAAGATTTTCACGTTGTATGTACATGAGAAAGATGGGTGTGCAATGTCAATGTTAGTGCAGACACACGGGGATAAGCAGAGGCCCTGCGCATACTTTTTGGCAATACTTGACCCTGTAGCACGAGGATTACCTGGGTGCTTTCGAGCAGTCGCAGCAACAGCAGTGGCTATACGGCAGAGTGAGGGAATAGTTTTGTCACACAAATTGTTAGTGTTAGTTCCCCATGCGGTAGATGCTCTGTTAAACCAAACAAAGACCCAGTATCTCACGAGCGCACGTTTAACAGGATATAAGCTTACACTGATGGCGCCACACATCACACTAAAGAGATGTGCTACCCTGAACCCTGCCACTTTATTGCCGTATCCGGTTGTTGAGGGCCAAGAGGAAGAACACCATGATTGTGTTTTCCTGACCGAAGAACAAACAAAGGGTCGTGTTGACTTACAGGATACGCCACTTCCAGATGTGGATGGGGAACTGTGGGTTGATGGATCGTGTTTAAGGCTGCCAGATGGCACAACTTCTGCAGCATACGCGATCACGACACTTAAGACAGTGGTAGAAGCAGCACGAATACCACAGAAATCGTCCCAAGCAGCGGAGTTAATTGCCTTGACAAGAGCCTGTGAATTGAGTGCTGGCTTATGTGTGAACATCTACACAGACAGCCGGTACGCCTTCGGAGTAGCGCATGATTTTGGCCTACTCTGGAGAGAGCGTGGGTTTTTGACTTTGCATGGAGTACATATCATGCACGGAGAACTAGTGCGTGATCTCTTGAACGTGTTACTTTGTCCAAAGAAAGTGGCGATAATCAAATGTAGTGCACATAAAAAGGTCACTGACAAAGTGGGACAAGGTAACGCTTTTGCTGATAGCATAGCAAGAGAAACGGCTATGTTACGAACTGCCTCGCCAATGTATGTAGTGAAATCACAGGCTGAGCGATGGCACGATGCTAGAGAGGAGATATTAGATATCCAGAAATCAGCGTCTGAAGCAGAACTCGCAACCTGGGCAGCAGAGGGAGTGCTGGATGATGAGGGTTGCTGGCGAAGCAAAGATATGGAAAGATGGAAATTGCCTGCAGCTTACTTGCAAGCGATGGTTCAAATGACACATGGATTGGCACATGTTGGAGCTCTTGCAATTACTCGATTGTTAACGCGAGTTTGGGAGCATCCTGAGATTGCCAATACGGCCAGAAGAGTAGTGCAGACCTGTTTGATATGTTTACAGCACAATCCTGCAAAAGGGACGCATACTCCGAAAGGAGGGTTTGTTCCACCTACTGCACCGTTTGAAGTACTGCAAATGGATTACATCCAGCTTGAGCGTTGTAATAACCTTAAGTATGTCTTAGTGGTGGTGTGTGCTTTCAGTAAATGGATTGAGGCCTTCCCCACGAAGGATAATACAGCGCTGACAACAGCTAAGGTTTTGCTCAAAGAGTACTTCCCTCGAAACGGCGTTTGTAAATTTTTGTGGAGCGATAATGGTCCTCATTTTGTTGGGAAAATTGTGGCGTACGTGATGAAGGGATTGGGAATTCAGCAGAAGTTTCATGCTGTGTTCCATCCTCAGTCAGCAGGTCTTGTTGAACGGTATAACGCTACTCTGAAATTAAAGCTAGCAAAGATCGTGGCATCCACGTCTTTGAAATGGCCGGATGCCCTGCCATTGGCATTACTATCTATCAGATCAGTGCCCCATTCCCGAACTGGCCTTACACCTTATGAAGTGGTGTTTGGAAGGCCTATGAATATATGGGGAGTTACTAAGCCTCAATTGTTACATGATGTGCCTTGTATAATGATGAACGATTATTTGGCACGATTAACAAATGATTTACTTTCTATTCATCAACAGGTTCGAGAAGCGCTCCCCGACAACTCCATTGGAGAGGCTCACAATCTTCGTCCTGGGGACCATGTCATGATCCGGTCCTTTGAGAGTACAAGCAGCTTGGAACCGAGGTGGAGTGGCCCCGAGCAGGTACTGCTTGCAACTCGCACGGCTGTGCGAGTCACCAACAGAAAGCGGTGGGTGCACTCCACTCACTGCCGCCGTGTCTCTCCGGATCTGGTGAGCCCAACTGTGTTGTCTGATTATCGAGACATCTTGGACGAGGAGAAGAGCCCAGCTGTAACGTCTGCCAAATCGGAGGGAGCCTTCCTGGACCACACTGTTTCTGGGAGAGAGAGATACAACCTACGACCACGATAAGCAGTTGTTTTTTTTTTGTGCGAGACTGGTTGAGTTACCGCTCTGGGGTTTGTGAAACGGAAGCCGGGAATATCAAGGGGGGGGGATCTGTTCTGCCAAGTGTAGCGACACCCGTCTTGAATCTCGGAGAAGAAACCAACGGCTACCTCGGAGCTCAGCACTCATATTTTTATTTTTTAGTTGTTTTTGAGACATTTTGAACGTTGAACTATGGCATCCTCTGCAGTGCGAGACAAGAGAATTCTTGGTGCAGTATTATTTGTGCTGACAATAGTTGTGATAGCTGTGATAACTTGGGTAGTAGAACTTGTGGTGCCAGTACGAGAACATTTACTGCCAACTACCCCGATTCCATCTGAACATTTCCATTTTACTCTGCCCTATCATGAAGAACGGCACCGACAGACTTATTTGAACAACAGTTTTATTCAGATTTTGCATCACACCCACAATATGACTAACACTTCGAACTGCTGGGAATGTGGGATGTTGCCTGGACATCAAAAGAAAGGGGGCACACCACTTATCCCACTCCCGTTTTCCCATAATGGCTCTTGCAATGCCTGGTACACACTCCTATTCACTTTGCGATGGCCAACGAAAGGTGGGCTGCTTTTTCGACTCAACAAAATATGCTTCAATGATCGAGATGGTTATCGGCAAGCTGAAGGAACTAAGTTTGAATGGGAGGAGTACCGCCCCGACAACGTGTCAGCACCACGAATTTATAGTAATCAACGAAATGTAAATATGTCCAGCTCACATGTGATTACTGTTATCGATACAAAAGCTGATCTCTGTGTTCGTAATAAAGGCACAATTCCAGTAGGCAGAAGTGAATGTTACACCACTCTTACCTTTGACACTCCAAA
Source organism: Lissotriton vulgaris (assembly GCF_964263255.1). Classification (NCBI taxonomy): domain Eukaryota; kingdom Metazoa; phylum Chordata; class Amphibia; order Caudata; family Salamandridae; genus Lissotriton; species Lissotriton vulgaris. Next base: position 79,488 of record NW_028254302.1, on the reverse strand, counting down.
TGGCATTTCATTTGTGGCATCCCGAAATACGTATTTTATATGTGGAAATAAAGGCTATCATCGTCTCCCTATAGGATGGTTAGGAACATGTTATATATCCTTTGTATTGCCCCCAGTGTTTATTGCCCCACCTATGTATCATAATAACTACGTCCTTTACCACAACTTCATATTGAATAGGGTGAAGAGAGCATTAGTCCTTGAAGACATTGATCAGACTGATACTGCATTGCAGCAATATGTTGATTTTAATTTAGGTCTCTTTTCATTTGTTGGAGCTGCTTTAAACAGTCGAAAAATAAGACGGTTAACTCGTGTTGTAGAAGCTGTTGCTAATGAGACAGCTTTTGCTTTAGGAAACTTAACAGAGGAACTGCAGATTACCAGAATTGTAACGCTCCAAAACAGAATGGTATTAGACGTAGTATACGGGTCGGTCTGGAGGCTGGCTGTTTTCTTATAATGCAGCCAATTCTTGGAACCAGCTCCCAGATTTCATCCGCCTTCAATCTGACCATCTTAGATTCAGGAAGCAGCTGAAGACCTTTCTCATTCCGTGATCAGTGGTGATTGAATGGTGTCACAGGAAGTGCGGGATGCCCTGGGGTAGCCATGCGCTATACAAGTGTGTATTCATTCATTCATTCATTCACATGTAGTATATTCATGCCAATCCTAAATGCCCCTGGATGGGATGAGGGATCAGAACCAGAAGAAAAATAAATGATACTAGGGAGGGCAGGGATAGACATGAGTGAGCGCAGCACCTGACAACTTAGAAGGCAGAGGTATTGACCTGCTTTTGATTAATGTAGTGTTGGGTGCAACTGAGTGAGTGAAGTACATTTTCTTGACAGTATAAGCAGTGTGCTGGTCATTCATTCTTTTGAGTCTGTAGGTTTACTGCTGAGCTCTGAGTTCAAGCAGCCAACATTACCAAGCTGAGAATTCTGGGACTACTTGCTCTCGCTACCTTGAGAGTCAAGTAAAAAAAGGGTTTACTCTGCCCAGTTTGCACAGCTATTGTAGGACAGGTCTCGGGACATCAAAGGAAAATGATGTCAACCCAGTGGGTCCTGTCTACACTGTGGACCCTGAACTGGATTGAACACAAATGTGAATCAAGCCAAGTTTGAGTAGTATTACGCTTTCACGTAAAACACTATTCAGATTGAGCACATATTGACAGTGCTGTGCGCAGTATTAGCTGACCCGGCTGTCACTTGCACGACTTACAGCCCCTGCATACAGTTTCAGAGTGCTGGTGTGAACATTGACAAAACCGCTTCCCACTGTGATATATATTTAAATCAATATGCATACCTGCAGTTTCCATTGTACCATCCCGGCAGGTGGTGCGCACAGCACTTAACAGGGCGGTGGGAGCAGCTCTGGCGTTTGAAAGCGGCAGTGGGGAGGCGTCCTCGGTCCTTAAATGCACAGCAAATGTAACGAGATAAGAATATGATTTGCATCCCTTTTTACTGAAACGGAACTCCGAGCGACTGAAAACATCAAGCACTCGTAAGAGTGCTCATAGACAAAGGAAAAAGCAGTCCCTATTGAAGTTGCCAAAATGGGACAAGTGGAAGACTACAAGCAAATGGGGCGGTGCCCCATGGGAGGATACAACACATGAAAAAGAAGGACAAATAGAACAGATTAACCACTTGTAAGCAAGGATGTGCCGAGAACACTGAAAGAAACAAATGAAAAGCAATGGGTGGGCTGTAAGTCCACAAAGTATACACAACATGCCTCGAGAGACAGCACAAGCGCTGCCTAGCCTCGATCTTAAAATAGAGTGGAGCTAATAAAGAAACAGCCCAAGCAGGAAGCAGGACTGGTTAGGATATTACTGACCAAATTAACAGGGGAAAAGAGAGGATTAAAAGATGTGACCTACCATATGGGATTGACCAATCAAAAAGTGATTTAGATCTGCAGTTGGCATTTTCAGTAAACAAAAACAGCTGGGCTGATAACCTGCACATGCTAGGGTGAAAACAGAAACATCTGTAGGTTCCTGTACTTGCAGCAAATTAAGATGGCCTACCCCAGACCACAATATTAGTCTATATTTATTCTATTGACCTTCCTACAAATGAAACAAAAAAATCTTTCAAAATATCATCTGATCACTACAGTCTCATCCACATCCTTCATCCAACTTAATCTACCCACTCATCAATCACACCAAACAATCTGCCACTGCCCTTCCGTTATACTTTCCTCTAAAATCACCACTATTGGGAACACCCTGATACCTCACTTACTGCCTCTCTTCTCCTTTTTATCTATTTACTGCTCTCGCTCCCTTCACTGCTTTTTTCACCTAGCATTTCTCAAATCAGCTGATCCATCAAGCACACCATCTGACCCCTTCATGGTCATTAATATTATATACCTTTGGATATATTTCTCTGCTGAAACTCTATTAAATCTCTCTTGCTTAACTAATACCTACCCATCGCTTCAAACCTGCTACCATATCATCCCTACTGAAAATCTTACTGCTGACGCTTCACCGTCTCAAATTATTGTTTGTTTTTAAGATACTAGAAGGCCTAATTGACTCACTACATATGTCTCATCTAACAACGTACTCCTTCGGTTAGCCTTGCTTCACTCCCCTTCAATCATTTAAAACAGCACCCTCCCAAGTCTTTACAGCTAATAGTTCTGTTCACAAAACACCAATCATATGTCCTGGTCTTCTGTATCTGCTTGCAGCACTCAACACTTTAGTTCACCAACACTTAGACTGGACAGTGAACCAACTAGCCTACCATAGGCACCAACCTCAGAAAGCATACCAGATGTTTTAAACAGAAGTAAAATAATATTGTGTGCAAACTTCAAAAATGCCCTCAGTCCAAAGGCACCACCCTTATCCCTCAGTGTCAATCATATATGTAAACTTATATTAAAGTTGCACCACATTCCAAATTATGTGCAATCAACTTAATTTGCATCCAGTCCGTTTCAGCAAGGTGATTGAAATGTCTTCTTTATTTCTTTATTTTCTTTCTTTTTAAATAGGCCACATCCAACGCGTTTCGTTCTGCAAACACAACTTCTTCAGGGCATTTGTAAATTCCAAAATGTCATTAGATAGATGAGGATTTAAGTGTCACTCCTTGGTTAACTTTTAGAAATATGCTCCTTGCATGTTGACCTTATCGTCTTCATGCACAGATCAAGGTTGATATAATAGTCACTCAAAATTCTCCAGGGCATATATGCGTCAAACCCAGCACATGTCATACCTTGCGAGGGAGTCTATACGCCCAACTCGACTTCTCGGCGTTTTGCAATTCCCACCCATTCAGCAGGTCAACATGCAAGGAGCTTCCTGTCTGTGTGGCGAGTGTCCTTCCACTGGCCATGCGCTTCCCAAGGTACCTATTTTTACTTTTTTCCTAACACTCCATATGAGTGCATGTGTTTGTAGTCAGTCTCTCCTTTTCTTGTTGGCCCCATCTTCTTGCACTGCATTGCTGGTTGACCTCCTCCCTCACTGCTCTCTGCCTCCTTCCGCATCGCTTTTTGCCTCCTTCTGTGTCACTCTTTGCATTCCAGGCGCTAAACTACAGGCTGAGGAGGGGCAATCATGTCCCTGGGGACTTGCAGCGGGAAACAATAGTGATGATTCACAAGAAGGGCTAGCCGGTAAAGGACTGTGCCTCATATACACTAATCACGTTCTTAAATGTGGAAACCAAGATATTCACCAAAGTACTTCCCACTCACTTAATTCAAATACTAGATACACTTGTGCCCCAAACTACGTAGGCTTGCAGGATGCCTATAACGTAGTGGCCAGATAGAAAAGCCAGAGGGTCCTCTTGTTCAATGCCAGGAAGGCATTTGACTCTATGAAGTGATCCGACCTATTGGCAATTCTGGGCAAGATGGGTTTCGACCAATGTTTTTGGTGTGGGTCATACTGCTTTACACTGCTGCCACAGCCAGGTCAAACTGAACAGGGTGTGTTCAGACGAGTTCGGCCTGGGAAGGATCACCCGTAAAGGAAGCCCACTGTCCCTCTTACTTTTGTGTACCGGCAATAGAACCCCTGGTGGAATGGAACAGAAAAGATACACTCCTGAGTAGAGTCAGATGGGACACGGGGTGGGAAGTAGTTGTGTTGCTTTACGTGTATGTCCACCTCTATTTTGTGACATAGATCACTCTTTTCCAAGGGCGTTGGAGATTTGAGTGAAGTTTGGATCCTATTCTGGGCGCCGCATCACATGGTGCATATATGTGGTGTTCCCACTCTCCAGAAAGGCCCCCGGAAGGGCCTGGCACTACCCACTTTGTTGGGAGGTGAGGAGTAGTGGAAATCTTCATAACAAAAGATGTTAAAGTTTTTGTGACAGAAAATCATAACAAAATCCTGGAGGCTACTTCGGTAGCCATGGGATTTTTTTTTTTTTTTTTTTTTTATAGTGATTTATATAGCGCACGGCTGCCTCAGCAAAGGGGCGTCCCGGCGCTGCGGAAGGACAGAGTACAGTGAGGTGGAGACGCTAGGGAGGGAACTATTGTTGAAAGAGGTGTGTTTTGATAGCCTTTCTGAAGACTAGGAGATCCTGAATCCCGCGGATAACTTCAGGGAGACTGTTCCATAGCTTGGCCGCTAGGAAACTGAAAGAGCGGCCGCCCACTCTAGCCAGTCTGGTGCGGGGGACGATCGCAAGATGCTGCCCCTCTGACCGGAGTACTCTCCTAGGGATGTACTTTGATATAGGAGAGGCCTCACTCTATCCCAAAACTTTGCTACACGCTGGTCCTGGAGAGTTTTTCTGCTCCGATGGCAAGGGACCTGCTGTGGCATAAAGGGTACTGAGGATAGCTATGACTATTTTGACTAAGAAGCCCCTTGAAAGGAATCGTCGCCCTCCCAGACTTGGTGCTCTACTCCTGGGCAGCACAACTGTAAGTGATACATTATTGGTCCTTCTAGGTGCAGCAAGAACTCTCTCTGTTAAATGAGTAATGAACCTAGAGGGCTATTTTAGATGCCTGTATGGCCGGAAAGGCATTACCACGCTGCCTGCTACAACGACAACTGTGATCGGCATATGACATTGGGCGACCCGGGAGACAGGCTGCGTGGGCAAGTTATCTCTGTAAATCCTCCTCTAGGAATTTGCCATCCAGGAAAGGGCTACGGGGAAAAGAGGACCAATAAAATGGGACCTGCTGGGCATTTCCCAGCTGGAGGTCATGTGGCGGGAAGACAGACTGATTCCGTTTACCGAGCTGCAAGGGGAATGCGAATTAACAGGGAGCGAGTACCTCAGATATCAACAACTATCACATTTGCTGCAGAGGCACGCTGACCTTCTCACGGATGTCCCAGATGATTCACCACTGGAGTATAGGATGCTGTGATCCCCTCTGACCCAGCATTCAGTGTCCCAAATATACTCAACATTTCTGGACAACAATCTCCCCCCCCCCCCCGCAGAACAGCGTCCGCGACAAATGGGAAAGAGACCCTGGATGTCTAGAAGATAACAATACCACTCAAAAGGAGGGGCCCCTGAAATTGGATATAGGTAGAGACGCAGGGGAAAGAAACACATACTACTAGTACAGAGATTCTCTACCCGTATTAATCAAAAACCGCGATATGTCGCATATGGATAAACTCCCAAGAAGCTGGCCTATAGACAAAGGCATGCAACAGTCATGAATTCAAAGCATATCAAAATGTATTAATAATCGATTCACATAGTGTTGTTATAAATAGTCAATAAACAAACAAATAAATAACATTTCAACAACCCATTCATTCAACCATTCATACCAACAAACTCAAAACCACACATTCTCATCCGTCCTGAAACTCCTACTAACAGTGATAAGAGCAATCCATGAAAAAGTGGACCACAATTATCTGAGGCAGTAGTTACATGAATAACACAATTTTTATATATAGAGATCTTTTTTATATAATAACGTGTGTCCTCACATTGATGTTCAAAATTAGACAATATACATGAACAGATGTAAGAAATAGGTTCAACGTGGTCCACAAAGGGTTTTGTACACAATACCGACGCGCGTAAGACCTAGAATCAACCAAGCTTTAAAAGTTAAATAGACTCCATATGCGTGACAAGTTGGAAAAAACACATAAGATATATAACTACCTGGACTTAAAGCCAGAGAAACTGATTAACGCTGATGGCAAATTTGATCTATAGAGGGCAGATAAGCAGTTCAAGAGGAACCTAATAATGGAAAAATTCACACATCTGTAGTATGGTTAGTCTTACAAACGCATAACTTAATGGCAACTAGCGAGGAAAAGAGGCAATGCGAGTTCTTACCGCTGTACTCTAGCAAGACTCATTATGAAACGGCAGCCAACAATATTCCAAGCAAATAACATCAAGTGGAAAAGATGCAAGGTGACAAATGTCTTCCCCCGTCGGCACTTCCGAACAAACCTCCCGGGTGTTGGGACTGCTTCTCTTGCTTAATGTATCGATTTGTTCCTACCCAAAAATGTAGCCGGATACTATGATTGTTTGTTTTACCATATGCTGTATCTATTTGTTCCCTATTTGGCTCTCTTCCCCCTTTGTCCTTGTATCCCACCTGTTATTACTGTAGAGTGCTCGGATGTATCACTTTGTTTGCACTAAGTTGGCAGGGTATGCTCAGATGTGGGTCCCTTGCTCACTGTGCCACTGGATTCAAGATAGCCTGGCTGATGAGGATTATGAATCCGAAACCGGTTCCAGGCTGCTTGTTTCCGGTCCAGGGAAGACATGGCTTGGCAGTTCAGGCTAGACTGTTCCTATGAGGTACAGGGTCAGACTGATTTGCATATGGCCATGTCTGAACTGGGGTGGTAGAGTGAGCTAAAGAATGGTGATGGATTAAACCCAGATCAGTTGACTGGGGGTGAGTTTTTGATTTACTCAAACGCTCCTTCCATCACCCCCTTTTGTATCGCTTTGTTCGCCGTAAGTTGGCAGGGTATGCTCAGACGTGAGTCCCTTGCTCACTTGGCCACTGGATTCAAGATAGCCTGGCTGATGAGGATTATGAATCCGAAACGGGTCCCAGGATGCTTGTTTCCGGTCCAGGAAAGACATGGCTTGGCAGTTCGGGCTGAACTGTTCCCCTGAGGTACAGGGTCAGACTGATTTGCATATAGCCTTGTCTGAACTGGGGTGGCGGAGTGAGCTAAAGAATGGTGATGGATTAAACCCAGATCAGTTGACTGGGGGTGAGTGTTTGATTTGCTCAAACGCTCTGTCCATCATCCCCTTTTGTATCGCTTTGAACGCTCGGATACCCTCATGGGTCTGGTTTGCGCTATATAAAACACTACATAAATATAAATAAATAAGAATTAATCTTTTCTGATGACTGAAAAAAGGAAAACAGAACGATGATATTTTGAACCAATGCACGTTTCACAACCGCAACTTTTCCATAGCAGCTAAAACATAAAAGAGAAGGCGTGGCGCTACAAGTGGAGAATTCAAACAATGCGCTGCGATAATCATGGTTTTTACCTTCAAGGCAAATCTTTTATGCTGGAAAAAGAGCTCACACATTAGGGCTCATCATAAAAGTGCACGTTTTTCATGTTGGCACAGGGGGCTAAGTTTAGCAGGGCATTCTGCTAGCAGGCAGATTATCCCGCATAATGCGGGTCTTAGAAACCAAATTAGGCAGGGATTTCATAGAATTCCATGTAGGGCGTCACAGTTCAATATAGAGCGTCATGGTTGGAAATGGGTTCACTGCCTAGGGCTCGTCAGTAAAGTGCACATTCCGCACATTGACACAGCAGGCTAAATAAAGCAGACAATTCTGCTAGCAGGCAGGTAATTCCCCATAACGCAGTTTTTGAAAAAAGAAATGGAAACAAAATAGTCATGAAGTTCTATATGACGCATAATCAAGAGGAATGAGGCAGTAATACAGCCAGGCTAAAAATAATCAATCAAAAAAATCAAAAAAGAAATAAAAATTATAAACACAGTGAAGGGGCAAGGAATTAATTTAGAAAATCTAAAGGAGCACGAAGCGTAAAAATGGGAGGAAAGATTACAGGAACATGGCCCCTAGATAAAAAACAGAATAGTAACAGCACATATCTATGCATGTGTGGGTGGAGCCCCACTCCACAGGTACTAAGTCAAGCAGGTAATGGCATTCTCCCAGGGGAGATTTTCATTGAGTCCCCTCTCTTTTGTATAAATCCAAAAATACCGCTCTCTCCTTGCGTCTCACATTGACATCAGACACATTGGGAGCAGGAATCTTCTCCAATATGGTCCAGCGACTCAGTGTGTTGGGCCTCAATCCAGTGTTTCACCAGGGTTGCAGCATCTTTGCCTAACCTTTTTTTGGATTTGTGTTCACCCATACAGAGTCTGCATTCCCTGCCCGTTCCTCCAATATAAGCTAGGTTGCAGGGACTAGAAGATGGTGACTTAGATTCAGCATGCTGCTAGCGAGAGAGGTGGCTATACGTGCCGGTTTCAAACTCATTCAGCTAACATTACCTCACAGGCCATACATTACAAGGACCCGGCTGTACTGTATTGGGCGAATTAACAATGACCCTTATATAGAGGGTTCCGACAGAAGAGTACCCTGCTCTTCATGCTCTGGAACAGCCACAGGATTCAGGGTTTCAGGAGGGTGGAGGGTGGCCGGATTTCAGAGGTCCTACAATTCACCCTGGAACTCACACCACAGCTGGTGACTTTGGGAATTTGGAAGGGAAGATACAATAGATCGTTACAGGCTTTTGGTCTGCAATGATGCACTGATGGTAGCCTGCCGAGATGTGATCTGATACTGTAGGCAGGACAGGATTCAGTCTTTGTATTACAGAAACAACAGTTTGAACGAGGGTCTAAGGGCATGTTTAATGACCAACAAATAGACACGGGCCCCAACAGATTCACTATAATAACAAAAAATGTCTATGGGTCAGAAGGGCTCAACTATACAATCTGTCCAGGACACAACTAATAATAAAACCTAATAGTGATGAAAGAGATGAGTGCACCAATCTGTAGTAAAGGCGCAGCATGATGTCTCCATGGTGTAAAAAAGTACCCATCAGTTCCCGCTCGGTAACGCCCTTGTCATCATATGGGTTCTCCTTATACCCAGGAAAATACGCTGTCAACCACCAGATGTTATTGTGGCTGCCGCCCAACCATTGAGAATCGTATGTACTAGTGGGAAGTACCAGAGTAAGTGTGTAAAGGGGTAGCTGATTTGCAGTGCATAAGTGTGTGAAAGTGAAAAAGTGAGGTATATAAAATTGGAGAGAAGAGAGTAGAAAGGGGATTTTGATGGTATCTCTCAAATCTTCCAAACTTTAAAAACAGTGTGAATTCTAAAAAGATTTAACAAAATATCTGCTTCTAAAGATTAAAGGTCAACATGTTTCAGCATGTGTGGACACTATTTAGCCACTGCTTTCTTCAGGACCATACATTCGCTACTGCAAAATTCATGAAAATATTAAAATTAAACCATATCACCTGTTGGTTCCATGTCTTATTAATTATCCTCCAAAGAACTATTTGGTAGGAGGATAATGCATCACCCCACCTGGCTGCAGCTCTGGTAAGTGGAGCACCACTCTGTCTGTCGGTTCTCCCTGGCGTCCCTCTGGGACAATCCCGCGAGTGGTGTGCGTGCGTCACAGGAGACGTGCTTGCCCGAAACCACGTGACGCCGAGTGGTGTGCGCGTGCCACAGGAGACATGCTTGCCCGAAACCATGTGACGTCATATTGGTGTCTATTGCTCGCACCAAGCGCGTAATAGACACCATTAGGCCGTGGGCGGAGCAATGCGCCCGCCTTTGGCCAAGTGCGTGCAGTCTTTTATAAAAAGACGCACGCAAAGGCCAATGGGGTAGCGCAAAAGGAAATGCACACGCACGAGCATGTGCGATTCCTAGGTCAGTGCTAAAACCCCGTTTTTCGATTACAAAATGCCTCGCGCTGCGCAGCACTGTTTCGCAGTGCAACACAGGTCGCGAGACCTAAAAAGGGGGCATGGGATGATGCGGCTTGTTACAGGCACAGGTCACTCCTTGATTCCACGGTCAAAATCATGGGGAAAGTTGTTTTGGCCAGTTTAACAAAGTGGCTTGACCAAACAAGTATAGTCTCCGATCTCCAATATGGTTTTAAGCAGGGGAAGGGCACTCTGGACCAATGCCTTAACCTGCATTTGGTGATAGGGAAGTATACAGTCGCAAAGCGCAGGGATCTCCATATGGCCTTTATGGATTTAACCCTGGCCTTTGACCTTATTACTAGGTCAAAGCTGTGGCTGATTCTTCAACATATAGGGCTAGATGCTGACCTGATTTCATTTCTGCCTGCCATCCACGTAAAGGGGTGCATATTGGCCCCCTTGCTGTTCACCCTTTATATTATTAAATTAGGAGATTCTCTGGCTTTCCGTTGTAAAGATATAGCTAGAGCCTGTACCAAAATTAATATTAATGCGACATCTACTCTGGATCTGCGACTGCTTAGACAATTTTTATATTGTCAACATATAAATTGTATATAAATAAAGAAGCACAATTAAAAACTTCGAAATGCTCCGTAAATGTGGAGAAACTTGAAATTGGAGGGTAAAATGAAAGTTGGTGTCCTCAGGTTGAATAGTTTGAGCTGTGTTAGTGCATCAAACAAAATAAAGTGTGGATGCAGAGTGGCCTCAATTAAATTTAGAAAAGCTACAACCCTCCCAATATAATGTAAACGTGGATTTTTAGGTCAGGATTTGGCAATGTTGTCCAACGAGGTACTCTAAAATAAGGCACAAAACAATACATAAAATGATGAAATCGTCAAACAAATGCACAAGTGATGATTAATGAAATTGCTTAATGTTATGTATTGTTTTGCAGTTCAGATCATTGAAATTGCTTAGACCCGGGTCCCCATATTCTATTGATAACTTATTGGGGGTTCTCCTGATTCCAATAATGATTCAGTGGGGTCTTTGGATTCCAGGTAATATAAAGTGGGGTCCCAGAGAAGTCAAAAGGTTAAGAACTACTGATCTGATGTCTTAAGAAATTGCACCTAACTAAAGGTAACTCAAGTCACAAACTAGCCAAGCACAAGGATGGTGAACGAAAGACGAAACATATCAAGTACCCAAGGAACTGTTCCCCTTAGGATAGGATAGGATAGGATAGAAATGTATAAAGCGCACTAATACCCGCAGGTGTCAAGGCGCTAGGATAACACAGGTGATGCCCAGTAAAAGGTGTCAACCAAAATAGGGTGGCATCATTGTACAACTTAGGTTTGAGATTGCAGGTCTAGAAAAGATGCCAGACGCTCCTCTAGGTAGCTGAACTGCTGGTTGGTTGTTTTTTGTTAAGGATACATGTGAGGAAAGCCCTAAGAATACATGGAATATTAGGGCAAGCCCTCCCCGTGTTAAACGTAACCTGGTAGATGTGCAACTGGAGGGTATTAAGGCTTTTTTCCCTTTGGTTTTACCACTATCGAACTTCTCAACTGCAGCACTTCTTCATCGTCCCAGAGACCACTGCGACCTGCCCTAAATTATTGTAGAAGCTTTATTAGCTGCGATTGAGGTAAACATGTTCAGCTTTGTTTTTTCACCTTAGCCAAAGGGAGAATTGCAGAGGAGACAGTATAATGGAAACCATGAGCTCTGTACACATGTGGGGTGCCATGCATAGCACACGCAAGGATATATGGAGGCATGTGCCACCCTATCTTCGCCTGCTGCCCCTCATACTTCTGTTGTTCCTGAATTTTCCTGCTACTTGTTCCCCTAAACCATTGGTGTTCATCGAAAGTGGCTCTTTCCCTTGATTGAACCAAAGACCTCTTTGGGGTTATTCAGTGCAACATTGTTGGTTTCAAACTTGGGGAGACTTCTATGTGCATAATGAGGAGAACAATGCATGCTTGGTACTAGGGCTGCAGAACATTGGCTACTCACATTCGGTCTACTCTGTTAGCTGGTATTCTCTCCAAAAGTGATCCTGTTGCATGTGAAATTTAAGAAATTATTATATCACCCAGGAGGATTTTCCTGTAAATGAATGAACAGAATATGATCCAAGGCATTGCTTATAAAATGAAAAGAATGGCCAACCTTCCATTAAAACATGCTGAGGAGCGAAGGGCTTCCCTCAGGTCGTCTGGCGGGTGGGGCTTTTAACTCTCCTTCCTTCACCATCACCCACTTGGTCTCGGTCACTTGGTCTTAATGGATCATGGGCTGAGTGCTCATGGACTGGGCTCTGATTCTGGGCCTCTGGGTGTTCCATACAGACTGACCACATGTAAGCACCTGTCTACTTTACCCTCGCAGTGGAGGTCTTTTGTGAAAGAGCAAGACACTTGAAGAATTTGCGTAATGTTTTATAGTTTTTACCACCTTAATGTGCAAAGAGACGTAACTGGAGGATATTGTTTCAAGCTTTGGTTCTCAAAGTGAAGTTATAACAATCTTTGCCTATGCCCACCATCACCCCCTCTACATGAAGGGTTTTATTGCTGAGAAAATAAAGATTAAAAGACAAAAGGGAAAGGTCCAGCTTCCCTCGATTATACCAGACCTACAGAAGAAAATGTATCAGGTCCAGCTTACCTCGATTATACCAGACCTACAGAAGAAAATGTATCAGGTCCAGCTTCCCTCGATTATACCAGACCTACAGAAGAAAATGTATCAGGTCCAGCTTCCCTCGATTATACCAGACCTACAGAAGAAAATGTATCAGGTCCAGCTTCCCTCGATTATACCAGACCTACAGAGGAAAATGTATCAGGTCCAGCTTACCTCGATTATACCAGACCTACAGAAGAAAATGTATCAGGTCCAGCTTCCCTCGATTATACCAGACCTACAGAAGAAAATGTATCAGGTCCAGCTTCCCTCGATTATACCAGACCTACAGAAGAAAATGTATCAGGTCCAGCTTCCCTCGATTATTCCAGACCTACAAAAGAAAATGTATCAGGTCCAGCTTCCCTCGATTATACCAGACCTACAGAAGAAAATGTATCAGGTCCAGCTTACCTCGATTATACCAGACCTACAGAAGAAAATGTATCAGGTCCAGCTTCCCTCGATTATACCAGACCTACAGAAGAAAATGTATCAGGTCCAGCTTCCCTCGATTATACCAGACCAACAAAAGAAAATGTATCAGGTTCAGCTTCCCTCGGTTATACCAGACCTACAGAAGAAAATGTATCAGGTCCAGCTTACCTCGATTATACCAGACCTACAAAAGAAAATGTATCAGGTCCAGCTTACCTCGGTTATACCAGACCTACAGAGGAAAATGTATCAGGTCCAGCTTCCCTCGATTATACCAGACCTACAGAAGAAAATGTATCAGGTCCAGCTTCCCTCGATTATACCAGACCTACAGAGGAAAATGTATCAGGTCCAGCTTACCTCGATTATACCAGACCTACAGAAGAAAATGTATCAGGTCCAGCTTACCTCGATTATACCAGACCTACAGAAGAAAATGTATCAGGTCCAGCTTCCCTCGATTATACCAGACCTACAGAAGAAAATGTATCAGGTCCAGCTTACCTCGATTATACCAGACCTACAGAAGAAAATGTATCAGGTCCAGCTTCCCTCGATTATACCAGACCTACAGAAGAAAATGTATCAGGTCCAGCTTCCCTCGATTATTCCAGACCTACAAAAGAAAATGTATCAGGTCCAGCTTCCCTCGATTATACCAGACCTACAGAAGAAAATGTATCAGGTCCAGCTTACCTCGATTATACCAGACCTACAGAAGAAAATGTATCAGGTCCAGCTTCCCTCGATTATACCAGACCTACAGAAGAAAATGTATCAGGTCCAGCTTCCCTCGATTATACCAGACCAACAAAAGAAAATGTATCAGGTTCAGCTTTCCTCGGTTATACCAGACCTACAGAAGAAAATGTATCAGGTCCAGCTTACCTCGATTATACCAGACCTACAAAAGAAAATGTATCAGGTCCAGCTTACCTCGGTTATACCAGACCTACAGAGGAAAATGTATCAGGTCCAGCTTCCCTCGATTATACCAGACCTACAGAAGAAAATGTATCAGGTCCAGCTTCCCTCGATTATACCAGACCTACAGAGGAAAATGTATCAGGTCCAGCTTACCTCGATTATACCAGACCTACAGAAGAAAATGTATCAGGTCCAGCTTACCTCGATTATACCAGACCTACAGAAGAAAATGTATCAGGTCCAGCTTACCTCGATTATACCAGACCTACAGAAGAAAATGTATCAGGTCCAGCTTCCCTCGATTATACCAGACCTACAGAAGAAAATGTATCAGGTCCAGCTTACCTCGATTATACCAGACCTACAGAAGAAAATGTATCAGGTCCAGCTTCCCTCGATTATACCAGACCTACAGAAGAAAATGTATCAGGTCCAGCTTACCTCGATTATACCAGACCTACAGAAGAAAATGTATCAGGTCCAGCTTCCCTCGATTATACCAGACCTACAGAAGAAAATGTATCAGGTCCAGCTTCCCTCGATTATTCCAGACCTACAAAAGAAAATGTATCAGGTCCAGCTTCCCTCGATTATACCAGACCTACAGAAGAAAATGTATCAGGTCCAGCTTACCTCGATTATACCAGACCTACAGAAGAAAATGTATCAGGTCCAGCTTCCCTCGATTATACCAGACCTACAGAAGAAAATGTATCAGGTCCAGCTTCCCTCGATTATACCAGACCAACAAAAGAAAATGTATCAGGTTCAGCTTCCCTCGGTTATACCAGACCTACAGAAGAAAATGTATCAGGTCCAGCTTACCTCGATTATACCAGACCTACAAAAGAAAATGTATCAGGTCCAGCTTACCTCGGTTATACCAGACCTACAGAGGAAAATGTATCAGGTCCAGCTTCCCTCGATTATACCAGACCTACAGAAGAAAATGTATCAGGTCCAGCTTCCCTCGATTATACCAGACCTACAGAGGAAAATGTATCAGGTCCAGCTTACCTCGATTATACCAGACCTACAGAAGAAAATGTATCAGGTCCAGCTTACCTCGATTATACCAGACCTACAGAAGAAAATGTATCAGGTCCAGCTTACCCAGACCACACTAGATATAGGGAAGAGTATGTATTACGACGAGGGAAAAGTAACAGGGGATATTTTAATTTGACCCTCTTTTTGCATTCTAATTAGATGTGATGGCGTACCGTCAGAAACATGAGGATGCATGGGGGAAACAATGAAAGTAAATAAACTGGACTCAAGTAGAATAAAAGTCCAGATGCTGTAGAAAAATTAATTTACAATGTAAATGTAGAATCTTTCATATCCTATAGCAAAATGATTCTTCCTTTCTAGATTATGGAAGTTGTTGGGAAAAATCTTGTTTCATATTAAGGTAAACATGGAATTCAATTAGCCAAGTGTCAAATGTTGGTGAGTTGCTGCCAGCTATTTCTGTACATCGATGGTATGAGCTATATTGCCATATTAAGAGCAGAGAAGTTGACTTTTAGTGAGTCCCCTGTTGTAGCATGCTGCCTGCATTACCAGTTGTTAGGTAAATAAGGTTGTCTAGCATCTGTGTCAGGGCACTGATCCAGAAAATGTAAGAATTGAACATTTTGCACCTAAATAGCTCAGGAAATAAAGTTTAAAGTCTGAACGTACCAGACTTGCTGGCTTGCTTCATGCAGTGCTTCAGTTATATTTTTCCTGGACAAGCGAATATTATAGGTGCACCATATGAACCCTTTTTTCTTAAAGTTTTTTTTAAAACTTTATACTTTTTCACCAAAATACAAACAAAGGTTCAGTTCTATCCTTTCCGGTACATACAGTATCATAAATTCAGTATGACCAAAGATCATCATCATAGACGGCAAGACATGTCAGAATAGGCATTGCCTCTCCGTAGGTCTGAGACAGGGTGAGGAGTCACAACATAATATATCAGCGAGCCATATTACAGATCATAGTCTAATTTGAGTTTGAGGGTCAAGCAGAATAAGTGTCCATTCCTACCACCATTGTCGTGTTGTAGTAAACTGGCAGATGTACTCAATCCGTTAGTTACATAGCATCATTGTATTGCATCACAATCCATATCCTCTCTTTATAGGATCATCTTAATAATAGAGAGCATTTACAGTGATAAAGCCTCAGCAATTTCATGTCCATCTGTCTCGGCGCTGTCTTGTGCCCCTGTGTTGCTTAAAAGGTATGCCTGAAGAGGGCCCCATACGTCCCTGGGCCTACTTGCGATTGGCAGTGTTTCAGCATATACTGCTTGTTGCTCTTGGCAATATGTGATATCAGTGAGCCAATCCTTAAACTTCAGCGCTCTGCCTCTCACCCACCGACATGCAACCCTGCGCTTTGCAAGCAGTAAAGCAATGTCCAGCAATTTCCTATGTTGGTTAGGTATGTGCAAGGTGTATCCCAATAGCATAATGAGTGGGTCTCTGTCAAACGTGTGTTCTATCATGGACTCTAGGGCCGTGTGCACTTGAGTCCAGTATTCCCATATTCCGGGGCAAACCCCGCTCCTTCTGCCTTACATCGGACACATCTATCATCATCCGACAAGCGAAATCGGAGTTTCATAACTGGTGTATAGTAGAACCTCTGTAAAAACGTATTATGGATTATTTTAAGCCGGCAACTAGCCGCAGTCTCCAGAGCCTCAACAGGGCCATGTATAAGACCAGCCAGGGGGAGTGGTCGTGCCACACAGTCTTCCACTGCCAACTGTGGCATGCACGGTGTTGGCGCCATCCAATCTAATGCTGTTGCCACAAAGTACATCAAATCAGTTCGGGGGATAGAACACTACTCTTATTTTAAGTTTAAAATGGTTTTATCAGAATTATTTTCTTCCCATCCAAAGTATTTGATTTGGGATTAGAGTGCACATTGCACTTTATTTAACTTTTGCTGCTAAATTGTTCATTGTCAACTCGTCTTACTACAGTTGAATTAAGTATGTATATGAGCTTTGGCTAGTCTCTTTTCCTCACTGGTTCTGTGTTTTTATCGTCTTTCTTAAAGCAGATTGTAAATTGAATTTGCTCTCTGCTGTTTGTAATGGTTTTAATTAATCAACAAAATAAACTTTACTTTACTTTACTTTACACTTCTTGGGTGATACAATGTGATGTGTGCAGAGAGAGTGAGAAGAGGCTCAAGACTGTTTGCCAAGTCTCCCCGTGTCACATCGAGGATCCTGGCGTTCTGTGGAGTTCAGTTTGAATGGATTTCATTGGGCCCATGCATGGCGTGGAGGAGAGTTTGAGAAATGCTTTGGTGTTAGTTGATGTTTTTTCCAAGTGGCTCATTGTCAAATTCATGTCTGGCATAATTACAAAGAGCACCATTGAACAATTGAGAACAATTTTTCATGAAGGGAGTCTTCCTCATACTCTGATCATGGATAATGGTACCCAGCTAGTTTCACATGAAATGAAGGATTTTTTGGCTAAGTGTGGTATTGTCCATCATCGCACGGTGCTCTATAATCCTCAAGCCAATGGCATTGCGGAGCGTGCCAATAGGATGCTGAAAGGGACCATAGCCATGGCTGTTCAGAGTGGCAAGGATGTGGGTGTGATGGTCGTTGAGATGGTTTGGGCTCATCGCACCACTGTGAATTCTGTCACTAGTGTCACACCGTTTGAAAGGATGCGTGGAAGAAAACCTGGTACCAAACTCCTTCCATCTTGGTTGGTATCTCCCAAGCCGGAAATCTTCCAGGTAGCAAAAGACAAACTCAACCTTGGTGGTGTGCGTGTGGGGTATTAGGTCAAAGTGCGGCATGGAAGGCCTGGCATAGGGTTATCTAAGTTTTGGGGCCCCTTTAGGGTCAAGCAGGTGTACAATGGTAACAAATGGAACAAAAGCAAGATTGCTTCGTATCGCAGGGGTGTCGAAATGAATCCTGTCACACATGAACCTGCCACTGTTAATTCTGATGTTCATCTAAATGGTTTTATGTTGATGAGTGCAGAAATGTCTTCTGGTTCTGAGATTAGAAGAAAGGGGGGTTCGGGGGATGCCTCTTGTTCCTTTTCCTCTGATCTCCGGTCTGATGGGGATGTGGTGTTTCCCGATCCCTTTGATTGAGGAGAGCTCTTTGTTATTTGGAGGACTTTGTTCAGACCTGATTTCTACATCTTTCTTTCTCTTTCTGTTGTGGTTTTTTTCTCTTCCTTTTGTTTTCTTTGACTTTTGGGTAGAAGGGAGGGGGATGTGTTGTAATGTTGCACTTGCCTTTAGCAGTGCTTCTATCCTTTTGTAGCTTTCCCCAGGGTTCTGTTTTACTGCCTACTGTGCGTGTGGGTTCTACCAACGACAGTTTGTGCTGTGGCTGGCGTTGAAAGGACCACGCTTCTGTGAGCTCTGTCTTTTACAAATAAAGACGTGTTTCTCTCAAACTGACTCCCGTGTCATTACCAGTTTCCCTAATGGAAGTGCCAGTATTATTGGCTGAAGTATGCCAGGAGGAGAACTCTGCTGCTGCTAGTTCCAGATCCTCGTGATCGGTCCAAATGCAGGTATTTAGGGCGTCAGACATGGTTTCTTTAGAAGCCACTTTCCAGTTTATTTTAAGCATTCTGTTGTTCCCACAATTAGGATCTTCCTGAGTATTAGTCCAGGAGAGAGAGAGGGGAACAGCATAATGGTCCAACCAGATTTGGGGTGGCGCCTCAAGAACCTTAAGGCAATCGTCATTGGACAAGATGCCATCCAATGTGTGGCCAGCTATGTGCGTAGGTGCAGTGACTAGTTGTGGTAGTCCACAGCATGTCATTAGTAACCCCAAAAGCAAGAGAGTCAATCAATTCAATTAAAATAAGCTTTATTCGATTCTTAAAAAGAAACCATAAAAGCACAAAGAGAAAATACATCAGCATACATTTGTTTAGAAAAATCAATACTGTACAATAAATAGATAAAATCCAACAAAACTAGTGCACTTAGAAACATCATACTTTTCCTTGCGTCGAGAGATTTAGGAATAAAAGTTGCAGTGAAGAAACATATATCAGGTTCTCGCATTGTAAAAATCAACCTCATAGCAGCGCCCGTAGTATAAGGTACAATATTTTAAAAACAAGGGTTTTAAAAATGCAGTACGAAAGTTCAGATACAGCTCACATATGAGGAGAAAGTGCAAAGTGCTTTGTTTAGTATGGCCGTCACATGGGCACGGGGAAGCAGGATACTGTTTTACTCGCGGAAATGCTACCAAATGATGAACAAGCCCAAATCTCATTCTTGTGAGTACATATCGATGTGAAGATCTAGTTACCTGGGTCAAATAAGTTTGGAATCCCTCAAAAACTGAATAAGAATTGTAGAATTGCCAAGTTGTTAGCTGCCCTATGTTACTTAGATGCCTCTTTTTTCTGAGTAACAAAAACAAATTCCTCATTTCTGTTTTAGGCAGCTCGGCTACAACATTAGAATCATTCAAAATATTTAGTTTAAAAACTTCCTTAAAACTATGTACAATGTAATTGAGCCAGAAACCATGGTATATGTTTTGGTCTTATTAATCTGCAGCTTCCTCCTCGTGATAAAATCGGCACACTTGTCTATTAACCGCTGAAGGCCCATTAGTGCTCTGGATAAACGCACGGTGTCATCTGAATGAAGCAGTACTGGTACATCTTGGCCATCCGCCTGTGGTGCATCTGATTTAACTAATTTAAGTGCTGCGTCGACTTCATTAATAAAAAGTGTAAAGAGCAATGGAGCAAGAACGCAGCCTTGTCGATTGCTACATCTAACATTAAATTTAGGAGTGCATTCTCCCCTATGCCCATACCGTACAGATGTTGACAATCTTTCATAGAGCCTAGCCAAAAAATAAATTATAGACTCTGGGGCCCGAGTTCTAAAAGAGTTGTCCAAAGAATGGTAGAATCCACTAGATCGAACGCGCTGCTGAGGTCCGCAAAGCATAGAAAAAGGGACCCTTGCTTAGCACATGTGTATTTTCCAATTAATAAATCTAAATTAATACACGGTTCAAGGGTTCCTCGCCCTTTCCTGAAACCATATTGTGTCTTTGTTAAAATCCCATTATCCTCAGCCCATTCTTCTAGCCTAAGTAGAATCTTACTCATAATTTTAATGGAGGAATCTAGAAGGGAGATTAGCCGGTAATTTTTGGCATCAGATTTAACCCCCTTCTTAAAAATTGGGATGATGATTGACTCACCCCATGTAGGGGGAACTCCTTTGGTTAAAACAGTGTTAAAGGCTCTATTTAATAAAGGTCCCCATAAAGCAGGTACAGCTTTATAGACATCTATTGGAACCCCGTTCGGGCCCGGGGCCTTTCCTCCTTTGCTACTTTTGATACCTTGTTCCACCTCTTCTAAGGTTATATTTCACGGAACAATTGGTCAGGTACTGGAAAGATTTCCTGATTTAAAAATGCTAGAAAAATGGGCGGCCCATGCCTCACTGCTAACATGGGAAATAAATACAGGGACCACCTCGTCTTTTAAAAAGGGAGAATTGACTGTTTCCCAGAACAGTTGGCAATTTGATGTATCCGCGGCCTGAGCAAGTTTATCCCAAGCATCCTATTGTAACTCTCTCTTCCTCATTTTGAGTGTGGATTTATAATCCAATCTTAATTTCTTATAAGCATCAAATCCCTGGGTCAACTGGACAGTGCTTGTTTTAACTGGCTAAGTGAGTGGGTGCAGGCGTGGTTAAACCTGGGTAAATTTCTTGTTAGATGTCCTGTTTAAAATTAAGTCAATGGTATTATTATTTTTACAAACATTCGTTAAAATCAATGCAGGCTCACTTTTAACATCTGAATTCTCGCAAATCTCAACAAGACAATCGGTAACAATATTTTTTAGCACCCTGTCTGGATTCACCCCTTTCCATCTGATTTTTGTACCATTAGGTCTACACGGGGCGATATTTCCCACAGTTGTTAATACAATTACAGGTCGCTTTTCCCATACAGCTACTTTCATTATGATACAATTATGGTCACTAAGTAGGGATTCTTCGATCCTGGGGGTGGTACACAAGGGGATAATATTGGCAGATACCAATACATGGTCTATGACTGAATTTGCATTTCTACCTGCAAAAGTGGGGACCGATTTCCCCTTTCCATCTCTTGCACACTGCATAATGTTTAAATCAAAATACGCCATAAAGGTATTAAGTGTATCTCCATACAGATGCATACAGTCATCTCCGGAGTCGTTTCTGTACCCACAAACCCTTCTAGTAGACAGAGGACATACAGGTGTATTAAAATCACCAACCCAAATTATATCCAAATTAACATCCTCATCTGAGCCCAGTTTGCCAATAACATTCTCCGGTTCTGTATCGACTTTAAACCGTGTACAATCAAAGGGGTCATTATAGAAGTTAATTAAAAGAACATGCAGGCCATTGTTTTGGTGTAACCAAAGTACCTGTGAATGACACCCGATGTTTATACACCTTTTAACTTCTATAGGCAGATTGATTGACAGGAGAATTAAAAGACCCCTCTTTCTGGTCCTCCAGGCACTCCGCCATGGATAGCGTGAATGTATCAAGCTTAGTTTGATGTGACTGCCGTGATCCCTTGGCCGCCGCCATAGCGCTGTCTTTGTTACTGACTTCACGCAAGATCATCATGGGCTGCCTCGGGTCAGGCTGCAACTAGGATGTAGGTTGCAGATGTTTTTCACCTATGAGGATGGCTCCCCCTCTTCCACATGTGCCGTTCAAAAAGCTCTATGGGCCCCCGTGATACCAGGGGATATAGGACCAGTAGAGTGGACCCACTCCATAGACAGGCTCCAAGACGGGCATCAGCAGGGCAAAAGAAGGTGGTAAAAAATCACCAGGGCCAAAAACGACTGCTGCGTGGGAGACATCATGAATAAAAGCTCCCCTCAAACTCCACATCCAGTGCTGGTCAAGGGTCTCCAGTCAGGCACAGGCAGGCATCCTCTGGCACAGCATCACCCCACAAGTCCATGAGTCCAGCATAGCTGTTAGAATTGGGGGTCTCTGGTTGGCGCAAGTATTCACTTGTGACAAGCAGGGACCCTCTCCTCTAAGTCAGGGCGAAGGATGACCCCTGCGAATTACCCTTGCTCACCCTCTAGGTGCGTGGCGTGAGCAGCCAAGGCTATTCTTCAGGCGTTTCTGGGTTAAGCATTTGTAGTCACACACACAGTAAATACACCAATCCCCCCACAAATGGACACCAGGCTGTAGATATATAGAAATACGTTCCTTTTATGTAAAAATATATATCGATGCAGATAAGACTTATCACAAGACCAATAACGTTTTTACATGGCCACAAGATTGCAATTGGGCAAGTTTCTCTTAGTCACAGTTCAAAAATAAAAGGGTTTCTTGTTTTGTTCAATTCACATGTTTCTTCTTAGTCTCTGTTATGGTTACTACGGGATACTCCACTCAACAGTGCTCCCTTTTTGCTCTTTAGGGGCTCACGGCCCGTCTTTGGCCTGCTGAGCGCTTCTGTGCATTCAGCGCGGGTGAACTCGGGACACTCTATCACGGCTCAGACATCCGGCGTGAGCACCCGTATGCGGCGTACACTTCGGCCGGAGAGAAGAGGAGCGTACCGCTGTGAGACTCGGGCACTAGGCGCACAGGTGTCTCTTGAGCAGTGAAGTGCCCCGGTCACTCTCTCACCTGCGGTGCGCTTCCAACAGGGAGGGGGGTAACTGGGAGGGCCGGCGAACCAGGGTGGGAGCGCTCAGTCTACTCACGGTTGCCAGAGCGGAAGCGGCTGGTGCGAAAAGGGGAAATCAAACGTTGCGGGCCCCTAGCCCGGTGTGGATCTTTACGACGGCTTCGTTTCCTTCGGGGTGTGGACGACTCGTGCACGGGTGGTGCGACTCATTCAGTTCAGGGGTGCCGTTGGATCTTTGACGTCAGCGGGTGCGGGCACACAGGCAGGCGCGGCCCTCGAACCCCAGTACGACCGTACGGAGGTCTCCACAAAGGGGCGGCGCGGCCTGCAAATACTCTGGGACAATGAAGCGGGGACGGCAGGGCACGGTCCGTGCGGGCTGCGGGTTCCGGCGTAGATCAAGATCTCCAAAGGAATTCCGGCGGGAGGGGCGAGAGCAC
This sequence comes from Lissotriton vulgaris, assembly GCF_964263255.1. NCBI lineage: Eukaryota > Metazoa > Chordata > Amphibia > Caudata > Salamandridae > Lissotriton > Lissotriton vulgaris. The sequence goes on along the minus strand of NW_028254302.1, from coordinate 56,284 downwards.
TTCAGCGCACTCCTAATGACAGGGGGGGGCAGAGGAGCAGGCAGCCTAGCCCGGCAGAGAGCGACTCCGAACGGAGTGAGGCTCTCACGGGTGAAAAGGTAGGCAAGCTCCCGAGTGCCACAGCCCTAGGAGGGGGCGATGAGGGGCGCAGCCTTACTCCGGCGGGAGGCACACACAGCTCAAGGTTCAAAGACGAGCAAAGGCACCAAGAACCCACTAGTCCTTGGGTTCAGGTCAGGGGGCAAGCTCAGACAAGCCCTTGGAGAATGTTTCAAAGCACAAGTCAGCAAAATCTTTTCAAGTCTTTTCCTCTCCTTCCTCAGCAAGGCAATCAGCAGGCCAGGCCTTCCAGCATCTTCTTCTCCTTCTAGTTGGGCAGAGGTTCATTGTGGGAAACAGGATTCTAATTTACAAGGAGCAGGGCTCCTACTTTTATACAGCATTTTCTTTGTTCTTACAGGCCAGGGGGGCTTTTGCATAACTTCATTCAGTCTCTGAGCACTTTGTGGGGTGTACTCTGGCTTCCGCTTTCAGTGTGAGTGGCAGGTACAACAGGAGCTCCACAGGAGGTGGAGCCAGCATTGTGTGGACAGGGGTTACATTGTTACAAAGGTTAAACAGTTCTAAGAGCATGGCAACATAGTTACTTGTAAGGTCGAGAAAAACAATAAGCTCAAAATACGTAAGGGGAAAAGAAGGCAAGGTGAGAGATTCAGGGGGGTTGGAGTAGGGGAAGTATACAGATAAAGAAGGTGGGAAAGAGGAGGGGAAGGTGAGAGACATAGCCTAGGGAGAAGAGGGGAAGGGTGACAGGGACACAAACCGGTAGATGAGTCAAGGCAACGTCCAAAGTCCAGAAAGCTGTGATCCCAAGGGAAGTGGTATCCCTTCCCTATCTCTATTGCGAGTGGCCCCCTTTACGCAGTGGACTCTCTCAGAGAGGTCTCTGAGACTCCAAGGCCTACCAACTGGATCCTTCCCCAACAAGGGGAGAGGGAGTGCTTTGGCAAGGGGTGCCATACCATACCTCAAGTGTGAGTGGCTCCCTTTGCACAGTGGACTCACTCTGCAGGTTCGCTGAGACTCCAGAGTATATATATTGGATCTTTCCCCAACAAGGGGAGAAGGAGTGCTTAGTCAATAGGGCACAATGGACAGGGAATAAGCAGAGTGGCAGGCAAGGGGAGAGATTCAGGGGAGAGAGGATAGGGGCTAGGGAAGAGACAAATAAGGAGAGACGAAAAGAAGTCTGCCTAAAGACCGACTGGGTAGGTGACGACCAAGGAGGGAATCCAAGGCCCATCTCCTCTATAGCTAAACCAAGTAGCTCCATCGGGCATCAGACAAAATAGTTCAGTCTCAAAACATTAAGAGAGGAGGGAGGGAGAGACATAAATAGAGTGAGGATGCGGTAGAAGACAAAAGGAGAGACAACAGGAAGTGCAACAATGTGGTTCAACAATATACTAGAAGAAGATCAACAAGAAACATTAAATCAAACAATCATCAATACAATTAGGGGAGGAGTGAAAGGCGAGGGAAAGTAGTGGGGGGTAGGGGAGGAGAGGGAGTGTGGATAAGGGAAGAGACAACCATAGAGACGAAAGTGTGAGGGGCAGGCACATCAGACGCTCCACAGGAGGTGGAGCCAGCATTGTGTGGACAGGGGCAGCCAGGAGTACCTTGATGACAGTGCTTCGCCCTTCCTGGGCCAAGTGTCGGCTGAGTCATCAGTCGCTCCCCAGGGGGCGGAGCCAGCATTGTGGTGGCAGAGCACAGCCCCATTCAGAGTCCAGGGGCACTCCCACCCCCCACCAAGATATAATCCTGGAATTCACCACCTGTCATCCCCCAGCCCTGTCACTCACATATCCCAGACAGTCAGATACACATCCTAGCAGAGGCGGGCTGAAATGGTTAGGCAAGCAAAGGCTAGCTTTCTAAAAGTAGCATTTGCAAACACAGGATATTAAAATAAACTTTACTAAAATATGTATTTTATTATTCTGAGTTCAGGCATACTAAACTTGACTCTTTACCATGTTCCCTGAGCCTGCTGGGATTATAGGGTGTAATAATTCCAGCAGCCCATCTTGGCCTAAGAGAACAGGTAGCCTTACCATAGTGAAAAACGAATTTGGCTGTAATTCACTATTAGGACATGCCACGCACATCAGGGCTTGTCCTACCTTACACTTACAATGCACCCTGCCCTAGGGCCTACCATAGGGGTGACTAATATGAAGCAAAGGGAAGGTTTTGAGGCTGGCAAGTGTGTGCACTTGCCCAGCCAGCATGACAGTACCAGACTGCACGCAGGTTCTGCAATGGCAGACCCTAGACACATTTTAAAGGGCTGCTTCTGTGGGTGGCGCAACCAGCGCTGCAGGCCCACTAGCTGTATTGGCATTTACAAGCCCTGGCACCCCTGGTGCACTTTACTGGGGACTGACATAAATCCAATGAACCAATCATGGAAATCAATCACAGTTATACTTTACATTGGGAGAGCATATGCACTTTAGCACTGGACAGAGTCATTAAACCAACAAAAACAGGTCAGAGAGAATATTGGAGGAAGGCAAAAAGTTCAGGGATGACCCTGCCAAGAGGGCCAAGCCCAACACAACCCCATTCCAGCCAAAACGCAGGGTAGACCAATCACCACTGTGATGGGCTTCCCTGCTTTGGGCGATAGAACATGGACCTGACCCGCAACAGCAGGGGCACATTCCAGTTCTACGCCAATCTGAACCTATTTCAAATCCCCTGTCCATACTCTCAGGGTCCACCCAGCTAATCCATGGGGCACCCTTCTCTTCCTCTGTGGACACCACCTGTGCAGCCTCTAATCTTAACTTGCTCACAGGTGTGTCCCAACAGACAGTCATCAAATCACAGTGGCCACTGACAGTAGTCAGGGCTGAGACCCAGGCCTTATACCTCTCAGGGCTCTCAAACCTCTGTGGCATTAAGGAGCGGGGGCAGTAGCCCCAGGTGCTTGGCACCTTTTGTCCACTCTCCCTCCTGTCAGGTCATGTATGTCGTCCTGGCACTGACCCACCAGGCCCCAGGCCTGTACCTGGAGGCTGGAGCAAAGACTGGGGTGGGCTCTCCCACACCCGGTCCTCCTCCTTGGGGCTCTGTACCCTCCCACCTGGAGTGGTACCCCCTTCCAGAATTGTCAGGGCACCTGTGGCAGGTGACCTGCACAATTCGCCCACCAGTTCAGGGGTGCTATCCTGCAACTGGGGCACCAGGTCATAGGGGACACCCTGCACCTGGCCCTCTATCCTAGGGTCTAAACCCTCAAACTGCACCGGGGTCAGAGGCAAGGACTCCCTCCCTCTGCACCCCCTTCCAGTGTACGGCCCACTCCCCACTGGAGTGGTACCCCTCGAAGTGACATGGGTCAGGACACTGATTACAGTGCAGTGGTCCCACCCTCCAGGTCAGACAACACCTGAACCTGGCTCTCCAACTCAGGAACCCAACCCTGCAGTTGAATACTTGCCTGGTGTACCAGGACTTCCCGGGGAGCACGCATGCCCCCCCTGAGGGTGGCACACAGCTCATGTGCCGTGCGGTAGTCTGCCTGGCGCAGATCTTCCAACCCCTGTCCATCTGACAGTGCGGGAAGATCCCCCAGGACAGAAGTGGTGTCCCCCTGGTCATTCACTGGGGATGTAGCCCTTCCGGCTGGCCCCTGACCCACTGGTTCTTCCACTGGGAACTCTCCCCCTCTCGCCCCTCCATCTGGACCTCTGCACCCTCCCAACTGGAGCAGTACTGCCAGACACCAGAATTACTGGACCTCTGTTTACAGAGCCTCCACGTTCTCTAGCCACTGGGGGATCCCCCTCAGAGGGTGACTCATCCGGACAGCTTAGGCTCCCCACCTGGTGTTCCCTTAAAGAACCATCCAGGCTCTGAGACTGAGGTTGGGCACTACCAGGACAAAACCCATTCTCACTCCTTCCCCTTAAGGACAGGACATGAGGCCCTACACCCCTCTCACTACTATAGGACCTAGCTGGGCTACTCTGCGCCACTTCCACCACTCTGGGCTGGAAGATACCTGAGCCACTCCCCACAGGATCACACCCCAATGTCTCTCCAGAAACTCTGGAATCCACCACAAGGTCTGCCTCCAACGTGCGCTCCCTGGGGTCAGAGAACTCACTCTCAAACAGGTTTTGGCATAGCTCTGGAAAACTGGGTTTTAAAGTATGCTCTCCCACAATTGGATTACACAGCCCCCTAGCAGGGTTAACCAAACTATCCTTCACCTCTTAATCCAGTACCTCACACACATACTCGACTCCATTCTTCTGAGACTGGCCAGACAGTAGCGGACTGAGTCTGTCACACAACCCACCCTCTTCTGGGCGGTCTTTACACTCACCCACCAGGACCTCAACCATGGTGGAATCCCTCCCACCACTAGGACCATGAACTCCTACGCCAGCTACCCTATTCCCTTCAGGGATGCTGCGCACTACTGGAGCTCCCTCATGCCCTTGAACAGTTAACCCTCTCCAAGTCAGGTGCCATATCTCTAGGTGCGCGCACTATGCTGTCAGCACTAGATACCTGAATGTTGCTGCCACCAGCTGAGCTGGACTCCACCTCCGACTCAGCAAAGCTCAGTCTCTGAGCTACACATATCTCTTGTTGCTGGGCTGAAGCCCTCCTGGCTTCAAGCTCCAAATCAAGTTCCCTCATTTTCAAGAAGTGATCTCTTTGGTGTTTTTGCGCCTCCATTGCCAATTTTTGCTTTTCCAATTCTATTTGTGCAGCTAACTTTGCCATCTCCATTGCATGTGCCCGGTTTGCTGCCCTGTCTGCTAACTCCTCTAGCGACAGGCATCTGGTGGCTGTCTTTTCCATCCTCACTGAACCAGGCATGACGTTTTCAAAAACACATGGAGATCTCCCAGCAAAATTATAAAAACAATAAAAACTGTGGCTGAGTTATAGGTCTGCTCACACTATGTGGTGATCAGCAATTTTACTGTATGTCAACTACAAATGCAAATTCGCAAATCCTCACCGCTGCGTCCATTGTTAGAATTGGGGGTCTCTGGTTGGCGCAAGTATTCACTTGAGACAAGCAGGGAACCTCTCCTCTAAGACAGGGCGAAGGATGGCTGTTGGACCCGGCCCTTTAGGCAGGTTCACCCCGAGACTTTTTGCTTTTTCCTAGCCTGTTTCTGTGACCTGGTGTTGGTGATTTTAGGCCTCTGTGCACTTTTTCACTGTGGTACAGTGTAAAGTGCTTGAGCTCTCTGTGTATGTGTGGTGAGTGACCTGCCCTCCCATAGGAATGAATGGGGAATATGTATGCCCATGGTAGTTCCTGATGTGTGTGGGAGTGCAGGGGCGAGTTTGGTATGAGAGAACTCGTGAGACTGAATGCTGCGAAATGGTATATGCGGCATGATTGTGTCTAGTCTAGAAGTGCCACTTTTAGAAGTTGGCATATTTGTGTAATTTGTGTCTGGTGTGTGATTGGCTGGTGAGCCTGGGTCAGGAATGCCTGGGCCTGCTTGTGGATTGACTGTCTGGTTTGAGGGTGACAGGGGCTGGAGAGCCCAGGAGGTTGTCTGAGTCAGCCCATGGATGAAAGGCAGCATCTGCTGCCAGGGAAGTGGGAGGAGATGGCACCTGATAATGAAGGGCTGTGCCTGCCTGACAACAATGCTGGCTCCACCCCCGCTGGGCGACTGTCACCTCTGTCCCTGATACTGAAGGGACTTACCTATAACCAGTTCTAGCTGGTTCTCACACTGCCTGCACAAAGACTTCAAAGACTTTTCCCTGTATAAGAAGGGGCTGTGTCCCCTTCCAAAATGTTCTTGTTTCTGACTTGAATCTACCAGGGGCGGGCACTGCCCAGCCCCTGGATGCCTGGGGGACCCCTGGGGGAACCCTCTGCCTTGCCTGGGCTGGGGGGGGACTTTGATAGACTTTTTCCTGGATGCTGGAAGATTTCCCTGCTGGGGGCTATGCTGCTCCCTCTTTCATTCCTGAACTACTGAGGAGATCGTGTGATGTTTGCCCCGACGCCTGTTTTCACTTGCCAGGTGTGGAGGAATATCGTTGTGCTCATCGGCACAAAATCAGGAGTGAGAGGAGGCCTGTGGTGCTTTCCTGCGTGTAGCAACACCCCCGATGAACGACTGGCTTGAAATGCCTCAACTACGGCCCGGGACCTTGGAAACCATCAGCCCATGATTCACCGCCGCGGCCCGGGGGCCTGAGAGAGCCCTGCAGCTGTTTCCCCGCTCCGCAAAGCAGCGGAGAAAGAAACGAAGGGGCCGCGACCTGATTGGTCGATCGCTATCCAGAGCCGTGCCCTGATTTGCCGCTTGGTCGCCTAAGCTGCCTGGTGAAGGAGGGCCTGCCCCGGGAGCCGCGCTGCCACTGGCTGACTCCCGGGTAAAGAAGGAGATCTTCCGCGAAGGCCGCGACGTGATTGGGCCAGGCAAGGAGAAGCTGTGTCATCGGCCTGGAGGCTCGCCTACCGAGTCGCACAGTGATTGGTTCCTGTAATCGGGACCTCTGGGGACACCGCTGAAGCCGGGGAAGATTGACCCGACCTCGCCGAGGGAGCGCCATGAGTACCCCCCTGCCCCTGGCCTGAGTCCCTGATCGAAGCGCCGTGCTTGCTCCCCGCCGCTCCCTGGAAGTGCTGAGAGCAGGCGGAGAGCAGCCGGGACCAGCCGGGGCGGGGTGTGAGAAAGCTCTGATCAGCACGATGGTGCCCATAGATTGCTCGGGGAGGCGCGCTCGCAGCGCTTGAGCTCATTGATTCGGAGGGCTCATCAGTGAAGGAATCACATGCTGGCATTGTTTTTACTCCTTGTTTTAGAGTCCTGAGAGGGCTCTGGGGGCCATAGTGAGTTTAGAGTCCCCCGTGGGGGACTCCAACGCTGCCGCATTTCTTTGCTTGGAGCCCAGAGAGGCTCTAGAGGGCACAGTTGGTTTCTGAGCCTGAGGGCTCCATGGGGCATATTTGTTTCAGAGCCTATGTGGCTCCAACGTTTGCGACATGTGTGGTGTTTTTAGAGCCTGTGTGGCTCCCACAGTGGGTGCAGTTTGCGCCCTAGGGTCAGTGAGGACCCTGTCGTAGTTTCTTTGTCTCCAGCTGCCCAGCAATTATTGGGCAGCTGCACCGGTTAGGCGCAAGATGGAGAGCGAGTCGCTGAGAGGGACAGAGATGGCACAGAGGTGCCCGGCCAGTCACAGCTGCGCAGCACTTAGTGCCAGCTGCAGCGTTTAGGCCCTTGTGATTGTTCTCAGGTGCCTAGCAAGTAGTGGGCACCTGCAACGTTTAGGTTTTGCACCAGTGGCGCACCCTGGACTGGCGCTGCATGACAACACGCCCTGACATTTGGACACAGGGCATCTGAGCCCCTACAAGGCCAGTTGGCCTAGGGACTGCCACAGGTGGTGGCTTATGTAAGTTGCTCAATTGTATGGTTATTGCACCTCTGAATGTGTTTTCTTGCATCATGTGTTATTCCTGTTATTCCTGCATGTTTTTAGGCATCATGTGATTTTTGCGCTATTGTATTGTTCTGGCACCTCTGAATGTTTTTAGGCATCATGTGTCTTCCTTTCTTTCCCTGCGCTGCACCTCTGAATGTTTTAGGCATCATGTGTCTTCTTGTGCTGCACCTCTGAATGTGTTTTATTGCATCATGTGCTTTGTTCTTAACACCTCTGATTGTGTAGTTTTATGCATCATGTGTTTCTCTTTACTATTCCTCTGAATGTATATTTATGCATCATGGGTAATGTGTTCTTTCCTAGACCCCTAAATACTGTGTGATACTTAGGTGGTTGTTCTTTTTAGTAGAGGTGGTCCTAGTAAGGTCCTGGTTCCCTGCGTGACATTCTCCTAAGGTGTTTAGGGTTGCGTAGGTGGTACTTACCTGTTACCAGTAGATACTGGATGTGATTTATAACTGTTACTTTGTGCTACAGTGATTTTATATTCTTTTATTCTAATTTCTGACAGTATTTCATTTCTACTAAGTGCTGATTATGACAGTGGCCCATGTGGCCCTGTCTTGTGAATAATCCCTTGTGAATATTGCCCGTGCCAGTTGGCACAATGTACATGTGTGATTCTATCTGATATGTCTTGACAATACAGAAGTTATTTTTACATAACCTTGTGTGGAGTGCCTTTTTGTGGTGTGCCTCGGATGTTGTTGCTGTTGTGTGCTGGCGCAAATGCTTTACACATTGCCCCAGATTTTAGCCTTACTGCTTGTGCCAAGCTACCAAGGGGGTGAGCAGGGGTTATCTTGGCGTGTGACTTCCTTGCCCTGACTAGAATGGTGGTTTCTGCCTGGCTTTGGTGTCAGCCTTAGCCTACCAGAAATAGCCAGTTCTAACAATGACCCCTTGGAATTACCCTTGCTCGCCATCTAGGTGCATGGCGTGAGCAGCCAAGGCTATTCTTCAGGCGTTTCTGGGTTAAGCATTTGTAGTCACACACACAGTAAATACACCAATCCCCCCACAAATGGACACTAGGCTGTAGATATATAAAAATACGTTCCTTTTATGTAAAAATATATATATATATGCTGATCAGACTTATCACAAGACTAATAACGTTTTTATATGGCCACAAGATTGCAATTTGGCAAGCTTCTCTTAGTCACAGTTCAAAAATAAAAGGGTTTCTTGTTTTGTTCAATTCACATGTTTCTTCTTAGTCTCTGTTACTGTTACTACGTGATACTCCACTCAACAGTGCTCCCTTTTTGCTCTACGCCGGTCTTTGGCCTGCTGAGCGCTTCGCAGCGCTTCCGTGCATTCAGCGCGGGTGAACTCGGGACACTCTATCACGCATCCGGCGTGAGCACCTGTACGCGGCATAAACTTCGGCTGGAGAGAAGAGGAGCGTACCGTTGTGAGACTCGGGCACGGGGCGCACAGGTCTCTCTTGAGCAGTGAAGTGCCCTGGTCACTCTCTCACCTGCAGTGCGCTTCCAGCAGGTAGGCGGGTAACTGGGAGGGCCAGCGTACTAGGGTGGGAGCGCTCAGTCTACTCATGGTTGTCGAAGCGGAAGCGGCTGGTGCGAAAAAGGGAAATCAAACGTTGCGGGACCCTATCCCGGTGTGGACCTTCAGGGTGTGGATGAGTCGTGCACGGGTGGTGCGACGCGTTCAGTTCAGGGGTGCCGTTGGATCTTTGACGTCAGCGGGTGCGGGCACACAGGCAGAAGCGGCCCTCGACCCCCAGTACGACGGTACGGGGGTTTCCACAAAGGGGCGGCGCGGCCTGCAAATACTCTGGGACAATGAAGCAGGGACGGCAGGGCACGGTCCGTGCGGGATGCGGGTTCCGGCGTAGATCACGATCTCCAAAGGAATTCCGTCAGGAGGGGCGAGAGCCCTTCAGCGCGCTCCAAATGACAGGCGGAGGCAGAGGAGCAGGCAGCCTAGCCCGGGGGCAGAGAGCGACTCCGAACGGAGCGAGGCTCTCACGGGTGAAAAGGCAGGCAAGCTCCCGAGTGCCACAGCCCTAGGACGGGGCGATGAGGGGCGCAGTCCTACTACGGTTGGAGGCACACACGGCTCGAGGTTCAAAGACGAGCAAAGGCACCAAGATCCCATTAGTCCTGGGGTTCAGGTCAGGGGGCAAGCTCAGACAAGCCCTTGGAGAATGTTTCAAAGCACAAGTCAGCAAAGTCTTTTCAAGTCTTTTCATCTCCTTCCTCAGCAAGGCAATCAGCAGGCCAGTCCTTCCAGCGTCTTCTTTTCCTTCTAGTTGGGCAGAGGTTTGTTGTGGGAAACCGGATTCTAATTTACAAGGAGCAGGGCTCCTACTTTTATACAGCATTTTCTTTGTTCTTACATGCCATGGGGGCCTTTGCATAACTTCATTCAGTCTCTGAGCACTTTGTGGGGTGTACTCTGGCTTCTTATTTATTTTATTTTAAAAGTTTTATATAGCGCTGGCTAGACCTGGAGGTATCAGAAGGCTTTACATGAGAATCAGATCAAAGTTACAGGTTACATTGTTACAAAGGTTAAACAGTTCTAAGAGCATGGCAACATAGTTACTTGTAAGGTCGAGAAAAACAATAAGCTCAAAATACGTAAGGGGAAAAGAAGGCAAGGTGAGAGATTCAGGGGGGTTGGAGTAGGGGAAGTATACAGATAAAGAAGGTGGGAAAGAGGAGGGGAGGGTGAGAGACATAGCCTAGGGAGAAGAGGGGAAGGGTGACAGGGACACAAACCGGTAGATGAGTCAAGGCAACGTCCAAAGTCCAGAAAGCTGTGATCCCAAGGGAAGTGGTATCCCTTCCCTATCTCTATTGCGAGTGGCCCCCTTTACGCAGTGGACTCTCTCAGAGAGGTCTCTGAGACTCCAAGGCCTACCAACTGGATCCTTCCCCAACAAGGGGAGAGGGAGTGCTTTGGCAAGGGGTGCCATACCATACCTCAAGTGTGAGTGGCTCCCTTTGCACAGTGGACTCACTCTGCAGGTTCGCTGAGACTCCAGAGTATATATATTGGATCTTTCCCCAACAAGGGGAGAAGGAGTGCTTAGTCAATAGGGCACAATGGACAGGGAATAAGCAGAGTGGCAGGCAAGGGGAGAGATTCAGGGGAGAGAGGATAGGGGCTAGGGAAGAGACAAATAAGGAGAGACGAAAAGAAGTCTGCCTAAAGACCGACTGGGTAGGTGACGACCAAGGAGGGAATCCAAGGCCCATCTCCTCTATAGCTAAACCAAGTAGCTCCATCGGGCATCAGACAAAATAGTTCAGTCTCAAAACATTAAGAGAGGAGGAAGGGAGAGACATAAATAGAGTGAGGATGCGGTAGAAGACGAAAGGAGAGACAACAGGAAGTGCAACAATGTGGTTCAACAATATACTAGAAGAAGATCAACAAGAAACATTAAATCAAACAATCATCAATACAATTAGGGGAGGAGTGAAAGGCGAGGGAAAGTAGTGGGGGGTAGGGGAGGAGAGGGAGTGTGGATAAGGGAAGAGACAACCATAGAGACGAAAGTGTGAGGGGCAGGCACATCAGACGCTCCACAGGAGGTGGAGCCAGCATTGTGTGGACAGGGGCAGCCAGGAGTACCTTGTTGACAGTGCTTCGCCCTTCCTGGGCCAGGTGTCGGCTGAGTCATCAGTCGCTCCCCATTGGGCGGAGCCAACATTGTGGTGGCAGAGCACAGCCCCATTCAGAGTCCAGGGGCACTCCCACCCCCACCAAGGTGTAATCCTCGCATTCACCACCTGTCATCCCCCAGCCCTGTCCCTCACATATCCCAGACAGTCAGATACACATCCTAGCAGAGGCGGGCTGAAATGGTTAGGCAAGCAAAGGCTAGCTTTCTAAAAGTAGCATTTGCAAACACAGGATATTAAAATAAACTTTACTAAAATATGTATTTATTATTCTGAGTTCAGGCATACTAAACTTGACTCTCAAACATGTTCCCTGAGCCTGCTGGGATTATAGGGTGTAATAATTCCAGCAGCCCATCTTGGCCTAAGAGAACAGGTAGCCTTACCATAGTGAAAAACGAATTTGGCTGTAATTCACTATTAGGACATGCCCCACACATCAGGAAATGTCCTACCTTACACTTACAATGCACCCTGCCCTAGGGCCTACCATATGGGTGACTAATATGAAGCAAAGGGAAGGTTTTGAGGCTGGCAAGTGTGTGCACTTGCCCAGCCAGCATGACAGTACCAGACTGCACGCAGGTTCTGCAATGGCAGACCCTAGACACATTTTAAAGGGATGCTTCTGTGGGTAGCGCATCCAGCGCTGCAGGCCCACTAGCAGTATTGGCATTTACAAGCCCTGGCACCCTTGGTGCACTTTACTGGGGACTGACAGTAAATCCAATGAACCAATCATGGAAATCAATCACAGTTACACTTTACATTGGGAGAGCATATGCACTTTAGCACTGGACAGCAGTGGTAAAGTGCCCAGAGTCATTAAACCAACAAAAACAGGTCAGAGAGAATATTGGAGGAAGGCAAAAAGTTCAGGGATGACCCTGCCAAGAGGGCCAAGTCCAACAATAGCACTTCACCAGCAATACAGCCTGCAAAAGCACCCATCACAGTGTGCCGACCTCGGGGAAGGACGATAAATAAGGCCTCCCACCAATTTCCTCAGAGGAAGTGCCAGCACCCTCTCTACTGTCACATGGAGGCAATTCAGGAGAATAGAGGGGAGGAGAGGTATATCAGGCCGCGTAGTGCGTAGGCCACGCTTGAAGAGTAATGGCGCTGCATTAGCCAGTAGCGGCCTCCTTGATCTGTACATCACAGTCTTCTCTGTCCCCGAGGTCCCCGGGGGCCCCCCGTATCCCCACCAGTCTCTATTGAGGGGTGGCTGCACAGAGAACGCCGCATGCGCCTCCCAGTCATGCCTGGTATGACGTCTCCTTAGGTCTTTCCGCAGCGCAGACTCACTCGAGGTTCCCGCTTCCTGGGCCTCTCTCCGCCGGCATTGTTTCTGTGCTAATTTTGCACGCCGAGTAGCTGCCGGAATACCGCTTCCTGCTCCGGGTGTCTCAGGGTCTCGGAGAGCACAGAGTACAACAATCCTGGGGTTGTTCAGGATATTTTAACAGATTTACTTTGGGTTTTTAAGCCGATGGGATGCAGAGCTCTGCTCGAGCGCCGCCATCTCAGTTGCCGCCCAGTGGTTTGCAAGGTATGGAAGACTGTATGGATTGGAGATTGCTGCGGGCAATTTAATTTTATTCAACAGTGTAAAAACGGCTAAGCAGACCACAAAAACAGCTAAACAAGCATTTGCAATGCAATAGGTCTCGCATTAGGAAAGTTTGAGCTATTAGTCTTGTAAATGACAATTATTTTATTTATGTGTTTTTTTGAAAATAGCTAAATTAATAGCTTTGTCATTTACAATTCCAATAGTTATAACTTTCGCAAATGTGACACCTATAGCATTTGTAATGCAACATGTTTTGTATTTACGTGACTTAGATGTATTGATATTACAAATAACAATGGCTTTTCATTTTTTAAAATAATTATTACTTAAATAAAAGTGATTGTAATTTATAATGGCAATAGCTTAAACTTTTGTAAATAACTTTTGTGAAGATTATGTTCAGTGTATTTTATTGTGACGAAAATCCAAGAACAGAAGTGAAATATTAACATCTTTTTGTGACATTTGTAATAAAGCTTGAAACATTGAGCGAACATATTTGAACCAGTGATGCTGTGGTGGTGCTGAGTGATGCTGTGGTTTCGTTGAGTGATGCTGTGGTTGCACTGAGTGATGCTGTTGTTGCGCTGAGTGATGCTGTTGTTGCGCTGAGTGATGCTGTGGTTGCGCTGAGTGATGCTGTGGTTGTGCTGAGTGATGCTGTGCTGGTGCTGAGTGGTGCTGTGGTGGTGCTGAGTGGTGCTGTGGTGGTGCTGAGAGATGCTGTGGTGGTGCTGAGTGGTGCTGTGGTGGTGCTGAGTGGTGCTGTGGTGTTGCTGTGGTGGTGCTGAGTGGTGCTGTGGTGGTGCTGAGGGATAATGTTGTGGTGCTGAGTGGTGCTGTGGTGGTGCTGAGTGGTGCTGTGGTGGTGCTGAGTGTTGCTGTGGTGGTGCTGAGTGGTGCTGTGGTGGTGCTGAGGGATAATGTTGTGGTGCTGAGTGATAATGTGGTGGTGCTGAGTGGTGCTGTGGTGCTGTAAAATGATGCTGTGGTGGTGCTGAGTGATGTGGTGGTGCTGAGTGATGCTGTAGTGGTGCTGAGTGATAATGCATTGGTGCTGAGTGATAATGTGGTGGTGCTGAGTGATAATGTGGTGGTGCTGAGTGGTGCTGCTGAGTGATGTTGTGGTGGTGCTGAGTGGTGCTGTGGTGGTGCTGGGTGGTGCTGTGGTGGTGCTGAGTGATAATGTGGTGGTGCTGATTGATAATGTGGTGGTGCTGAGTGATAATGTGGTGGTGCTTAGTGATAATGTGGTGGTGCTGAGTGATGCTGGGGTAGCGCTGAGTGATGATGTGGTAATGCAGAGGGCAGAAAGGCACAAACAAGAAAACACACTAAGGTTACTTGAAAGGAGTGTGGTGAAATCGAAGACAGAATTTTTTCTAACATAAGCCGTCGGAGAAACTTAATAATTAAATCTGTCAAAGCACGCTGCAAATGTGTGCATTCGTTGTGGGAGAAAGTCTACAAGATATATTTTGTGACGTTTTGAATCATTTACGGTCACATTACTAAAAAGTAGTTATTACACACTAAAACCTAATAGATAACAAAGCTCTTAAAAATGTTGACAATGCTTGCTAAGAAAAGAACATTATGTGGGATAATTGTTGCAGAAAGTGAAGGACACTTTAAAACCTTGTCTCGTTTTGGTTTTCCCTTTAAAGCAGAAGAATCTCTCGGCATAGCTGTGTGGGGGTGGGGCGGCGGGGGAGCAGCAGCCTTTGATGTGGTGTGTGAGGCGGATGGGGTGGGGGTGGCAGAGCGGGGAGTGAGCGAGTGGGAGGGACGGGAATGAAGCCCTCGGTACCTGACAGAGTGAATACGGGTGGGAGATATCCAACATGCCAAGCATAGGTCGTGCATTTTTTGTATTTTTCATGTGTCACATGAATGCTACATGTGTGTCATGTCGTTTCCGGGTTTGGAGCCAACACAGGATATGGAAGTCATTATAAATTGGAAAAAGATGGAACACTATAACACGAATGTTCAGACATGTCCACGGGTGAATGCGCAACTCGGAAAAGAGCTGTCTGTTGGTCTTGCTCTCTAATAATGGGTATTTCAAAAGTTGAATCCTTATTAAGGACAGCAAAACAGGTTTGCAAAGAATTGGGAATAATCATCCACCTCCTCAGATTCTCAGACATTGTGGATTCGAATAATATTTCATCTGGTCCTGTCGCTGGGTCAGCACATTTCTACCATAAAAGGATAATTTCATTTTTCATTTAAGCACCTTTTCAAGTTCCTGGCTTATCGCTTTAATGCGGTCCTTGTTGGTGCCTATTCTGTCGCCCGGTTCATGGATGTCATTGGTGACATCGGATGGGCCAGAGGTCGGAGCTTATCAGGTGAACAGGATTTAGTCACCTACAGGAAGTAGTTGTGCTAATGCGCGTGGCTGTCATAGCCCAGTATGCAAAGCAAAGCCGGCTGGGGCATGATGCTGCCTCAACCAGGAGATAAAATAATCGCGGGCACTAAATTGATGACGTAATCCACTACAGGAACATGTATTGGGTGCTACAGAGAGGGTAGTACTGGCTTTCGTGCACTAGTGATCGAGACCTATTGCAGGGAGAATAGAGGTAGATTAAGCCCTTGCTGTGGGATTGTGTCATTGGAAGTCCCCCAGACTGGTCCGACGATGTGGTTTGTTGATAGCTTAGACCAACACATTTATTCTCTACCAGATGGTCCCTCACTCCGCCAGATATGCGCAGCACTCCCGGGTTGCCTCGCTATTGTACGTCTTGAGTGTGAAAAAGGGATTGGAGTGGCAGCACAATTAAAATTGACTGCACTACAGAAAATTGAAAACATAGAGACCGTGTAGTGAGTGTGAAAGTGAAAAACTGAATTTATTAACAAGTTTAAATGAGACCCGGAGGAGGCTATCTTAAAAAATATATATATATTGGGCAGGCTGGTGGCCTGAGAAGCGTCCGTGAAG
The DNA here is from genome assembly GCF_964263255.1 of Lissotriton vulgaris. NCBI lineage: Eukaryota > Metazoa > Chordata > Amphibia > Caudata > Salamandridae > Lissotriton > Lissotriton vulgaris. The sequence continues at coordinate 40,575 of NW_028254302.1, read as the reverse complement.
CAGGGGGCGGGGAGACGAACCCTTTGATGTAGCTCATGGCCGTGAAACAATGCTATTAGGGGGGAGGAGAAGTGAGGCCAGCGCACACTGCGCACGCTGGGGAAGCCTGTGGGAGGGAGGCTAAGATTCAGCAGGTAAAGACGTTATGGCACTGTTGATAGGAACCGGCTGCCACTTTGCCCTGGGGGCCAATAGTTCACGCCCAGGATAGCATGGAGATTGAAATTAGGCTGATAATCCTGCTAGCAGCCTGGCTTTCATGAGCTTTCCCGGAGACCCGGGAGACACCAAACAGGATGAAAGTTTGGAAAATAAGGATATGTTCACGGAGGCTTCAAAAAAGTCCATGATTTAAGCGAGAGTGAGGAGGTAGCCAGGACTCATGTAATCGATAGAATCTCTGATCCAGTGATTTACCTGCTTGGGCAGTTTTTGTTCAAATTTGTTTAAGAATTTCATATAGTGACAGGATGATATGGGGTCGTCTGGGCCTCAACAGAGTATCATGGCATGCCTACATGTGCAGATTCCTTTGCTTTGAAATAAAGGCTTGAGGAGACGCCTCCTCTCTATAGCCAACTCGGAGCAAATGCAGGTTAAGTGTAGAAGATTCTCTTTGCTTTCCCAGAATAAGCGGCACCCTCCATTCCAAGTGTATTTCCATGCTGGTTTTTCCGCTAAGGATGGGGGCAGGCCAGGCGACGCTGCAGTAGTTTAAGTTTCAGTTGGTGCTGGTAGGTGTAGGCTAGATACGATCCCCGTGACAATTTGATAACCGCCCAGGCTTGACTTTTTTTTGGCAAACTTTTTTTGGGCGAACTCTTCTGTGTCCTTTAAGAAAGAGATTTTAGCCGTTGCGGAGTTCACTAGATTTTTAAAGACATTATATGAAGATGGCAATGCTCAGAGGTTTTCAAGATACAGGTTATTTAGCGATTGGTCCAAGAATTCTTTAAGATTATTACTGCAGCCATCTTTAATAATTAGAAATCACGTTGTTTGACATTGTTCAGCTGTGGTGGCTGGTAATTTAGCAGGGAAGGGGCTGATGGCATACACATACACACTCACAACCATGCATTCATGCATGCATACACACACACACACACACACATCCATTCACAACCCTAATTACTAACTATTCAAACAAACACGCACGCGCCCACCAAACATTAATACAAACTGGAGAGGCCAAGAAGCTCATCTCAGTAGGCGGCTGAGCGCTGTGAAAGCAACGGGTCTGAGCGGGGGCCGTGCCTGTTTCTGCATCACTCGACTATTATAAAGGCTTTCCACGTCTAAGCCTATTAGGATATCGGTTGTGGGGTCAAAAAGTAAGTCTTGGAGAAGAAAGAGCACTGCTTTCATGTCCTGCAGATATGTACAGGTGCCTTGTATTAAGGGCCGTAGGAAGGGGTCAGCGAATTTAGAACACAAGTTTGTCTGTGCGGCTCTCTTGGGTGTATCTGATGAGATTGTAAAGCTGGTGAAACTGTCCTCAGCAGATGAGAAGCAGGTTCCATTTGTAGCAAAAAGAACATGGAAAGAGGTCAATCGTGTGGATATTTGTAATACGAGGCTGTGTCCCCTCGTAACAGAAGTCATTAGGAATATCTAGGATGGAGCCAAGAATGGTTTCCATATGGTTGGCCTTGTTTGTAGTGGTTCAAAGACTGTAGAAAGATGTGGTGGGATGTTACTGAGATCAACTACCAGTCCTTCCATCACCTTTAGTTTTTCTCAATGATCGACTCTACGTGGCACAGACATGAACAGACGTTGGTCTCATAGAGACCTATGACAAAGGGACTCCTGCTGCAGCCCCCTGGGGAGGCTCATTAAGAATGGAAACCGTTTGAAGTTACCTGGAATCTAGATCCTAGGGGCGTGGCTCAAGTTCAGGATCAAATGGACTTTGTGGGTTGGAGCCACACTTTATAAACACTCAGGGGAAAGAAAACACACTGAATGGAATGAGGCCACAAATAGTTACCGAGGAATGAAATTAGTTCAAGCTGAAACTTTTCCAGCATTCATAGAGCTAATAAGGTTTTTTGCCTAGTGTGAATTCTCTCATGTCTAGTGAGAGTTAGTTTCTGACTGAAGCTTTTCTGGCATTTAGAACACCCCATGTGGGTCCGTTCATGTACAGTAAACCTGGATTTATGACTGAAGCTTTTCCGACATTCAGAGCACTGATGAGATTTTTGTCCAGTATAGATTCCCTGATGTAGAGTTAAACCGGATTTGTGATAGAAACTTTTTTGGCATTCAGAACACTAATACAGTTTATATCCAGTGTGGGTTCCTTCTTGTACAGAGTGGGATACCTTTAAGGGTGTCACATAAGGCCTGATTTTACGATCGACAACATCTTCTACATCAAAATTACATTAAAAAAGACCCTGCTTTGATTTTCATTATGCGTCATTCAATGTTAAATGAACGAATTAAACAATCAGTATATTCCACCTGGCAGATTCTAAATGCAGATGCACCTTCTAAAGACACACTAGTCAAGCCCACGTTTGCGTATAAACGCAATAAAAACATCAAAGACCATGTAGTACACTCGCGCATGAACTTGGGAAGCACGTTTAAACAAATGAGTATCACAGGCATGCAACCAGTGACAGGCAATTTTAAATGCACGAACTGCAAGTCCTGTGAGGCAGCAATAGAGTCACCTACTTTACAATTCAATGGCCAAACAATAATAGCCAGTGACTTAAACAACTGCAAGACAACAAATGTTGTTTATTTAATAATTTGCCCATGTGGTTTAGGCTATGTGAGGGAAACAGGAAGGGCCCTCAATGTAAGACTAACTGAACATAGGTCTGCCATAAGGACAAAAAAAACGTCAGCACCCATTGTGAACCATTACCTAGAAAAAAATCACAAACCTGAAGAAATGCACTGGTTCATACTAGAGCGAATTTTACACAAGGAAGGAAAATCTATGGAGGCTATCGAAAAGTAAGAGAGGTCTATCGGATTTTTATCCTTAATACAGTACAGAATGGTCTCAATCAAGAAATACCATGGGATCAAGCGATCCAATAGAAAGGTTTGACATAAACTCTTATCATCAATAGTATACAGATTGGTCAATATGGCTCTTTAAGTAGTGTGGCTCACTGGTTAGAGGCGGCAGACCCGAGAGCAGAGGACGGCCCGGGACCAGGGTTCGATTCCCGGCGCGGCAGGTTTCTGGACCAGGGTCAGCGGACTCGATAATTCTCTCGCCTCGGTGCCCACTCTGATCAGCGATCACACTCGGCAACTCTGGGCATTAGCTTGCCTCATCTTCACTAACGGCCCCACCAGACCGCCGGGGATGCCTGGTCTCACCCTGGAGATACCCATTAAGGGACCATCTCTCAGGGAAGCCAGGAAGGGTTTCGCAGCGGTCGAAGCGCCTTGGGACCCTACGGGTAAGTAGTGCGCTATATAAATGCCAATACATTACATTTACATTTCCATTTCCACCAATAAAAGTAATTCTGTACAAATCGCCAAATTGATTGACCACAAGATTTACTTCCAAATCACTAATGTTTATATAATGGATTACCTAGAATTTAGGGCTGTTTGAGTTTAAAGTATACATAGTAATTAAACTAAACCAAAGTACATTAGGCCTGACATATTTCAAGGAGAGAATAAATTAATATAGTAGCATTATAGTATTGCAGTGAGAGTGCATTCTCATAAGCCATCAATGTACCTAGACGCATGTTTTTGATTTTAGAGTGTTAACAACAACTTAACCTAATTTAAGTACACTAGACACAACAGACATCAAAGATTGATTTGACTAATGAATTGTCATTATTATTGCAGTAAGAGTACCATCATACAAGCCATCAATATACCTAGTAAATGGGTTTCTTTATATTCAGGGGGAAGTAGGGCGCTTTGATGTAAAATACCAAGATTCAGACTCTAAGATACCGCATACATATTACTTACCATAAATGCATGAATACCCCAATAGTTGAAACATAATTGTAATTTAGGGCTACATCATGCTGGCCTATAATAAGTAGCCCAGAAAGCAAAAATAAATATTGATAAAATTCCGAAAGAATGTATGTTAATCTATAACACATTGATATCTTTTTTATGTCTTTGAATATGTCCCCAAGTTAGTGTTCATATGCATGTCATTTTGACCACGATAACCGGCATATACCCTCACTACAAGTTTGGGTCACCCTTATTGATCTCTTATTTAAACATAGAAGTCGACACAACTTTGAATCATATAGCAATTGTAGTTGCTGAAAATCATGTAAAGCACCTTATCTTTACCAATATTCAAGTGAGTAGTGTCTACACATGTATAACTGAATCTAAGATGGCCGCCGTATAAACATAAAAAATGTACGGGTAGAGCCGTCCATATTAAAAAGCATGAGTTGTCCGTAATCCTAACAAGTTGGATAATTGTAAACGTAAACATAACATATAGAAGGTTTAATACATGTGTTCCATCTTTCAACTTAATGCTTAACAATTAAAGTGAATATACATGCAAATTGCATGTTTTAAGATGGCCGCCTCTTAAACATCAGAAACATGAGTTTCTGGCGGAAGAAGGAACTTGGTTATGTAATCTGCATTCACGCGGCGTGCGTAATCATTAGTAACATGCTTTAAAAGCCGGGCAAAACACGTTCCGCGTTTCGTATAGGGTCCACAGAGCGCCGCAAGTCTTTTGTCCATTTAAAAGGTAAGTGCTTCAGAACAAAAAAAGTTAGTTTTTGTGCCGTAATGGGTAGATCTTAAGACAAACGGCATTGTAAATGGGCAAGATATTAACCAGTTAACCTACAAATATATGTACATAGGAACTTGTACAATAGTAATACAACTCACATGATTTGACTAAAAGTAACCAACTAAAGAAATGGTTATGACTCTTGTGGGTCTCTTAAGATCTTGCGTTCCCTAAGCCGTTTTATAACACGAATAGCCAGTTTATGTGCTACAATGGACATATCTTTAGACAGCCTGTATTGTTAATAGGCAAGATATTAACAGGATAATCTTAATGTATATATCCAGGAACATGTAAAACATAAATATAATTTACATGTTTGGACTAGATGTGACCAATTAAAGAAATGGCCACTCTTGTGGGAAAGACAAAACTATAAGTTCCCTTGCTCCGTTTAGATCGAGGCCATACAATCCTTGACATCAAGTAGTTCTTTAGGCAGACAAGATATTAATAATAAATATGGATGGGTCACAAAAAAAAAAAAATATATATATATATATATATATATATATATATATATATCGAAAGTTTGATTTGTTTCCTATCTTTTAATCAAAATATCTTCATGAATATATTCCACATGCAAACTGAAGAGTATTAAAAGACACTAAGTTTGGGAAAAATAGAGCCTGTTTATATAATCTATCAGAAACAAGCACCATTGATCCTTATATTAACATTCTTTTTTTCCTCCCTCCATCTGCTCTCATTTATTTGGGCCCCAGGATGTCATCTTCATTTGCCCTCACCAAAGGCCCAAATAACTGCAAAGACTAAAAGGGCAAGTAAAAATAAGCAAGATACTTCGAGAATATCAAAAGGTCAGTATTGAACCTGTATCCTAAAATAAGAACAAATACATAGGGTAACGATATGCTATTTAGAGGCATCTTCAAATAAGAATAAATGTAGCACCTTATGACACATAGTTAACTGATATCATTGGACTGTAATTTTGATCTTTATAACTGATGTAATTACATCTATTTTTACAGAATTATCTCTAAAACTACCAGAACCTTAAGAAGTGATTACAGATCGACATTTTTATACCCTCTAAGAAACCCATAGGACCTCGGCTGATTATTGCATTGACTTATGAACTTTCCTAAGACAAGCTTGGTAAGCGAGACACTAATGCATCTAACAAACCCCGCTCGAGGAGAAATGATAGGTTAGGTTTGTCATCACTCTTTTGCATATAAAGATATAATAAGGTGCATGTGTTCATAATTTTTTCAGCTTATTCAGACCTGAGAAATATATGTGAACGATTTATCGTCAACCTAAGAAGAGTTTATATACCTACATAGAGCCATAGAATAGCTGAGGTAAGCAATAAGTAAATATACTCTAGTTACTACATAGAATCTAAACATTAGTATAACTTCATTTTTTCTTTATCGCTAATTCTCATAGAATGGTTCTTGCTGTTAAGCACCGTCTGATAACAATCATCAATTGTTTCCTATATGAGAATCGAATTATAAATATAGTCAAATACAGAAAGTTATTAATAAGCCAGGTATTACTGAGAAACTATAGTTTAGACATCTTCCTCATTTACCATGTACAGTGCCCACACAATGTTTTTATTGATTCTGAATATATAAGCAACAGTGCTTTTGAAATAAATTGCCCCAACTTAAAAAAAACTATTATATCATATAGTAGGAGTCTTTTTGTGACCATTTAGAGCCAATAGTGTATAAGTTAGTCTTACACCATTAGTCTGATTAAATATATTGTCCTAATGTTAACTTTTTCCCTTATTTTTAGCCAAACTTTGGTGTGAATACCCTGAGGAAGGCTGTCGCCGAAACGCGATGGTGCAATTCAACATCTTCAAAAATCAGTATTTTGACTTAACTGGATTTATATTCGGTGATAAAGTAACCAACAATTTGGTCTGTTCAAATGTATACAAAATAACAGCATGAAAGGCCTTGTTGATCCTTAATCGAACACAAATTTTTTACACTATCTTCATCCATAAAAGAAGTTTTCTAGTTCCTTAGGCTACTACATACCATCTAAGAACTGTGGTTTTCTAAAAGAGACAGGGAAAGATAGAGACACAGAAATAATTGTAATGAATATGTTTGTTTGTTGTTTTTATAATGTAAAAGAACTTTGATAATAAATGTGCAATAATCATCATATAAAATAATATAAAATTGAAAAGTAATAATGAAATAAAAAGATATATAGTTTCTTAATAAAAAACATGAAGTTTGTGTTATGTAAACAAAAAATTAGATTCATGGTGTAAGCACTATAAATTGTATATTTGGCACTATGCCCGGTGCAAAACGTTTTTCAAGAAAGTCACATAAGGCCTGTGCATTAAGATGTAGCACAGTGTAAAACATGCCTTGCAAACCCAGAATCTCTCCCTTGAACAAAAGATACGAACAGCAGAAATATATCTGGGGTAGCTGCATGAAACGAGAACACAATCACCCCTCTCCGAAAGGAGTAAAGAGAGGCGGCGGTCACACTAGGAACACTTCACTATCAGATAGTAGCATAGCTACTAAGGTCGTTGACCCCAAAGACCCCCAGAAATGGCAGTAGATCCCCGGTGGGAGAGATATTGAATGTACAAGCAGATGTAAACCAGGCTTTCCTGTAGTACCGCACATCTGTCTACCGGGCAGAGGAAGGAGTGGGAGCTCCCCAATTAGATGAGTATTTGAATAGACTGTTAATTCCCAGACTTAACCCCCTTGAGGGACATACACCAGATGAAACCCTGACCACTGAGGAAATTGGCTTCATGATTGACTGGATCGCACGCAACAAAACTCCTTGGATGGACGGGTTCCCGGTAGACTTTTACTTCACCTACAGAGCAACCCTCACTCCAAAACTACTCCAAATGTACCAACACTCCCGACAGGAGGGCACATTGCTGGGATCCCTATGAAAGGCTGTTGAAAAACAAGGCAGTATCTGTGAGGCCTGCACAAATAACATGACTACATTTGTCCTTCACTGGGAACCAAACACCCAATTGTAGCGCCTGACTCTCAGAGGGTCGCGTTGCAGAGCAGTCTGAGGCTTACTCAAGGGAGGTGGTGTGGGCTAGTAATCACCATTGGCAAGTGCGCAGAAATAACAGTCAATAATAGATTGTCCAGTCTGTACTTTGCTTTATAAAATTAAGAGAACATTTACTAAACACACACACTACTCAATACTATGCACCAATTTACAAATATATATAAGCTGTTGAAATGTCTTTGTGACATAGCGTAACATCTCCACCCCTCTCGCAAGTGGGTGGGGTCTACTCTCGCAAGGGGGTGGGGTATAGTACCACCACTCCCATGTATACACATCAACTTGCCCCCAAATGCAGTTAGTTGCACTTAACCTGGAGCGAGGTCCCTGCGCACTGTGATCATCCCAGCGGAGACCCACCCTGTTAGCTCAAAAAGCATTTAAAATAGGTACACCTGCCCTGGTGAAACACACAACCCTGACGAGCATTTCCAACTGACCATGAAGTATGCACCTCTACATCTTAAGGGCTAAAAGTCTGGGTTCTTCACCTAAGCATAGCAGCAAGAACACATGTTTAAGCATCACTTTAGAATGACAGTACTCATCACATTTGTTGGGCGTTAGAATGTGTTGCAATTACAGCCCCTAAAGACATCACAGATGAAATCACAGGTTTAAGCATATACAGCCAGACACCCTAACAGGAATGCCTGGCAACATAACCCCACTTGGCTTTTGACATCACCTTACACAGGTACTTGACATTATACATGTGACCTGCGGTCCCTCTGAAAGAAATAACTAACGTTAGTAAATGTACTACAGGTGCAATTACACCTCTTCACCTCCAGAGGATGCCCTTCTCCAATATCCCCCCACTCAGCATTTCATTCCTTGAGGCAGTCCCTAAAGCTCCCTCAGCTGAAGAAAAAAGTTCCAGCCATGGGGATTCAGATGACTCCTTGCTGAGCCCTTGAGGGGTTATTCTTCTTAATCCCCATGAGACTTAGGGTGGGACGTCTCTTCGTCCTGGAGGGAAACTGCGCTTCTCCAGCAGCTCTCCCTGCACCTTTGCGCACAGGTAATGACCCCGTCTTTCTGGGGCCACCACAAGTAGAGGAAACGCGGTTTGCCCTTGCAGGCTTGTCCTGGCCTGCAAGGCATTATGGGCACTCTTGAATATCATAGTAGCGGCTCTCCAGCTGCTCCGGGGAGAGCCGTGATATGGGCCTCTGGCCGCTTCCGTGCTAGTTTGGAGGGTCCGGTCCCACCCAGACCCCCAGGTGAGTGTTACTGCTCGGTTAGCCACTCCCGGGCGTTCTGCGCATTTTGGGGGGCCCGGTCCCACCCGGGCTGCTTGCACACCTCTTACTCCGTTCGGAGTCCCGGTTCCAGGTAGGACCCCTGCATGCTTTCATGTTTGAGGGCAGCCCGGGGAGCCCACCTCGGCTGCCCCCACCGCCCCGCGCATGGCCAGAACCCTCACGTGCTGCCGTGGGAGCCGGCACCACATTTCTGGTATGCCCGCTCCGGCGGGCAGATCCAAAGACTCGCGCTGGCCTGGTCAGTCCTTGGGGAGTGCAGCTGCCCTCCCCGGCCTCCTCCTTCTCTCCTGGGCTCGGGGATAGGGTCTCGGGCCCCTGGGCCATCTTCACGGGGGCGCAATGGCACCCCCTGCTTTGCTTCAGGGCCCCAAACCAGCTTTACGGGGAGTGCGCCGGCGCTCCCCAACTTGCCTCTTCTGTGGGGGCAAGGGGGCTCCTGGCACCCCGCGAGCACCACTTCCTTCTCTCCGGGGTCCGGGGATGGGGTCCCGGGCCCCTGGGCACATTTTCATGGGAAGTGTGACGGCGTTCCCCGACTTTGATTTTTGTGAGACGGCGCTCCCCCGCCTAATCCTCCACACATGGGATCCGTTGTTGGGATCCCGTGCCCCTCCCCCTCACACATCTTCAGGGGGAGAGCAATAGCGCTTCCCGGCTTCACATTTGGCGGGGGCCATGATGGGCACCTGACACCCTGTGGGGGTACCTTCACAGGGTGTGCGACGGCTCACCCTGACTTCACTTCTTTGGGTGCAGCCCACGGGAACAGACCCTCCCTGGGGCATCTTCTGGACAGGCGGCGGAGCCCCACACGCTTCGTCATCACTCATGGCAGAGGTCAAAGGTCGCCTACCTTCTGGGGGGCATATCTCAGCAACCAGGGGTCCGATCATCAATCAATAAATCAATCAGAACATTTGTAGAGTGCACTACTCACCCGTGAGGGTCAAAAGGCGGTGGGGGGGGAGGGGTGCTGCTACTGCTCGAATAGCCAGGTCTTGAGTAGCCTCCTGAAGGTTAGTAGGTCCTGGGTCTGCTGTAGGAGGATGGGGAGGGTGTTCCAAGTCTTGGCGGCGAGGTGAGAGAATGATCTACCGCGGGTGGTCGCTCTTCAGATGCGGCAGATGGTAGCGAGGGTGAGGTCGGCAGAGCGGAGCTGGCGGTTCGGGGTGTAGAAGGTGAGTCGTCTGTTTAAGTATGCCGGTCTGGTGTTGTGCCTTGAGTGCATGGGTGAGGAGCCTGAAGGTGATCCTCTTGTTGACGGGAAGCCAGTGCAGGTCTCTCAGGTGGGGTGCGATGTGGCTGTGGCGAGGGATGTTGAGGATCAGGCGTGCAGAGGTGTTTTATATGCGTTGTAGTCGTTTCAGGAGTTTGGCCAAGGCTCCAGTGTAGAGGGTGTTTCCGTAGTCCAGCCTGCTGCTGATGAGGGCCTGGGTGACCCTTCTTCTTGTTTTGGTGGGAATCCACCTGTAGATCTAGTAGAGCATGCGGAGGGTGTTGAAGCAGGAGGCCAAGACGCCGTTGATGTGCTTGGTCATGGAGAGTGTTGAGTCGAGGATAAACCCCAGGTTGCGTGCGTGGGTGACGGTGCTGCTCCCTGTGCAGTCGGCCACCATGAGTCGTCCCAGGCGGAGGGGGTGGATCTGAGGATGAGGACCTCCGTCTTGTCCGAGTTCAGGTTCATAGGGCTGTTCTTCATCCACTCAGCAACGGCCTTCATTCCTTCAGGGAGGTTGGTTTTGGCAGTGAGTGGGTCCTTGGTGAGGGAGACGATCAGCTGGGTGTCATCGGCATAAGAGATGATGTTGAGGTCGTGCAGTTGGGCGACGTGGGCGAGCGGTGACAAGTAGATGTTGAACAATGTTGGGCTGAGGGATGATCCTTGGGGTACGCCGCAGAGGATGTTGGAGGCACCGGAACGGAAAGGGGGAAGGCAGACGCTCTGGATTCTGCCGGAGAGGAAGGAGGTGGTCCATTCTAGAGCCTTGTCTCGGATCCCTGGGTTGTGGAGGCTTGTGCATAGGGTGCGGTGACAGACAGTGTCAAAGGTGGCTGATAGGTCCAGGAGGATGAGGGCCACAGTTTCAGGGTTGTCCAGCAAGACCCTGATGTCATTGGTGGCGGCGATGAGGGCCGTTTCGGTACTGTGGTTGCTGCGGAACCCGGACTGGGATGGGTCCAAGATGTTGTTCTCCTTGAGGTAGTGGGTCAGCTGTCTGTTGACAGTCTACTCGATGACCTTTGCTGGAAACGGGAGCAGGGAGATGGGCCAGAAGTTCTTGAGACCCCCTCGGATCCGCCTTGGGTTTCTTAAGTAAGGCGTTGATCTTGGCGTGCTTCCAGGCTCTCCAGGAAAGTCGCAGTCTTGAAGGAGATGTTAATGGCCTTGCGGAGATGGGGTACGATGGTGGCGCTAGCTTTATTGAAGATGTGGTGTGGGCATGGGTCTGACAGAGAGCTGGAGTGGATGGTGTTCATGATTTTGATGGTGTTGTCGTTGTTTATGTTGGTCCAAGTGAGCAGGGAATCGATGTGGGTGGTGGCCATGGGGTCTGAGGTGTCGGCGGCTGTCGGGGCAGTCAGGTTGTTGAAGCTGTCGTGGATGTCTGTGATCTTGCGATGGAAGAAGGTGGAAATGGAGTTGCACAGGTCTTGCGATGGTGGGATGTCATTGGTACTGGAGCTGGGGTTGGAGAGTTCATTCATGATGTTGAAGAGCTCTTTTCTGTTGTGCACATTGTTGTCGGGCGGTCCTTGAAGGAGGCCCTTTGGCGGATCTGATGAGGTGATGGTGTCTGCGGATGGCGTTCTTCTGGGCCATGTAGCTGTCCGGTGTCTGTTTGCTGTGCCATTTCTTCTCTAGTTTTTGGCAGGGTTGTCTTGGAGACCTGGAGGTCCGCGGAGAACCAGCTGGCTTTCTTGTTGGTTCGTCTGCTGGAGGGTTTCTTGATCGGGTGAGAGTGTTGGCGCAGTAGTCGATCCATCTCCTGAGGTTGCGGACAGCCGTGTCGGTGGGGTCGGCGGGTGGGTTTCGGACGAGGGTGGTGTTTAGCTGATCTTCGGCGACAGGGGATCTGCTGAGTGCGGTGGTGCATGGTGGGTTTCCTGAAGGTGAAGTGGATGCAGCGATGGTCGGTCCAGTGGAGTTCGGTGGTGTGGCTGAAGGTGACTTGGGAGCTTGTGGTGAAGATGTAGTTGAGCGTGTGGCCGGAGGAGTGGGTGGGCGTTGTGACGAGCTGTGTGAGTCAGAGGTTGGAGAGGTTGGCGATCAGGGTGGTGGAGTTGGTGTCGTTGTTGTTCACGAGATCTTGGTAATCTTGGCCTCTTCTTGCTCCTGGTGGCTCACCCCAGCCACTGGGAACACTTTTCTTCACCATGCTGGTCTCCAAGAGGATGGATTCAACAGGGAGCTGTCTTCTCTGGCCCTCCTGCGCCAGCCTTTTGCCTGGCTCTCCTCCTAGGCCTCTCTTCTCCCTGCGCAGAGGCATCTGCTTCTGCGCATTTGTCCTGGTCTCTTCTCCTGGCACTGTTCAGGATCCTGGGACAGTCAGGGGGTTCCTTCTTCTAACTGCTCATTGTGCCTGGCTACAGCACCCTCTGCCTCAGCAGACCATACCCCAGAGAGAGCTTCTCTTCCTGTGCAAACACTTTTAAAGAATTGTGGAGGGGGCTGGCAGGAAGTCTCTGTTTGCCTTATCACACAGCAACAAATCACTTCTCTGCCCCTGCTCCCTCCTTCCTGCCCAGGTCTCGGAGTTTGTTCAAAATGGCGTTGTCCAGTGTCTCCTGCCACTTGGTCTCTGAGCGCCCCTTCCCCCCAGGCTGCCTTCCCTCCGGAGGGGCCTGGTGCCTGGCACCAGGTGTCAACTATTGATGGAGGAACCTGTAGCTCCAGCCATCTTCTTTTCTTGGGGTTGAGGCCCTCGCCCTTGGAATGCTTTTGCTGGACTGGGCCTCTGAGGCCACGGCTTGAAGAGGAAGGTCATTAAATCAGTCTGGCAGAGTTAGCCCCTAGCCAGGCCCTGGTTATGAGCTGACTCAGAGAAATATAACATTTCTGGATGACCCAGAAGCAGTACAAATATGACTGGAACTCTGCAGAATACTATACTTCTCACACAAGTTACAGTGGACTTTGGTGCGTGTCTGGAATTTGTAGGCCTTAGGAAAGTGTCACTAGCCCATGGGCTCCACATTCCCATAGCAGAGTAATGAAGTGAAAACAGTAAAACACACTGACTTTCCCTGGCATGTTTATTCCCAGAGTATAAAGCCTAGTCCATGTCACCACCCAATTCTGCATAAGTCCTGCCACACCATTCACATTGTAGCTGCTCCTGGGCTGCGCATGCCAGGTATCTCCCCTGCGCAGCCCGTAAACGTGTGCACAAGCAAGTACACTTGTGTCTGCATGTAATCAGCCTGGTGCTCCTTACTCCCGCTGCTGCACAGCGGCCTGGCCAAGCTAGGGAGACACCAGTAAAACCCATATGCAGTTTCTTTCATCATAAGTTCACTGTGGGTGAGTCCCAACTTATGAGGCTCTCCCACAGTAAAAGCTCTACAAATAGGTGCTCAAAAAGCGAAAAATCCGGGCGGCCCAAAGTGTCAGAACCGCCTTCTAACAGTAGCTATGATATTGGTCCTGCCTAAGCCCAACAGGGACCCCCTGGAGCTACGCTCCTACTGGCCACTGTACACCGACCACAAGATTTGCAGGAAGGTCCTTGCAAACAGGTTGCTCCTCTGTCTATCTACATTGGCACCAAGACCAGAATGGTTTCGTACCTGGGAGAAAAACGTGTCTAAACCTATGACGCCTCTACAGCTGATAGAAAAGAATCTTCAAGAATTGCCTCCATAAACAGCCCTCTCACTAGATATAGAGAAGGCCTTCGCCACCCTTGTGTAGTTTTACTTAACGAAAGTGCTGATGTGCATGAAACTAGGTGCAGAAATACTGCACTGGATAAATCTCCTCTACACTAACCCCCTGGCCCGCATCCGGACAGGCAGAGATTTCAGTTTCTTTTGAGAATGCAGCAAAGATGCCCGCTGTCGATTACTGTTGCCCTAGCCATGGATCTGTTCGCTGCCCTGTTTCGTTCACAGGACCCAGCAATCAGTATACCGAGTGAGCCAAATTGAGAGGCCATATCACTATATGCTGATTATACATTTGTGTACCTCAGGAGCGTGCATTCATATCTACCACAGGTGATGGATGTTCTAGACGATTTTGGTAGGGCTTCTAGACTAAGGCTAAATTGGACAAAATCCAGCTTATATCCCATGCGCCAACTCACTACTTAGAACAGGAAGTGCTGCCCCAATTAGCACCGGGGTGGCACCCTGATATCTTTAGGTATTAAGCGATGAACTTACCACACCGACAAAGAACATATAGAGGGCAACTTAGGTGATGTCCAAGGTTTGCAGTTCCCTGTTGCTTTGGGGCTCTCTGCAACTATCAACCCATGGGTAGAGTGGAAGTTGCAAAAATGCTGTTAATACATTTATACTGCTTCTCAACCCCTCTCGTTTACCTGCCTCTGCGCTTCTTCAGAAAATTGGACTCTGTTTCTGTTCTTATGGACTTAATCTGGGGAGTGGTCCATACTATACCTTGGAACGGGATGGGGGATGTACATTTAAAAGACTAATAAAGAATTACAAACTACTGTGTGACTCAGAAGACGATTATTTCTCAATACAGCCCTTGTTTGTGATCTTGTTACAGTTCTCACATTATCACCCGCACTAGAAGAAATGGGGGCCTGGGGTGTCTGATCACAGAATCTCATTTACATATAAAGGGGAGTGAAAGCCTGTTCACTATGCACAACACAATTTGTTTATAAAGTACGTACATTGCACAGGGAGTGTGATTCAGGTAACAGTGTGAGTAGTGTATGACAGGAGCAAGCAGTCTTAGTTGCTGAGACATGAATCTCTGATGGGTGCATCTTTAGCTCTATCAACTGTTTGAGAGAGGGTGGCAGTCTAAAATTCTGGGGGCACAGATACCAACAGCTTCCCTAAATCTTTGATTTTTGCATCTACAGGTGGTGCAGATGCCACCTAAGAGAGTAACATTTCCAGCTAGGGAGTGTGCTTTCTGGAGTCAGCCTGCTTCTCTTTTCCAAAACTTTGGTCAGCAAAGGTAAATGTGTCTTCTACTAAAGTGTTCTTAGCTCACTTTTGGTAACGTGGCTTGAGCAGTATGGCCTAAGGCGCGCTCGAAGGTAAAGCAAAACAGTGGAAGTCACACATTTCAATACAGTTTATTAAAAATAGACAAGGAACTTTAAGATTCAAACCAAGTTTAGATAAAAAAAAATATTTAATAATTATTCAGAAGCAAAATCTAAAGGTGGGCTGTGATTTAAGGATTATTAATTAGCAAAAACAACTGTCAAAGCCAAACAAAAAGGTAAATGAATAAAAAACAAGCAGTTCCACTGAATCAATCAGGAAGTCACCTACAAAACTGTAGCTGACTTTGGTAGCTATGCTCGAGAGGACAAAGATAAGTTTAGACTCTGGTGATGATTAACACTGGAATTTGATGCAAGGTTTTTGGCTGAATCAGTCTCAGAAGGTGACGAGCTGCACAGAAGTGGCTTGAAGTGCAAAATTCCCACAGAGTAGAGTTAGGTCATCAAGTTGAACCTGAATCCACGGCCATCAAAATGTGTGAAACTTCAAGCAGTTACAACAGCTGCGAAGTCTTCGGAGCTTCCAAGTTATGGAGATGGTTCAAGGTTGATGATAAGAGCCAAAGCATGGAACGTGGCAGGCCTGAGGCATGGTTAAGGGGATAGCAGGTTCCATTTAAAACAAAAAGATGGAAAGAGGCCACTCGTGTGGATCTTTGTAATACGAGGCTGTGTCCTTTTGGAACAGAAGTCATTAGGACTATTTAGGATGGGGCCAAGAATCGTTTGCATATGGCTGGCCACGTCTGTAGTTACACAAAGACTAGAGAATGATGTGGCGGGATGGTGCCGAGATTAACGACCAGTCCATCCATCACCTTTAGTTTTTCTCAATGATCAGCCCTACGTGGTACAGACATGAACACATGTTGGTTCCATAGAGAGCTATGACAAAGGGACTCCTGCTGCAGCCCCTGGGGAGGCTCATTAAGGCTGGAAACAGTTTGAGGTTACATGCATTCCAGATCCTTGGGGGTGTGGCCTCAAAGTTCAGAATCAAATGGACTTTGTGGGTCATAGCCACAGCTTATAAACACTCAGCGAACACAACACACTGAATGGAATGAGGCCACAAATAGTTACAAAAGAATGAGGTTAATTCAAGCATTTCCATCCCACACTGTTTGCTTTTCTCCATAGACAGTTTGTGGGTTCTCTCTTGTTGAATGAAACTGAATCACCAGCAGGTACTTCCGTGGCATTTAGAACAATGACGAGGTTTCTTCCAGGTAAGTTCTCGCAGGTTGAGTGAGACCAGATTTCCGACTGAAACTTTTCCAGCATTCAGAGAGCTAAGAAGGTTGTTCCCCAGTGTGAGTTCTCTCATGTTGAATGAGAGTCTTTTTCAATCTGAAGCTTTTGTGGCATTCAGAGCACTGATACGGGTTGAGCCCAGTGTGAGTTCTTTCATGTCTGGTGAGAGTTTGTTTACATCCAAAACTTTTCCGGCATTCAGAGCACTGATACGGTTTATGCCCAGTGTGGGTTCTTTCATGTACAGTGAGGCTGGATTTCTGACTTAAGCTTTTCCAGCATTCAGAGCACTGATAATGTTTTTGTCCAGTGTGAGTTCTCTCGTGTTCAATTAAACTGGATCTGTGACTGAATCCTTTCCGGTACTCAGAGCACTGGTAAGGTTTTTGCCCAGTGTGAGTTCTCTCATGTGTAATGAGATTTATTTTCTGACTGAAGCTTTTTTGGCATTCAGAACACTGATACTGTTTGAGCCCAGTATGGATTCTCTCATGTAGAGTTAAACCGGATTTGTGATAGAAACCTTTTTGGCATTCAGAACACTGATACCAGTCATGCCCAGTGTGGGTTCTTTCATGTGCAGTAAGGCTGGATTTATGACTGAAGCTTTTACAGCATTCAGAACACTGATAAGGTTTTTGCCCCGTGTGAGTTCTCTCATGGCAAGTGAGAGTGTTTTTCAGTCTGAAGCTTTTTTGGCATTCAGAGCACTGATAGGGTTTGAGCCCAGTATGGATTCTCTCATGTAGAGTTAAACCGAATTTGTGATTGAAACCTTTTTGGCATTCAGAACACTGATACGGTTTATGCCCAGTGTGGTTTCTTTCATGCACAGTAAGGCTGGATTTGTGATTGAAGCCTTTCTGGCATTCAGGACACTGATACGGTTTTCGTCCAGCGCTAGTTTTCTCATGTTTAGTGAGGTAGGATTCATGACTAAAGCTGTTCTCACATTCATTGCGCTTATTTGAGTTGTTTGTTTCTCCAAGTTGGGTTTGTTCCTGGATACCTGTCATCATAGGACTAAATTTGATTTCTGATCCTGTACTTGTTTATGTTACAACTCAGCATTAACTTCTAAAATACATTTCAGATGCTCTTCTTAACATATATATTTAACTAATGATAGTTTTTACCTGAAAATGATGTCCCTACCTTTAAAGGCACTGATCTAACTTGTCTTATTAACTTTCACCGAGGAGCCCCTTGTATTTATTAAGAGGCCTCTCATGGATTCCTTTTCTCCAAGTTATGCCCGGGTGAATTCTCTAAAGTTTAATTAGTCTCATTTAGTGATTCTAGTTTATCACATTTGAATTAGGAGTTTTAAAAGCACTGATAAGGTCTTTGGCCTTTAGTGTTTGCCTGTTAGGTATGTTTGTTCATACAAGTAATGACAGATGATTAGGGCATGCCAGGGTGGTTTATGAATTATCAATAGCGTAACACTGGCCCCTTTTATACTTTCTGTAGCAGTCTATGCTTTTTTGCTCAGTGGCTAAGACAAGTACATGATACACTTTGGAGGTTACGGGACCCTTTGAAACCACTCGAATACACCCAAGAGACAGAGCTGGTGGGGGAAAATCTTCCTACATTGGAAATGTTAATCCAGCATCTTTGCTGTAACGACTTCTGAGACAGAGTATTTACAATGAGTTTCTTTTAAACAACCTTTTCTCTCCTCTCATCTCCAGGATACAAAAGCTTGCGCTTGTAAACCGGGGATATTAGTCTTTTTGAAAGTTCTGTCACATCACAACACGTATACTGATTTGTTGGGGAGGGTTTGGGTCTCCAAAGCATTTTTCATAAACCATCAAACAGAATTTACAGCACTGAGTTTTCTCAAGTGCACTGCGTGGGCATCAATTGTGGCCAATGTTCTCCTCAATCTCAGTTACTAACACTTGGTAAACATTTATGGTCATTTTTCTTTAGGGATTTGACAACTTTCACATTCACCAGTTTCTTCCGCACCAACATCCTCACCATTCCTAGCACATAGAATGTGTTTCTTCTCAAGAGCTCGAGAATGTTTTAACTTTCCTTAAAATAATCCTTTTCGTTGTGTTTCACTAAATTTAAACCTTCTTTTTTCTGTTCATGCTTCAGTCACCTGTAGAAATGGAGTCAAAAATTTGAAATGAACACAAAGAAAATATATTTGTGACCTTATACTTTGCACAAAGAAAGTATGGACAAAAACAAGCTAGGAAATCAGTTGAGTATCATTTTTTCTGATAGTGGTGAAACAGCTCGGGACACTGTAGATCGGGAGCTTCGGATTACTGGAGCTCATGGATGTGAGAGAAAACTTAATTAATATTTAAAAAAGAAACGCAAGTTGCACATATATTGTGACACAGATTCTCATAAGCAGCCAACACTATCAATGTACAATTTCTGTGGCAAAGGCTGGAATCCCAATGAGATATTTGTAATACTTTTAATGAATTATCAGATGTTATTTACTCCCCTGCCCACCTAGACTGTTAATCTATTCCTGTTTCCAGTGATCTAGGAAAGGACATTTTATTGAACGAAGGTATTGGCCTTGTTGTAATCACTGCTTTAAATTCCACTGTAGACTGACGCTGTGCCCAGTTAGCTCAGTGGAATTCACTATTTCAAATTGTGCGGATGATAAGGACTTACTTGGTGGCCCAGAACTCATCACACTCTTCCGACAGGATCCAAGCACTGCTGATGTAAATAAATAATTTACTCTTAATTTCTATGCAGGTAAGTACTTAATCAATAATAACTCAATCGGAAATGAAAGAAAACAGAGTCCGTGGTGTTAGAGTTCTTAGGGGTTTTATTCCTTAAAAAGGAATGGTCAAGACCAAATTATCATGTTCCGAACACCACACAAGGTGTCAGAAGGGATAGAGCGCACTCCATTTTATTAACAGTACATAGCTTATATACTTATTTTGCATCATTGGAAACAGTATAGAAGGCGTAACAGCAGAGAGAAGACAAGATAACAGTATACACGTGGTACATGTGCGTAATCAAGAGGCGTGAACTAGAGGTGTGTTCTAGAAACGTCACAGGTAGGTGTCACCAAAGGGGTGGCACTAACAGAAAATGTTGCAATGTCAGCAGAAATCGGAAACTTGGATGCGCGCGCAGCTGCATGACGTGTGCATGACATGGAGTCGGAGGGTGCTGGGGACTTGACATTTGCACTGACGGAAAGAGACAGAAGTCTGGCATGTCAGATCAACTTGTGCTTCTATCATATCTGATATCTGATGTTTAGGAACTAAGCTATCTGGGCGGAAAGGTCTCTGGGGCAGAAGCTATTCTATACTGACTGTGAGTGCATGTATAAGCGCCTGAATGTCTGTAAGAGAAGCGTGGGGCACGGGGCCTTCCAGGGGAGCATGGCAACAGAAGCTATGAATTACTTGAATTAGTTGCATAGAGACAGGTCGGCCCTTTGGCCCTGCAGCTGAGGAAGGATGTTTACTGGAGCTAGCAGGCAGGAATGTATTTTCGGGGAGGGAAACAGATAACTCGAAGGTTATAGTCAATCTTGGCAGGCAGCAGGCTGAGCCGAGCGCGAGGGGCCGCGCTGAAAGTAAGTCAGAGTTCACGAGTACAGGGGCTGCCTGGGCAAAGATTCTCGGAGTCAGAAGCCAGAAAAGAGGTTCGGTGGCAGAGATTCAGGGCCTACTTCAGCCAAAGCTGAAAAACGTAGGAGTACACTACAAAAAGACGTTGGCATAGCATACTTAGGAACGGACCACTCAACCCATTCATGGTGGGTCTGAAAGAGGACATGTTAACGTTGGACGCAAATGTATTTGCGTCTTCATAGCTGACACAGGAGGGAAGTTATATGCACTTTAACTCGTACATGGAGACGGTGGGGTACTCGTAAGGGAACACAACTTGACCATAAAATTTATATTTCCTCATTCCCTCCTTGTTCCCTACGGACCCTTCATGATATATCGATCCTCATGAATCGATCAGTTTGTTCTTGTAACATTATATGTTCATCTTTTTTTCTTTGACGATTTGAGAGACAACTGGAATGTTCAATGCAGGAAGTGGCACACAGTCCACATATTGCCGGTCCACATTGTAGACACAGGCAGCAACTGAATACTATGACTAGGCCAATGCCTAGGAAGGATAGGATCTTCCATCCCCAAGCTGTTAACGTTGTCCAGAACCAACCAGACCAAGTCCAGGTGCCTGGATTCTGATGTATTTGATTTGCAATTTTATGTAGACAGGTAATAGCTTGATAGACAGATGGTGCATTTTGTGGGATGAAAACGCAGCAACTTGACCCGATGACCTTACAGGCTCCACCTCTATCTGCCAAGATGACGTCAATAACAAGACGATTTTGAAGGACAACAACCCGCATAGCAGATTGCTCCTCTGTTAAGTTACCTAAGGCAGAGGCAGTTTCATGTACTACTGCTTCAAGTGTTCTAGTTAATCTACGTATTAATTTACTGTTTTGGACAGGTCCAAGAAAAAAAAAGAATCCTTTATTGAAATCAGTGTACTGTTCCCATGCCGTTTCTGTGTAGTCGACAAGTGGGATATCTCTTCTGGATCTATTCTTGACTAGATTCGTATTTCTATGGTAATCAGGGGGAGCTAGAAAAACAGGTGGCAGAAGGAATGCAATATAACAGGTACCATCCCAGTCTGGAGGCAAACGTATGTATGCGGTATGACCACAAACAAAATAAGAGTGACTGATAGCTTTGAAAGACGATTTACCCTGATCACTGAATTCGACCACAGTAGTGCATTTACTATGACCTACGTGTACTGAACCTTTCTTTCGGACACACAATTCACCTGTGACTGGTAATACTAACATATGGGGCAGAACTGGAACGGCTTCGGATTCAACAGTAAGGATCATGAGACTAATTGTGTAGTTACCTAATCCATATACTTCATTTTCTAGATCAGTTCCTATTCGAGTAGGGAGTCCCTCCTTGTCAGGGTAACAGACATCTAACAGAACTGAGTTCAAGTTTCCCCAAACCCAGCCTCCATCGAAAACAGCAATATCAGGATCTAAGGAATTAATTATTTTAAACCATGCACCACAGGAGCCATTGTGAGTGAACGGGTACGGAAAGAGGGGCAGAGCTCCCTTGTAATTCTGGTAGGGAGGGAGTCGGCCACATATCCAGCAGTCTGTAGCATTATTTGTCTGATGGGAGTGGTGTAACATACTAATGAATGTGTTATTGCGCAGCGCAAGTCTGTAAGAGAGTTCATGTGCAGGTAATTCACTAAAAGTGTGTTCAGCAGAGACATTGTAAGCAGATTGTTCACGCCTGAAAATAGGCCAATAAATGGGTAGCAGAATGCTGGCAATAATAATTAGAACACTTAAGAAAAACATTATTAACAACGTCACTATGCAGTGACTACGCAGTGATTTGCAGTATGTACGTTTCTTTGCTTCTCTCTCTCTCTCTCTATCTCGATCTAGGGGATACATGTCAGAAACTATTTAACCGATTCACCTAGGGGAGGACTTAAACAATTAAACTGTCTGACTTGCTAGATCGGAGTTTCATACGATATTGTTCTTGGGGAGTCTTTTCTCGTTCGGTAACGGTAAAGTCACTTGGTTTTATACAGTCTTTGGTGGGGGTGGACGAGTCAGAGTCCTGTTTTAGTTCGTTTTTTAGTTCATTGCAAAGCTTGATGTGACTCGTGTGGACCCACCCCTTTCTCCCCTCTATCTTCACGGCGGTCCTCGTGGTGAGAAGAACGGTCTTCGGGGACTTCCAGCGGGGCTCCAGCGGACTTTTCCGGTCGAAATTCCGGACGAGTACCAGATCCCCAGGACGGACCTCGTGCGGCTTTACATCAGTGTTGTCAGGGAAAGCTGCGGCAACCTGTGAACGACATGATTGGAGTGCAGACATCAAGGAGGCAAGGTAATCTGTCAACATATTGCAATCAACATCAGTGATTTTCTTCGGAATGGGCGTCCCCCACATATTCGGTGGTCTGCCAAAGACCACTTCGTACGGGGATAGCCCTGATCTCGAGTGGGCGACCATTCTCATGTAGAATAGTGCCACGGGCAGGGCGACTATCCAGTCGACCCCTTTGTCCTGACAGATCTTTGCAAGACGTAATTTTAGTGTCTGATTATGCCTTTCTACAAGGCCTGCTGCTTCGGGATGTCGGACACAATGGAACTTCCACTGGTATCCTAGCAGTAGAGAAACTTCTTTCATTAATGCAGATGAGAATGGCTGACCGTTATCTGAGTATACGACACGAGGCAAGCCGTATCGTGGGAAGAATTCACGAACCAGCTGCTTGGCAGTGGTCGGAGCAGTGTAATCTGATACTGGGTATGCTTCGGTCCAGCGGGACAGAGCACAGACAACTACGAGAACATATTTAAAACCTCGACAGCGGTCCATCTGGATATAATCCATCTGGAGGACTTCAAAAGGGTGATCGGGAGGATGAAATCCACCTTGCTCTACAGGGACGCTTTTACCTGGATTGAACTGACAACAGATCATGCAAGTACGCACTTTCTGTTTTGCTGCTGCTCGTAAGTGTTTGTTGTGCCAGAGATTCTGTAAACTGTCTAACATCGCTTTCTCTCCTAGATGTGCCGGGCTATGTGCTGTATTAATCATGACTTGAACCATTGAGTCAGGGAGAAACCATATAGATTTTTCCTTCGTTATCCAACCTTGATCTGTCTGAATCCCTCCTAGTTCAGTCCATTTCTTTATTTCATCTGGAGTAGCATGTGTCTGGATATCAATTACGTCTAGGGCGGGATCTCTAACTGTCATACACTTTGTCGGTACTATTGTCTTTGTCACATCAGTAATCTGGGTGAGAGTCAGTGCTGTATGTTTTGCTGTCTGGTCTGCCAGGTCGTTACCCTGGGACACAGAATCTGTAACTTTAGTATGTGCTTTACACTTCATGACTGATATGCCCGAAGGCAAATGTATTGCTTCTAACAGTGCTTGAATGAGGGGACCGTGTTGAATCTTGGCCCCATGAGAGGTCAGGAAACCTCGTTCTTGCCAGAGGACTCCGAAGTCGTGTACAACTCCGAATGCATAACGTGAATCTGTGTATATGTTAACATTTCTGTTTTTGGCTAGAATACAAGCTCGGGTCAGAGCGATGAGCTCTGCTGCTTGAGCAGACAGTGTGTCAATACGATGTGTTTCTTTAACTTCAGTTTCAGTGGTCACGGCATACGCGGCCACTAATTCTCCTGTACTTGTTCTCATGCATGAACCGTCCACATAAAGTGTCAGGTCTGGATTTGTCAATGGAACGTCTGTTAAATCTCGTCTAGGCTTTGTTACTGCATTAATGATTTCTATACAATCATGTGGGGCTGGATCCGTCATAACTGTTGGTAACAGTGTTGCGGGGTTCAAGATACTGCAGCGTCTGATTTCTATGTGTGGCTGGAATAGTGTTAATTCATAACCTGTCAGTCGTGCTATAGTCAAGTGTTGAGTCTGGGTTCTGTTTAACAAAACCTCTACAGAATGTGGTACTTGAACTGTTAACTGATGACCTAAAACAATTGAATCACTCTGTCGGATTGCTAACGCTGTTGCTGCTACAGACTTTAAGCACGCAGGGAGTGCCTGGGCTACTGAATCCAATGTACTTGAAAAATAAGCGCAAGGCTTGTGTGAACCTGCTTGATCTTG
Source organism: Lissotriton vulgaris (assembly GCF_964263255.1). NCBI lineage: Eukaryota > Metazoa > Chordata > Amphibia > Caudata > Salamandridae > Lissotriton > Lissotriton vulgaris. Next base: position 16,265 of record NW_028254302.1, on the reverse strand, counting down.
GGTGAGGACAGACAACGCTGTACCATCACGTTCTGTAACGAAAAGTGTAAACGGTTTGCTGTAACATGGTGTCGCTAAAACTGGTGCTTGACATAAGGCTTTCTTTAATTCTTCAAAAGCTTGTGTGTGTTCCTGAGTCCAAGGGAGGGCAGTCGAAGTTGCTGCCTCCTGTGTCGTTAACTGAATGAGTGGTTTAGCTAGAAATGCATACTGGGGAATCCATTGTCTGCAGTACGAGGTGAGGCCTATGAAGGCCCGCACTTCCTTTTGTGTCTGGGGTTGCGGCATATTTACAATTAACTGAATGCGATCGGGAGTGAGCTGTCTCCCCACTTTGGACAGCAAGTGACCCAAGTACACAACTTGCTGAACACAGAATTGTAGCTTCGAAGGAGACACCTTGTGCCCCTTGTCGGCCAGGAAATGTAAAACTGTCAGTGATGCTTCTTCACATTCGGGCTCACTTCGTGCGGTGATCAGCAGATCATCGACGTATTGCAGTAAAGCGGTGTTAACTGGCATTTGAATGCAATCTAGTTGTCTTTTCAGTGCTTGACTATAGATGCTGGGGCTTTCTGTGAATCCTTGAGGTGCGCGCGAAAATTTGAAACTGCGTCCATTGGATCAATAGGCACGCTGAAGAAGGCGTTCTTGAGATCAATTACAGTAAAGAACGTTGCTTCTGAATCAATGGCAGTCAATAGGGATGAGATATCGGGGACCACAGGATACTGTGGAATAATGCATTTATTTAATTCTCGAAGATCAATCACCAGCCGATATACTGGCGGTACATTGGGATCTGTACGTTTAAGAATCGGAATGATGGGTGAATTACAGATATTGGAGTCGGTCTCGACGACCACTCCTTGGGCAATGAGCTCGTCAATGATTTTCAGTAAAGCCACTACAGCATCGGGTGGTAACTTGTATTGTCTGATTCGGGGTAATACAACACCTGTTTTGAGTGTAACACGGTATGGTGTGATATGCATGCAGCCTACATCAGTTGGGCCTTTTGCCCACAAGTAATCTGGTACATTTTTCAATCTGACATCGAATTCTCGCAAAACATAATGACCCTTGAAATCCCGCAGAAAGAGTCTAACCCCCTCCGGGGAACAGCATATTATAGCTCCTAGAGCCTTCAATGTTTTAATTCCTAACAGATTTTCTGGACATGATTTCGTGAGTAACAGGTCTGTAACACGTGATAATGGACCCACAGCCAGGGGAACTGGTTCTGATACCTCATTTACAATAGGCTGTCCTGAAAAACCCAGGGAAACATTCTGTGAGCCTGAGAGGGGTGCCCCTGGAACTTCATCATGACTGATTGTAGTGCGACTTGCCCCTGTGTCAATTAAAAACTTTCTGTCTTTTCCCAATACTTGACTGTGTACATAAGGACCTTCTTGATCTACAGGAATCTCAATAAGAGGCAAGCCACCTTCCCTCTCTAGGCTGTTTCATGTATATCGTGAATATTCGGGGTAAGCGGACTGGGCATACTGGTACATCTGCTGTGAAACTTGCTGAGTTGCAGCAATGGGCTGTGGCTGTGGTACTGCTACGGTCTGTGCTGGAGTCGAGGAAGCATGCATAGGCTGTGTACTCTGTGTATTCTGTGAAGACTGATGCTGGTTATGGTCTTGTCTAGGCGGATGCGGTCTTTCCTTAGTTTTACCTGTCGCTATGTTATGTTTCAGGACTGGGCATTCGTGTACGTAGTGACCTGGCTGCTTGCAATAATTGCATGTCCCTTTAACGGGAGCTGCAGTGTGACTGGTCTGGGTCGTACCCTTTCTGTGACCGTCGGATGGGACCGTCTGAGCTACTAACATTTTCATCTTTGTGTCTTTCATGCGTTTTTGTTCCTGATCTTGTTCTTCTCTGATTCTGTTCTGATGATATTGTAACATTTGTAACATCTGTGATGGCGTATTTGCTTGCCATGTACTCTCAACCTTGTATACACGGTTTTTAACTAACGGTAGGGAATTCTCGACTAACTTTGATACAAAAAGATGCGGGTACGACTCGCTACTTGGCTGGAGGCCACTATTAATAATGAAACATTTCTCGAATCTTGAATAGAAGTCACTAGTATCTTCATCATGTTTCTGTTTACAGGACGAGATGGCATCCCAATCCTCCTTTCTAGTTGTCAATAATCTGGGCAGGACCTGTACTATCAAACCTGGTAATGCTTTAGTTTTGTCCCCAAGGCCTAACCCTGGGACCCGTTTCTTTTCTTCGTCCTCTATTTCTGCCCAGGCAATCTTTGTGTCTCCCACCTCCCATTCCTTTTCCTTTAATTTCTCGAAGATACCCGTGGGTAATAGTACCTTTAACATCTTCATGATATCATCATACGTGTAATCCCCCATTAGTAACATGTCTTTAAGCTCTCTATGAAAACCTGCAGGGTCTTTATCATGGCATGGTACTAGTTTCTTCATTTCTAACAGTTCTAATTTAGTCAGAGGCGTGTGTACATACACGCGTTTCAAGGTTTTATCCTCACCCATAACAGGGTGCACTTCTCGTAAGGGGTTCTGACTTTCAATACTACCCCCGCATTGCATGTGGTACATTTTCCTTTCTAGAGGTGGGGCGGGAACATTTTCAGAGCTTACAAAGGTATCATATCTATGTCGTTGTTCTAGAATTATTTGAATTAATTTGGTACTTAAGCCTCTCCATCTATCCATCAGTAGTGCTTCTAGTGTTTCATGTAAGGGACCGGGATCAGAGTAATGTTTTCTGTATTTGATAAGAAGGTGCTGAATCATGTATACACCTGCTAATTTCTGTTCATCGGGGGAGAGGTTCAGAAATGTCTGTGCCACTGTGTCATCATTATATATGTCTGCATTTTCGGCCCATGATACAGCTGATCGGGCTAGTTCTTGTTCATCCATAGAATTGAGTACATGGTACCCAACTCGATCTCGAAGCCTTTTATCAGTTTCCTGGAACTGATGCTCAGCAGAATTCGGATTTGTCAAGGCAGAGAAGAAAACTCTCTTGCTCTCTGGACGGATACCCTTCCTAAGGTAAGTTCCCTTACCTACATATGCTATGGTGCCTACATTTCTTTCGGATTCTTCCTGTTCTTCTTCCTCCTCGGAGGAAGCCTCTTCTTTCTCTTTCTCGTGTACTGCTATCACTGCTTTCCTAATCTTCCTGTACATAGAGGCTATGCAAGTCCCCTTGTCGTGTTTTCCTTCAGCTATATTTTGACCCCACTTGTTCAATGCATCTAATTCACTCTGATCTGTTCCAGGCCTGTCTCGTTCTCTTATCAGACAATTTATGAAAAATCGTAGTATCAGTGCTTGCATGTCAACTTTCTGTTTCTCCATGGCATCCTTAATACTGTCGGGGTCTTTCCCTGTCTGAACAAACTCATATATTCTATCTAGACGCTCCTTCATTCCTACATAGCATAGCAAGTTATCAGTAGCAGATCTTAACCGTAATGATGCCAATATCATTAAATCGTCTTTTCCGGGTACTGGATCATATCTGCAAACTGACATGTTTTCTTTTAATGCGTCAAGGCGGGATGAATTCCCGGCCAACGCACCAAATGAATTAGAGGAGTGGGGAGACCTGTACGTAAGAGGACTCTGCATACCTCTGAGATTGAATCTGTGAGTTGGTGGCGGGGTCTGAGGACCCGCGGTCGCACCTCCTGAAGCGGAAGCTTGTGCATTACCTCCCTGTGGAGTCTGTATCTGAACTTGAACTTGTCGTTTAGGTGGATCAGGCAAACGTGGTTTCGGTAGGTCAGTTTTGAGTACGGGAAGCGGCGGGGCTGGCGGGACAGGAGAAGTCTGTTGTGGTACTGGCGAGGCATGATCTGGGGGCGGGGTGCCGCCCCCGTCCCTGTCGGTAGGCAGGGCACGAACAGGCAAGTTGGTGTAAGCTGGAGCTACATCATCTAGGTAGGAATTTAGGAATATGTCTTTAGTAGTCTTATGCATTACTTTAGTTGGAACTAATGGCGACGGCAAATTTTTCGGTATTTCTGAAATGGCGTCAGGTGTACCCTCGGCCATAAGATACATGCCGTTTACTTGGCTATTTCGGATGCGATCTATTTGTTCTGATTTTACTCGGATTCCTTCAATAACTAGTTCGTTTTCTCGAGCTTTTTCTGATTCTCTACGTCTGTCTTCTCTACGAAGTGCTCTTTCAGCACGTTTATGTGATTCCTTACGCCAAAATTCTATGGCATCTTTCTGAGACTGTCTGGCTTTCTTTTTCCGTAATGCCTCTTCTACCTTCATGATGCACTCGGCATCCCATGTTCCATTAACTGGCCATCTGTGTCTTTCTTCTAGGTGCTTTGTATAATCGGTCCATAATTCTAGATACAAGATGGCATCTATGCCATGCTTATTATACATAAAATTGCCTGGAGTGTCCCTAGGAGGGATAGGAATTTCTTCCTCTAGCATCCCTTTCCTAGTTCCTATCTGCTTTAACTTGTTGAAAAACGGCATTCTGCTTACTTGATACTGAAATGCGCAATCCTTGATACTTAATTCTGAATGTAACTAGTTATACAAGAAAACAGAATAATGCACAAAAAACAGTCACATTCATACCACGACATTAATCACACTAAAAAACATTTAAGACATAGATGACTACCCCACTATACTGGATGTACTGCTCAACAGTACAGATACACTGGTGTAACAGTGCAAAAATTCAGAAATTCGGAATACTAGATATACCGCTAAACAGTACAGATACACTGCCTAAAAACAGTGCAGACCGGACTTGTGTACCCAAACCCGTCTAGATACGACCCAGCAATGGTACTCACCGGGAAGCACGGAAACAGAAGGCCTCGGAAAACTCGACTGGACTCGACTCGATACTTCGGAAAACTTCGGAAAACTTCGGAAAACTTCAGAAAACTGGTGGGCCTCTTGACACCTCGGACCTTGCTTCTTTCGGCTAGGCTCTGGTCGGGATCCTCCGCACTCCTCACCGCCTCGTCTGGGTACTGATCGCAGTCTTCGTCACCTCCGTGGGTCAGAGGGAGATGCAGGAAATCCTGCCGATACGCGTATGTTCCGGCTAACTGACGGCAGGGGACATAGGTTGCAACACACCAACCGGCGCGTGAGGTGGGGGAGGGGTCCCTATTCGGGCGCCAAAATGATGTAAATAAATAATTTACTCTTAATTTCTATGCAGGTAAGTACTTAATCAATAATAACTCAATCGGAAATGAAAGAAAACAGAGTCCGTGGTGTTAGAGTTCTTAGGGGTTTTATTCCTTAAAAAGGAATGGTCAAGACCAAATTATCATGTTCCGAACACCACACAGGGTGTCAGAAGGGATAGAGCGCGCTCCATTTTATTAACAGTACATAGCTTATATACTTATTTTGCATCATTGGAAACAGTATAGAAGGCGTAACAGCAGAGAGAAGACAAGATAACAGTATACACGTGGTACATGTGCGTAATCAAGAGGCGTGAACTAGAGGTGTGTTCTAGAAACGTCACAGGTAGGTGTCACCAAAGGGGTGGCACTAACAGAAAATGTTGCAATGTCAGCAGAAATCGGAAACTTGGATGCGCGCGCAGCTGCATGACGTGTGCATGACATGGAGTCGGAGGGTGCTGGGGACTTGACATTTGCACTGACGGAAAGAGACAGAAGTCTGGCATGTCAGATCAACTTGTGCTTCTATCATATCTGATATCTGATGTTTAGGAACTAAGCTATCTGGGCGGAAAGGTCTCTGGGGCAGAAGCTATTCTATACTGACTGTGAGTGCATGTATAAGCGCCTGAATGTCTGTAAGAGAAGCGTGGGGCACGGGGCCTTCCAGGGGAGCATGGCAACAGAAGCTATGAATTACTTGAATTAGTTGCATAGAGACAGGTCGGCCCTTTGGCCCTGCAGCTGAGGAAGGATGTTTACTGGAGCTAGCAGGCAGGAATGTATTTTCGGGGAGGGAAACAGATAACTCGAAGGTTATAGTCAATCTTGGCAGGCAGCAGGCTGAGCCGAGCGCGAGGGGCCGCGCTGAAAGTAAGTCAGAGTTCACGAGTACAGGGGCTGCCTGGGCAAAGATTCTCGGAGTCAGAAGCCAGAAAAGAGGTTCGGTGGCAGAGATTCAGGGCCTACTTCAGCCAAAGCTGAAAAACGTAGGAGTACACTACAAAAAGACGTTGGCATAGCATACTTAGGAACGGACCACTCAACCCATTCATGGTGGGTCTGAAAGAGGACATGTTAATGTTGGACGCAAATGTATTTGCGTCTTCATAGCTGACACAGGAGGGAAGTTACATGCACTTTAACTCGTACATGGAGACGGTGGGGTACTCGTAAGGGAACACAACTTGACCATAAAATTTATATTTCCTCACTGCAACACCAGAAAAAGAGAAAAAAACAGCACAACAGTAAAGGAAACGAAAAAGGGTCTAGAAAAGAAAAACACAAAACAGAAGAAAGAGAAAAAAGGCTATCTCCCACTCTCACCACATGTTCCAGCACAGGAAACTCTGAGGCAGATGCTTGTGAACCCATAAGTTACTTCTAAACACAGTGCCCCCAAGGTCAGCACTAGGTGCAGCTCCACCGGTTGCATCACCCTAAAGCAAGCCTTGTGTGCATGTGTCTTCACACACATATACTGTGTCTTTTGCTTGTAGTAGATAAGACAGAAAAGGATAGTTTAGGAGGACGTAAAGAGATGGAAGTCAGATCAAGAGAGAAAAACGGCAAAAGAACAGTCAGAGGGGGGAGAGTATCACATGGTGTAGAGGAGGAGACAAATGTGCCAATAGGTAAGGAACTGCTGGGCAAAACCAACCTAAAAAGGAATCGGACCTGCACTACACCCCCAACATTTCCAGGAGGAATGTGGCTCCATCATATTATCATCAGAAGTTTGATAACAACAAGAATAGTGTACAGAGGGAGTCAAATGTTAAAGCTGAAGAGGCAAAACAGAGATCAAGAAAGGGAATAAAGAAAGAAGAAACAGGGGAAAAGGAAACTTAAGAGTTATAGGAATCCTTACCTGACAGTTATATTATATTGTGTTCCTCCAAGGGTGGCAGCCACGCTGCACTGCCTGGTCAGCCCAGAATACCTTGAAAGGAAGTAAAGAAATAGTTTTGAGTCAGACGACAATCACACTTCACATTTTACAAAAAACCGCCCTGAACTTACAAAACAAAAGAATCTCTTGTTCTCTGGAGGCCATTGTGAAGCAAATATGGGTATGAATAAATACTTTTTTGGTTCACCAAGATCACGACCCCTTGCTGGAAATTGTTTCTGTGCACCCACAGTCTCAGAGAACAAACCCTAACAACCAAGTCCACTTCTTCATAACCGCCATCTTTCCATTTACAGACCATGAAACTTGCGATCAAAACAATCTGGTTTGCAAAGGTATGTTAAAGTCCTTGAACATAATTCTGCCCACACTTCATAAATCAACCAGACTCTTAGATTTATACAAACCATGCTCTCTGAGCAACAGTAATTCAAGTTCAAGCTGATGCAGAGTTCAAATGCTGAGAAATGGAAGCAACAAAGCATCAATGTGTTGGTGCTTTTTATCTATAACTTATCTGAAGGGATGATGCGGAGGGTCAGTATAAATATATCTTTCACGAGACAAAGCTTGGAACAGTGAAATGTTTAGACCTCCATTGAAGACAACGAAGCAGCAGCAGCCTATACAACCTGATCTAGGCCCGCTGCTCTCAACTTTACAATGTCCTAATACGCAGCCTCTGCCTCTCTGAAATATATGGATTGGACAGGAGAAGGCAGAAGATAGAGCCTGCAGCAGGGCACACAGGAGCCTCCCCCCTTCCTCCTCCCGTAGCTCGCAGTGTCACTGGCGTCTCAGAGGAGGGTGGTTCTGCTCATCTCCTGCATCTCCCCGGCTCACCTGAATGATGAAAAACAGTTTAGCCGAGCCCATGGAGAGCCAGGGGCTGACTTCAGCCTCCTCTCACAGCTATTGCTGTGACTGTTCAACAATTAACCCCTGTGGTCCTGCATGCGGCTGTTAACTGTTCAACATTCACGCTTACAGCAGTTCAGAGTACCGAAGGTGTTTCAACCCCCTGGGTCTCTGGGACACCGTTGTTTTATTAAGTAACACATTCTGCCCTCTTGGGGCAAACAGTGTAATGACCTTATAGTCAGCCGTAGCAGGCAATACTGCCCATTAAAGGATCGCTCCCTTGATAAAGGCGATTGCCTTTGGAGCTACAACAAGCTACAAAGCTATATTAAAGGTTTCAAATAATTACTGAAGGCATAAACATGGTTACTCAGTCAGAGAAATAATTATCATAATATTTGCAGGAGAATCACATAAAGGTAACCTCTAATGTATATCAAAAGACAGACTCCGAAATATCTCTAGCTGTAAAGTCAATAGACAGACCACACACAACAAATGTGTGCTAAGAAATAAGGAAACTTTTTTTATAATATCAAATAGCAAACTGACATAGAACCTGCTTAGTTAAAAATCAAGGAAAAGTTCTTAAGTTTTTAGACAGAGAGAACACATTATTGCCATGGTTTATGAGGAGGTTAAAATGACAGCAATCAATGAATGTTCATGAAAACATGGCACAACAAAATGTAATTTAATAAACCACACCCACAAAATGAATAATTAATTGTGACTCTTCACCTACAAGCCACCAGTCATTTTACAAGGTTATTCCCTAACATGATAACTGGATCTTAATCACAGTTTAAGTTTGTGGCCATTCATGTATGACCCAATTTGTACGGGAACATTTTCTGACAGCTTATCAGTTGTTTATTAGAAATGCCTACAACTTGGACTCCTTTCCCAAGAGGGGTGGGTTGTGAGCGCCCACCTGTCTGACTGTGGAACGGGTAGCACATTTATTGAGTAAAAGAGATGCCGGATTCCCATTTACTTCTTCTACAAATGGGCCACTCTGGGGACCTCTAGGACTGCGTCAAGCATGCAATCCTTCTCCCGTCCCAAGCACAGTCATTGAGTCTGATTCAGTCCAGTATAAACTCCTGGTGTAGATGCAAGTTGTGGAAAATCCTTATTAATCACTAAAGGATTTTGTTGAAATCTTACCGTTGTTGAGAATTTGGCATTCTATTCTGCACTGGGGTGTGGGACCATCGGGACTGAAGGCATGTTCCAATATATCTGCCTTTGATTCTGCATGCTCGGCACAGGGGCCAGTTGGGCTGGGACCACTGACTGTGACATCCCATTCTGGCCATCTGATTCATGTTCCAGTTTCCCAGGTTCCTGCAAACATCGCAAGGAGCGTGTCTTATTGTGCACATTATTAGTGTTTGAGGTATTTAAATTGCCACTGTCAGTAAAACCAATACCCTGAGCAGGGCCGGACTGGCCGTAACGGGCTTCCAGTGGTTCCCCGGGAGGCTGGAAGAGTGGGGGCCAATTCTTCAATGCTGCGAAACGTATTTCTTACTGGGGCGGTTTTGCTGTGGTGCTGCTATATCGCCCCCAGCAATAAAAGAGGCAGGGAGCTGGTCCGTCAAAATAGTCAGGCCTGGTTTTGGTTCCCAGTCCGGCCCTGACCCAGAGGAAAAACATTTCCTCCTTGCACATTTCCTCCTGAACATCATTACTCTGCACACCAACGCAGTGCATATCCAAAGTCACACCAGCAACACACCCAGAATCAAAACGAAAATACAATCTGTGAGAATCACTTTTGTCACCCTTCTGGAACATTAGAGTACTATCACTAGAGTACTTTGGTTACAACAAAATCTCATCCAGAATGTTACAATGTCCTCTGAGCACACTAAACTTGATTCTGCTTCCACCAGTAATTAACAAGTACCACTTTTTCAGTCCATAATCAAAAGTCTTTTTCAAAGAAATTTTCTCCAATCAATGTGAATTTGTCTGTATTTATTCTTAGTGTTCAATCTTCTTGTATACAGCGTAGTAAGTACATCAGCCAACACATGTTTCGTCGTGTTCCACTACAACACATAGACATCCTCAGGGCTGTAACCAAACAAACAGTACTCACAATTATAAAACGCTCTACGTTTGGCATAAATTCAAGGTAAGTAAAGATCCAATCACCTCAGCTAAAGTAAAAGCACTGCACCGTGTGTAACGCTATACAGAAGAAAATTAGGGAAAAAAAGAGAAATGTAGTTGTCACTTCAAGTCAAGATGACCCACCTCTAGTGTGAAGATAGAATCCTCCACCATCTTGAGCTTATTACTAAGTCACTATATAATATAACCACATATAATCACCTAAAATTGTTCTCAATGTTTATGGTCCGATCATCCATATATCTTCCGTTATCCACTCTGAAAAAAATAATATAAATTGATTTGTAAGTAAAAATCTTGTGCTTGATTGAAACTGTAATAAAGTTAAACAAGTCCTTCCAGTTTATTGTTTGTATAAAATTAAGTGAAGGTATACAAACAGGAGTTCGTACCATCACTATTTACTACTGTTCCAATTACTGTGATATATTTATATAGTGTATCAACCTCCTGGCCGTCTTTATGCTTATCAAAGCGGAATATTCTCTTCAGTATACTTTTCTCCTTCTATTGGTTTCTCATACTGGAATTAAAAAAGTTATTGATTAGCCTATTTTCTTTTCCATATGAATGCCACTATCATATGTCTGTAGACACTCAAACCATTGGCCTGAGCTCTGGGTGATCCAATTTTTAGTTTCTTCAATGTTTATTATTTGATGCTATGCCACTGTAATCAAAATGGTTATCATATTATTACTAACATATTTTGTTTTTAATATCACCTCTAAACTGCAGTAATTTATGTTGGTAGAGCTTACCAATCAGTGGATTATTCAGTTCTTAATGTATCCTCCTTAGAGTCCTCGTTACTCTTTTTCATATATCTAGAAACGACAGTTTTCCCACGGTAAATACCACCATTAACATCTTTCATGTAAACTCATTTATCAAGCGATTATAGTCTAATGTCGTTGTTTAAAAAAAAAACACTTTTTGTGTCCTTTTTAAGCATTTCCTAATGCATAACTTCATTAATCCAAGTTATGTTAGCATTAACTCGAGTACGTCTCTAGTATTCATTAAAGACTTACAAAAGTTTTCACCTGCAACATTACTGTACACACTTGAAAAAAATATATAATCCACTACTCGGACTCACCATCCATTTAGTTATATTTTGATACGGAGGTTCGAAATTCTATTCAATGAAGTGCGTCCTAAAAGTAAAGCAAAATGTAACTCACATATCTTAAAATTCGTTTTCGTTGTGCGATTGAAATCAGTTCAACCATCTGCTTACCTATTGTCCAAATCACGGTATTCAAAAGACCTCCACCTCTAATTTTTTCGTGTCTCTATAAAACGATCAAAAAGAAAAAACGCATATAAATTGACCCCAATTAAAGTTGAATATTAATTATCTCAACGTGTACACTCCGCTAGATTAAGTTCTCACCTCACTATCGGCATGTATCTCTCCCGATTCTCTGGCGTTCAGTGTAAGCGCCATCTTGGAGTGTCCTTAAATACCCTATAACTATGGGCGCCATCTTGTAGTGGTTTACTGAATGTATGCAAATTTAATATTTAAACTACTCTTATCTACAAGCAATAATCGCTATATCGAAGCAAAAATTACCAAAGTATTCTAAACAGTATGTAAGTCCATTGTAATATCCTAACTTAATTTTGCAAACGTACGAAACGGAATCTCGTAATTCAAATAACGAGTAAAATTTCAATGCCGATAAGCATCGAATTGCTGAAAATAGCAATGTTTCTACTCTTAATTTCGTTCTTGATAGCAACTATTATTCCTTATTTATTCTTCCAATTTAATATCAAAACTCTCAGACTAAAAAGGCGCCGCCATCTTTAAATGGTGTATGTCACGTAAATATTAATACAAATTAGTTGTATTGACACGTAAAGGACCGAGATAATATCTCTTAACATTATTTATCCTTAATTCCTCTCCACATTGGAATCCCTTTCGATCATTTTATATGCATTTACTAGCATGTATTCCTAATCTAAATTCACATATGAAAACCCATTTCATATATGATGGTCTATCAACAATATGTCTCTAACAAAGATATATAAACACTATATAACTCAATTTGAGTATAAGGCATAAGCAAAAGAAATCCACACACCCTCATGCTCTCAATTGAATTATAAATATCCAGATGTACTATTCAGAAAGAGGAAAATTGTAAGAATTAGGAATGAATGTATATGCCAGTACGCTTACAGTCTAATCAATACTATCTCATAACAAAACTTACACTTATCATATGAAACTTATTTTTGAGACAATAATAATATCTGGGTATAAAGATGTTATATAAATCAAACTATCATAATAACTCAATGTCACTTATAGTTCAGACTATGATTGAGCAACATACAGTAGTACAATTACCATTTCATAGTTCAATGTTCTACAGTCTAAACACCATCGCAACAGTTCTCAGTTCATAATATAATTAGTAAAGTTAATATATAGCATACTTAATTCAATAACTCAACAGAACTATCCTTATTGCCAATAATAATGTATAAGTATATCATCATTCTTGGCCAAGGAAAAATTGGTATTCATTATCGATATTGAGTCCCATCTCTACTGCTTTAAGTCTCATTATCCAAATCACCTCTCTTCTTCGGAGTTTCAGCAATCTATTGCCCCCCCTCGTGTCCTGCATAACCTGTTCTACTCCTTGATACATAAATTGATGTTCGTGCTTCCTCTCATTTTATATATAGTGAGCAGCAATGGGATACCTTGTGTCTCCATTTTTCTAGGCGAGGAAATGTTCCACCATCCTGTCCCTTAACCTCCTGATCGTGCTGCCCACATAAATTTGCCCACAAGTACAAGTAATAACATAAACAACATATGTGGTCTCAAAGTTAATAAAACTGTCTATCTCAAATGTTTTGGATCCATTGTAGCTGAAACTCGGTACTTTTTATGGGCCCAACGACAAGAACTACAGTTTCCACATTTGTGAAAACCTTTGGTATTTCCTGGTAACCAAATTTTCCTGGCTTTGACTGGGTAACTGGCGCTCAGGTCATTAGCTAAAGTTTTCGCCTTCTTGAATGTTATTTATGGTCTCTCATTAATATATTGCATCAAATCTTTATCGTCTTTCAGTAAATGCCAATGTTTATTAATGATTGAATACAATTTATTAGACTCAGTTTTGAAGTGAGTAACCAAGCACACCTTTTGAATCTTTTTATCAATAGGTTTTTTAGGTGTAAGAGTTCCTGTGCGTTTGAGGTTACATGCCCTTCTCTTAGCCTTCTATATTACACATTTATCGTACCCTCTGGCCTCAAATCTCTTAGCCATATCATGTATATTAGGGAAAAATTCATCTTCAGAACAGTTCCTCCTGGCCCTTACCTTCTCGCCATAGGGAATCGAATTAATCTGGCAAGTAGGGTGACAACTTGATGCGTGCAATATAGAGTTGCAACTAGTTTCCTTTCGAAACATTCTAGAGCAAAGTTTTTTATCTTGGCTATAAAGTTCAACATCCAAAAAAGTTATTCTATTCAAGTCAAATTGAGAAGTAAATCTCAAGTTTACATCATTCTCATTAATATAGGCAAAAAAAACATTTCAGTTGGTCAAGGGTCCCTGTCCAGATCATTAGGCAGTCATCTATGAACCGACCCCAGTATTGTATGTGTTCTACCCATAGGTGACCACATCGGCCCCAGATCCACTCCGCCTCAAACCACCCCATAAAGAGGTTGGCAAAGGAATAGTAATAGTTTTTGTTAGGATTTCCTTAATGTTCATTAGACGGGTGTATGCAAAGATTGGAGAATCCTTAAAAAGATCCCCAAAGTCTGGTTCAGATGAGAGGATGCGCCAGTGTTTCAAAATGATATTCTTGTAGGATTTGCTGACAGTAGAGTATCTTGAGACCAAAACCATCCTCTGGTTGTCTGTTTTAATGCTGCTCTGGAGAGCTTCAGAACGGGAGATTGCAGAAGTTCTGTTGATGGCCTCATTAAGTATTTCGTCAGGGTATCCTCAAGATACTCTACTGTCAGCAAATCCTACAAGGTGGAACACACTGGCACACATCCATGTCATCATTGCAACAATTGCAATAACATCAAAAAAGGCAATTACATTAGCCACCCGATGAGAGGTTTCAACATCAAACTAAGCGTCAATGCTACATGTGACTCTTCAAATTTGATTTATCTCCTCAAATGCCCCTGTGGGAAAATCTACGTGGGCAAGACCAGCAGGAAGATTAAGGTTCGCGTAAACGAACACAAGTCAAACATACGAACAAAAAACACTAAATCCAACGTGGCCATTCACTTCAATGAATCCAACCACAACGTGGCCCAATTGAAATTCATGGTCCTTGAAGTTGTTCCAAAGACTGAAGGGAGAGACAACAACAAAACCCTCCTACAAAGAGAAACAGCTTGGATATACAGACTCCAATCACAGAAACCTTTTGGTCTCAATGACCGGACTGAATTAAGTTGCTACCTGTAAAGCCCATGGGCACTCTTTGATACATTGTATCCGCATTCTGTTGATTGTTTTCAATGTTACTTGCATCCACATTTCCCTCCGTGTTATCCTTTCCCCATTCCAACATGTCCTCCCCATTCATCCTCCCACTTGAGTAGTCCTCCATCTGTTTCTATCACTCTGTCTATTTCTTCCCGGAACTCCGCGTTCACTCCGCGAAGTTACCGCACTCTGAACCCGATTATCACAGACACGTCTTTGACGTTACTCCAGTAAGTTTTAGCGCGACCCTTTCTCCTGTGTCACCTGTTTTTCCTCTGATACCTTTTCATAATGATGTGTCCATTATTATGTCTTCCAGAGAACCACTCATAATCTTGAAGATGATTACGTAAGACTCGACAACCTCGAGCAGTTTGTTTTTCCTTTCTTCACTTTGTCCATAGTCCCCTCACTTCCCTACTTCACTCCGCATTTTTAAGGCACGCCAAACTTTCGCTCTCTCAATCCGCTTTCCTTGCATATTTGTTTCAATCTTTTAGCACGTCCACCCCAATCCTCGACACTGCCACAACCCCCCCTGTAGTTTCACATCATCAACTTGTTTAGTTGGATGCATGTGATTGACCCACCCACACACATTTTGTAACATTGTTTAATTTATGCCTTTTGTATTTCAATGTACAAAAATTGATTCGGGTCATTTTATGTTCTTTGTTGCAGCGCTGCTTGAGAAAGGACTTCTTAGTCTGAAATGCATTGGAGCATCAATCTCA
This sequence comes from Lissotriton vulgaris, assembly GCF_964263255.1. Taxonomy (NCBI): domain Eukaryota; kingdom Metazoa; phylum Chordata; class Amphibia; order Caudata; family Salamandridae; genus Lissotriton; species Lissotriton vulgaris. The sequence continues at coordinate 909 of NW_028254302.1, read as the reverse complement.
TGCCGTTTGATGATGTTTATCAACAACTTTGATGATTTGTAAAAAAAAGCGTTAAAAACGTTACAACGATAACCTTAAATAAACTCTACAACTTCACTCGTTTGGAACTTTGTTTGAACTTTTTTGCTCATGGCGGTCTCATGATCCTATGGGTGGTCTGGGTCTTTCTTCCAAACATCGTGTGTCGGTGTAGATGTGGCCAAAGAATGTGATCTCTTCTTTTTCTAGTTCATGCTTGACTGGATTCAGCCAATCCAACGCCTTCCTGCTGGAGGTCTCTCCTCCTCAGTCGGGAATCCCAGAGACTCTGGGACTCATTTATGAGGTTTTGGGTAGGGCCGCACCACAAGGAATCTTGCTTCACAGCTCTATGTCAGAACAAAAGGGCAGGAATGCACCGTATCTACGTGATACAGCGGGGGCACTGGGTGGCGCCGGACTGTCATGGCCGCGCTTTCATGAGGCTCCCGCCGACCCGGGCGGAATAAACATCATAAGCCACATTCTTTCTACACAACGGGATCCTAATTGTCGCCATCTGGTAGCGGAGGCAGAGCTGATTGCCCGGCCAGACCATGAAGGTTAGGGGCGTCCTGTGGCGGCTGCTAATTGCTCCAGAGTGCTACGGCGGCCTGAGAGGCGGATTCCTGGAGCGCCCTGTAGGAAGTTGGATATCTGACTATGGTTACCCCCAAACTTTTTGCCTAGTGTTTAGCTGGTTTTACTTTTTGACTTAGTTGGCCTGGGATCCTGCTAATCAGGGCCCCAGGCTAATTGCTCTCTCCCTAAAATGGACTCCATGTACCTTAGGTACATACCACTGCACTTTAGGTGCAGTACTAATTGGAACTGGATCACCCTGTGAGCCCCGGTACTAGTGTACCATAGGTACCCAGGGCATTTGTGTAT